>NC_086044.1:9765841-10994347 GCF_947568885.1 Cydia strobilella | reverse complement strand
CCCCGCAGCCTCCCGACCGCTGACACACGATCTATTTTCAATCGATCTACAATTCACCTCATTTGCATGCATATTTCGATAGTTCTTTTGTGCGGAATGCGAAGGGCTATTCGCAAAAAATGCCTGCTTTCACCTATATCTGAGGCTAAAATATAATAATTTGAATGCAATTTCGATTAAAGGTTATACATTATAATATTACTATGTTAAAAAATTTATTAGTAACCGATTTTCATATGAACGTGGCATGTCCCAAATTACGTAATGTATTATTAGGTATGTTTATTCGAAAAATCATACCATTCATACCGCCACTTAAGAGCCCGGTAACGATTTTAGTGGAAAAATGGAAATTGATAGATTTAGTCGGTGAAATTGTACACCTTTTGTTACGTAAATCCAAAATAACAAGTACTGGTTTCTATTAGCACCTCTTCTCATCTTGATTTGTAATAATGAGGTCGCGAGACTCGCGAGCGTGCTTCACCGGTAATATATGATGAGAAGGGGCAGTTTTTAAAAATTCATCAAAAAATTCTTCTTCTTCTTCCTACCCTTATCCCACGTTATGTGGGGTCGGCACATGTTTTTCTCTTCCATTGTCCTCTATCTTTCGTCACCTCAGCACTCACTCCTTTCTTTCTCATATCCTCTTTCACACAATCCATCCATCGCTTTTTGGGTCTACCATACGCTCTCCGTCCATCAACATTCATCCCTAACATTCTTTTGCCTATATGACATTCATCCCTCCTCATCACATGCCCATACCGCGCTAACCTACTAATTCATCAAAAAATTATGGTGGTAAATTATACAAAATGATGTATAATAACAGTTTTAGCAAATGTTTTAGATTGTTTAAGTATCAAAATTACGTTGAAATGAAGTCGATTTTCAGAGAAATTGTCACATGTTATGAAGTAATTTCTGGAGAAAATTGATTTCGTCTAACTTTCATTTGTCTACTACTTCAAAGTTGTAATATAATAACAAAAATGTAGTCTATTAAGGTTGAAGTACAGGATATGTGTAATACAAAATTGCCATTTTTAGCAGTCCAAACTTTACGAAATTTACTAATAAGATCGACAAAATTAGCGCTTTATGCTCGTTTAACGTCCATCAGAAAAAAAAACATTACTAATTTAGTGAGTCTGTTTAAAAAAATGTATTAAGAGGCAAGTGAGAAGAGGTGCTAATAGAAACCAGTACTTGTTATTTCTATTACGTAACAAAAGGTGTATAATTTTACCGACTAAATCTATCAAATTTTCATTTTTGCGACTAAAATCGTTACCGGGCTCTTAACTAAAGTTCAACTTTATACCTACACATAATTTGTGTTTGCATTGCATCATAAGCAATAAAACAATTATTATTCTGACAGATTTGTCACGAAAATATAAAAATAAACATATTTACATGGGTAGCAACTTTGGCAGGCCTTTAAGTAGGTTTACTTTTTTGCGAATCTCCCTTAAATATAGATCTACTTTTTGGAATTTAAGTAGGTAGGTACTACCTTGTTAGACTTTCATGCGAATCTTACAGAGGAACTAAGTTGGTATTTAGTACCGTGTACATATACCTATTGGTTATAGGGTATTAAGTAGCTAAATTTAAATTTATTTTGGTAGCTAGATTACAGAACTCGAGTCAAATCTACGTGACATTTATTAGTCTTAAGATTTTTAGACAACCTATCTATTTAGCAATTCTTTGTAACGAAGGTATGAGATACTCGTATCCCAAAAAAAACTCATGGCATTTGATTTTAGAATAGCATGTGGTTTTTATAGTTCCGAGAATTTAAACAAAGAGTCTGGGTTCTTAACTACAGTAGCCTAGATTCGCCGCCATCACACGATTTGGAACGTTGTTATTCCTAAAATTGTGGTTGTTAGTAAATGAAAGCATATCCAATTAATTATAGCATTGCCCTAAAAATTGCTATCTCTGGTTTTGTTACTTACCTACAGGATTGCTTGTTGATTTAAGGACCGGTTATCGGCAATAACTATTGAATTTAAATTTTGATCGCTTGTTGTAAATTTTGGTAATCTAACTCACTGAAGAAATAAAGTTATCATCATCATCATCATCATCATGTCAGCCGATAGACGTCCACTGCTGGACATAGGCCTCCCCCAAGGCTCGCCACTCCGACCGATCCTGTGCCGCTCGCATCCACCGAATTCATAAAGTTATCAATGAAATTTAATTGCAAAATCTCTAAAGGCGTCAAAGTAGTGTAGTTAAAGCTCAGGTGCACGATCACAGGTAAGTGAGACGTCCGCTGGGGCGCACGCGCCGCGATCCGCCGCTAATTATGTAGATCTTTCCCACGATTTATGCTCAACCTTCGATTTTTTCTAGTAGGTACCTACAGACCTCCGACAATGTGGGAAATAGAATAGGAAAATCAAGTGGAATCGACATATAATGTTATTTATATTTATCGGTTAATAATGAGTTTAATACTACCTACTGCTTGTATATATATGTAATTATGTATTTAGAATTACCTAGTAATAATGTCAGTGGGTAAATTAAATTCTTGTAATCCATACTAATATACTATATACTAATATCCATATATATAGGTATAGATATAGGTCTGGAGCGTACTCTGCGTACCTGGTCCAACGTATATCTTTGGCAGTTCAGCGGGGGAACGCCGTTGGTGTTATGGGGACGTTTGGGCCGGGTACTTACCGGATTAGGGTTTAGGTTTGCTCTTTTACGTTATTATTGTTGTACTCATAATTTTTTCTTTGTTTTTAATGAGTGTTGCAGATAACTTTGTTTTCCGCTTACTGCTCCTCCACTAGCTACTTTAGATTAGAAATTATTTAATTAAGGTAGGGCACTCAAGGTCTATTAACACATTGCTTATTATTACATCATTTTTGTATATGACTGTTTGTTGCCCAAATAAATAAAAATAAAAAAAACTTACGTGTAAACGAACGTTCTGTTTTGACGAAACCTGAGGTGGATGAGCTTATTGTAATGTGACGAAGCCTGCGCTGTCGATTGATTAAGTATACTACCTATTAAAGTAAGTTTTGCAACTAAGTATATTTTAAGCGACATTCAATGGTGCTATCGTAAAAATTATAAATAAATATCCATACTATATATACTATATCACTATTACTATCTAGTCTATCTACCTACTCCCGGGGAAGGACATAAGGTAGTTTTTATCCCAGAAGTCCTCCTTTGAGGGGGTAAAAAGGGGGGGGGGGTGGAAGTTTGTATGGGGAATCGATAAAAAGCAGATTGGATAAAAAATAAGTTACCCAAATGACTAACTCCACGCAGACGAAGTCGCGGGCAAAAGCTAGTTAAGTAAATATAATTTAAATACTTTTTTTCTGGAAGCCCTCTTATTAACTCGGATTCACTAGCTTTTATGTAGAAAAAAATGTTTTCGCGTTTTAAAGTATTTTAGCGGTGAGATATGCAATACATGACTGTTGCTTAATAATTAAAGGAATTTAACTTTATCACCCATTTAAGTTTAAACCATCGGTTCGACGCTTCGAAGCCAGAGTACAAGACACGAAATGTTTAAAATAAGGGCGGGTCCATTAATCTATGTTCTAATGTTCTCAGTTAGGTTAGTGGTTACTGATAGTAGTGTGGTACTGATAGTAAGAAGTACAAAGTCGAACTTTTCCATTTGAGGGATCTCTTCCAGTTAATTACAGAACTGATAATGAGGTATGTGGCATGTGGCATCTTAATAATTATTTTTGGGCATTGAGAATAGAATCGTTATGTTCCTTGCGTAATTTTCGCGATGTTGTATCGATAAAGTTAAACGTGACTTAGCCAACACTGCTCTGTTACTTAACGGCCACCAATTCGGCATTAATACAAAAGACGTTACTGATATATAATCTTAAAGTCATTTGTATCATTAATTTTAAAATATGCATCTGTGAAAATTAACATATAATGAATTGCCTTTGTGTGAACTTGCGTAATCACATTCATTATATTTAAGGTATAATAGTTCCGAATAACCTTAAATATTATTATTTCAAGGGTAGTTATCATACTTTTAAAAGCTTTTAATAAGAGCGGAAAATATAACATGTGCTTACACTCCCAACAATCCAGTAGGTAATATGTAGAAGGATTTGTCATCGGATAGTTTTCTGTTATATATGATATTAATCCTACCTACGTAAGTACGTACAGCGTGCTTCAAAACTGCATGGACACATTATGAATGGAAGTCATTCATAAAGTTGTCATACACTTTTGTAGCTCGGTGTACCTACCTACGTATACGTAATCATTAGTACGTGTAGAGTGTCCCTCTTATATTATAAACTAATAATACATTAGCATACTTATATATAAATTGACCTACTTTTATATTATACCAATATTATATACATGATTTAAGATTAGATCCTAAGTATGCATGTAGTATTGCTATGCCCTCACAGGGTCCATTTGGAACTACCCAGACTTTGTAATACCTATAATACCATGGTTGCAATAAATAAATATGAATATAATTAATGTACTCTTCAGTCATTATTGTGTCTTGACTTGACTAACAGGCGTATTCTGATTTTAATAACAGGTTATGAATTAGATCTGGATTAGTTATGGATCTGTCAGTGTCTAAAGTGACATTTTTGGTTGAAGAAAGGTCACTTTTGACATTGACAGATCAGATCCATAACTACTTAATACAGATCTAATTCGTAACTTGTTATTTAAATCAGAATACTCCTGTAAGCCCAATAAGAAATAAAAAAGGTTTGTACTTTATGAAGTAATGTGTTTTCAGATGAACTGTTTACCTGTAACCAATCCTGTAAGCAGTGTTCTCTGGTTTCGTTCCGGCTACGGAGCATCGCCGCTCGTAACCGTCTTGCGGTCGGGGCGCAGGCGCACCCGCCGGTTCCCGACACCCTATACTAATTAGATAAGCACGTGTCAGGTTCGCGGCCTGCTACATGCATTGCTTTCTCTCGGCGACATGCGAGTGCGAGTACGCAGTCAGATGTCCTTCACAAACTTGGCGATGTTCGCTTAAGCATGTGCCAGACGGCAGACAACCACAGTGTCCACAGTTTCTGCAACATGACCTTGGTAGAAAAACAGTGGTTTTAAGCCGTGTAGCAGGTTGAAAACAAATTCTGCATGACCTTTGTAGACGGGCGTGCTCTGCCAACCAATGGCAGAAGCAGTGGTTTAAAATCGTCTAGCCGCTTGTTGTAAACCACTCGCTTCTACCAAGGTCATGTTGCAGAAACTGTGGTTGTCTGCCGTCTGGCACATGCTTTATACTCGTACCTTTGCGTGTTATCTATCAAGTTGCCAAGTTTATTATTAGGTAGTATTATAGTAGTCGACTTGCGAAAACCTGCCCAGGGGCGTATTTACCCTAGGGCCAACGGGGCCATGGCCCGGGGCGGCAGGCTGCGGGGGGCGGCGCAGGCCGCCGCTGGCTTTCAGTTTCGGGTGCCTCAGTGGCGCCCCAATAAATTTTTTTTTGTGGTGTCACTGCCACCACTATACTAACTATTCGTTGTCTATTGCCAGTAGTCACATCAAATTTTTTACAGCACGTTTGCGCCCCTTTTCCTTAATTCTATACCCACGTCGAATTGTTGACGAGTTCTCATGATGTCGCCCTAAGGCCGCCCTAATCACATCGCCCTAAGGCCGCGGGCTTCCGTTAATGCTTTTTGGCCCTGGTCTGCAACAAACGCCGTAGGTCGCGTCCGGCGTGACGCTGTACGCGACGTACAAATGCTTACTATGGAAATGCACTATAGTGGTCTCTCTCACACGCCAGACGCGGCGGCGGCGTACGGCGTTTGTTGCAGACCAGGGCCTAACGCTGCATGCTTGACGTCGGCATTAAGGCCGTGAGCGACGTCTAGACGCCGGCCATTGCGTCAGCAGTCGCTATACTTCCTACGGTAGGTAAATAAAGGCATCGTGTACGTCCGTACCTCTGTGGCGCACGGCGTCCAGATGCTGACGCCGACGTCAACCGAAAACCGTACACTATTAACACTATAATTATTGAGTATAAAATTCAGAGGCGACCAGGGAGTTGGCGAACGGGTCAGTCAGAGCCTAGCACAAAAAACAAAGCGCGTTTTTTTAGTGGGTACTAAATTTCGCATCATTCATTTAGTGGTAAATTACTCAGCAAAACACTGATCAATATACGCAAAAATCATATTGAAAGAGAACTTGTAATACCTAGTGGTATTGAATAAAATTAGAGTTCGGACACGACACGACATGGTTAGTTGTTTCAAAGGTGAACCGCAAGGCAGGAGACCGAGATACTGAACAGCAGAGCCCGAAGGGAAACATAAGGTGTATAATTAGAGTTTTGAATGATTCACGGTTAGTTTCACTAGACTTATATTGACCGGGATATAGACCGTGATTACCTTTTGTATTATTTGTGAGCTCCCGATATTTCGACGCAGTTACATGCATCATGTTCACGGGTGACTGAAGATAGCGGGTGGGTGTCAAAGTTGTGTAGACAGCGCTCTGTCTACCCTCATTCTTGCGCGTCGGCTACGTTCACTTTCAACGTTACCAACGGTCGCATTCACACTTGTTGGTCCGGTCGCGTTCACACTCGTTGGTCTGTCCAAACACACTACACTCACGGTCTCACTACGCGTGTTTGATTCGGATATCACTGGTTTTTTACACAAACAAATCACAGGATTCCACACATTTGACAGTTTAAACCCATCTTCACGATTAAAATTTTTGTATTTGTGAATTTCAACGGCTTCTGAAACCTGGTGTATACAAAGTTGAGTGCAGCTGCGGTAGTTCGTACATTGGGCAGACCAAACGCACTATTGCCTGCAGAATTAAAGAACACATTGCTGCGGTCAAGAACAATAACGTTCGCAAGTCAGCTATTGCTCAGCATCTCCTTGAGTCGGGTACAAATCACTGGATCGAGTTGCATAGTCCCAAGGTCATTTCGACAGAACGCCACTATATACCAAGATTGGTAAGAGAAGCCGTTGAAATTCACAAATACAAAAATTTTAATCGTGAAGATGGGTTTAAACTGTCAAATGTGTGGAATCCTGTGATTTGTTTGTGTAAAAAACCAGTGATACCGAAACAAACACGCGTAGTGACACCGTGAGTGTAGTGTGTTTGGACAGACCAACGAGTGTGAACGCGACCGGACCAACAAGTGTGAATGCGACCGTTGTTGAAAGTGAACGCAGCCGACGCGCAAGAATGAGGGTAGACAGAGCGCTGTCTACACAACTTTGACACCCACCCGCTATCTTCAGTCACCCGTGAACATGATGCATGTAACTGCGTCGAAATATCGGGAGCTCACAAATAATACAAAAGGTAATCACGGTCTATATCCCGGTCAATATAAGTATAAGGTGTATAGTTAAAAGCAGGGTATTGAACTAAAGACCCTAGGATGCCGAAGGGAGCGCACCACGTAAGGCCGAGATGCTGCAGAGCCGTTATTATAGGTACGACCCAATTTACAATGTTATTACTATTGGCTCTGTGAGCTGTAGACCTCGCGTTAAGCTTAGAAAATGTAAAAGTGAAAAATACTTAGTTCGTTGAGCCGTTATCACAGTCAACTCACAATGGTCTTAAGCGCCATAAAGATAGACGCTTTTGGCGCTTTTAAGTCCTTTATGCCAATTTCCGCATTTTGAAAAAATTCCTAAAACTGGATCGACAAAAAAATCTATTTAATCATAGAATCTGGTCACAAAATTTACAAGAATCGATTAAGAATTGCGACCTGGCCTTACAACGAAGACCTTCAGAAAAATTATGGCGGACTAGAAGGTCAGGTTGCGAGCCCTGAAAAGCTTAAAAGTCGCTCTTTCCAGAAGACCCGAAGCATTCCTGAATTTCCAGCAAGTCGCGCCTTCGTTTTAATTTGAGCGAACGCTAAAGGTCGAGTAGCAGGAGAGCCGAGATCACATTGATTCCAAGTTCCAAGCCAATTCCAATAGCTCTCCTCTCCTCCAGCTCGGTCTTCGACCTTGCATGGACGCTCTTAATGCGGAGCTCTGCCTTTGGTGTCACTAACGTGGTCATTGTTCCAATCCCAAACATTGATTTTTCCCACCTCGACCTTTGGCTTTGCGCGGAAGAGCGCCGCAATTGGACGATCCGGGACTTTAGGACTATGCAGAGCTCGTCTTGGCCATAGGTTTTTGTCCCAGCTCAGCTCCACTGAAGCTCGCCCTTTAAGTTTCTTGGGCTCGCAGAAAACTTTAATCATATTCGTAGTCTTCCAGGCTCCCTTAGACATGACCAGTGCTTTAAGCTCTGTTCTTCTGCAGTTCGGCCTTCAGCCTCACAGGGCAGCACACCGCTATCGGACGCTCCGGGTCTCCGGCCTTATGCAGAGCTCGGCCGTCGGCATCGCTCATAATTGGCTATAGGTTCGATTCCAAGCTCTGCAGAAAGGCACTGAGAAAAAATTATGCTTTTGTGTTTGTCTCATGGGTCATGGGGGGCTGCAGAGGCCCAATGGCCCGGGGCGCCAAATATGTAAATACGCCTCTGAACCTGCCCGCATTAAAATAAATAGATATCATTAAGGGCCACTTGCACCCTTCACTAACCCGGGATTAACCTGTTAAACCTGGAGTTACCATGGTAACTCCAGGTCACCAGCATGTCCAGTTACCATGGTAACCATGGTTAACAGTACAATTTGACACCGTTTAAACAGTTACCTAGTGGAATGTGGTTAGTGGGATGGTGCAAGTGGCGCTAATAGTGCTTCGTTAAACACTTCCTCCTTACTATACTTCTTCAAATTTTGAGTAAGCATTAAATACCCTTATCTACAGCCGAGTAGTGGCACTTTAATGTAATGTTTTTTTACTTATTTCATGAAGAGACTTTATCTTTTCGTTTAACAGTTTCAAGAAATAAATATAAACTTAATACAGACGATACAAACATAACAATTGACATTCTAGAACATATGTCTAGGTCTACCACTTATTTTCTTCTTCATTTCTGCAGAATAAGTTCCTACTTCAATTGTTTACGAACTATGAAATTGCAAATTTAATTCTAAACCACCGTCACCCGTAGCTAATGTAATTGTTGTTTAACTATCCGTTATAGTGTTTGCTTTCTTTATTGCCGATAATGACACGCAGCGTGGACGATTTCTCACCGGCGCGGTGTCGCAGGCGCGGGCGTACGCAGGCTAATGGCGACTGATCTCGATGTACGGCTCGATAAACATCGCGACCGCGCACTTAATGCTTTCTGACCGATACAAAAATCATCCCTCTATCATTTTAATGGTGACTCTCTTATCTACTCGCTTTGTGAAAGCTTATATTTCTTACGGTTGCGATTGTACTTTAAGCTGGTCTCGATAAATAACAACGCAGACTGTTGCATTTGTAACTCATCATAAAGGTGTTATAAAAGTAAATGTAAATAATTTATTTATCTTACCTTAAATACGAGTAACCACACGTAAATTTGTAAATTCCCATGATACTTTATTCGTCTAAGGTCTAAACACTGTCTATGGGTAACACAAATATAGAGATGTCGATCAGTGCAGCACTGACTGAATTCCTTAAGCAACTAGCAATAATAGCTCACGCTCACGGCCACCGAGTATAACGAGGGCGAACATTTTTGAATAACTAACAAATATTCTAATATCGAATGAAGCCATCAACAGACTAACGAACGCAAAGGCTGTTAAACAATTGTTATAGCATTCCGTGAACTGCACTGCACTTGGCTGTTATACACATTAAATTGGACTAAATTGGTATATGGCTAGTTCTAATTATGAAGGAATGAAAATACTAATTTAAACTTTCACGATTTTACTCATTATTATTTACAACGACGGGACTTCGCGGGAATCGCGTAAAATAAGTCCCCCCGTCGTTGTGAATAATAACAAGGAATGAAAATAGTCCGTGATGCATATTCTGGTTGTATTAACAGATTACGAATTTGATTTGGATTTGTTATGGATATGACCTGTCAGTGTCAAAAATAACGTTTCTGGTTGAAGAGATGTCACTTTTGACTGTGACAAATTATATCAATAACAAATCCAGATCAAATTGATTACCTGTTATTACAATCTGAATATGCCTCCATCTTATTTCCCTAAGGCCAGGATTACACTTCTGGCCTAACAAATTTCAAAAGTATGACCCCATCCGGAAGAAAGCATGAAACTTGGCATTCATGTAGCTTATGTAGGTAAGAAAAACAATAGGAGGGGACTTCTCAAGCGGATTCTTCCTAAGCTTATTTAAGCTTAAATTAAATAAAAAAAGCGATGAAAAATGCAATAGATTTCCCATAACGCTTTTAAGGCAGTAATGGAAATTTTCAGAATCAGGTTGCAAGAGGACCAGGAATAATCCCATTTTGTCTTTTGTCATTCAGTAGTCACTATTATATACCGTGTGTTTTCTGTAACAGGAGCATTAAATTAAACTGTAGGCTGTACTCCTCAAACTGACCAACATTTGTTCAGCAGCTTTTAAAAATAACTTGTGTTTGCGGTTTCTGAGAGTTGCGAGTTAAAGTGACGTTTAGAATTATATATCGTCAATTTTAAGGAATCTTATTTTTTAATACAAGAAATACAAAAAATTAGAAACTAAAACCCGTTCCGTTGTGTTTTGCTTTTCATTACACTTAAAAGTTTATTCTAAGACGAAATGTATTGCAAAATTTGTTATGTTTAAAGGGTGACAAGTGACAAGCAACGTCAAACACACAGATGGCAGCGTACATTGAAAATAATATTTTTATTTATTTTTTATTTTAAACTTTATTGCACAAGAACAAGTACAAAAGGCGGACTTAATGCCTTGAGGCGTTCTCTACCAGTCAACCACTGGGCCAAACAGAAATTGTTAAGGTGGGTGCAGTGCGATGCGAAAAAAAAAATTCTAAATATAAATTCTAATACTAACGCCAATATACAAACTAGTAATATTTATATACTATAATTAGTATGAAAAAGATATAATCTAAAAATTTCATAATTTTAAAAAGTTGCTGAACAAATGTTCGTTAGTTTGAGGCGTACAGCCTCCAGTTTAATTTATTGCTCCTGTTACAGGAAACACGCGGTATATGTAAAGTATAAACTCAAATTGATGCATAAAATGTAGTAAAATGCATCACAAGTCTGAACATATTTTTCGGACATTTTTAGGGTTCCGTGGTCCACTAGGAACCCTTATAGTTTCGCCATGTCCGTCTGTCTGTCCGTCCGCGGCTTTGCTCCGTGATCGTTAGTGCTATAAAAGCTGCAATTTGGCATGGGATACATAAATGGGATGGGTGAAATAAAAACAAAAAAAATATATTTTAGGGTACAGTGATTAATTTTTTTAACTTTTTTTTTCGCTTTAACTCAATGGCGGGTATCGTTGGATAGGTATTTCAAAACGAATAAGGGTCTCCAAAAACCATTTTTTGATAATGTCAATATTTTCGGAAATAATCGCTCCGAAAGTAAAAAAATATCTGCTTGCTATATTTCGCTGCACAATATACACCTCCCTCAAGTAAACCTTGGCTCTTCACCGTTATAAGATTTACTTTATTTAAAATGGACAATCGAAGACTGCTAGATTGTGTAATTAATTATTATTATTCATTTTATGACAATGTAAAAAGTATTTTACAGTACATATGGTGCTACTTTCTCGCACTACTGCGTAAAGAGCACTTTTCGTGCATATGTCAAAAGTTTAAAGGGCCATATGTACTGTAAAACGTTGTACGATACACGTGCGAATAGGTGTACACTGCGGTCGTGTTTTAATTTATCGCCACTCGTTTCGAATTTCCTCTTTTCCGCACTTGTATCGTAAATAACTAATATAAGAATACTTCACCCTATATAACTGTATTACTAACTTTAAAGCATTAGCAACTTTAAAGCATTATAAAATATCCAGTTTTATTAAGCGTACCATATGGTAAGCACTATTAACTAAATACAAGATGGACTAATTTAGTAAATACTTGCTTGAAAGTTTGTCGTTTAAATTCATGACGTCGTATAAAAGTGTTATAGTGTTGCGAGGTGGCTAGGTTCCCTCCAGTGTATTTTATGTAGCTCGTGATATGACAATAATTGTATAACTATTTATTATTTCATCTGACCCAGGGAACTAGTAACCTGTACACTATTTATTAGTAATTAACTTATTAAATTAAACCGGACAAGTGCGAGTCGGATTCGCCCACCGAGGGTTCCGTACTTTTTAGTATTTGTTGTTATAGCGGCAACAGAAATACATCATCTGTGAAAATGTCAACTATCTAGCTATCACGGTTCATGAGATACAGCCTTGTGACAGACAGACAAACGGACAGTGGCGTCTTATTAGTAATAGCAAAGAAGATATAATAGAATAGAGCGGTACTGTCATAGTAAGTTTTGTAACCACAGTAAATTCACTGCCATTTATCGACACAGTTTAAAACTAAAAATTAAGATTTATAAAAATACGATAAAATGTATTTAAATATGGATAAATTACTTTTTATGATTTTGACCCATGTTCTTTCACTGATAAGCGTTAAAATTGTTAAATAACAAACGAAACCGTCAACGCCATCTAAACGAGAATAGGCCAAAGGTCCCGTTTTTACCCTTTGGGTACGGAACCCTATAAACGGAAATTTCGTAAATACCTATATCACAGTTAATCAAGGTTACTAGATGTTAAATAATAAAGTCGAATACAACGCAGGCTCGGCGCATGCCATAAGTCCTCACTCGCGGACATTGTTCAACGGAAAGTATGTGCTCGTTGGTTTGCGGCTTGCACTTTATAAAATTTGTTGTAACTATTTTATTTGCCATAACCCCGTCACGCCTCATCAGCTCATCACTATTTTATTATATCATGAATTTATTACTAAGTTTATTTTGTAGTGTAGGTACACCAGTTCATAAATATAAATACATAATATGATCTAAAGAAAGGTTTACTGTTGCATTATTAAATAGCTATTTATATCTACTTAAGTAAGACGTTACATTGTTGCTATGGTAGCTTACCTGCATTGTTAAAGGCATAGTTAGACAGGCAAGCCGAGTGACATAATACGTAGCGTAGGTAGGTATAACCGTTTAAGATGAACTAACAAAATTCGATACGAAGTTGTATTTCAGTCATAAATCATGGTCATAAATATTGTCTTTGTAGCAGATGTATTACCTACTCATGTTCGTTTTACTTGAGATAATAAAGATAAGACTTTTTATGTTTTCGAAGAGAACACGTGCCACCCGTGATTTAACGATTTTTACAGCTTAATATTGATCAAGTTATACAATGTATGTTCTCCGTGAGTCCTGTAATGGGTTAGTGTTATCTTCCGGTCAGCGACACTGAAATTAATAGACTACAAATCACCGGTGGACTCAGTAAATCACAGTGTTTATGAGTCATTCAAGTCTCCGGTGTGAGGCCGAGCGACCCCGCACTGATTTGCAATCTCGATTCCTCGATGCAGTGCTTCGATATACATCATTTTAATATGGCCGTACTAAGTTAGGAACAAATTTGATTTTCTATTTTATATGCCGGATTATTTGATCGTGTCAAGACTTTTGATGCGCTACAAAAGCTTTTGGATTTGTAATAAAAGCCATATGCAATTACTTAAACAATATTTTCTCTCAATAGATAGTTGATATAGAAATACAAATATGTATAGGATGCACGCATTGAGGGTTATAAATTATTGCATTCTATAGTAGCCACTGTTACGTTTCTTTTTCTGTTCACTATACACATTTAGCTAGTTTGAAAGAAAACGAGATCATGCATTGGATTGTATTTGCAAAAGCTTTCATAAAAGTAATGCCATTAAGTGGCTGCTGTATCTGTCTACGACCGCGTAGGCCTTTGTTAATGTGAATACAAGCCCTTTTGTAGAAAGTGTTCTATGTGCGTCGCCGCAAAGCTTCCAGTTTTGGGGGCGCGCACGCACGCGATGACTGGCTTCATGAATATTTAGATGAGCAGTGCTTCATTAGCGCAGTCACTTGTTCGTCGAAGGAAGCGGGCGTGTCGGGATTGTGTTCTCCCTGTAAGCCTGTGCGTCGTCGTCGGCGTCGGAGCACCTCTCAGTACACCCATGGGTTCATTGAACCAAACATGATTTATTTATATCCCCATAATCTTTATTATTCATTCATATATTTCAGTTGAATTGTTAAATTTTAAATCGCTTATCAATGATAATTAAGAGTCATAAATTCAAATCATCTAATTGCTTGAGACGATTTTAATAGAGAACAAGATAAATATTACAATCGTAATCTTTAGGTGCATTATGAATTGGCTTGTTGCCTTTACAATTTTCAGCGCCAAACTTAACATGCAACTAACTGCTTCAATTACAGTTCGTTTGTGAAAACTTTAATTGTCTTATCAAACTTTGCGTAAATTGCAATAAAAGTTGAGGTGTTGTCAATGCGTCAAAAATACTGGAATTAAGCCCCAGTAGTTATTAGCTAGGTGTTGTTGAAGGGTCCTGTGAACTTTCACCTTATTAGTATTCAACCTTTCCTCTGTTACCTGTTTAACCTCTCGCGAATCAACGCCATTGTTCCGACGCCGAAATGAAAGTTCTTTATATGCATATTAGATCTTCGGCTCGACAGATTACCACCTAAACATAATGGGTATGTAAGCATGAAAGTATGTATTACCTACACATATACCAAAATTTACATAAATATTTTAAAGTAGGTAAGTAGGTAAGGTACCGATTAAGATAGTAAAAAAATATAATGAAAAAAGTTTTAGGCGTTTTTCGCTATCTACTTGATAAATCCAAGCATTTTTTAAGAAGATCATCTTTGTTCGCGGTTATCTATACTATATAATTGTTTTTTTTAATCTAACTCTTTTTGTGATATATTATCCCACCAAAACATTTTCATCTAAAAGTTGCCAAGGCGAGTATGTACTCGAAACATATGTATATTTCGCACTGTCAAAAAGTTATCAGATCTCACGTAGAGCCAAGCTTCTAACTCTACACGCCATAACTCTACAAGATCTAACTTCACAAACTCTACCTTAGTCAAAATACGTGGCTTGGCCGTTTCGCTACTGTCACGTCACATGGGCGTAAGGTGAAAAATGTATTCACTGATGTGTATTAGTTCTGTTATACAGTAGTTCTTGTATTGTAGTAAGGAAACGGCCCGGCCAAGCCACACACAGGATTACACTTCTCTTTGTAGGTTGCTTATAACAATCTTCCGCCCGTCCCCTAATTTAAAGGGTGCGTGTGATTTACTAAAAATCGTGAAATAGATATTTTATTATTTATAAAAAGGAGGTCCTATATCAATTTTCAGACCTCTAGCATCAAAATTGGCGGAATTCTCGTAAAAGTTCCAAGATTTAGATTTTTTTTGTTGATTTTGTACTAGCTTACATACCAAATTTCAGCTTTCTAGGACTTCAGGAAGTACCCTAAAAATTATGATGATCGTCAGTGGGTGAGTGAGTGAGTCAGTGACGAAATTTGTTTTTTTTAGATATCAATAAAATGTAAAGTGTAAGGCATGCAATTGAAATTTACAATGATAAGTCCATTAGTCCAATTTTGTTTATCTGGTATAAACTAAACCTAAGTTCAAAAAATGTCGAAGCGCTTCAAGAAAAGGTAGGTAGTGCCCTTGGGCTTCGCTTGGGTCGTCTTGGCGGTGGCACTACCGTGCCCCCAAATAATACATAAGTGGATATTAATATCTTTCGAGTATTGGTGGAATAACTACTTTGTTATAGAAAAATCCCAATTCGCTGTTTGTGTTCCCAATAATATTTATTTGAGGAGTTTTGTTAGTTCCTTGTGGATTATATAACGAGATCTCAGTTCTGGCAAGAACGTAAGGGAACATCTATTATTATATTTATTATACTGTTTCAAAATGCTTTGAGTTACCTATGTATTTAGTAGATATATTTACAGTACAGTATAGTGGATTGTACCTATATTTTTCATGTTTTGTGACCATTGACATTGGAACAGATTCCAAATATATTTTTAGTAAATAATATTATTTTCTGTCATACGAGTATATACCTTATTAAGCGGTATGGACCTCACGATCTAAGTAGGTATTAAGACGTATCAAAAATCTTTACACGTAAGAAATTTGTATATGATATATCTACTGCAACAAACGAATTATGTAGGTATTTCGTTAACACTTACAAAATTCGTTCTCAAATGAGTGAAGTAAGGCGCGTGCGCTGTTGAACATGATGAGTTCTTGACGTTGGCTTATTACAATTGTGAAAGTAAGATATTTAAGCGGTTGAGCTCTGTACCGTTGACAGGGACAAGGCGCTGGGACGACCGGCGCGGCGCGGCGTGGGCGCGCGGCTCCCGTACCGCCCCGACAATACGCTGCGCCCGCGCCGCGCCGCCGCCGCCGCCGCGAAAACTACAAATACAAACCCATTGTGCTGTACTGTACTGTACCGTACCGAGCCTCTGAGCCTTCATTAAAACTTGACTTAGGTACCTACTCCGCGCCGCGTATTAAAAGTAACTAAGTAGTAAGTAGTTTATGCTGGGGCAGCATAGGTACCTATCGCCTCAAAAGTCGAGTAAGTATTGAATCAAAACACCAAAAATCGCTCAAATTTCAACATTAAATTGGTAGCAGTTACATATTTTTGGCTAAGGGAGTCCCATTCCAGGCAGAGAACAGTCGTATACGGAGAACCATGATAAGAAATAAAAGAATGAGGATGTTCGTCAGACACAAGATCATAAAACGAGCCCTAAAATGTTAAACGACTGCTCAAAATTGGTGGTAAGAAGAAATTACAAAATAAAAGGACCAGATTACGGTACTTTGAATGAATTTTCGAGAGAGTCCGTCTTAACCTATATTTCACTTTATGGGTGAACGATTTTTACAACCTACTGCCGGATAATCCAAATGGCGACGACTCTGTAGAAAGTTTCTGCAATGATTACGTTAAAACAATAACCCTTACTACGATTATTTTATACTTGAATAATCACTTGCCTATAGGGATTTTATTAGCGAGAAAGAAAGTATGTACTCGTATCAATAAGTACATACAATTTAAGCAACTCTCTTAAACTTGGATTCGTGCATTTGCTTTTATGGAGTCATAAGCATATGGATAATCTTTTCGTTTCTTGTTTTGTTACGGTGGAAGTATTTACGCACGCTTGTCACACGGCTGGTTGGAGTAAAGTGGATTTCAGAAGTAACAAATCGGAGCTGGTTGGTGACAAAGGCAAACGCGACCGTTGCGTCGCAGGCGGCGCAGCGGGCGTGAGCGTCGCGCGTCCTCCGTCGCAGGTCGCAGCCCGTATGACAACGCCCGCGATGACTGATTGTGTCCGTCCGTCGCTCCGCATTCGCTCTCTTTGTGCTCTCAAATAATCCGCCGCGTCGTGATCTGGAGTCTAACGGTGGAGGTCCGCCAGCCTATTGAGCTCACTCACAGTAATAGGCACAATTTTTCAAGCTTTCACATAAGTCACTGCTAATACCTGTTATGTTAAGCCAAAAATCCATGATGTGATATATTGTAGTGATAGTGTTTGTCTGAGTAAATAAGCTTGATAACTTAACTAATTAGTCATAGAGTTGCTTACGAAATTGAGACCTGTATTTGTATAAATAGGTAGCTCGCCGCTAACGATAGTATTAATGTATTGGCCATTACAACCTGTTCCTAGTCGTAAGGGTAAATCATATTACACAGACACACCTGAGACTTGTGAAATGAATCATAAATGAAAATGTCTGTGACGGCTTGTATCCTTTGTATCATACAGTTAGGTATATGGTAAACACAATCAGGTAGGTTTGTTACAGAAAATAATGACAAGTTGTTTTGCATATCCCCCAATATCCATTTATCTGGACATCCATATTTGGAGTAAGTACTGGTTTTCGAAATTACGAAATTTCCACTTGGAAAAAATCTGTTACTTCTTATATGTCTGTACCTATAGGAACCGAAATTTCCCATTTATAATTTTCCTTTGTTTCCTGTGAAATTTTCCTGAAATATTCGAAAACTTTTCTGAAACTTCTTGGAAACTTCTCGCAACTTGCGCATCTGTAATTTAGAGTAAGTACTTAGTTTATAAAATTTGTCTATTTACTTAATATAATCATAATTTATTCACGGACTATCTACTTAATATTGAGGTTAAAATCATGGAACACGAGTTCTCACACTAAGCTTAAACCAATGTGTGTTAAAATCTCAGATCTCACCTGCACACAGCCAACCACCTGTTAACTGCAACTCCGCAATATAAAAAAGAAAAAGAGCGAGCGCCAGCCAGTGCAAAAAACAAGAATCCAAGACGACACGTTTGGAAAATAAAAAAAACTCTCGCCCACCAGATGGTCGCCTCGACGCGCCGAGAAACCCGCTTTTGAGCAGGTTGTGATTGTGACTTACCACGCATATTCATTTGCGCTTTTGAATGTAGTGAAAATTGAATTACAAAGCCAATTGAAATGTGTTATGCTATAATAATCTAGTCACTTTAGCACTACTTCTGATACCTACTTTATATTCTACTAGCTTTGGCCCGCGACTTTGTCTGCGTGGAATCAGTAACAGCAGCTAGAGTAAGTGTAGCGCCTGGATAAAGTGTAATAGCAATTATTAAATTTGAGCATAAGCTTAATTGCTTGACATCAATTATCAGGCAATGTTATGAATATGAAATCTCTCAATTTCACCCCCTTTTCACTCTCGTTAGGGATGTTTTCCGACATAAAAACTATCCTATGTCCTTCCCCGGGACTCAAACTATCTCTATGACAAATTTCAACTAAATCGGTTCAGCGGTTTAAGCGTGAAGAGGTAACACACAGACAGACAGAGTTTCGCATTTATAATATTAGTATGGTTTAGGTAAGCCTTACATTAACTTCTTAGGAATCTACTCCTGAAGTACCAAAATATTCCAAAAGTAATAGTAGAGGTGCTTACACACTCCGGGATGGATATAACGCTTGAAATTGTGGACGACTGTATACGATATACCCTAAGTTAAGTATAATATATAGATACTTACAATGGACTAGTAATCCAGATAGAAAATTTTCTAATTTGAAGAAGGAGATCAACACAGAGATATTTTTGGGCCAATGCTTAATCAGCGTTGCCAGCTCCTGAGATGACATACCGCACTAAGATATGGTGGCTTACAAGGTTTTACGAGAAGGCTTAATGTCACTCAATATAGCGAGTTTCTTAAGGGGCACACTGACTATCAGTCCGCCGGACGATATTGGCCTGTCAGTTAGAATAAAAATTTGATAGTTCCGAACAGCTGACAGGCCGATATCGTCCGGCGGACTGGGCTATAACCGCGAAAATCGAAGTTCGCAAATTGCGGGCATTTTCTCTGTCACTCTAATTACGCCTTCACTGGAGTAAAAGAGAAAGATCCCCGCAATTTGCGAATTTCGGTTTTCGCGGTAGCCCCTCTGATAGTCAGTGGGCCCCTTTAGAGTCTGCGGGATCGAATTAGAAAAGAGAAGGTCTGTGAGAAAATCAAAGTCGCCGACATTCGTCTGAGAGTTGCCATACGTAAGTGGCAATGGGCGGGTTATATTGCTCGTAGTAGAACCGTCGGCGTCGTCTAGGGGAGTTGGTCTGGAGTGATATGGGAAGACGCAGCCAGAAAAGAATAAAGTGGATCGACGATCTGGTCAAGATCGCATCGCAAGGAACCGTTGGATGAGGACTAGTAGTTAACTTAGTAATTATCTAATAAAAATATGATTTTACGATAGATTTCACTTACAGGTGCATACCTAAATACATACCCGGGAGGTCAAGCAAATCAGGACCGAACTTTAACGTATTGATATAATAATATATACCTATAGGTAGCTTAGATTCAAAGGTGTAAGATATTTTCTAATGATAGGGCCAAACAAACAATAATAAGGGTACCTAGGTAATTTAATAATGTTATGATTATTTTATGTAACAAAAATAATCTTTGTATAGTGTCGAATATTCGCTCACTAAATGCCACTTTTGCAGAAATCGCGAAGCGTCTGGTTGACGTAACTGGTGACCGAAGAGCTTGCGGCTTCCTCGCACAACGTATCAGCATTGCGATACAGCGAGGAAATGTCGCCAGCATCCTTGTTACAATGCCTCAAGGGCCTATTTTAGATTATTTATTTCGTTATTAATTAAGAGAGAAAGAGAAGCTAGTTATTAATTTCGTTTACGTAGTACCACTGTATATATCTTGTATGTAAATAAAGAGATGCTCAATGCCAACATAATAGGTATTAAGGTTTAGGTTCTTAAGTAATTCGTGTTACTTAGGCCGTTGCAGAATAGGGATGATGACACATGTTGAATTTAATAACAAAATCTAGTAACATAGATAGCAACTGAGCAATTTATCACAATAATGTAGATATTAAAATAATATATGGAAATAATGCAAAAATACAGGACTTGAAAGTTTCAAAGTTTAAGTAATTTTTCAACTTCCAAAAAGGAAAAAAGTAAAGATACCATTCGATTCCTTACATTTTATCCAAAAAAATATTGTACAGCAACTATATACATAAACGCAATATTTCACCGACAAAAACGCAATTTTCTTATTTTGTCCATACATTCAAAATGGGCTCTCAGTGAACTTGACGTCACGTTCACGTATCGTTTTGTTAGAAGCGTTTCGCGAGTGAAGTACGACTGTCGGGGTTTGACTATCATTTCTGACATTTGTATTGCTTTAAACTACTATGCTAGCAACTACTATGGTAAAAGGACGCGCAAGTATATCACACCGCGAATAATGAACAATTTATCAATAGAAGACGAGTGTGCTAGTAAAAACATCTTTAAATCAAAAATTAAGAAGTTGCTATTGGGTACAACGCATGACTAAATATATAAGATAGGTAAATATTGTATATAAATAAATATGCTTTATTGCACCAAAAACATACATTTTACATACATGTAAAACTACAAATAAATTCTTAAAGAATAACAACAACATATATACCTACAACTTACACTGTTAATGTAATATAAAAGTATTAACCTTAGTAATATAAGTTAATCATTAAATTTAGATTAAGGTACTAACATTGAAAATGAGTGCACCATTTCGCCGTTAAACGCAAGTTTGGCGAAACTTGTATAAGTTTAAAATGTGTTATACTTTTTTGAAAATAAATTAAAAAAAAAAAAAAAAAAAAAAAAAAGCAATGGGTCCCATATAGACATGTGATCCTAAAAATAAAACTGATCGATTGATACCATTAATAAAAATTTGTCATCTAGCCTATTCCTAAAAATCATAAAACCGTTTTTTTTACATTACTACATAGTATCTACCTTTTTTCGTCTAGGTACACTAAGTATACATATAGAAGTTTCCCGTACATTGGAAATCCGAATTTAGGGCAATAAGCTCTACACTGCTATTGACAAGGACTCTACTCTAGTGTAAGTACCATCAGCCGTAAAAGTGCATGGCTCACTGTACCTACAGTTTGCGTTGTTATAATTTTAGTCATAAGTATGTTGTACATAAATAGGCCCTCTTGGCGCGTGAAAGCACAAGCACATCAAAATAACAAATGTTGGTTACCTGCGCTTGCTAATTTTATTCCTGAATAAGAAAGCGATCGCGATCGCAGTGAGTTATTCTAATTTAGAATCTTGAGCGTAGTGAAATAATTGCTTCTCGTTGTTGAAGAGAAGAATAGGTACCTACACCTGACCAAAATGTTCACCTAGTAGTACAATCGGATTGTCTCACCTCGAAATCCTTCCAAAGATATGAAATTTGGTATGTATGTTAATTAAAGGTCTCTTTTTCATATCCACATTATTTGACATTTGGGGACCTCGAGGAATCGCAGCCATCTTGGAAAATGTGTACCATCCTGGAGAAATAAACGCTAAATATACGTTCTCTATGAAAATATGGTGTAAGGCAACATTAAAGCTTAATAAATTCTACACGAAAAAGTCCTAGATATCTTTGCGGAAAAAATACATCTTGTTATAGAAAATAATAGGTGAATCCAGAATTTGCGCTTATACACTTTTGGGGGATATTCTCTTAATATGAAACTTGGAGGAATATGAATTTCACTTTTGTCTATACATTTGTACACGTACAAACAACCCCCAACCCCAATATCAACATTTTACTCGACTGCGACTTAAACAGAATGTAGGGTTATGGGTTTAAATACTGAAAATCAGTACATTCTGTAGCTCAGGATACAGGACGGATTTTTTAAAATGAGATATCAGTAGATTTCTCTTGACCTTGTGAAGGTTTACACCTGTTTTATTAAAGAAAAATCAATATAGCCGCCTTGAGAGGACGCCGAATAGTAAATCATATTTTTACTTCTAGCGCCTTAACTATTGAGTGGATTTCAATAAAATAGACATCAGTAGATCCATAATTAGTACACGAGTGCTATGCAATACAAATTTACTAAAATAAATGGAGGAAAAATGTTGAGGACTTAAAAATGTGACTGCAAAAACAGATTTTAGGTCTTAAATGGGGTTTAAACAATAGTGACAGTAATGACATTTGACACCGACAATTTCAGGGATCTCTGTTTGCGTGTCATAAAATTGGAGCCTCGGGGACCACGGGGATCAAACGCCATCTTGAAAAGTATAAGTCTTCTTTGGTTTTTCTGTTTTTCTCGGAATATCTGGGTTTAATGTGAATACTGTGTATGGCGAAACAAAAACTTATTAAGTTCTACACAAAAAAAGGTATAAAACACCATGTTCCTAAAACGGTGCTTTCTTCTAGAAATATGGCTCAGAAGTCAAAACGTTATACTTAATCATCTCCTACAAAAAAATTATTTTAAGACGGGTCAGAAAAAATACTTGTATAATTTTTTTACCAATTTTTGGAAAACAAAAACATTATCTACCCAACCACGAATAAAAAAAAAATGTGTGGAAACTTGTAAGCTTCCCTTGTAACTTGTAAGCACTATTTCTAGAGAAAGGCTTCGTTTTTGGGACACGGTGTTGTATAACTTTTTAGTGTGGAATTTAATAAGCTTTCGTTTCGCTATACACAGTATTCACATTAAACCCAGATATTCCGAGAAAAACCGAAAAACCAAAAAACACTTATACTTTTCAAGATTGCGTTTAATCCCCGTGGTCCCCGAAATTGTCGGTGTCAAATGTCATCACTGTCACTATTGTTTAAACCCCATTTAAGACCTAAAATTCGTTTTTGGTGTTACATTTTTAAGTCCTAAACATTTTTCCTCCATTTATTTTAGTAAATTTGTATTGCATAGCACTCGTGTACCAATTATGGATCTACTGATGTCTATTTTATTGAAATCCACTCAATAGTTTAGGCGCTAGGAGTAAAAATATGATTTAATATTCGGCGTCCTCTCAAGGCGGCTGTATTGATTTTTCTTTAATAAAACAAGTGTAAACAGGTTGTGAAGGGCAAGAGGAATCTACCGATATGTAATTTTAAAAAATCCGTCCTGTATCCTGAACTACAGGGTGTACTGATTTTCAGTATTTAAACCCATAACCGTACTTTCTGTTTAAGTCGCAGTCGAGTAAAATGTTGATATTGGAGTAGGACGTGTACAAATGTATAGACAAAAGTGGAATTCATATTCCTCTAAGTTTCATATTAGGAGAATATCCCCTGAAAGGGTATAAGCGCTAAATCTGGATTCAGCTATTATTTTCTATAACAAGATGTATTTTTTCCGCAAAGTTATCTGGGACTTTTTTGTGTAGAATTTAATAAGCTTTAATGTTGGCTTACACCATATTTTCATAGAGAACGTATATTTAGAGTAAAACGCAAATTTCTCCAGGATGGTACACATTTTCCAAGATCGCTGCGATTCCTCGAGGTCCCCAAATGTCTAATAGTGTGGACATGAAAAAGAGACCTTTAATTAACATACATACCAAATTTCATAACTTTGGAAGGATTTCGAGGTGAGACTTAATCCGATTGTACTATGTCACGCTTCGTTACTACGTGGTTCTATTGTGGGCTCATTGGCTCGCTCTTTGCTCAAAATGAGTAGGTAAAACGAAACAATTTGAGTACCTCTTTTAATACCTCTATAGTTAGTAAGTAGGTAGGGATATGTGTGATCGTCCCGCTACCTCGATTGATCGATTCTTTTAGTGGAGTTTTAATGCTTATCTGTGTAACTTTTTTTAAATGTTTGATGAAATTGCTGTAGCGTTCGTTTAGCGGCTCGCGCAGAAATTAATTGGCCATATGTTTTCGTTACGTTGTTCATTAAAACCGTCTCTTTCAAAAGACAAGACCCCATATGGTGCAATATTTTTTTGACTGCAAAAACACACTGGAAATGTTAAACCGACAAAACAATCAAATAACAACCTGGAGAAAAAATCGGACGTTCCAACCTGTTTTAAATTTAAATAATGTGTCAAGTCATCTCATCACCTTAGTTCCTGTTCCTTTTCTTTTATCTTTTTAACTGTTTTACAAATTAGACCCCGGCGAGGCTTCACGCAGGGCGAATATATGAAAGTGTTAACTCGTACACGGGGTATTTTTTTATATATCAGACCATTTTACATTGTACAACGAGTCCGCGATGATAAAAAATGTATAGACATCTAAGCCCATTTAGACATTTTCCAGTATCTAGGTAACATCAAACATATTACATAAAATTGTTTTAAACAAACCAGTGTTAAGAGTTTCGTAGTAGGTGATTACGTTTACGAATAGGTACGTTTTAAATGTTGTTTTATAAAAAAAAATATATGCGATGTGCAGCTATTATACTAATTAATGACTTTTGTCTAGAAACTTGGTTGTTAATGAGGCTCCCGTGGTAAGCGAGATTACTCAAAGATTGGGAGTATTAATTGCTTCAGCACTAGCCGGGAAATCGGCCCGCCTTCGCAATTAGTTCCCAGCTTACTAATGCCCGTGTAACTTATGGTCGACGATAGTAGCCGTCTGGTGTCGCTCATTAATGGATACTATCCATTACTAATACACTTCAAACAATATTTCACGTTCTAATTTAAGAGGTAATTATTTCGTTCGACAAAAGATTACCTAACCTAGGTCATACTCATTATTATCTAGGTAGCTATTAGGTACTAAATCAGCACAATTAAATGTCGTTTTTAATTTAATACAAAATAATGAGATTGTACGATAACAGCAGATTAAGAACTTAATCACACATCTTTATAACACTCCCAGAACGTTAAAGTTAATGAGTAACAGCTGTTAAAGCAATTAGTTTTTTGTGAAGATCTTTTTAGTTTTAGCAACATTGGTCACTATAGAGGACACAGGTGGACGAAGAAATAGCTGAGTAGCAAAGGATAGGGGCGCTACCTGTACAAAGTCGTGTCGTGTGCGCACCTGTGCCCGCATACCCTCTTATAGCCGATAGATTCATAAATGGTTATCACGCCGCGTTCAGCCTACGTCTAACCACTCTACATCATACCTACACATTGAGGCCTCCATTTACTGCAGTCATATAGAAAACCGGCCAAGTGCGAGTCGGACGTGCGTTCCAAGGGTTCCGTACATTACACAATTTAAACAATGTATTTTTTATGTCAAACGTGAGGGAAATGTCTTTAAAAAACCCGTAGGCGTCGGATCAAAAAATAAGTAATTAAGCCCGACTCACGCTTGACTGCACTTTTCTAATAGGTTTTCCTGTAATCTATAGGTAAAAATTTATTTTGTGTATTTTTCAAAATTTTAGACCCAGTAGTTTCGGAGATAAAGGGGGGGGGGGATTGGTCATTTTTTGCCTATTTCTTGAATAACTTCTAAATTGTTTATCCTAAAATTATAAAAAAATATATTTGAGATTCTCACAATGCGCTCTTTCATTTGATATGTAACACGATATAGTTTGAATAACTTTATTTTTTTAATTTTCACATTTACCCCCAAAAGTGGCCCCTATGTTTAAAATTCATTAGTTTACGTTACATGTTCGTCTTTGGGTCACAAACTTACATATGTATACCAAATTTCAACTTAATTAGTCCAGTAGTTTCGGAGAAAATAGGCTGTGACAGACGGACAGACGGACAGACAGACGCACGAGTAATCCTATAAGGGTTCCGTTTTTTCCTTTTGAGGTACGGAACCCTAAAAACTCAAACCTGCTGTGCGCCATATAAGTCTGAATGTGATACGGGGTATGACAATTAGTTCGTTATGGCATTTCCATAAAAAGCTATGCGGACGCTTGTGTCATTTCTTCGCACCATTGTTGCTCGTTCAAATCTCAACAATCAGTTCTTAAATCACAAACAACATTACATATTATGATAAATACGTAAGGTATGATTAATACACCACTGATATTTATTCACGTTTCATTGTTAGAATATCAGAATGTTGCAAACATTGTGCTGAATCAAGAACGAGATACAATCATTCAATAAAATAATAAATGATTCCACTCCGGCGCATCAACACTTAAGTCGTTAAGGGCACTACACAATTTATATACTGCGTGCGTGCTACTAATACGCACTTTGCTTTTGCGTATCATAGCGGAATTGAAATATCTTGTATTTAAATGCTAAGTATGTAAGTGCTAAGTAATATTAGCGGCACTGGTATACACATATTTCCTTTGTTTATTGTGTATTTCATTATCCCTGCATTGCGGTCAATTGAATGCTGTTGCAAGTGTAAAACGAGCTGAAATTTATTAGGATGAAGATGTCTTCGGCCGGGATGCGCAGTCAGCAGCTAGCCGGCGGCGGCGGCGCGGGCGCGGGCGCGGGCCCCGGGGGGCGCGCTGCGTCGGATCTTATCGCATTTATCTGCTATATTGATTGCGCCCGTGTCGAAAGCCTCGCCTGGCCAAAAGCGGCGCAAACGCAGATTGAAACCTGAATGTTCAAGATGATTGATTACAACGTAATGGATACTGACACTTGAGGACTCACAAAAAATACCGATGCCACAATGTATAAGTACATATTTATGAGTCGTGCTTTTGGTTATTTGGGTATACTTATGGCACGCATTATGACACGTGCCATATATCAACGATAAGTGCACGATTTCGATTTCTTTATACAAATAAAAAAAGATGTCGGGTTCATTCTTCGAAGCACGCATTGTTGCAATAAAATGCATAGCACTTTTGTTTTTGCCTTCAAAATTATCCTACCACATTACCAATTACGGAAATTTCACGCTCTTACGGCCCGTAACGGTGATGTAATGAGTTTTAAAGAGCTTTTTGAGCCCGTGGAATTCAAAATTTCTGCACACAGGCAGGATCTTAATCTGAAGATTGAAGATGGCCGGATATTTTACTTAATTTTTTCGATCCGTGTTTTCTGTTAGCGAATTTTCCTCGAAGCCTCCTTTTGACGTTGAATGTGATTTATGATCGTATTCCGATAATCATTTCATATAGTAAGTAATACGTTTAAAGTCAGGAAGAGACACTTTAAATTCATTAATCGTATGTTCGGCTGTCGGTATAAAATGGTAACATAATTTAAAAAAGTTCGCGAATTTTGATGAGGCTAATGCGTCGCCGCGGTCGAGCGTGTTATTAAGAATAATAACGGGTGATAAAGCTGTAAATTGCAAGTGCGTGAGGTCGAAGCACCCAACAGTCGTGGCTCCCGGACTGAGTGTCCACCGCCAATTGATGGATATTACCTGCCGCCGAGTCGCCAAAAAAATTGAGGCAAATGCACTTGTCAAGAGAGGTCACGATTGATCTGATTCAGTTTGTGATATTTAAGAGTAGCATTTTAAAGTAGTTTTAATGTTAAGTATGTAACGGTTACATTCGTAATGTGAAGGTCCTTGGACTCGAATTTATTTTAGCCCTCTTATGATAAACATTTTCTCATCTAAAGATTTGTATGGACTGTATTGTTTTCATTTTATTGCTTTTCCAGTTTCTGGCTTCAGTTCTGCAGCAGAACTGAAGCTCTGTTCTGCTACTTTATTTGAAAAACCTTTAAATAGTTGAATTTTTTTAAGCTGACCGTTTAGGAGGTGCGGGTACTGCTGTATAACTATTTTTCTAATAGATGCTGTATATTTATTGTTGTAGTTGCCGATTGTGTTTCCTTTACTTTTAAGTTCGTGGTTTGTACCGTTTACTTGTGCTTGTTGAGATGTGCTCTATATAGTATTGTATGTATTTATTATATTGCATTCCAACAGTTTTACCTAATTCTCACGGAAAACTTGAAAACTGATGCCGTGAAATACAAACTGGATCACCAGGTTATACCTTGCCTTCCAAAGCCCGGAAATATTCATCGTCTATGTATGTAGGTATAAATAATTCAAGGGTATATTAGTTAAGTCGTTCGTAATAGGTTAGGATGTAACGGCGCGTAACATCCACCTGTCGCGTGCGCGGCGCGTGCAACTGCCAACGGTGCGCGCTAGCGTGGCCGCACTTGCTGGTCACCAGCGTCACCCACCGTGGCGGTGCAGCACCTGACGCTCCAATGTGTCGCACTTCGCGTTTCTATGACGATACCGCAATACAAAATGTTTTGTGTGACCCTTTAAAAAAACTGTTGACAGCTAGCTAATCTAGCTGTACACGGTCAGCTTATTAATTGTTAAAGACCAATTGAGTTACGAGTTACGAACGAAGATGATCCACGTAAGAAAACCAGAATAGAGACATTGTGATAAAGTTTTAAAAATTATATGAACTTGTTTTGGAAGTAGGACTAGGGTGTTGTTTGGTAAAATTCCGGTAGGTAACATGCCTAATTTATCTATTAATGTTCTATATTTAATAATGCAGATACAACAGTATCACAAACTTATATTATGATGCGATTATTGAAATTCGTATTTTTTTTCTGGCTGCCGGAAGAAGTACTAGGTAAAGCGACGCAACATTGCGACAGCAACAATGTAAAAGACATAGCTGTACTCACTTGTTCTACACATATGTATGCCGTCACGTAGTTTTTTTCCAAAATTATATGCGGTGCGTAGTGATTTGACATTTGACATAAATATTGATTGTCATATTATCATTAGTCATAATTCTGAAACTGATAACTTTTCAGGATTTTCCTCGGGTTATCCTATAGATAGGTTAGGTTAGGTTAAGTTTGTTTTATGGCAATCCTGAAAAGTTACGCGTTTCTGAGAAAAACCAAATGACTAATGATAATATGACAATCATTACATTATGACTTTCAATAATTATGTCAAACAATAGAGACCCAAGATTCGTCTCCCAGTCTATTGTGTGAGTTACAAAATAAAGTAAATACCTACGCAGGATTCGTATTATAGCCAGCATTAAACGAACGTAGTATGGTACCTTTGGATATGCTTTACGCACATTAGCGTCCCCTCCCCTACCCCTTACGCAACCCCCCTTTTTAGCATGAAATATGTACAGGTTGACGGTTTTTTAAATTTTTGAGAAGAGTATTAGAGTTAGGAATAAAGTGTCAAGGTAAGAAATAATCCTTAATCAATTTTAAACAATAAAGGTTATATGCAACTTTTTGGTAAGACTTACCATATTAGCTAGCCTGAAAGATGTGTCTGGCGGACACATCCGTCAATGTGTGGCGAGAAATAGACATAGATGGGCAGCGGACGGGCATCCGGCGGACAAGTCTGTGTCTTTTTCTCGCCACACATTGACGGATGTGTCCGCCAGACACATCTTTCAGGCAGATCCGACGGGCAAATCCGTGCTTGTATGGCTAGCTATTCATGTATTAACTCTTTGAAGTTCAATATAACATAGTATTTACGTGATACTACTGACAGAAATCCTATGAGGAAAACCAGCTTGTTTAATGGTTATATTTTGTTGAAGTTCATCTATATATATAAATGCACGTGTCCTGACTGGCTGACTGACACATCAACGCAGAGGCGAAACCACAAAAGTTAGAAAATTGAAATTTGCACAACAGGTTACATTTATATAGTGCACAAGAAACAAGAAGGGATTTTGAGAAATTCAGCCCCTAAGGGGGTTAAAAAGGGGATGAAAGTTTGTATGGGGTTCAAGTTTTATTTTAAGCTAGGAATTTGAAACTTCGGAAAAAGATATATTATTAAAATACAAGAAAAATAATTTCAGCGTTTTTGAAAATTCATCCCCTAAGGTGGTGGTAAGGTGGTGGTGGTTGAAAGTTTGTATGGAGATCAAACAATTTTTAGGGTGCGGGACTTGAATCTTTTTATATGGGCATATTATTAGAATATAGGAAAAGTAATTTTAGCATTTTTTTAAATTCATCCCCTAAGAGGGTTAAAAAGGGGTTGAAAGTTTGATTCCATTACAAATGCTTTGAAACTTCTTGGAAAGGCATAATAGGGTATTAGCCAACATTAAAAATATATAACGAATTGCTGTCATCCTGAAAGATAATAAACTAATAAAGTATATTTCACTATATTTGAATGTAAATTATGTTTAGTTTTTGGAATATAAACGAAAGAAAATTTAATATTTTTTGAAATTTCATCAGGGACGTGAACGCTCTGTGATTGGTCAACGCTCGGATGACGTCACACGCGGGTAAACATTCTTGATTGCCGTGAGTGTTTTAACTGTTTTATTTGTATTTACTTAATTTTAGTTATTGTTCCACAGTTTTCTGATATATTCCGATTTATCCGTATATCTAGTAGCACAATATTTATAAGAATCTTAAAATGGAGCCGAAATATGTGAAAGCTGATAGCGGCAACCTACCAGACATAGACGCATTAATGGTTGCACTTTTCTTTAAAGATAATCCGGATTACTATGCTGCGGAACTTAGAAATGTAAAAACAGCTGTGTGAGTATACGTAGAAATTGTTTATTTACGAACATTTCGATTTCGATGATACGAATACGACGACGATATATATATAGAATACGATGACGAGAATAGTATCTTCATACTGCACTTTAGTTTGAAAGAAAAAGTATGCTACTAACTACCTACTAATGCTGAAAGAGCTATGTTATGAGGTTATGTAGTAATACATTAAATACCTAGATCTTGTTTCGTTAAATATAACAAAATCCGCTGCTTTAACTACCATATTTATTTACAGTTAAATATTACTTACATCGAAGTGGTCTTCACACATAAAAACATTTGTATGCGCTAAAATGCTCTTTGGGTCTCTTCGCGCTAGTTTTAACCACATTTTTCTTTTTTTGGGATTCGTTGGAACGGAAACAAACAATTTATCTGGATTTTTTATAGTCGTACTTGAACATTGCGGCACTATACACCATTTATATACAATTTTACAGTGAAATAATCAATTCAATGCACATAAACCATAAGATTTACTAAGGTCATTGACTGAGTTTACTCGCGTGTGACGTCACACGTGTCACGTGATTAGCCCCTTTGCAAAAACAGCGTTTAAGGCGCGTTCAAAATAAATAAACTTTAACATTGTTTTTTTATATTTAATACAGGAAATTTCACGGAAATATCGTGTAATGTAGTGTAATTATTAAGTCATAAGCAATCAATTAAAACCATTTTCAAAAAAAAGTCAAATAGCCTATAGCCGATTACAAAAAAGGGATTTCGGCGTTTTTAGAAATTCAACCCCTAAGGGGGTTAAAAAGGGGATGAAAGTTTTTCATGGGGTTCAAATTTTATTTTAAGCTAGGAACTTGAAACTTTGCAAAAAGGTATTATAAAAAAACAAGAAAACTAATTTCAAGATCAAACATTTTTTTGAGTGCTGGGACTTCAATATTTGTATAAAGGCATATTATTAGATTACAAGAAAAGTAATTTCAGCGTTTTTTTTAAAATTCATCCCCTAACAGGGTTAAAAAGGGGTTGAAAGTATGTATAGGGTTCCAATTTTATTTAAGCTAGGAATTTAAAACTGTAAAAAGTATTTCATTAAAAGAGAAGAAAACTAATTTCAGCGTTTTTAAAAATGCGGGATGCAAAAGGTGGTGCAAAGGGGTTAAAAATTTGTATAAAGGTCAAACATTTTTTTGAGTGCCGGACTTGAATATTTGTATAAAGCCATATTATTTCATCCCCTAAAGTGGATAAAAAGGGGTTGAAAGTTTGTAGGGGTCCTAATTTTATTTTAAGCCAGGTACTTGAAACTTCGTAGAAAGCTATTTAATAAAAAGAGAAGATAACTCATTTCAGCATTTTTGAAAATTCATCCCCCAAGGTTACCACCTTGATGGATGAAAATTTGTATGGAGATCAAACCTTTTTTTGAGTGCGGCACTTCAATCTTTGTATAAAGGCATATTATTAGAATACAAGAAAAGTAATATATATAAGCGTTTTTAAATATTCATCTCTTAAAAGGGTTAAAAAGGGGTTGAAAGTTTGAATCTATTACAAACGCTTTGAAACTTCTGAGAAAAGCATTGTATAAGATAACAAAAAAAGTTAATTTAACGTCCTTAGAAATTCAACCCCTAAGGGGGTTAAAAAGGGGATGTAAGTTTATATGTGGTACAAGTTTTCTTTTAAGGTAGGAGCTTGAAACTTGTTAAAAGGGCATTATATTAAAATAGACGAAAACTGATTTCACCGTTTTTGAAGTTTGTATTAATAAAGTTTGCATCGGGAGCAACATTTTCTTTAAAATAAGTAGTGGACTTGAAAATCTTTTAAGAGGGTTAAGTGGGTATCGATAGTGGGTTTTATTTTAGTTAGGGGCTTGAAACTTCGTAGCTTGTGAAAGACAAATTTCACGCATTGTATAATTAATACCCAATGATTAACCTTCCCTACTGATATCTTTTGCTGCATAATGTTCTATGTTCTTGTAAAAGACTTATATAACCACCAACATACAAATCCACGTGTACGAAGTCGCGGGCAACAGCTAGTCTAGCTATAACAAGAATATGGTACATCATATTAAAAAATGTAATATAACCTTTCATGTTGAGAATTTAGTAAGGATATTTCTTTCATTGACACTTTTTTCCTATATTGTATACTTTCCCCCAAAAATAAAAAAAATGTCAACCGGGACACATATTTCATGCTAAAAGGGGGGGTTGCGTCAGGGGGAGTGGTGGGACACTAGTGTGCGTAAAGCACCATACCCAAAGGTATCACACTACATTCATTTCAAGCTGGCTATAATTTGTTTTTCAAAAAACACAATTTGACCGAATCATTCGCTAACCCGCTTGCGTATTACATACTTAGAGGTATGTGACATATGAATATTAGTCCCCGAAGAGCACAGTGGGAGATACGAAAATGTTAAAGATGTAAGTAATATCGCGCACTGGGTGGCCGCAGGCGAGCAACTAGATCGCCTACGCTTCAGCGCAGCCAAAGGTTATCAGAGACTAAGCACAGATTTCGCAACTTACAGGTGTATTTTGGATTTGCAACTTTCCATTCTTTGCTAATGAGAGCATGTCAGTGACTGCTTAATTTCGAGTTTTATAAATAATTTCTAGACGACAGAACCAAAGAAGACGTTAACTCCACAGGAGTACCCCGTCAGAAGAAATCCATCGAAACTTTGCATGAGTCGTCGAATATAATACCTTGTAATTGATGGAAACTTGACTTATCCTCGGTAACATCATAGCCACCATTAACGTTTATTGTCGCGGAAAAAATATGTTACTAATTCAGCATTTATACAGGGCACGTGCTGGGCTCATACCGGCGCGTGCGCGGCTGCCCGCCGCCCGCGCCACGCTCCGCCGCACCACACCCTCTACCCCTATCCTCGTGACATTACCGCTTTTTACAACAACGCTAACACTCATCTAACCGTCATGTGCACGACAGTTGGTGTTAGACGTAGATAACAATTGAATCCAATAATTAACATGACCATCCAATTAAACAAAGAGTCCGATAACCATAATTTAATATGTACATATTACTTAATTTTGACTGCGTATGCTATATGGTAATCCTGCTCGCTCTCGTGGCAACTTTTAAGCATAAAACCCACAAATTTTATGATAACTTTCACAAGTTGCTTGCCATATAATACCCGAATGATGCAGTAATGAGACGCCAGTCTCATAAATGCTTATATTTTGGTACAGATATATTTAATACTCATAAATTACTTGATGATATAGATTAGGTATTACATCATAAAAATCCAAATTATCTTCAGAAATTGCTATGATGCGTTCGCACCTGATTTACACCTATTTATCTATTTCTAAAAATATGCAATTTTTCTAGTAAATTTAGACAACCAGATTGTCAGATTTGACCATTTCTAGACTTAGAAACTTACATATTAAATATTTAAAGGGGTACAAATAGTTCAATGTTCTTTATAGCCAATTAGTAATGAACAGATGTTTAAAAAGTATAGAAGACGTTAAAGAGTTGGCAAGGACATGGTGTGTGTTGGCGCTGGCACAGGGCTCCGCCGCCGCACACCGCATCGCTCCGGCTCTGACTCTGAACTCTGAACGCGGATGCGGGCGCGTCGCCGCCGCGCGGACAGCGCCGGTGGTGCTCGCGCACTTGCCGTATTTTATTTATAATTATGGACTGCGACTCGAGACCCGGACCTGTCGCGATTTCACCTGCTATTATTGCCATTTTATTCATTGTTATCGCCTTTATTACGTTGCTTGTTACAGATTTTACTGTTTGCAGGTTTTAACGAATGTACTTAATGATGAGAGTATCTTAGCGCTGATTTCTCCTTATAAACACGCATATATATGTAACGATCATCTCAGTTAACGGCGTCCGTTTAATTGATATGATTAAGTTTTAATGTTTTTCTTGATGTACATGTAAAAGGAAAGTATAAGTGTATTTGCCTTTTACGGTACACTTTCTTGGGTACTACCTATCTGCAATAATAAACGTTCGTGATGTCTGATCGTGATTGTTTTTATTTAGGGTTTTTTGAGTTACAATTTAAGCCCAATCGATCTCGCCCGCAGCGACATCGAGCGCGAGCGCCTTTTTTTATTGCTATTATTGGAAGAAGTAATAGTTATTATAAATGTTATTTCCTAGAAAATTAAAACTCGGACTTTTAAGTAGAGTAAAATGTATTGTACCTACCTTAGTGCCGGGTTCAAAGGTCCATTAAACTGATTAACTTTACTCTGATTTTTTATTCGCTTTGGGATCAAAGTGTCTTCAATCCTAAATTACCCGTTGACTTTTTAGTCCTTCTCTATTTACTATTTGACTAATAGGTATGAGTCTAAAACATTGTAAATAAATATTAAGATATTAACTTATCATTCACACTTAATATATTCGCTACTAACCATTGAGTACCTACTAGTAGATGAATGATAGAAATGGCGAGGTAAATGAGCGGATCGCAAATATGATGTAACCGACCGCGGCGGGTCGGAGGTGAGAGCCTGCGCCTGCGCTGCGCCCACGCGTCGTACCGTTATCTACACTGCTTCATTTTTAAGAGGACTATTGTCTGATGCGTCATCGCGCTTTTAACTTATACGAGTATTATGCCTGTAAGACCACCTGCAGGTTAATTGTGTAATGCAGATCGACGCTAAGGATTTTGTTGCTAATAAGTCTATACATAAATGTATGTTACGATTATAGCAACGGATAAAATCAAACGAAATTATCACCCGGCAAAAAAGGTGAACGCTTCATTTTCATTGCATTCGATTTTATTTGGTGGAGAAAACTCACTTAATTAAGACACAAGGCCGTAGGTGTTTGGCAGATTTCTTTACCCTATACGTACGCTAGTTTTACTATAAGACAACAATTTTGCATAAGTAGGTACCTGCTTTTATAATATGTTATAATCAATAAATTGTCACGTTACTCCCTCCTCCACGTATATTGGAGGAGTGAGTAACGGAGCTGGGAGTGAGGAGGTAGAAAGGAAAGATAGATATAACAGGGGTAGGTTCTTTATTTAACGGCTATTGTCTAAATATGACACGCTACAGATGGTTTAAATTACAAAAAGAATAAAATAAAGTTTATAGTCGCGCTAATAGCACGTGCAAGGCAGGAGCACGCACACGGATAGGCGCGCTGATAGCACGCGCAAGGTGAGGCGCGCTGGTAGCACGCGCACAGTAAGGCGCGCAGATAGCACGCGCAAAGGTAAGGCGCGCAGATAGCACGCGCAAGGTGAGGCGCGCTGGTAGCACGCGCACAGTAAGGCGCGCAGATAGCACGCGCAAGAGTAAGGCACGCAGATAGCACGCGCAAAGGTAAGGCGCGCAGATAGCACGCGCAAAGGTGAGGCGTGCTGGCAGCACGCGCACAGTAAGGCGCGCTGGTAGCACGCGCACGGTAAGGCTCGCTGGGTAAGGCGCGCTGATAGCGCGCGCACGGTAAGGCGCGCTGGGTAAGGCGCGCTGATAAGCACGCTCTTCAAAGAGGCGAGGCGCAGTGACAACACGCGCCTGTTGAGGCGAGGCGCGCCGATAGCGGGCGAGGCGCGGTGACAGCACGCGCCTGTTGAGGCGAGGCGCGCCGATAGCGCGCGCCTAGGAGACGAGGCGCTCCGCTAGAGCAACTGCAAAGCACCACCGGACTTGGGTGCGTGCAGAGAGCGCCAGACTTCGCCAGGAACACAGGTAACCTTTTAAGGAGCGCGATCGAGGGTTTCTTGATGGTGCGGGGCCTGGCTTGGCCCCGCACGGACCCTTACAACTGATGTTCCTTTGTTGGGAACTAGAAGCAAACTGAATTCAGATGTCCGCTGGGCCGCTTATATAGCTAGCAATAACATTTTCTAGAATTCTTCTTTACTTCGTTATTAATTTTGAAAATATTTGAAAATATTTGTTCACCAGTAACAATTTTTAGGTAAAATTTAGAACAAACTACTTGAAAACTATACGACCTAAACTTCATGCTAAAGAATTTAGAGTAAATTATTAGTTTGACGGATTATGTCAAAACAAAGAAACAAATATGTCAAGGAAAATTTATAGTGAATTTTAGGTCGATTAGCTTTGAAATCATTATAAAAACATGAAGTGATTAGAAAAACAGCAAGGTAAGTAACCGGACGGGTCAGGGCCGTATTAGGGTAGAAGGAGTTTAGGGAGAATTGGAAATGGTAGCCAGAAAGTAAAACATTTTAAATCAAAAGTTTCAGAGAGTAATTTGGAAGACGAGAATCAGACAGGAAGAGAAGGCAAAAGCGTTAAGGAATTATAGCCGATTGGAGAATCCAGAGCATCAGCCCGTGGGAGTAAGGACTGGGAGTTAGGACCCAGGTATGAGATGCTACATTACCCCAAAAACCACGGAAAAAAAAACTTTGTCGTAATCTTAAACGGAAAAGTTTTTTTTTGTGAAGAGTTAAGTTTTAGGGGAAAGTAAAGGAAGTAAGTAGTTAAGTAAGCAGGTAAGTAAGTAAGTAAGTAGGTAGGTAAGTCAGTAAGTCAGAAGAAAGAAAGAGCAAGCTCGTTAATGGGGATGAATAAATGGAATGAGAGGATGAGTGATATAATGGAGAAGAAGATGAATAGATCGAGGAACTTCCCTGCACTCATACATCGCCTGTCATAATCACGCATTCATAAGTCTCTGGCAAAGGAAGGGGATGTGGTTCACGCTCTATGACGCACACTCCTAAGAAGTCCTCGCTATGACCTGAGGCTTCTTTATAGAAGGGAGTAGTCAGCCGCTCCACTGGAAAAGATAATAAGATAATAATGAACGACCTAAGGCTTATTTTAAGGGAGTAGTCAGCCGCTCCGCGAAGATAAGTTTATGTACAAGTTCTAGTCGGTTTAGAGCCGACGAGAATAGAGAGTAGGGGTAGAGCCTACTTAGATTGTGGTAGGGGTAGACCTACCACAGTAGAGTAAAAAGAAAAGTAGTGTTTGACCATAAGGCTTATTTTTTTCTTCAGAGTTGGACTACCGCTCTGCAAGGTGAAGAAAAGAAAAAGAAGGGCACCTGGCTTATTAAGCCACCCGAGAATATGAAGAAATATCTACAGATGAAACACTCACACAAAATGAAAGAAATGTAAAATGGAAGTTAATGAAGAATGAAAACGAGCTTGAAGAAGAAAAAAAAGGAGGACGAGGACGGGCTGAGCTGCAAAGTAAAAGAAGTACAATTATTATAAAGTTAAAGACCTATAAAAATACATCATTAGAAATAAAAGTGATAAAAAAAGTAGCTATCTAGTCTGATTGCTATAATAAGATAATCTAAAAAACGTGCCATATTGACTAAGGAAATAGAAAATTAAACAGAAAGAGGCCGAAAAGTTATTTAAGATTTAAAGACACGGATTCTGTCTATAATTTAGAATTTAGTGGGTTAAGAAAGCCGGTAAATTTAAAAGTTGGGCGCCAAAACTGTCACGTTACTCCCTCCTCCACGTATATTGGAGGAGTGAGTAACGGAGCTGGGAGTGAGGAGGTAGAAAGGAAAGATAGATATAACAGGGGTAGGTTCTTTATTTAACGGCTATTGTCTAAATATGACACGCTACAGATGGTTTAAATTACAAAAAGAATAAAATAAAGTTTATAGTCGCGCTAATAGCACGTGCAAGGCAGGAGCACGCACACGGATAGGCGCGCTGATAGCACGCGCAAGGTGAGGCGCGCTGGTAGCACGCGCACAGTAAGGCGCGCAGATAGCACGCGCAAAGGTAAGGCGCGCAGATAGCACGCGCAAGGTGAGGCGCGCTGGTAGCACGCGCACAGTAAGGCGCGCAGATAGCACGCGCAAGAGTAAGGCACGCAGATAGCACGCGCAAAGGTAAGGCGCGCAGATAGCACGCGCAAAGGTGAGGCGTGCTGGCAGCACGCGCACAGTAAGGCGCGCTGGTAGCACGCGCACGGTAAGGCTCGCTGGGTAAGGCGCGCTGATAGCGCGCGCACGGTAAGGCGCGCTGGGTAAGGCGCGCTGATAAGCACGCTCTTCAAAGAGGCGAGGCGCAGTGACAACACGCGCCTGTTGAGGCGAGGCGCGCCGATAGCGGGCGAGGCGCGGTGACAGCACGCGCCTGTTGAGGCGAGGCGCGCCGATAGCGCGCGCCTAGGAGACGAGGCGCTCCGCTAGAGCAACTGCAAAGCACCACCGGACTTGGGTGCGTGCAGAGAGCGCCAGACTTCGCCAGGAACACAGGTAACCTTTTAAGGAGCGCGATCGAGGGTTTCTTGATGGTGCGGGGCCTGGCTTGGCCCCGCACGGACCCTTACAACTGATGTTCCTTTGTTGGGAACTAGAAGCAAACTGAATTCAGATGTCCGCTGGGCCGCTTATATAGCTAGCAATAACATTTTCTAGAATTCTTCTTTACTTCGTTATTAATTTTGAAAATATTTGAAAATATTTGTTCACCAGTAACAATTTTTAGGTAAAATTTAGAACAAACTACTTGAAAACTATACGACCTAAACTTCATGCTAAAGAATTTAGAGTAAATTATTAGTTTGACGGATTATGTCAAAACAAAGAAACAAATATGTCAAGGAAAATTTATAGTGAATTTTAGGTCGATTAGCTTTGAAATCATTATAAAAACATGAAGTGATTAGAAAAACAGCAAGGTAAGTAACCGGACGGGTCAGGGCCGTATTAGGGTAGAAGGAGTTTAGGGAGAATTGGAAATGGTAGCCAGAAAGTAAAACATTTTAAATCAAAAGTTTCAGAGAGTAATTTGGAAGACGAGAATCAGACAGGAAGAGAAGGCAAAAGCGTTAAGGAATTATAGCCGATTGGAGAATCCAGAGCATCAGCCCGTGGGAGTAAGGACTGGGAGTTAGGACCCAGGTATGAGATGCTACAAAATACTGGACCATCTTACACACATCGACCTAGTGTCATAGTAAGCTTAAATAAGATTTGTGTTGTGGGTATTAGACGACGATATACAATATACATACATGATGGATTTTCTTACTGGGTCAGTGAGGGCAGCTACCAGATCCCGTGCTGCTACGCTAAAATGATCTTAGAAGACCTTACATCAATTTTAAATTAATGAAGATGGCGTTTACAGATTTTGGAAAAAACATACAGGTTGCGCGAAAAAGGTCATTTTTGGCAAACTTTTTTTTTTATGCCAATCGATCCCATTCCTATCCAGGGCTATAACCGCGAAAATCGAAGTTCGCAAATTGCGGGAATTTTTCTCTGTCACTCTAATTACGCCTTCATTGGAGTAAAAGAGAAAGATCCCCGCAATTTGCGAATTTCGGTTTTCGCGGTAGCCTCTCAGGATCCAAAACTTGTATGGGACCAAAAAAAAATTTACGGCTAGAGAAGCCACAAATCGAGGAAAACTTTCTCCATACAATTTGTATGAAAATTAAAACTTTTATCTTTCACATGCTTTTTTTTATGCCAATCGATTCCATTTCTATCCAGTATCAATAGTTTCCTAGGGGCAACTTAAGGTAACTAAAATGCCACAAATTAACGTCGCAGAATTTTTACGTTCGATGCTAGTGCGGAAAGTATGTCATTACTTGACGAGTACCGAGATATCTTGCCACGAGCCGTAGGCGAGTAGCAAGACTCGGGACGAGTGAAGAATGACATATCCGCACGTGTATTGAACGAAGGTTTTTAATACAGTTGCGAAAAAATAAGAAAAGCAACAAGTAAGGAATGGAATTAGAAACTTTTATATTATTAATTCTGTGACACTGACATCATTGACATGAACATTATGAAGAGGTGTTTTTCTAGCTTTTATTCGACTAGAATAGATTTTGTTATTATTATTGAACCCACTTCAATGAAAGTTTTTTTTTTCAAATGCATGTTCTATAAGACAGAAACAATTGTAAATATTAGAACATTGTACTATTATTACCTAAATATCGTTATTTACGATTATTTGTGTATCGTATATTTATAAAAACAATATCGAATGTTGCCTTTGGAAACTTAAAACATTCTTGCAGTAAGAAAATACGCCTCTTCTTTGACAGGCGTTCCGTTCCATTCAGACAACTTATTAAGAACGGTTTTTCAACATTAAAAAATAAACGTGTTATAATACTTATAATGATGAAGAGGTAAGTAATAAAATTGAAAAATATGCATATTTTTCGTATTCTTACATGAACAGTAGGTTTTTATGTTGATTACGACGTTTAAAGGAAATTAATATTAACACTCATCAATAAGTAGTCATGAATTGGAACAAGTTAAAATTTTTAAAAAATTGGAAAAGTAAAAAGCACTAGTTCGCGAAAACCAACTTTCCGCACGCTAAACAGCCACGAAAAGCTTGATAATCGTACGATATTATTTAGAAATGCATGGCCTTATATTCAAAATATTGTATACGATACGAAGGAACCCTAAATAATCGCATTCAGTGGTGTCTGCTCTCGCCTTGTAAAGTTGTAACGAGTCGGGTCATGTTTTATTTTCTTCCTCACCCGCATAGCATTACATTACCGGTGACAGATCACCGTGATTATTATTCCATGCTAATGATCGTGACGGGAATTTGGACCAACTGCTCAACTTACTTTATGGTATGCGTAATATGCGCTCATTATAAGAAGGCAACTGACTTTTATGCAATTGCTGGAATGTAATTATATCACTGGAAAGAAGAAATAAAGGCCCAAATGTAACATACGTTGAAATAGTAGATTGTTAACCAAGGGACGAAAGGCACTCATTTCTGCCGAGGTATTTTGGCGCTCGAATGCAGTGAGAGCGCCAATAGTCCGAGGCAGAAATGATGCCTTTCACCCGAGTTAAACACTCTACTTTTCATTTCGAATACGAGGAAAGTAAAATGCATGTATTTTTTTTAAAACATGACTAAGTATACATTTTTATAGTATTTCTTGAGGGTACTTTCAATTAACAATTCAGACAAAAGTATCGTTATTTATGGAATGGAGAGTCAAATATCAAAATGAAAAATTTATTACAAATCCATTTAAACTCAAATTTCAATTGCGTATCGTAAAAAAATTAAAAAAGTCGTACTTCGAACGTAAAATGCTCTAGTGCAGACACGTATCATTTTCTGCGCACCTTTTAGAACAACAATGACCCTCTTTCAGAGCATGAGAAATGAAAACGTATTTGGTTAGCTAATCAGTATCACAGTGAATTTAATTACTTACATGTAGTCTACACTATGTAGTTACCCAAAGTTCAGTTACCACGACTAATGTTATCAAGTGGTTCAGTTTTTTTAACAATATATACTTAGCTGATAGTGAAAAATATTAAAAATCGGACAAAAAGTTTTTCGCCAAAAGTTCAAATCATCAAAACTTACCAATGTCCAAATATATTCCGCAAGGGACATGAACATTGTTCACTAACTGTGACTGTGACATTTTATTTAAATCAACAGTTTTAATACTTTTTATATACACACATATCATAAACCCTCTATGATGCCTTCAAAATCCGTAAATAATGGCCAACATTAAGATAACTTGTTTTGTTACAGCAAATTTTTTATCTGCGAAAATGTTATTATTGCTAAATAATAACATCGATTTGGATAATATTATTTCATTCAAATTTCGAACATCTTTAAAAAACAAAGATATTTGATTTGACCTCTATTCTAATATCAGTCGAGATGACGTTTTATTCGAAATGAAATGTCAATTGCATACAATTTTGACAAATCTCGCTTGTTATAGTTTGTCTGTAACTGGACTGTCTCATTTCAAACATAGACAGAGAAAATCATACTATCTTTGTCTTACACTAGTACTAGCACCAAAAAGAAAAGGATGAGTATAGTCTTTTTTGTTCCTATTTATTGACAAGATTTGCTTGACCAACTATAGTTGGTATCGAACGATATGGCAATCGACCCCCACTCTAGTTTGTTCTAAATTTAAAAAAAACTACGGATGCGTGACATGCGTGAAAAAAGTTTTCTTTGTCTCCATTTGACGTGCAGTTTATTTTTTTATTAGTTTGTAAAAAAATAATTTATTTTGTTTTTAAAGTAACTCTAGCAAAAGTTTCGTGTGAAATGTGCGATAAAGATATGTTGGAAACGCCACCGCATATTCGCGAATGTCGGCTGTAATATGAGGTTAGTGAATATATCAAGGAAATTTATAATATGTGTGTAGATAAAGCAGTGTATGTAACTGTACATAAACTACTATTCCACTCCCGTACTTTTATCTGTCATATAAAGGGTCGAGCACACATCTTTAAAACCCTATCTTATAGTTGTCAAGACAAGTCTTTAGTCTATTCCCCAAAAACGCATTTGTGCATACACGCAGTATCTTTTTGGCATTTTTCGATACTTCGTGTAATGATCACTTAAAAAATATTGTATGAAATACCTTATTTTAAATGTCATCTCTGACAAATAAGTGAACCGTAGACATGTTTTTAATTTTTTTTAAATCCTCCAACAGAGTAGACCTCCACTAGATGACATGAAAAATATTTGTTAAATTTACAATTTTATTTCAAAGTAAGTGCTTGGTCGTAGAAAAAGTATTGTATGCAACGTTGTTTAACTGAGTCAAAAAATACTCGTGGCGTCTTTCTTAACAATTTTCGGCGTCGCCTCAAATTGTTAATCACACGACTCGCCTTTTTTGACCTCTCTTAAACAATGGTTGCATAAAATACTATTATGGGAATGTATATACACATGCTAGAAGGTAAAAATGGTATTAATAACATTGTACATTTTTGAAGTTCTTGAAATGACGCGTTGAACTCTTTTCCACCGACGTCGCTCAATCCGCGCTACGCGAGCTACGAACATTGTCGCCGTTACAGTCTCGCAATCCCCCTTTCTCTACAGTTTCTGTTTATAAATTCAAGTGAGAATATGAAAACATTGGATGTCGCAGCAGTGAAGTATCTGAATTCAATTGCCCGGATCTACAAAGCTTGGCTACTAGGTAGGACGGTAGGAGAGACCAGTTAAAAACAGACAGGTAAAACTCCAGTTAAAGTTGAGTTTCTCATAATGATTGTATGATGTCACTTCCCTTACCGATTTTGTGACATCTAACATCTAAGTATGCAACTTTGTCTTCGGTTGCATATACCTGCTTGTCTATTTCACTCAGTGATATTGGCGGAATAATTACTCAAGTGAGATTTTGAAGCGACGCCATCTGTAACGATGACGAGGAATGCAAGTTTGTGTGAAGGATACCAGTGTTTATTATTTAGTTTTCTGTGCTACTTGTGAATAATCTGCTGAGGCTCGCATCGCCCACGCGTCGACGGCGACGCGAGCATGCCTCAGTCGCAGGCGCAGTATTGGCACTGGATCCCGCGATTTATCGTCGGCCGGGCAGACCGACGCGGCGAGCAGTGGCGCGTCTGCCAGCGATACACCGGCGTTGTCAAAGCGGAAGTATGTACCTACCTACCTACATTCTGTTTTTTTTAATGTGAACCTAATTTATTTCAAGCTTATTGCATTCCTCAGGTCATTCGCAAGAGTACTCAATTGGCATCATGTTAATATACTGCCGTGCCCCCGCCAAGTCGAGCAAAACAAAGATTGTTTTATTTTGAAAATCGTCAGTTCTTTTATATTGTCATTCATCGCAACCTTAGGGTTAGCATCTTCGGATCTAGACCCCTGTTTCCTATGCCACTTGCATGCAATGTATGTATCAGTAGATAAGCAGTTCCTTATTAGTAAAGGACATGGAAGGTAATCCCGATAAAGCCTGTAAATTCCCGTCATGGTGGAATGGTTTACAATACATAATAGACCTTTCTCAAACGTAATGAAATATTGATATTATGTTCTTCATATTATTAGGCCGGCAAGTATCACGTCTCGGGCGCGGCCAGACGTGAAATTTCATACAAAATTGCAGGCCTAGGCCAGGAAGTAACTCTTTTCTAATTTCCATTTCACATATATTATTTGTGACATTCAGCCATAAAAGAAAACTGTAAGCAATATCTGCTTTTCGGTTCGTTACGACATTCTGCCACTACGCGTATTAAAACAAAACAATGAACAATCGTTTTTATATTTGCTCAAACACGCGTAGGTATTTTTTAATCGATTTGGAGGCAAAGTTGAACATTTTTCATTTTGTAAGTAATTCTGTTTTATTGGATTTATTGTGCGTTGTTGATTGTGTTATTTAATATGGACGAAAATATGAACTGAATATTAATTGTACTCATACAAAAATGAGCGGAAGGAGAATTGACTAAATTAACTTGCTGCCGCCAAAATCAAAGGCGAAGTATATGGATGCTTAAGGCAATTTTAGAAATTGAAAAACTAAGAAAAATGCTCACAGTTTATCAGAAAGTTTTTGTGGCATATTTTAAAGAACTGAATGTAACTATAAAAGCGTGAACACTGTGGCAATATTTTTTTTAACCTGTAGCTCCTAAAGTATTGAACGTAGAGTAAAAATAAATATGACCTAATTTGTAGAAACTTTTGTCCGAAGTAATTATAATGCTATTCGTACTGATATTCGATATGAGCAAAAATCTGAAAAAAAGGTACCTTCAACCCCTCCCTACACCCTCAGTACAATCCCCACCCCCGAGGAATTTTACTAGGTACCTATGGTAATCTGGACACCACAAGGCATAACTGTGCCAATTTACAAAACTACACGAATTATTTCTCCTGATTTTTATTTTAAGGCCGTTCCATCGGTTTGCCGCTAAAACTGTCACGTTTCGGAAGAAAAACGGGAAAGACCATGCGCGCCAAGTGTCAATTTTGATCAAATTTTGTCGATTTTTATTTATTTTAAAAACGCCTTACAATATCGAAATTCGAAAGCGGTCAAGCGGTTTTCTTCTTTTTTTTTTGTTTATAGTGTCACATAATAAATAACCGAGTAAAGTTGGATTAAAAGTTCTAGTTAGAGGTTACTTTGGAAATTCATTGTATCGAGCCAAGTGTCATAATTCGTGTATCGGAAGCTTATAAATTAAAGATAATATAATCAAGAACTACATATATATATCAACGTCTCTTTTTAATGTGAACCTAATTTATTTCAAGCTTATTGCATTCCTCAGGTCATTCGCAAGAGTACTCAATTGGCATCATGTTAATATACTGCCGTGCCCCCGCCAAGTCGAGCAAAACAAAGATTGTTTTATTTTGAAAATCGTCAGTTCTTTTATATTGTCATTCATCGCAACCTTAGGGTTAGCATCTTCGGATCTAGACCCCTGTTTCCTATGCCACTTGCATGCAATGTATGTATCAGTAGATAAGCAGTTCCTTATTAGTAAAGGACATGGAAGGTAATCCCGATAAAGCCTGTAGATTCCCGTCATGGTGGAATGGTTTACAATACATAATAGACCTTTCTCAAACGTAATGAAATATTGATATTATGTTCTTCATATTATTAGGCCGGCAAGTATCACGTCTCGGGCGCGGCCAGACGTGAAATTTCATACAAAATTGCAGGCCTAGGCCAGGAAGTAACTCTTTTCTAATTTCCATTTCACATATATTATTTGTGACATTCAGCCATAAAAGAAAACTGTAAGCAATATCTGCTTTTCGGTTCGTTATGACATTCTGCCACTACGCGTATTAAAACAAAACAATGAACAATCGTTTTTATATTTGCTCAAACACGCGTAGGTATTTTTTTATCGATTTGGAGGCAAAGTTGAACATTTTTCATTTTGTAAGTAATTCTGTTTTATTGGATTTATTGTGCGTTGTTGATTGTGTTATTGAATATGGACGAAAATATGAACTGAATATTAATTGTACTCATACAAAAATGAGCGGAAGGAGAATTGACTAAATTAACTTGCTGCCGCCAAAATCAAAGGCGAAGTATATGGATGCTTAAGGCAATTTTAGAAATTGAAAAACTAAGAAAAATGCTCACAGTTTATCAGAAAGTTTTTGTGGCATATTTTAAAGAACTGAATGTAACTATAAAAGCGTGAACACTGTGGCAATATTTTTTTAACCTGTAGCTCCTAAAGTATTGAACGTAGAGTAAAAATAAATATGACCTAATTTGTAGAAACTTTTGTCCTAAGTAATTATAATGCTATTCGTACTGATATTCGATATGAGCAAAAATCTGAAAAAAGGTACTTTCAACCCCTCCCTACACCCTCAGTACAACCCCCACCCCCGAGGAATTTTACTAGGTACCTATGGTAATCTGGACACCACAAGGCATAACTGTGCCAATTTACAAAACTACACGAATTATTTCTCCTGATTTTTATTTTAAGGCCGTTCCATCGGTTTGCCGCTATCACTGTCACGTTTCGGAAGAAAAACGGGAAAGACCATGCGCGCCAAGTGTCAATTTTGATCAAATTTTGTCGATTTTTATTTATTTTAAAAACGCCTTACAATATCGAAATTCGAAAGCGGTCAAGCGGTTTTCTTCTTTTTTTTTGTTTATAGTGTCACATAATAAATAACCGAGTAAAGTTGGATTAAAAGTTCTAGTTAGAGGTTACTTTGGGAATTCATTGTATCGAGCCAAGTGTCATAATTCGTGTATCGGAAGCTTATAAATTAAAGATAATATAATCAAGAACTACATATATATATATATATCAACGTCTCTTAGAAAAATATGATCATATAAGGAGATTTTTCGCCTTCTGGCTCAGGGAACCGCCTTAAAAGAACAACCAAGACCAGACCAGACCGGACCAAATCCCAGTTCTGTATAGGTACTGTCCAATTGTTGTTGTTGTATAGCTTATCGTTTCATCATTTTATTGCTGGCACAAAACCCTTCGGGATGTGATACGGGTTGATTGAGTACTCTTCTGTTTAGATTAAAACCTATAGAGCCTTTGATTAAAACGATGATCTTAACCATCGGTACGAGCTTGTGGGAAACTACATAGCTGATTGTGTAGTGTTTTTGCCACATCCGCATATGCAGTGGAACACCGTGGGGACACCGCTGTATCCGGGGCCCGGCCTTAGAAACACACGTGCCGTGAGCCGTGACATTCGCACCTTCGCCATTGTGCGCACCGCGTACCAACAATATGCTTTATCAGCGCCCTATGCGCTGCTATATAATTATATACACTCAGGTGTCAGATATTTAAGCCAACGCGATTTATTTTATGCGAAATCGACGCGTGTTAGTTGCCTCAGATGGTAAATAATAGAATCGATGAGGATACTCGCGGGTAGATACAGAAGAGAATAATATAGCGAAGTCAAGGAAAAAAACACAGTTTACACTTACAGGTCGTTTCCTAACAGGGTGGAAAGAAAGAAAAACATCGCTTTCGACATAATTGAGAATATGAGGATTTAGTTTATTGTCTCCTAGTTATATAGACGCCCGTGATGCCTCGGATGTGCTATAATGTACTATTCATGGCCCACCATGACAAGGTTTTCTAATTTAGCTGGATCTTCTCCTAAAATCGTACTTGGATATTTTTGATACCCACCCACCATAATGTCAGTGTGTTCCGCCGCAGGATAAGGCCTAGGCGATATAACTAAATCCCGGAAGGTGCATAAATATTGATTAGCTGTAAGCAGCGCGTCGGTATTGTGTCTTAACAACGACTTTATGACCGCCTTTTGTGAATGTATATTAGTTTAAAAACAAACGCGTCGTACCTATTTATGGCTGCCATAAACATTCTACGAAATTATACATTTAATAAAATAACGAAGGTGTGTAGCTAAATAAATAAGGTAAACATATTAGATGCTGATGATTCAACTTCTACTTATACTCATTAATTAAACTTACATAGGTACTTACCTAGCATTTTTTTACATATATTTAAGTACAGAAATATCTTGAAATAAGATAAACAACAATATCTTGACACTTTCTGTTTGGCCCTATGGTTGACTGGTAGAGAATGCCATGAGGCATCAAGTCCGCCTTTTGTACTTTTTTTGATGTGCAATAAAGTATGTGCATAAATATATATATATTTAATTTAGTAACATCGCCAGATTTTTTTTGACCTACCTCCCAACAAATAGGACTACAATATTATTTTATTACAAGCCGTTGGCCGATTTGATAAATCATGATGATGCATTCAAATAACATATATGTAAGTAGGTAGCTTAACTACTTCGGTCATATGATATTATTCTTATTGAATAAATGCAATTTGTAATCAATATTTAGTACTGAGTACCCTCGGAGATATGTAAAGAGAATTGCAAAATTACATAGACGGATTATGTATGGAATTAATTCGGAAAGCGGGCATGCAATTTTGCAGCTGGGTGTACCTTTGTAGGTAAGTACCTATACGAATGCTCGTGTGTAAATGTGATTAGCATTAGGACACACACAGGCGCGGCCTTTATTGAGCATGTTAACAACGCGTACTTGTACAAAGATTTAATTAGCATTAAGACTATTTCGTAACTACAATTTAATAGATAGATACCTATTTATAACATTTTGTTCATACAAACAAGTTATCTGTAGTTAATTGTAATCTAAGCGATGTGGAATAGTTAATTGAAATACTTTAGATTCATTTGAATAAGGTACCATTGACCTTTTCACAGTGTCAAGGTTACAAAAGGAGTAAAATGGTCATAATGGTCAAAGGTCATAAGCATAAATGTTTAAGTGATGCGTTCTCCGTTGTAAAATCAAAGTAGGTAGTAAATAGTACATCTTAACCACAAAATTATATGATCATGTTTCGATTGATTTTCTTAATTTTCAACGGCACCAAATATAATGACCACCTAAAAATACTTTGGTACCCTAAATAAAGAAATCTCTTTCATAAAAAAAAAAATACTAAACACCAAAAAAATAACGTCTAAAATTACAAAACTACCACCTGCTTAAATCACGACTGCTCTTTAAATTGTATTTAAACACCAAATATCATGAATGATCACCAAATATAATGAATGACCACCAAATCTAGATGAGCAATTTAATGCGATATTTTTACCTAAATAAACCGCTATGATTACCAAAAAATGTATACATATTACCAAATAAAGTAAAATGATGCCAAAATTACTAGCCCCTCCCGCTCAACCCCCCGTACCCCGCACCGTACGTTAGAACTGCGACCCTTATAGACACGAAATGCTACTATAAAATTGGGTTAGGTTCGGTTAGAACTGCGACCCTGATACAAACGAAACGCTACTATAAAAGTGGGTTAGGTTAGAACTGCGACCCTTACAGAAACGAAATGCTACTAAAAAGTGGGTTAGGTTAGAACCTTTAGAGAAACGAAGTGCTACAAGATAATTTATAAGAAAAAAAACGACTTCAATGGGGGCCGCTGAAAGTTCACTTATGGTGCACACTTAGATTCCAGACAATGAAATGAGAAAGACAGCATCTTTTGCCTAATTATGTATAATAGGAGGTAAAACCACCCACTTTTCTAGCAGCATTTCGTTATTGTAAGGGTCGCAGCTCTAACCTAACCTAATCTACTTTTCTGATAGCATTTCGTTTCTGTTAGGGTCACAGCTCTAACCTAACCTACTTTTCTGATAGCAGTTCTGTTCTGTGAGAATCGCAGTTCAAAACCCAACCACCCACCTAACCCACTTTTCTAGTAACATTTCCGGGTCCGGGTCTTGGTCCGGATCAGAGTCCGGATCCGTCTCCGGCTGTCCGAGTCCAAGTTTGGGTCAGAGTTCGGTCCGGGTCCGGGTCCGGTTGAGGTCCATGTTCAGACCCGGGTCCGAGTCCGAGTCCGGGTCCAAGTTTAGGTCCGGGTCCATAAGGAAGAGAACAAATCGCCAAACGTGGACTGTCATTGAAGAGTTCCATTCTGATCATTATCAGCAGTTTCCACTTCATCAAATGTCACTTTTTTGAATACAAATGCTGGATTTGTTGATAAAAATACAAAAATCACTATATGTATGCCTTTCACATTTGAGGAGTTCCCTCGATTCCTCATGGATTCCATCATCAGAACTCGAGCTTGACAAAAATGTTTCTTGAAAACCTAACTTGCTTAACAAACATAACGAAGAGGACAAATCGCCAAACGTGAACTATGCGTCATTGAAGAGTTCCGTTCTGATCATCATAAGCAGTTCCACTTCATCAAATGTCACTTTTTTTAATGTAAGTGCTTGATTTGTTGATGAAAATACTAAAATCACTATATGTATGCCTTTAACATTTGAGGAGTTCCCTCGATTCCTCATGGATCCCATCATCAGAACTGCTTTTTGACAAAAACGGGACCAATCTGTATGTATATACTTACAATCAAAAAAAGATTTTTTAAAATCGGTCCAGAAATGACGGAGTTATGGAGTAACAAACATAAAAAAAAATACAACCGAATTGAGAACCTCCTCCTTTGAAGTTCTTGAAGTCGGTTAAAAAGTGGGTTAGGTTGGGTTAGAACTGCGGCCCTTACAGAAACGAAATGCTACTAGAAAAAGGTGACGAAGTGGATTAATTAATTTAATGAAATAACGAGATGATAAATAAATAAATTTTTAACAAGCAGAAACGTCTGCGTTCGATGCTATTAAGCTTAGAATAAATTTTAAAGTGGAATAATTACTGCCTTGGGTGAGACTTGAACTCACGGCCTCTGGATGATAAATATTTGTATTTTGTACATTTTTATTAAAATGTGGTTAAAATTTTGGTGGTATTTATTATTTTTGGGTTTACAATGATTAATTAGGAGTCATTTGCTTTAATTATTATTATTATTAAAGCCTTTATTATACGAACTGTTGACTTTATGTAACAATTACTAATATTTATTGTATGTTTCTTCCATATGCATATTCGTAAGGTCTTTTTGACCTAGGCCTCTACCGAATCGCCTTTTTCTATTATATTTAAGTATTTGTCCAACATTTTTTTCCATTTTTGTCTGTCTGTTGCCATTTCTTTCGAGTTTTTTCCTATTGTTTCTATTAGGTCTTTTTCCCATCTTGTTTTTGGTTTGCCTTTTTTTCTCTTACCAATCTTTGGATTCCAATTTGTTGCTGTTTTTGTCCATCTGTTATTTTTGCTTTAATAGGATAGCAAAATTAAAAAAATTGGTTACAATTTCACATTAAAATTGAGTTCTAATTTTGGTAATCATGAAGTATTTTTGGGTTTAGAATTATTAGTTTAGAGTCATTTGCTTTAATAGGATAACAAGATAAAAAATTTTGGTTATAACTTCACATTAAAATGGAGTTCTAAGTTTGGTGATGATTTACTATTTTTGGATTAATAATGATTATTTTGGTGTTATTTGTTTTAAAAGGATAAAAAAATGGTACAAATTTGGTAATCATTTCTCATTAAATAGGAGTTCTTATTTTGGTGATCATTCATTATGTTTGGTGGTAAAAACGGTTTTTTTGGTGTTAAATTTTACTAAATCTGGTGATCTGTTAAATACATGCCATTTTCAACGAAATACCGGAAATGGCACCTGTCGCCGTTATTAAGCGAAATTGCGAATTGACGTCGAAATGTTCCTAAAGTGTGAGGAGCATAAATTGTAGCATGTCATATCACGAGTGGGTTAGGTAATTTATTGAAAGGTGCGCTTTGAAATCACGTTTATTTGTGCGCACGCGCCGGCGTCGACGCGCGACGTTACAAATCAAGCTTATCGGCGCGGCGACTCGGCCCATTGCCGCCGTCGGCCCTAAATCTAGACAGATCTAGGCTCACAACCACAACACCCGGCGCGTCTCCATACACGTAATCTTGCATAACCTAGGAACTGATCAATCGCTCCAAAGGCTACAAACAATAAGAAATACATAAATAATAGCAACTAGTTCTTCGTAAACGAGGTCAGAACGGTGTCGAAACTCATTCGCGTTATCTGCAAGCCGATCATTTATAACTAATAGAAAAGTTCAAAGTTCTATTAGGCTATTAGGTGTGAACTCTAATTGGTACGGCATATCGCAGGTCGATCTGAGATTAGATAATCACGATGCAAATAGGAACAGAATTAATTAATGAGAATGCATTGGATTGGTGAAGGCGCACGTGCCGCGGCGGTGGCGGCGCGGCCAATCACGGAGCGTCGCGCGCGCACGCAGCACATCTCTGTTGCCTCTAATTGGCACTAGTGCGTGTACTCATGTGAATGTTGGTCTCTTCGCGACTGCTAAACTCCACACAACAAAATACTCGCCGGTGTTAACTAATGCACCATCCACCTCATTTGCTTCCACTGGCCCTTATCTGTCTCGACGGTGCTATCTTAAGTAATTAGTTTTATTAAGGCCTCCACTTAACTAGATATCAGATTAGTATTTATGATACCCTTGAGATCTCTGTATAGGTATAAGCCATGTAATCCATGGATAACTAGCCTTTAAGTAGTTACAGGTGTTCGTATCATTGTGGCCTGCTTAATAGGTACCTGACATTAGGAGCATTCAATAATCATATAGAATACATATGCCAAAAAGTGCTTGATTAAGAGATAAATATATGAAAGTTACATAACAATTGTGAATTTACTTTTCCAAAGACACCTTGCACGTAAAAATAGCGGGAGGATAGTATCGCAATTCAAAACATTTCCACAGAAAAGTTCCGATATCTAAATGTTTAAGAAACGTGCATTTGCCTGACAGGGTCGGAGGTTAACTGCGGAGATTGTGATCATATTGGACAACTTTCTTACTGGCAAGCTACACGATAATGACATTACGTTTGATTAGGATAAAATTAGATATCGCTTGCGTCACAAAAACATTGACCTGTGACACCTTACATGAAACATTTGGGGACACATTCAATTTATCTTGAAAATTCGTATTTGTGGGGTTAGTGGTAATGGTAACTACCGTAGAAACCATGTAAGAAACAGTAGACCTATTGGAATAAACATACATAAGTATCTAAAACAATCATCCCTACTATAATATTATAAATACAAAAGTAATCTGTCCGACTGTTACCTTCACAAACCGCTGAATCGGTTTAGATGAAATTTGGTATGGAGATAGATACCCGAGAAAGGACATAGGATAGTTTTTATAAATCATCATCATCATCATCCCACGCAAACGAAGTCGCGGGCAGAAGCTCGTCAAGAATAAAGGAAACCAAGATTCGTATTAGGTGTTATAAAGTTATGTAAAATCAGTAAAGACAGCGTACTTTCTTTTAATTTTTGAAACCATGATTTTGACCAACCATAATTTTTGAAAAGTATTGTAGGTATTGTACAAAAAACTAGGAAGTTAAAACTCAAAAACTGTAATAGATGTCATATATTAAAGAAAAAGTGACGAAGCCCTCCAGTGCTGAAGGCCGGGTAAAACTCATTGGGAACTACGAGTACAACCATATCTTCACTTGCATGTCACTGTCATTAGTAATGTTAGAAAAATACGATAACTAAACTAGACTATTTAGTAATTCGATCACTATAGAGCTCACCTGCCTAGAAACAAGATTGAGTGCAAATTAATAAGGTCATAAATACATAGGTACTACTGGCGGGACGGGCGGAGGCGTTTTGAGATATCGCTACTTGTAATAAAAATTAAAACAAAAGCACACGAAATAGTAATTAGGATCGATTATTAAACTCGTTGCAACATTGCAACATGTGTAATAGCTAATATAGAATGAAGGGATTTGGCCGGGCATGGGTAAGCGGGAGCAGCCCGGTGACCTCGTGGCCGGGTGACCGTCGGCCTGGCGCCCACCGTCTAATGCCTCTCTGTCCGACCCACATCCGTGCCCGCTAACCGCCAACCTATTGTCTCCGATTAACTCGCTGCGGCTATAAATGATTACAAGCTTTGTTTACTAGAAATGTATAGTGCCGCTGCACATTGTTTTAATTGTATTTGCTAGCAACATGTTGTAGGCGCGTTTTATTTTATTTGGAACCAGTTGTTCTTATTGGTAAGACTGTTCTTATTGGAATATAACATTTTATTTAATAGTGCCATTTTTAGGTTTCCGTACCCAAAGGGTAAAAACGGGACCCTATTACTAGGACTCCGCTGTCCGTCTGTCCGTGTGTCTGTCTGTCACCACAGTTGAAATTTTCACACATGATGTATTTTTGTTGCCGCTATAACAACAAATACTAAAAAGTACGGAACCCTCGGTGCGCGAGTCCGACTCGCACTTGGCCGGTTTTTTTATTCACGTACACTAATTTCGTACAAGAATTTGAAGGAAAACATCGGTGATTGAGACTGTGGTTTCAGGCGCTCGATCAAACCAATTGTAGTGAGTTGTACCGTTTTTGGTTGAAGAAATGTCACTTTGACACTGACAGGATCAGTATCATATATATTGGAAGCAGATCGAATAACTAAAACTCGAATTGGCCTGTATCGAAGACTTCATATTCAAAAATATGCTAATTATTTCACAATATGAAATAAAACTATGAAAACGGATTATATCGCGTATATTGAATTTATAATACATCCCGACGTTTCGAACTCTTTACAGCGTTCGTGGTCAACGGGTGACTGAGGAAAAATTACAAAATGCAAAAATACCCACATACTAAAATAATGAACAATCATAGACTACAAACTTTAAGGCTGGTTGTACATGCAAAATCGGTTCATAAGGCTAGTTATACACTATAATTATTTTTCAAGTAAAGATATATATATATACGCGATAAAAATAAACTATGCCGGCTCCAACCCTACACCACGGACCCGAGAAGATTTAATTCCCTCCTAAATTGTATGTATGGGATGTATTATAAATTCAATATACGCGATATAATCCGTTTTCATAGTTTTATTTCATGAGTAACTATCGCGGTAACCGAAGACAATATTTCACAATATTTTAAATATTCACAATTTTAGTAGTAGTAGTAGTAAATCACTTTATTGTACAAAACAAAAATTGATAACATGAAATTCATATAAATTTAGGTACAAAGGCGAGCTTATCCCTATAAGGGATTTCTTCCAGCTAACCTTAGAGTAAATGAGTGGAAAATTCGAATTTTATGTATCTCGTCCCGTTTTTTATCATGCCTTTGTACCGGGTGGGGCCTATAACAGGAGCAAGACATTAAACTGTAAGCTATACTCCTCTAACTGACCAACATTTGTTCAATAACTTATGTTTTGATTTTTAGTGGACTAAACTTTATTCTAAGACGCAATGTGTTGTAAATTTTGTTATGTTTAAAGCGTGACAAGCAACTTCAATTACAACGATTAATAATATTAAATTTGCATGGAAGATTTCATACTTTTTAAAAATTATTGAACAAAAGTGTCATAGTTTGAGGAGTACTAATGTTTTGATTATTTGCTCCTGTTACAGGCCCCACCCGGTATAAGGAATAAACCTGACCAGTTGCCCAACAACTGCAACATTATTTTACTGTTTTTAAAGCAAATATAATTATTTCTGAGATTAAGTTTACAAAAAAACGATATGACTATATGAGCTGCTGAAAATGATGTAGGTCTATGAAATAAACTAATATGGGTACCTAAGTTGTCAGAAATAAACTTCGGCAATGTCCCTTACTGCGTCTTCTTACCCCGTAAGGGCGCACACATTTACCCGCATTGTAGGTCAAGTATGCACATTCGGTTTTTTTCTCACTATTTTTATTCTGCTACGAATATAAGATAATTATGTTTTTCTTGTTTACTCAATTTATATTTTGTAGATTAATAAATACTCTGTCCAATAAATATATTTTTGCTTTCCTCATCTTTCAATTTTAAGTGAGGCCGACTACCAAAGAAAGTGCGCGCAGTTACCCCGAATGACTCTAATACAAGACATTTTAGGATATGACGACCGGTCTGGCCTGGCCTAGTGTGTAGTGATCCTGCCTATGAAGCCGATGGGCCCGAGTTCAAATCCTGGTAAAGTATTTATTTTCTTTCTTGGACGAAGACATTTTCGGGTTTCCTTAGATACTCGTATATCGAAATTCGAAAAGATTTTGAAACAAATGATATTCCTTGGTTTGAGACCTTTTTCATTCGTGTTTAGGTACTTTAACGATTTTTTTTTGTATTATCAATTTAAAGCGGCCAAAGAGATGCTGTGGTGGCTAAGTGGATCTGACGTCCGGACCATTGAGTTTTTCGGAACTTATGGAATCGTACATATTTCAGCGTGGGAACTATAGCCCAAGCCCGAGGAGGCCTGTGCCCAGCAGTGGGACGTTTATAAGCAGATGTTTTAAAATTTATTTTGATTGTTATCGGCATCACCAAAGACTCCGGTTTTTAGTAAAAGTAATACGTAAGTGCCGCGAAGATATGCCCTTTTGCTTGTACCTACAGCTTTTTGTTGGTGCTTTATTACGGAACCATGCATTATGCGTGGTATGACAAGCATTTGGCCGATTTTTTTTCTCTTAGGTTATAATTATTAAATTTTGCATTAGGTACGATTCGGAACCTTTAATTTTAATAACAAACCTAACCTTTAATCTCAAGTTTTATACATATAAGATAAGGTACGTGATGTCTGTCTCTATCGTTAATTTATCATATTAATTACTAGTAAGCAAGTCTAATATTAGGTCCTAAAACTCTTTATTAAGTCCAATCCAATGTCATTAAAGGTTATAATATTGTCTTCGGTTACCGCGATAGTTACTCATGAAATAAAACTATGAAAACGGATTATATCGCGTATATTGAATTTATAATACATCCCGACGTTTCGAACTCTTTACAGCGTTCGTGGTCAACGGGTGACTGAGGAAAAATTACAAAGTGCAAAAATACCCACATACTAAAATAATGAACAATCATAGACTACAAACTTTAAGGCTGGTTGTACATGCAAAAACCGGTTCATAAGGCTAGTTATACACTATAATTATTTTTCAAGTAAAGATATATATATATACGCGATAAAAACTATGCCGGCTCCGGATACCCTCCTACAATTTAGGAGGGAATTAAATCTTCTCGGGTCCGTGGTGTAGGGTTGGAGCCGGCATAGTTTTTATCGCGTATATATATATATATCTTTACTTGAAAAATAATTATAGTGTATAACTAGCCTTATGAACCGGTTTTTGCATGTACAACCAGCCTTAAAGTTTGTAGTCTATGATTGTTCATTATTTTAGTATGTGGGTATTTTTGCACTTTGTAATTTTTCCTCAGTCACCCGTTGACCACGAACGCTGTAAAGAGTTCGAAACGTCGGGATGTATTATAAATTCAATATACGCGATATAATCCGTTTTCATAGTGTCATTAAAGGTTTTCAAAATAATGCAATTACAATGTTTTAACGGTAAATTTGTTCGGCTATGACTACAGCTATCGCATTGCAAACAAAACATGGAACCCTATCAAATACAACAGCGGCCTGAGCCCTGCCAGTGCCAGCCCTGAGTTTTGTTCCCAAACTTTCTATTGTTTGATTTTGTAGAACTTTCCCACGTTTATATCGAGTGGGAATCGAAGTAAGAGGGTGATAAATAGAAAATAATTAATTCATTTTCAATGTAGGTAGTATACTTTATTTTACTCTGATTTAGAGGTAACAGAAAAGGAACGCAATTCGGCAGTCGGCTTAAATATAGCCTCATGAGTAGGTCTCGCATGTTTTATATAGCTTTAATTTAAATAATACCGTCTTATAAACATACTGCTATAATTTCCATGAAATATATTATTGTATTATAATTAAGGCACTTTGTACATGGCTTAGGATACGAATATATTAAACAAGTGTATGACACTCGGCAAATGCCACATGACTAGCGAAGCCGCTGGTATGGCGGCGAGATATCTCTGTGATATCCAACTTATCCTAACATACAATAATTATCGTATGCAATATATATTGGTCCCTTACAGCACTTGTAACAAATTACTTAAAACTAGTATTTACAAATAATCTATGCACACAATTTGTTGTCAAAACATTTACAAAGTTTAAATAATCAGAAATATTTAAGGGTAGTTTTAGATTTTTAAAGGTGATAACAGCGAGTGATAGTAGTTTCAAAACGAGATCTCCACTTCTGCAAATACGGTTAAGTCAGTCTTTTCAGTAGGCATGAATGGTCGGCGTCGGCTGGTGCGGCTGGTGCGCGTGCGCCGCGGGCAGCGCTTCGGGCCGGTACTCGAAGGGCGGGCTGCCGGGGCTGCTGCACCCGCTCTCCATGTGTTTGCTCAGCAACGACATCCGAGAAAATGTCTTGCCGCACCCGGAACACGAGTACTTCTTAACATCAGAGTGCGTCTGCAGGTGAGCTCGCAGGTTCGATCTGTCGGCGAACGCCCGGCGGCAGTGGTGGCAAGAAAACGGTTTTTCTCCAGTGTGGGTGCGAATGTGACCCTGGAGGAGCCACGGTCTAGAGAAAGCCTTTCCACATAAGTGGCACTTGCAGGGCAGTGTGTGCGTACGGATGTGCATCTTGAGGGCTCCCAGCGAAGTGTATACTTTTGCGCAATACTTGCAGCTAAAGGATTTGCGCGCGAGACTGCCTTCGGCGGCCGCGCAGTGATATTGCTGATGCTTAGAGAGACCGGAATAAGTGGAGTAAGATTTTGCACAGTCTGGGCATTGGTAGCGAGGGCGTCTCTGGCCGGACACAGATACTCCGGAGTCTGAAGATACTGAGCCGGGAGACCGGAGATCTTCGGGACACGGAGGAGGCGAAATAGAAGACGGTGGGGACGCAGGCGAATATCGGGAGTAAAGGTGAGAATGGACCGGCGGTGATAAGGAGGGCGCGGTAGGGTAAATTTCTTCCATCGGGTAGGGGGCGTAGAGTGCAGGTAGATAGGCGTACTGAGGCGTGGGGCGTGCGAGTTCGATCGGCGCCGGAGTGGGTTCGAGGCGAGCTCTGCAGGCGGCGAGGTACTCCAGCTGGTGCTGGGGCCACTCGCGGGGCTCCGCCTTGATGGCGGCTGTGGCCACTGGCGACGACGCCTTATTTGGGTAATTGCCGGTCTTCGATAAGTCTTCTGGTTTCGTGCTCAGGTTTTCTGGTTCGTCATTTTCCGAAACACCTATTGACAAAAGAAATGATTTGTTAGTAATGAACAAAAAGTAATGACACTATCTACTACTAATATTAAAAAAATTCTGAGACATAATCTACTAGTAATACTATTTCTTTCTGAGATTTAAAGCCTATATGATAAATAAACACAAACCTAAATTGTTTGAATACTATAACTGTCATGTTTATATGAAAAACCACCCAGAATAATTTCTATGATGGTGTCGCTATTTAGTTATATGACTGAGAGTATGTCTTAATATATAAGAAATATTATGAGGTACTTACAAGAAGGATAGTCATAATAAAGTGTAGTTGCGAGGTGGGCGGGGTGCGGCGGCGTAGTGGGCGGCGTCGCCGGCCGCTCCTCCCGCACCAACACCGGCCGCTTCTTCAGCGGACAGTGCGCATATTTTTTCGTCATCATTGCGCGAGAATTTTGCGAATCCTCAACGAGCATCTTCACTTTTCACAAGCACTTAACAGAAAATTATTTTTCTTAAACGTCCGGTATAAAATCGTATCACAAGTTCACAAATGTAACAGTCCAAAACATGTACGTTGCGCCGGAGTCGTAATAGCGGAGTCGTGTTCGGGACGCGAGTGACGTGTGCACTCGTCGGCGTCCGGAGCTCGGGTGTGGTGCGGTGAGGGAAGGCCGCGCTTATATGCGCTCCCCGGCAGCGGAGGCCAGGTGGCGGCGGGTAGTCCGCGCACGTGCGCTGCGCCCAATCGGCGGCGGGCGCGGGGCCGCGGCCAATAGCGGCGCGGCGCGGCGCGGGGCGGCGGCGGCACCTGCGCCGCCGCACCCGGCGAGCTGCCTCTTGTGCGATATGCCCAGCTTCAGCACCGGTGTGCAGCCACATACCCACACACCAGCCACCAGTTTTTTGTCCATCCTGAGGTTAAGCACCTTTGAACTGCGCATTCGTGTGCTCTTTAGGACGGATCCAATTTCCTAACGAACATTTCGTCAGTTAATAAGACTTGTTAGCAATATTTAACAATGGGGTAGGTATGTAAAACTTTTACTTAAGTACACCACTGACTTAAAATGCTTAGATTTTCCAACCCATTTCTCTTTCCAATATTTTACGTTACAAAATAAGTCCGATAATACTTCGATGTTGATGTAAAATTGTAAATACAGTTGGTACAGTCGAGAACAATATAAACCTAAACTATATAATACAACTACCATAATCAAGTACTTATCTGGAGATACCTAACTATAGTGTGTATGTGTACACATCTACCTTTGTTGCTAATAAATGTATAGTTTAGTAAGTACCTAATACATAGGTAATTATGTTACTTACTGATTCATAAATTCATATGTACAAACTTTACCCTATCCATAATCCATAAGCCTAAATAGGGAGATATAATGAATATTACATAGGTACTGACAGACAGATACATAATGAAACACATTAATTTTACGAATGTAGTACCAATGAGTAATATATTATACTGTGTAACTTCTATTGAAACAAAAGATGTATAAATCACCACAATAGGTTGGTTGCCAATCAGTATGCCTTTATGCCTAACTAAGCAAAAATGGCAGTCATCTGACACCGCGATGACACACTAGCAAGCGCCTCATGCCATAATGGTCTTTGTGATATGGGACATCGTATCGCACTGTGTGACCTTGTCCTCTTTCCTGTGCGAATGATTATTATTTTTATTGAATGCTCCTCAAAAGCAGAGATTACACGGACCATCTGTGCCTGCCTCGGTGAGTAGGTACCTACATACCTAGTTACTTATCTGTTAATTTCTTCTTAGATAATTGTGAACCGTTATGTAATGCCATTCATGATTATGCCTGTTGCATAATCGAAACCACAAGTTTATTTTCAATATACTTAATATGTATAAGTAAATAATATAATATATTACTTAAGTTACTTAAAATAACGTAAACAAACAAAACAACGCGACTCGGTCATTAGACCAATTGGAGAGATAGAACAAAAGCACTACATACTTATTGGTTTTTACCCATAGTATGTAATATGTTGTATTGTATGAATTGTATCTATCATTAGCGTTGAATGTGTGACTGACCTATTAATTATCCATAAACCTAGTTATAAACAAATATAACATCAGAACCTCACTTTCTATTCAATGAAATGCCTCACTGTAATCATTTAATAATAGGTAGCCTAGAATCAACCAAGATTCAAATCTATATGAAAGTTCAATCACAAATATGACAGACAAAGTGATGAAGCTAATTTATTATCATAAGCAGCAAAGATAACTTCAGTGAGGGAGGCCTCGGGCCTGTGGGAAAACTTTATTAATGGACGCAGATAATTGTAATCTGATCACAGCAAGAATACGACGACTATCTGTCTCGGGAACTGTGAGTCCGAAGAGAGTCCACGGCGACAGCGATAACAATAATAACGTGTGGATTTGTGTAACCGGAAACATTCGGAACCAGTTTTTGCCACAAAACGATAACAAAGGTACCTACTTCCTTATGTATAAAATCAAACAAGATACGGTGCGAACCCCTTCGGAACGCGGAACTGTAACGACCATAAGTTCTTTGTTGTGTTTTTTGCAACCCGTTTATTCTCACATGTCACAGCTACAGGGACACTGGTTAATTTAGGAATTCTCACAGAAGAAAAGTGTTCGTTATTATATAACGAACGCCTCAAAGCGATGTAGTCTGGTTGTCACAAAAAGGCATTATCATTGACTTATACATTTACTTCGTTAAGACGGGCTTTACGGGCACTAAGAATGGTGCTAGTACAGCGGTGTCACGCACACGAATTCGAGCTAATCGTGCAGTCTAACGCCACAACGCGATTGGTTTATGAGATCGCATCACGCGCGCGACTGGTCGCAAGTGTCACAACTAGTTGCGTTAGACTGCACGATTGGCTCGAATTCGTGACTGACACCGCTGAACTAGCACCATTCTTAGTGCCCGTAAGGCCCGTCCTTATATGTATAGGTATATGTCAATGGGCATTATACGTTGGTGCTCGCTTAGGTGTCAAGCAATTCAAAATTTAGTAATGTAAATTGCAAACCCTACATTGATGTGATGACACATTACTAGGTATTTAGGTGTTTAAGGAGTATAGATTAGCTAGAACAAAGTGCTGACTCTTCTACCCATACCAATTCACAGATCAGATAATCGCATCACGATGACATGCTTGCTACGTGTGGAGAAATTCGCAGAATGACTCAGCCGATATATGTGTCAAGGGATCGACATGAAATGGACATCAATTGCTCGATTATGCCGTGCCGCCGTGACTAATCGCGATGTTCGCTGGCCGACATTATCGCCTAATTCAGAACAGAATGCAATTTAAAAGATGCCTTGCCCTGGTTAAAAATTCGCAGTATTTCTTATTTAGGCAGTTATCACGAATATTATAACGGGCTTGATTGGTTTTGGTATTGAGAACCTTTACATTTTGCTGGGTTGCTATAAAAAGAATCTGGGTGACCGACGATGTTGTTAGTCGTCATTATTGTTGTTGTTAAAATTATGTGAGTAAATAGTGTGTAGTTTCATTATTTTCAGATGGATTTTTAGCTTTCTCCGGGTGCATGATACGAATTTTCCGAGAACTATCTCTAAAAACAATGTTCATTCAGTATCACAACATTACTTACTTACTTCGCTGTCTTAGCGACCCGAAGTGGATCTTGGCCTCCGATACTAGGTTTCGCCATTCGTTCCTATCCTGTGCGATCCGACGCCATTCAGCCGCCTGGATGTCACATAGGTCCTTCTGGACCTCATCGATCCACCGGTACCTAGGCCTTCCGACCGGACGTCTCCCAGTTAGTCGCCCCAGAAAGCTCTCTTGGCCGCACGATCCTCTCCCATCCTCTCCACGTGGCCGAGACAGCGAAGCCGAGCAGCTTTGCTCTCGCCGATGATGTTGGGCTCGCCCACCAGTTCTTCCACCTCCAAGTTCTTCCTCACTCTCCAAGAGCCATCCTCCCGTCTTGTAGGGCCTAAGATCCTTCTAAAGATCACAACATTAGCGAAAGTATATTAACTTGTTTACTCTGTAGCTAGCTTTTATTGTCATGGGAAGATTAATTTTTACCTTCAGCTCACGTAATAACTTGTGTTTGTCGTTTAGGAAAACAAATAACTACCCGATGGTCAACAAGGCGGTGTCATTCATTACCGCCTAATTAGTTTAAGACCATGTGAAATTAATAATTTGTTATCTAACTTTACGCTTGGGAAACGTAAACAATTCGTCGGAAGATGCTTGACGGTAAACAACACATTAAGTAAATAATTCATACATCGGAATTACTATCGTCGTCCTAATGAACTCTTAATTGCTATTACTCGTGGTAAAAATTGGAATAATGTTTTTTTTTTCTTTTTCATTCATTCCCATCCTGCCGATAGTGATTAATGAATATTAGTTAAATTATTAGGACACGAAAACTGATCACAAAATGTATGTTGTTAATACTCTTAGGACAATACATTTAAGTTAACATAGAAATTGAGGTAAATTGCTAAGTATATTGATACAGGGATTACGTATTTATATGTTATTCTTACAGGTAACACAAAAAAAGGGATAATAAGAATCGCCCATTTAGGAAGCCTATTTTTAACTGGGGAAAATACGTTTAACTTAATACTTGTCATTTAACGGTGAAAACCCGTATTAAGTTAAACGGGTTTAAAATATGTGCATCGCGACATACGGTCTGTGTCATTTCGTTCCTTTGATAACCATAATAGTTATTTACGATACAAGTGCGGAGAAGAGGAAATTCGAAACGAGTGGCGATAAATTAAAACACGAGTTGCGAATTACCTATTCGCACGTGTATCGTACAACGTTTTACAGTACTACATATGGCCCTTTCAACTTTCGACATATGCACAAAAAGTGCTCTTTACGCACTAGTGCGAGAAAGAAGCACCATATGTACTGTAAAATAATTTGTGCTTCGAATTTTAACCTTGATTCCCTCCTCCCAGTGTGGAATCCCAACAACAAAGTAGCATAGGTAAGAGTATTTTTAGAGCTTTTGCTTTGTAGGTACATACCAACTTTTATCAATATTAATCTCGTAGAAAAATACATTTGTTAATCTAATAATAAGTAAGTATATGTATTAGTGCATTTTTTTAGAACTGTTTGTTAGGTAACGTACAGGTAAGTAGATAGACTAGATTTAGTGTCTACTACAAGTAAGTATTTGATTATAGACACTAAATGTCATCAGATCATTAACGATAAATTAAAAATCCACAATTTTCATGATACCTAAATCTTTACCAGGTTCATCCCATGATTGATAACTTGATAAGTGAGCTATCATGTGATAATGTGTGTCGGGCGGAGTGGCGGGGCGGCGCGGCGGCTGCGTCGGCCAGGTGCTATGTCGCGTGCGTAACGGTCGGGCACGAGCTGCGCCGCCGGAGCAGGGGGACGTGCGCTATGGCGGAAATAGCGATGGACAGGGGCGCCGCGGGCAGGTGGTGCGCGATATGCCAGCCCGCTCTCAATGTCGCACAATTGGCGGTTAATTCCATGCATACATCACTATGCAATGTCTGATTTCATGCAGTAGGTAGCGTATTATTCCCTGCGGGCGTTTTAATGCCATGTAATTAAAATTTTGTCACTTTGTAATTATAGACATGGTTGGACAGATGAACGTAGGTATACTTGACTGTAAAGATGACATTCGGATTTCAAGTGCAGCTGTATTACTGTTGCGACATTACTGTGGCGGCGTTGAAATCGCCGCTGTATCTGTCAATTTCCTTGATAAAATGAGTGACGTTCGCCGTAATGGAGGTGCAGTTGACATGACATGTCACCTTAAATTAGAACCCTGTGGTGCATCTCGCTCGAGCTTTTATATTGGAGCGCGCTAAGTGAAAACATCAAAAAATCAAAACAATATCAAATCAAGGCCAGGGGGCGCCACAAGCCTTCGGGAATTGCCATATACTTGGAAATTTCGACCCATGCCACCGTGGCCGGATAGCCGAGCGGTTCAGGCACCTGTCCGGTAAACGGGGTACGCTGGTTCGATTCCAGCTCTGGACACTGGAGGCTTTGGTCATTTTTTCCATCGTATATGATATTTATTTCAATATCAAATCAAGATTTTTTAATTCGAATGCAGCTCCTTTTCGATCTACTCTACTACATATCGTTTATTTTAAAGTGAAGGTGTTTAGAACAAAAATTTGACAGTTCCGAACAACTGACAGGCCGATATCGTCCGGCGGACTGATAGTCAGTGGGCCCCTTAAATAGGCCCCCGAAACAGAAGTGAGGAGACTACTTTGGTAAATGTACTATTTACGTATATTAGATACCTAAGTACCTTTTCGTTTTTTGATACATACATAACATAAAAATATCGTGGTTAGAAGCTCCACTTCGCCGTCGGATTATCACACAAGGGGTAACACGATTCATCATCATCATCATCCATTTTCCACTCATTTATTGACTATTTATTAGGTACTTGATGATATTAGTTACCCGCATCTTTGAGTGAGTTTGTGTGATTTATTTTACTTTAATAATTCCTTTAAATTCCATGTTAGTTTACTTCTGTTTATTAACTGTAGGTAAGTGATTACACTTAATCACTGTAATACAAAACTCATTCTCGTGATTTCCATGCCGAGCATACCTATCTAAGCTAAGTTGGCAGCGATTTTGATAGCCCACACAGTGCAAGTGTTATTTAAACGTCATAATCTCTTAGAAGTTTACATTCTAGGCACTTTTGAACTGTTGTTAAATAAAAAGTACGATTCAGTTATTGTGTATGCAAATGATTAATTTCTTAGATGTATGTAACTATGTACCTAATATTTGCTTCTTCATTATCATAACAAATTCCGTAGAACCAAATTTTCATACTAAATACATACAAATGAAATAATGAATCTGACGTATTAAAGTTCTGCCTCTTTCTGCGCTTGTCTGTCTAGTACTGTAGGGCTAAGATGGTCGGTTTTTATATCATCTGTCATCATGCCTGTCAAGTTCTAACAAGTAAGTACGAAAGTGACGCATGACATGACAAGTGATAAAAATGCGACCATGATACCGCCGCTGGTATTTATTTTATTTTTAGATAGAAGAACGTCCATGGATATTTACCTATATGTCATAATATGTTTAGCAAACGTATATAATGGTCGTTTGTTATTTAAAATGTAATAATAACCCCTGGCACACCTGAGCCGACCTAGCCATATTTGTCAGTGTGCGTGCGTTTGTATCATTGTTTGCAGAGCATACATACGTACATCACACAAAGCGAAGCACCCACTAGTGGAGCCTGACCCTGCATTGAATCAGTGCACAGCTATGCCAGCAGCTGGCTGCGCAGAATCACATGTCTGTACCCGAATCGCACATCTGCACTGAGCTCATAATATATCGCGACAAGGAACGACGTAACCGTCACCCTCCTCTAACCAAACCTCTACACCATAAAGCTTTTTGGTAACGAGTAAAACGATTAGGGTCTCCCTCATTCATTGTTCCAAATTTAACCGCCGTAAGGGCATAACTCCAAAGTTCTGATTCAGGTGTCGGTGTCGTTTCACCGGGGGAATTCTCTTACATTTCGGTTACGAATAGTATTTTGTTATAGCGTAAAGTAAACCCACTGTAGTTATTCATAAGGCGTAATTTTATGTGTTAACTAAAAATAAATATATTCTTACAGTCGCTTTTAGTTTAAAGTAATAAACAACATTTACGACATTTTGAATCGTGAGGCCTGCGCTTGCAGGTAGGTGAGTAGTTTAATTTTGAATAATGACATAGCTGTGGAGTATTCTATATAAAGCGCACAGGGGCCATTCAACGCTTTTATAAACACTTTTAACACAGATGGGTCGATTTTATGGTAGATACAGGCTGTTCACTAAATATAAAGTCCTTAAAAATTAATTTTAAGAACCAAATTATTTAATCTGGGCATTTTCTAAAGATGAAAGTGTTTTCTGAGCGATAACCTATACCCATTTAGTGTACTTGCGCAGAACATTTACCTAGTAATGGAATTAGAAAATATTGTAACGTGATTTTTATCCTTTTTTTCTTGGCAAAATTTTTGTAAAAGTTAATTTTCTCTTAATAAAAATACACGTCGACACTCAGTAATAAGTATTTATAATAAACTTATGACAACATTTTACATACACGAATTAAATGTCCTGTAACTAATTTTTCAATACCTAACGACATCCAGAATCTCATTTCCCACATAGATTATTTAACTTTTAAATACAAGTCACTTTTTTACATAAAAAAATACGACTAATATATAGGTAAAAGATATCTCACACTGTATAGTGGCAAGCGGCAACAGCTGAGATTTCGGCACACGCTATGCCGAGCGCGCCGCGGCCGGTGCGTCGCGCCGGCACCGGCCACCTTTCACCCCTCGCAATCCTGCGCAGGCTTCTTACATGCGCATACGCACCGCGCAGGAGCGCGAGTAGCGCGACGCAAATAACTTCCTACTCATGCCTATACCATTCAATGTAGGTAACACCAGTAGCCGAGATCTCGCACTTAATTCGTTACCATTCACTGTTTACGAAGACCATATAAATTTAGCACTATAAACTCAGGTCTTAATTGTTCTTTCCTTGTTAATGTTTTGTTTGTACAAACCATTTTTTTTTAAGTGACAAGTGTTACCTAATGCGAAATAAGTCTAATACCTACATATTGTATCATTACCTTATAACTAAGCTATTGTATCATTTGTATCTATGTAAGCAAGAATACAATACATATTTATAGGTAGATACAATTAAGCTGGTACAGTACAGGGAATCTTGAAAATATTGTGCAGTAGGTATTTGCATGGAAATCTTAATCGTTCTTAATGATCGATAGATAATTAGGTATATTAATTAAGTATGTGAGAACGCAAATGATTGTAATATGAATTATTTACTTATTTGCCTTGTGCCTGCTTTCTTCCCTACGTTTTATCTGAGGATAAGTAAGACATAAGTATAAATGGAAAACGTAGGTATTACCCCTCAATCAAATATCCCATAAATCGTTTTTTTTTAATGCTATTAACCATGTTTTTATTTTATTTCATAAGTACATTATTTTAATGCGTACCGCTTTTACTAAGCTGGCAAACATATTGAAGGCAGTGAAGCTTACACGGAACTTTTCTTTCGTCCTCGTTAATACGCGTTCGCTATGGGACCCTCGCAGATTTGACCTCTTTTCCCCTTTGCACGACTTCTCGAAATCTCGACAGTCGACACGTTTGTGAGTGAATATGCTTGTGTAAAAGTACACGTCCCTCGCTGTTATTTTATGGGACTCGCTTGAGTAAGTACCTGCATCAAGTTTACTACACCACCAATTATTTTGAAAGAGGAAAGCTGTAAAATTAAAATTAAATTTTTCGTAGGTGCTGCTGATCGGCTTTCTTTGTTGTTTAATTTAGGACCAGAGAATATGTGGCTCTTCTTGTAAGCAGTTATAAAAGTGATGTTTGAGTAAGTAAATAATATTTTTAAAATAACTGTTTTCGGAAAAAAATACTTAAGTAAGTATCCCATGTTATTCACGGGGTTTTTTTGCATAATTTAAACCCGTGGGGTAGACAAAGTTACGGCTCTGCTCAGGGAAACGGGATTTGTACGTTTCCCACATTTTGAGATTTTTTTAGACTAACACCGTTATAAGGTTTTTTTTCGTTTCTTAGCTACAAAATGGTATTTATAGTGTTTTGGTAAGAAGGGGGACGAAAGTTGGGGTCGCCGCAAGGGCAGCTGCAGCCTGCAGCCCGGACAAGTGATCGCTAGGCGCGGATTAAGCGAACATGACGGGTAACGGTTCTGTCATTATATTTAACCTTTTCCTATAACTCCCTTTGGATGTTTTTACTACTACTGAATTCTAATTAATGCATTACTTGACATAGCGGTTATTATTTTTTATTCGTTAGGTACTTACGCGTTCTAATCTCAGTACAAGGCAATAGTTTAGTTAGATCATCAAGCGGCATCTACATCTACATCTACTGATAATTAAAAGGGATGAAATGAAACAGTTTGAGGACTTCTGATGAAGATGTACCTAACGGTGTTACTAATCGAACAATGCTGATAAGATGTCACAGCGATACGATACCGATTTGTCAGTATCAAAAGTGACTTTTTTGGTTGAAGAAATGTCACTTTTGACACTGACAGATCGGTATCGTGTCGCTGTGACATCTTATTAGCATTGTTCGAATTGGGCCGTGAAGCTCTAGTTTCCTAGGATCTGAGCACAAGTCTGAGGTGAGTTCTCATTTTGTTAATTTTAATACATTAGTTGAAAAACAAACTGGATTGCGTATTAAAGTATTACGTACTGACCAGGGTACTGAATATTGCAATAAAACTTTGTCCGATTACCTTAAAAAGGAAGGCATAATTCACCAAACTACTTGTCCTTATTCTCCTTCTCAAAATGGTGTCAGCGAGAGAGCAAATCGTACGATTTTTGAAAAAGCTCGAGCTATGTTTCAGGAATCTCAATTACCTGATCGCTACTGGGGAGAGGCTGTTATGACGGCCATTTATTTAAAAAATAGGTCGCCTACCAGCGGATTGTCAGGTAGAATTCCTGAATGCGAATGGACTGGGTCTGATAGGTTAGACCTCAGTCATCTACGCGTTTTTGGCTGTGTAGCATACTCTCATATGCCTAATCAGAAGAGACGTAAGCTAGATGCTAAAGCAAAACAGCATATTTTTGTAGGATATGGTGAAACATGCAAGGGCTATCGCCTAATAGATCCAGTTAATCCAAAAAGGGTTATTTATTCTAGAAGTGTTGTGTTCCTTGAGGGCAAATTTATAGGAAATAATCTATCGCGTGCAAATGCTGGGGCGAAAGGAGCAAATTTTATTATTTTTGATAATTTTATTAATCACATGAATATTAATGATAATAGAGAGAATGAGAATAATACTTGCTGCAATAATATTTTAAGTGATAACTGTGATACTAGTGTTAATGAGAACTGTGATATTAGTGATAAGTCTAACAAAAGCTCTATAAATGTTTCAGATGCGGAAGTGACGCCAATTGCGCAGTCTCCGCTCTCTGATTAGTACCTATCACTCGATGATGATGGTGGTGATGAGGGTGATGTGAACCTGCACTCAGGGACTCCATCCTCGCTGCCAGACCCATCATTTCGAGGAGGAGAGTCGACTTCACCGGTTGCTGCCGATGCGTCGACATCTCGCCCCGTTCGTAGTACAAGAGGTATTTTCCCAGAGAGATTTAATGATTTTTAACTGTTGTCGCTATATGTCACTGATAGTTATCAAGATGAACCACAAACATACACCGAGGCTATCAGTTCCCCTGAAAAACATGAGTGGCTTACAGCTATGAGAATCGAACTTGATTCGATGGTAAGAAATAATGTATGGGAACTGGTAGACCGGCCTATGAATCAAAATGTAGTTAAAACTAAGTGGGTTTTTAAAAGAAAATTAGATTCTGCAGGTAATCTTGTTAGATACAAAGCTCGTTTAGTTGCCTGTGGTTATAGTCAAAAGGAGGGTAAAGATTTTTCAGATATCTATTCACCAGTTGTAAGACATCAAACCCTCAGACTTTCGTTTAGCATTTCAAATCAGCTGGCACTACATATGGATCATATAGACGTCACAACCGCTTTTTTGAACGGTAATCTTGATGAAACGATCTATATGGAGCAACCGGCTGGCTTCAAAACTGATAAAAATAATAATAAAGTATGTTTATTAAAAAAAAGCATATATGGCTTAAAGCAAGCAAGTCGTATGTGGAATGTAAAGATTCATAAAGTGTTAAGTGAAAATGGCTATATACAAAGTAAATGTGAGCCTTGTGTTTATGTTAAGAAAACCAAAGAGGAATATATTATCTTAGCATTATATGTGGATGATTTTTATGTCTTTCATAACGGCTGTATTGATAAGTTGCTTGCACTTTTAAAGAATAATTTTGAAATTCGACATTTGTAAACCTGTATCTACTCCATTGCCAGTAAACTGCAAGCTAGATAAATCTGACAAGACATGTTTAGAGGATGAAAAATATAAATACAGACAGCTTTTGGGGTCACTTATGTACTACTTATCAGTGTGTACCCGCCCGGATATATCTTACGCTTGCAGTCAGCTGAGTCAGTATAGTACATGTTTCGACCAGTCATTGGCGTGTCGCTAAACGGGTACTTAGGTATTTAGCTGGAACCATAAATTATGGTCTTTGTTTTCAAAGAAGTAATAATTTAGATATTGTAGCTTATGCCGATAGTGATTGGGCAAATGACTTGTCGGATCGCAGATCTTATACTGGCTATGTTGTAAAAATTGGTGAAAATGTGATTAATTGGGAGGCTAAAAAGCAGATGTACAGCCTTATCAACATGTGAATCTGAGTATATTGCCATAAATGATGTATGTAAAGATATATGCTTTGTTAAGAATTTCTTGTCAGAAATAATTGACAAACATATTAATGTTACCGTATATAATGACAATCAGAGTGCTCAGAAATTGTTATTAGCCAAAGAATATTCACATAAGAGAACTAAACATATTGATTTGCGATACCATTATGTTAAACAGCTGATACAGGATAAGAAAATCAATGTTATGTATTTACCTACAGATAAAATGGTTGCTGATGTATTAACTAAGCCTTTGTGTATTGAAAAACATACATGTTTTGTAAAGGGTCTAAAATTGAAATGTATAGAATGTTAGTGCATTCATTCACATTTGTAATTTTGCTTCTTCCTTTTTTTTTGTTAACATGTATGCAGTTATACCACAGAGCTTTTTATTACAGGAGCATATAAGGAGGAGTGTTAGAAAAATACACTTTTTCATGTTTTGTCTATGCTCCCTTGGTATAAAAAGCTGGGTGACCATAGAGTTGCTCTCTCTTTCTGATCCTGGCAAAGCCGCCTAGCTGTAAGTTTTGTGTCGTCCATTTAATCAATTTAAAATCATAATAAAATTGAAATAACAGCTCCGAATATCTACAGTCGTTGTGTGTACATAATATAATATACCAAATGAATATTCCAATATAGTTGTGCATGAAGAAATAAATGGTTTGATTTGTCTCCGCCACTACCATGAGGCATAACCTTTCTGCGCCCCATATTATGCTAACAAACACTTCAAGCAAAAAGCGGGTATTTAGGGTTATCAAGGGTCGGCAATGCTTAAGTGGCTCCTGTGATGTTGCTTATGTCCATGGGCGACGATGACTGCTTCCCATCTGGCGTCTCGTCTGCTCGTTTGCTATCACATAAAAACAATCGTTTCACGATAATTCATTAAATGATTAACAGAGCTATTTCGACATCAACTTTTCCTGATATCTGGAAAACTGCAGTCATTCGGCCAATACCCAAAAGTAATAGTCCCTCTAATCTTCGCGACTTACGACCGATCAGTCTGTTACCTTTGTTGTCTAAAGTCCTGGAAAAAGCTGTGTACGATCAGTTACTTCAATACTGCGAACTCTTTTGTCTACTGCCAGAAATGCAATCGGGCTTTAGGAAGCAGCATAGCACGAGCACGGCTCTTCTGGATGTCGTAAATAATATTCTTGCATCTCAAGATGAAGGCTGTGGGACAATTTTGACGCTGCTTGATTTTTCTCGTGCTTTTGACTCCATTAATATTGCTGTCAAAGTTAGCTTTTTACGGTTTTGATAATTCAGCTATAAAGTTTTTCAATAGTTATCTTTCCGGTCGCCAGCAGCTAGTAGAGCTTAGGAAGTCCAATGGGTTGGTCGTACATTCTGACGCCCAGCCTGTTAAAAGAGGCGTGCCCCAAGGATCTATTCTTGGCCCACTGTTAATTATATTGTACTCGGCGGACATTGTAAAAAGCATCAAAAACAGTCAATTTCATTTATACGCTGATGATTTGCAGTTGATGGTCCCTTTTCATAAACACAACGTCGGGGAAGCAATCCACCGTACAAATGAAGACCTCTCGAACATTGCTGAATGATCTGCGAAAAATTCCCTAGTCTTGAACCCAGCTAAATCCAAATTCCTTGTCCTTGGAAGTAAGAAACAAATTTTAAGCTTTACGCAGAGTGACGATAATGTTCAAATTGCTGGTATCCCAATTGAGCGAGTATATAAAGCTCGTAATCTTGGTATCTTAATGGATTGTCACCTTAGTTTCGAGGAGCATATTATGGACACGGTCCGCAACTGTTTCTATAGGTTGAAAGTGCTTTACGGGATCCGTCCATTCATTTCTATAGACCTGAGAATAAAACTTTGTGAAGCTCTGGTACTGTCTAAATTTAATTACTGTGACACAGTTATCGGCCCGTGTTTGTACAAGAAAACACAAAAGCTGATCCAAAGGGTTCAAAATGCCTGTGCCCGTTATTGTTTCAACATTCCCCCTCGAACTTCGGTTACACCTTACCTATCCAGTGCAAGGCTGCTTAAGATGGAACATAGGCGACACCTTCACTTAGCTTCTCTTCTGTTTGGTGTAATTAAATACGGCAAGCCGTCCTATCTTTCGGAGAAATTGCTTTGGCGACAACAAAGGCGGACCGATCGTAATATAGCTAACCTGAAGCCGCTCATTGCCCCGAAATATAAATGTGCTGCATTCCGTGGCAGCTTCCGGTTCCAAGCTACCAAGTGCTGGAATGACTTGCCGCCGCCTATTAGAAACTGTGGGTCCAAATTCGGTTTGAAACGGAAATTGCGTGAAATACTTTTTGACATTCAAATTAAATCTGGACCCGCTGCACGTTAGTTATTTGTATTTCTTTTTCTTCTTTAAAATATCAAAAAATGTTGCATAAATCACCCAATAAGTATTCATTACAATTACAATTATTTATTAATAAAATTACAATTTTACACATAGTAATTACATTACAATACTATTCTAAATTGACATCATTTTTCATATCCTTACATTAAATTATAAAAATTACAAATATTACAATGCATTCAATGACTATTCATTTATTATGTTTATATATATATATATATATATATATATATATATATATATTTATATACATCTTATTAATATTTATATGTCACTCCCTAAGGCCTTGGCAGAATAACAGCGTTGGAATTTGCCTCGCTTGCAAATTGCAACAATATGCTGAGACAGGGCCTCTTCCCTACTGCACACATTGCTGGACCCGTGTGTAATTTTTATGTTTTTAATGTGTAAATAATTTAATTTTTGTTTTTGTTTTTGCTATTATTTTTATATTCCCTTTTTTAAACATCTTTTTTCTTTCATTGTATTGTCCTGTGTATGTGTGCTTTATGGAATAAATGTCTTTCTTCTTCTTCTTCTTCTTCTTAAATTTTTGCCTCCATAACTGGAAAGATTTAATCTGACTGGTACTTTTCGAAACTATATGTACATTATGTACCGTGGAATTACTATTACGTGGGGTTACTTTGAATCCTGGGTTTACTTTAATAAAAACTTTACTTCATGTTCAAACTCGAATATTACGCTTTCTGACCGCACCCTTTGGTTTTTTTTACGGTCGGCAAGATTGAACGTCACTGTCAGTTTGTGATTTGTGTCTGTTGGATCAAGCACGTCGATCGATGGAAAAAAATTAAAAAATGTGAGTATTCGTTTTCTGTAGTTTTAGTAGCCTGTATAACTTCTAATGTACAATGTAATTTATTGAATCGGCCTATAACATCGATTCTTGCTGCAAATCATAATCATGGCGGCCATTTGTATTTTTTCGGTTTTTGTGGCATGGGGTGTCATTGATCGCCTATAAGGGTTTACTTTGATAACTGATCAATGACAACCGACGACATATAGTTTTTTTAGATTATTTAGATATTGAAGGTTTCTTAACTGATTTTTGTGTTATTGTTTTAGAATAATGCCTGAGCATATCGGAACTACTCTGAAAAAGTTTCAAACCGGGCTGTGACAAAAGTGGTCGAAGGCAGGCTGTCGATATGCCAACCATCCGAACATCATCGTATTGTTGATTACATATTGTTAGTAAATTTTGATAGGTTTTTATTGTTCAATTATGCTTAAATAATTAGGTAAGCCTTCAATAAAGTTGATTTTTCCTAAACTATTCTTGTTTCTCTTTGTCAAAGTAACCCCAAATGAAAAACATCCTTATAAATCCTAACCCTACGAACGGATTTTTTTTTATGTTTTGAAGTTTTACTCCCTATACTCCCTATACTATCGAATTCCGTCGAAAAAAGGGGGGTATCAAAGTAACCCCAAATTAAGTTTAAAGTTGGTCGCCACTAGATTTTTTGTTTCAAGATACATTAATAATAATAAAAAATATTTTTAGTGAAATCAATAGGGGAGTAAAACCCGATATTTTAATTTTTTTTAGATTCCATATTCGGGGAGATAAATACATATTAATTTTGAAATTGATCAAGTAAATCCATGGTAGGTATTACCTCTGCAAAGGCTCATATGTACATACGTGTACACGGTACGAGTTATTGTTATACGATTTTTGGCAAAAAACGAGGATTGTTACTTTGCCAGCTGATCATGGTGTATATATATATATATATATATTGGGATTACCAACAGACAATACATCATGAAAAAATAATCTGTAGCTTACATAACATTGAGGTTAGATGTTTGTCCAATTACAGGTAACATTTATTCGTATTACCATTTAATATTTAATAGCATTCATTTGGATTTGTATGAAATGTTTTATAGTTAGTTAGTGGCGGTATTTCCTCGCATTGGTGTGGTGAAAAATTTTGTGTTTTACTGGGTGGCAAAATTTGTTTAACCCTTGTGTCTCGAAACCCTCGCAATGCTCAAGATTCCCCTTTTCGAACCACTCGGTACGTTCTTGGCTTAATTTTGCAATCTTTCGCTTGCTCGATTTGCGAGGTTTGACCCCTCATAACGTGCCCATTAAAATCGGCATTCATGACCGCGGTATGTAATGAATAGCGTTTTATAAGGAAGCCTATTGACTTTATTTGAATCTAAGTACACACAAAGAAAGGCTTATCTTTTGACTGTAGAACAATCATAACATTAGTACGAAAACTTCAAGTGATTAAATCGAAAATCGTAAACTAGCGCATCGGCACAAGACTTGGTTGCTCCATACTAACTAACCTCAAGTAAGTAAATGCGTATTCTATTTAGTGATTTACGTAGTAATGGTGAATATTATTATAGAAAGACTAAGACTTGATATTAATTCTTAGTTATATTTTTTGTAGTTCCCAAATACTTTATTTATGTTATTTGCTTGTAAAAAAATTAAAAACCTCGGTGTTAGGTTCCGTTTTTGTGGTGTGGCACCTAATTTCGAGGTAGAGTCTGTTCGGAAAGAGAAGAGTCGTGCAATATATTGGGCTCCATACATTGCACGACTCTTCTCTTTCCGCACAGAATACGTCGGTAATAGTGGAAACGGTATTTTAGGTTCATATGTAAATGTACATTTCCTTGACTTTTAATGTTATTGAAATATTTAACTATCTATAAAGCTTAAGAGCTATTAACGTGGTATGAAATCTATTCAAGAGCTCTTAATTTTGATTACAATTGTAAACACTTTCCGGGAGGTTTTCATAGAAACCCTTATAAAAGTATTCATATAAAAACAAAAGTATGGTTATCAAGTTTATTTTACACATTGTTTTGTAATATTTGGAATCATCCATATTGATTGTATAAAAATAATTTTTAAGAAAAAAAAAAACCGACTTCAATGGGGGATGCCACTGAAAGTTCACTTATTGTTGACGGTGCACTCTTTGATTCCAGACAATGAAATGAAAAAGACAGCATCTTTTGCCTAATTATGTCGAAAAGGAGGTAAAACCACCCACTTTTCTAGTAGCATTTGGTTTTTGTAAGGGTCGCAGTTCTAACCTAACCTAACCTACTTTTCTGATAGCATTTCTTTTCTGTAAGGGTCACAGCTCTAACCTAACCTAACCTACTTCTCTGATAGCAGTTCTGTTCTATGAGAATCGCAGTTCAAAAAACAAACCCACCCACCCACCTAACCCACTTTTCTAGTAGTATTTCCGGGTCCGGGTCTGGGTCCGGATCCGAGTCCGGGTCCGTGTCCGGCTGTCCGGGTCCAAGTTTGGGTCAGAGTTCGGTCAGGGTCCGGGTCCGAGTTGGGGTCCATGTCCAGACCCGGGTCCGGGTCCGAGTCCGGGTCCAAGTTTGGGTCTGGGTCCATAAGGAAGAGAACAAATCGCCAAACGTGAACTATGTGTCATTGAAGAGTTCCATTCTGATCATCATCAGCAGTTTCACTTCATCAAATGTCACTTTTTTAAATGTAAATCCTGGATTTGTTGATCAAAATACAAAAATCACTATATGTATGCATTTCACATTTAAGGAGTTCCCTCGGTTCCTCGTGGGTCTCAGCATCAGAACTCGAGCTTGAAAAAAATATGTCTTAAAAACTTAAGTTCCTTTACAAACATAAAGAAGAGGACAAATCGCCAAACGTAAACTATGCGTCATTAAAGAGTTCCATTCTGATCATCATCAGCAGTTCCACTTCATCAAATGTCACTTTTTAAAATGGAAATGCTGGATTTGTTGATAAAAATACATTTAAATACATTTGAGGAGTTCCCTCGATTCCTCATGGATCCCATCATCAGAACTCGAGCTTAACAAAAATGTTTCTTGAAAACCTAACTTGCTTAACAAACATAACGAAGAGGACAAATCGCCAAACGTGAACTATGCGTCATTGAAGAGTTCCGTTCTGATCATCATCAGCAGTTCCACTTCATCAAATGTCACTGTTTTAAATGTAAGTGCTTGATTTGTTGATGAAAATACTAAAATCACTATATGTATGCCTTCAACATTTGAGGAGATCCCTCGATTCCTCATGGATCCCATCATCAGAACTGCTTTTTGACAAAAACGGGACCAATCTGTATGTATATACTTACAATCAAAAAAAGAATGACGGAGTTATGGAGTAACAAACATTTGAAAAAAAAAAACAACCGAATTGAGAACCCTCCTCCTTTGAAATCTTGAAGTCGGTTAAAAATACATAATAACTATTTATTTTTATTAGTCGTAAATGAGTTTTAATATGATATGAATTAAACCGTTTAGCAATGGTTAGAAAAGACATCAGTCGGTAATAAATAAGATGTATGAGATGAGAACCTAATACAGACCCATCCAAAACCTTAATGGGTTCGAAATTTATGGGTTCTTATAATAACTCTCTTTACATAGATACACCAATATACAACATTTATATTGATTTACACAGATCAGATAGAAATTACATTAGAATGTAATAATAATTGAACCCCCATCCGCAGTATTTGGGTAACAGTGGTCAATTACCACGGTAATGGGCGATTGCGACATTTTGGTTTTAAATATTATTTTTTCCTTTGTAAGTGTTCAAAACAAGGCCAAAAACTAAATTATTATAAACTTGAATAAACAATCATTAATATTATTTGTTGGTTCATACAAAGTCAGTTTATGCTTAATTTTTGGCTATTTTTTATAAACTTGCTTAACCCCCTCGTTAATCCTACTTACCTTATACCGTATTAGCACGAGCGCTTGAAAAATTGACATTGATAACATTATTCTGGTATATAGCGTTCAACCAAGGCTATAATGTACGATAATAGCTAGTATACATAGACTGAAATAAGGTACCTAATTACTTAGAGCAAACAGTGAACACTCCCGTTCCGGGACACCTTTTCAATAAAAACTTGTTTGCACACCCAATAAACAAACGGTGTTATGTTCGCGAAGGGCGAGCGATCTGCGCCAGAGCGCTGCATAGTTGCACCCGAACACCGGTTTATTTACCGGTTTTGATAGATCCTTTGATTGATCCTTTTTAGGGTTCCGTACCCAAAGGGCAAAAACGGGACCCTATTACTAAGACTCCGCTGTCCGTCTGTCCGTCTGTCTGTCCGTCTGTCACCAGGCTGTATCTCATGAACCGTGATAGCTAGACAGTTGAAATTTTCACAGATTCTATGGTGTATTTCTGTTGCCGCTATAACAACAAATACTAAAAACAGAATAAAATGAATACCCATCCCCATCCCATACAACAAACGTGATTTTTTTTGCCGTTTTTTGCGTAATGGTACGGAACCCTTCGTGCGCGAGTCCGACTCGCACTTGGCCGGTTTTTTTATATGTATTGAAATTTATTAAAGGCACAGTGAGGGTGCGCGTGCGCGGCGACAACTGCCGAGATTGTTGCACCTGGCCCACGCGTATAGAGCCGCCGCCTCTAGCACATGTGATGATGATACGTTGCACCCCATTGTTGTTTTGATTTATATGCGAGTTTCTGACACACATTATCTATTTAATTGAAGCACGACCCTGTTCAGTAATCTTTTTGGTAGGTGCCTTTTACCTTTACCTTACCTGCATCACTACCACGTACTTTTTTCCTAAAGCACATGTACTTACCATCTATATGTGAAACTTTAGAGTAACTATATGGCATTACAGTCAATCTTACATTAGTACATAACCTAACTGTTGTAATGTCGTCTCTTATTTCCGTCTCATAGAATATGATAACTAACCACAGATAGGTACAGAATAATAACTAACAACGAAATAACAATAACTTGTTTGTATAGCAGTAGCAGTTTCAGGGCGCGGTTATTGATTGCGTCTGTAGACCACAGGGCCAGCCGTCCGGTGCTTCTGGATGCTGTAAATATCTACATTCTGTTAGACGTCTATCGCGTGCGTGAAACGGTGCCCTGCCTGCGTCTGTGTAGTCCTGCGTAGTGCTCTTGATCATGCCTGGACCGCCCAGCGCGAACAATGTTGCCCCGTTGTAGGTAGCTAATATAAAGCAGTATTTAAACCATCTTCTTTCCAAATGTGTAGAAAATACTACTAAATCATATTAAGAACATTTAAAATCACCTCAGTCCGACATCTCAGTTGGTAAACTTAATCCTTTTCATAACTTGAGTGATGGCATTAAATTATATGCAGTGCAAGAATGCATCTCTAAAAGGTTATTGCTTTATTATACAAGTCCATACATTTACCACAAGTCATTAATAAAGAAAGTTTCAAGAAAGCCCAAGACCGCTTAAAAGAAAGTTGATGTCTTAAGTCCAAGCTTTTACCTATACTGGTAACAATACATTAAATCGTCCAATTTTGTGGCTATGTACGCATTTATTTACAACTTCATCTTCCCGGACATAAAATGCAGACGTGAGCTGGGTTGCGGTGCGAGATCGCACTTGCATAATAAACTGCGGTTACTGGTCAGACTCGTGGACTCGGTTACGGTGAAAATAAACTTTACTATACGCAAACCAATAGTGTAATCAAGAAATCGAATAAAATGGTAGGGATAGAAGAAATCATTCCGTCTTATTTTGCGAGAGCTTTATTTATGATTATGAGCGAGTATGATAAGATTGCGCGACCACGAATAGGAATTTTCGAATTCAGCAATCGAAACGATTCTAAGAACTGACCTGAATGTCAGAGGAGGTCGGTCCTGGTACATACATCGCTCGGCTGTTGTAATGGGTGCCTTTGTCCGCAAGGCATCAATGTCGTCCTCGATGTTAGCGGCATAACGCGGAAACAATGCGCGGACCACATTCGTGCATCGCGCGTCCGCCGCGGCCTGTGTCGTGTCGGCGCGGGCACAGCCGATGTTTGTGCCCATAAAGTGTCATTATGGTAACAGTACCTCATTGTTGTTTTTGGCCATGGCCGTCTCCCTATTTTCTCCGCTCGCTGCGTAAAAGCGAGGCGCGTCACGGCGAGTTATAACCAAAATGGGTTACGACCGCCTCTTGCGAAACTTTTACGGGCCATCGTCTCCGACGAAATCTCGTTCGGTTTAATGGCCTTCCAATTTTAAGTGCCAAAGAAAGGTAAATCACATTGACGCGACATGAACTTTGTGATTTGACGAGGACTCGAGCTTAAAAGTTGATTGTTAATAAGTTAAAGTTAACCACACAGCCATCTTAATATAAATCTTTGATTGACTTACTTCTTTGAAAATTAAATGTTTATTTTTCCTACTTAAGGGTTACAAATAATAACCCTAAAGGGTTAAGGGTAAGGGTTAGGGTAATAAGATTTTGTTACTTTTAGGATACCTATGTACTTATAAAGTAGGAACGATAGGTAACTTCCTACTTAGGTAAAAGAGGGTGTTGATTTTAGAAAGTATTGTTAGCATTGCTAGTTATTTACCTACCTATGTAATGTAGCAAGCGTGTAGTTATTGCATTTCATATTGTAGATGGAATTCCGAATGCATTGTGCAAGATGTGTGTTTGTTTACCATTATATAATACTGTATTTTTACCGTTGCCATTGACCCCTAAATTTAGCTTACTCGGGGGTTTTTTGTTTCAAAGAAATGAGCGGAGTCAGTCCATCGAAATTCTGTACTTACTTACCTAACCATAATTTTGCAATTCTTTATATCATAAACCGTATAGGCACCTACATTACATTTATTTTAATATGGCATGACTGTGAATATTCGAGTTCATGTATATTTAGGTCTTGAAACAATGGAATCAAAGTGTTACCTACCCACTTTCTATCTTCTGCCTACGTATTTTCGGTATCACTTTCAATTCTCTTAAACAAATCACAAAGAACCGACTTCATTATTAACTTTGTGATTACTGCTATTGTCTGCTTATCATAAAACAATGATTATTTAAAATCTTCATGAAGATGTCAGCCACCGATCAAAGTTATAATAAACAAGCGATAAAAACACGCTTGAATAAGCAAATATAATGGCCTTAATAATATGGAAGTGGAAGACAATAGCCCCCGTTCAGGGGCGCGGGCGCAGCACTGCACTGACCTAATCGCCGGAGTAGGTAGAGCGTTTAAAAATTACCTTGCCAATAATATTTTCACACAATCCCTACCTGTAAGGATTTAACTATTTATATTAGTCACACGACACGAACCTAGCCGCCGCCATCAATCAAAGTTACACTATCAATTAAAAAAAAAAAACATTCTGAAATAGCATTGAAATTCGACATATACACATTTAAGTATCATATATCTGTCTGGCACTAGTTTCCGTTGCTAGAAATTGAAGCGAAACAAAGATAATTGGAGCGAATATAAGTTTTACATTTGGCTCTTAATCAAATAATAAATTTAAGAATTTATTATGGACGATTTAATACAATACTAGCTTTTGCCCGCGACTTTGTCTGCGTGGGCTTAGTAACCCCAGCTAGAGTAAGAATAGCGCCTGGAGAAAATCTTATAGCAATTATTCAATTTGAGCATATTATGCACACAAATTAGCAGACACTTCATTAATTATCTCAATTCCACCCCGCTTTTTACTTTCTTAAGGGATGATTTTCGGGATAAAAACTATCCTATGTCCTTCTCAGGGACTCAACCTATCTCTATGCCAAATTTCATCTAAATCGATTCAGCGGTTTAAGCGTGAACACAAACAGACAGACAGACAGACTTTCGCATTTATAATATTAAGTACTAGCTTTTGCCCGCGACTTCGTCTGCGCGGACTTAGTAACAGCAGCCAAAGTAAGTATAGCGCCTGGAAAAATTTTCATAGCAATTATTCAATTTGAGCATATTATGCACACAAATTAGCAGACACTTCATTAATTATCTCAATTCCACCCCGCTTTTTACTTTCTTAAGGGATGATTTTCGGGATAAAAACTATCCTATGTCCTTCTCAGGGACTCAACCTATCTCTATGCCAAATTTCATCTAAATCGATTCAGCGGTTTAAGCGTGAAGAGGGAACACACAGGCAGACAGACAGACAGACAGACTTTCGCATTTATAATATTAGTATGGATAATAATAATATTGAAGAAATTGAAGTAGGTACTTAGTTAAGTTCCAAGAATCGCAGGAATAGGTAGCATAGCAAGTCGTAATTAAATAAATTTTACGTTCCACGGGTATAGGTACCTTAAGGCGGTCGGCGCTTACGCTATTATTAACGACTCTCCAATATGAATGCAGTGCTACGCGACGTAGGCGCCAACCGCTATAAGGTACCTTTACCAGTGGAACTTCACAAATGATTGTCCCATCCATAGGGATAGCCCTACTTCCTATTTATATTAATACTAGCTGTTGCCCGCGACTTCGTACGCGTGGATGTGTATGTTGGTGGTTATATATTTTACATGAGCAAAGAAGTAGAACATTATGCAGCAAAAGATATCAATTTGTTAATAATTATACAACGCATGAAATTTGTCTTTCACAAAGTATGAAGTTTCAAGCCCCTCTTCTTTGGACAACCCTCTTCCCAGCTCATCTGGGGTCGGGTCTCCTTGTACGTTTGCGCCAGAGAGCTCTGTTCTGGGTTGTCTGCGTAGTTAGGCTGTCCTGGTTCATCTCTTTTTGTATTTTGGTCCACCAAGTAGCGCGGGGTCTACCTCGTCCTCTGGGTCGGTTTGGTATGTTCAGGACCTTTTTGACTACATAGTCATCTTCTCGCCTGGAAATGTGTCCGAACCAGCGTAGTCGGCTTTCCTTTATTTTTTCAGCTATTGGAGCTACTTTAAAGGATCCCCTCACGTGTTCGTTGCGAACTTTGTCCAGACGTGTCACTCCACCTGCCCATCTAAGCATCTTCATTTCGCTCGTATGTAGTTGTTGCTCGTGTACTGCTTTAGTAGCCCAGCATTCAGCTCCGTACATTAATGCAGGTCTCACTACTGTCTTATAGAGCTTTCCCTTTGTTCTTATGGGCATTTTGGGATCACAAAGCGTCCCGGAGATTGATCTCCATTTAAGCCATGCGGTGTTTATGCGGTTGTTTACATCCCTATCGATGTTGGCATCAGGTGTGATTGTAGAACCAAGGTATTTGAAGCTATCTACTTTAGGTAATGGTGCGTCATCGAGAAATATGTTGCAACCTACATTTTCTGTACCACCGTAGTTACACTCCATGAATTCCGTCTTGGTTCTGCTGATTCGAAGTCCGTGGCTTTCAATTTGTGCTACCCATCTGTCGAAAGTTTCTTGCAGGGCAGCTGCACTTCTGCTTAGTAGCACAATGTCGTCTGCGTACAGCATGCACCATGGGGTAGGTCCTTGTATTTCCCGTGTAATATAGTCCATACAGAGATTAAATAGCAAGGGGCTAAGTGCTGATCCTTGGTGGACTCCTACCTCTACTGTAAATGGGTCGCTGAGCCCAGCAGGGCTCTTAACGCAGGTGGTGGTGTCGTGATACATGTCCTGTACTATGGCTACGTAGCCTTCAGGTATATTTTGCGCCCTCATAGCCTGCCAGACTAGTTTCCGAGGTACGCGATCAAATGCCTTTTCCAGGTCTAGGTGTTTCTTATGTATTTATTTAATTTTGTATCTAGGGTAGCACTATGTCTTTGTCGGGCGATCTTGTAGATAGTGGTTTCGTTTTCGGCTTTTTCCAGTCTCTCATAGAAGTTTTTGTTTGCAACTGCTCTAGATTGGGCGACTGCGGTCTTCACTATCTTTTTAAGTGTGATATACTTTTCGCGATCTTCTTCAGAGTCCGATTTTTGCCAGGTTTTGAAAGCTTCCCTTTTGCATTTAATTAGTTCTTTTACGCTCCCATTCCACCATGAGCAGTCTTTGTTGGTTCGTAGTGGTCCTCTAGATACACCCAGGATCGTTTTAGCCCTTTCTATGCAGACCGTCTCAAAATCAGCCCACATTTTCTGCAGTGGTTTTTCGGTTTTAAGATCCTCATCAAGATAAGATATGAGTTGCTCGCACAAAATGTCACCCTTTGGCCCGTGTAATTCATTCCATTTTATGCGTTCAGTTCTGTCTACGTGTGCTTTTAGAGGTTTTGGTAGTATCATAATGGAGACTAAAAGCCTGTGTTGTGATGTGAGAGCATTACCCGGGATAACTTTGCAGTCCCTATATCGTTTATACAGGTTCTCATTTGCAAGTATGTAGTCCACCTGGGTCTTATGATTGCCACTTTTGTATGTAATTAAATGTTCCGCTTTCTTCATGAAATAGGTGTTAATGATTCTAAGATTGTATTTAGTAGCAAAGTTGATAATTTCTATCCCCTGTTGGTTTTCCTTTCCGTATCCATATCCCCCATGGGCGTTTGTGTTTGTATCGCATGTCCTGCCGACATGGCCATTTAGGTCCCCTCCGATATGTATGTATCGGATATATAGTATGTATGTATCGGAGTGTGAAGTTTCAAGCCCCTAACTGAATAAAATTGTTCTTGATATAATCCCTCTCAAAACTTAGATTTTCAAGTCCACTATTAAAAATATTCTATTTTAATATAAGTAATGCCCTTTTACCAAGTTTCATGTTCCCAGCTTAAACGAAAACTTGTACTACATATAAACTTACAACCCCCTAAGGGGGTTACTTAGGGGTTGAATTATTAAGAACGTTGAAAAAACTTTTTTTTGTAATATTATACAATGCCTTTCTAAGAAGTTTCGAATCATTTGTAATGGATTCAAACTTTCAACTCCTTTTTAACCCTTTTAGGGGATGAATTAAATTATATTTCTTGTATTCTAATAATATGCCTTACAAAGACTGAAGTCCTGTACTAAAAAAAAAGGTTTGATCTCCATACAAACTCTCAACCTATTTTTTACCACCTTGGGGGATGAATTTTCAAAAATGCTGAACTAAGTTTTCTTCCCTTTTATTTAAATATCTTTCTACGAAGTTTCAAGTACCTAACTTAAAATTAAATTAGGACCCCTACAAATTTTCAACCCCTTTTTAACCACCTTAAGGGATGAATTTTTAAAAACGCTGAAATTACATTTCTTGTATTCTAATAATATGCCTTTATACAAAGACTGAAGTCCTGTACTCAAAAAAGGTTTGATCTCCATACAAACTTTCAACCCCCTTTTCACCACCTTGGCGGATCAATTTTCAAAAACGCTAAAATCATTTTTCTACTCTTTTAACGATATACCGTTTTACGAAGTTTCTAATTTCTAGCTTAAAATAAGATTTGAACCCTATACAAACTTTCAACCCCGTTAAGGGGTGAATTTTTAAAATCGCTGAAATTACTTTTCTTCTATGCTAATAATATACCTTCATACAAAGATTCAAGTCCCACACTCAATAAAATGTTTGATCTCTATACAAACTTTCAACCCCCTTTTCATCACCTTCCGGGATGAATTTTTAAAAACGCTGAAATAAGTTTTCTTGTTTTTTTAATATAATACCTTTGTGCAGTTTCAGGTTCCTAGCATATAATAAAATTTGAACTCCAGGGGTTACATTTCCAAAAAAATCGAAATCTTTTTTTTTTGTAAGCGGCTATTATGCCTTTCTAAGAAGCTTCAAAGCATTTGTAATAGTTTCAAATTTTCAACCCCTTTTTAACCTTTTAGGGGATGAATTTTTAAAAACGCTGAAATTACTTTTCCTGTAATCTAATAATATGCCTATATACTAGTATAAACAGATACATTAGATATTTAATTTGGCACAAAGAACAATAAGTGACTCGTATGATTTGTTTGAATGCAACTGCAACAGAAGTAAAAGCTTCTACGTATAGTGCAGTTGCACTTTGCAATAATATATAGAAATAAGTAAAATAAATTAATGCACCTTCCTATTTTGAAATCAATATATGTTACTATAGATTTCTTGGTTATGCCTAGTCTTCAAATACCTGCAAATTTGTGAGTATTGCGGTAAAATAGCTGCTAGCTGATGGTTTCGTACCCTCAGCTATCAGAATGGCCTCAGCCGCAGCTCCCTGAAAAACTAGAAAACGACATCATATTATTTAATTTACAACAATTTGGTTACTTAACTAAGTAAGTAAGTTACTGGTTACTTAACTAAGTAACTAAGTAAGTTAAGTTAACTTACTTAACTTGCTCAATAGGTAGAAGTACCCAAAGATAGTACGAGTATAAACTCAATTTTTTTTTATATTATCGGACAATTTTACTCAGATCGAGCTAGTCCCACAGTAAGCTCAATAAGGCTTGTGTTGTGGCCACTAGACGACGATATAGTATATAATATACAGTTATATATAAATACTTATATACATAGGAAACATTCATATCTCAGGAACAAATATTTATGATAAACACACAAATAAATGCCCTTACCGGGATTCGAACCCGGGACCTCCTTTGTAGGCAGGGTCACTACCGACTAGGCTAGGAGGCCGTTTTATGGTACAAGATGTGTAATGTTTCTTAACACTATACAACGTTTCGTATTTACATTTTTGTAAGTAAAAGTTATTTGCATTATACATATAGGTAACTAAATAATATAAATTATACGTAAAAACTTCCATTTTAATTTTATTGCAAAAAAATCTATTTGTACATCTTAAATTAGATTTAAAAGTAAATCTTATTAGCTACTTATGGAACGTACTTACTACATAGGTGCATTAAAATCTTTATGTAGGTACTTAAAGTTATCGAAATGTGAACAGGTTGTCCAGGTAAGGTTCACGGAGTGATGTTGAATGGAGGTGTAATCAGCGCTATTGATACGCAGTCGCCACCTGCAGAACTTGTTATATTGTTACCATTCGTGAGCTGAATGACGCGCCCTGGGGCCCGGGTGCTCCGCTTAGCCATTCAATGCGTGAAACCCAAACTTGGGTACAACAGACGCTTGATTTGTTTGCCAACCGTAAAACTGATATAAATAAAGTAATGTATTTAATTGCATATGTTGTGGATATCGTGTAGGTATTTACCTATAGCTCACATTCTGGGCTAGCTGGGTCGTAACTAAAAGGGAATTAGTTTATGTAGCCCGATTTAACCAATGTTCTAATATCGGCCAATTACGCGTTTTTCTGACTTCAACGGTGTTATTTTTATCTGTTGGGAGATTTATAGACTAAGTTAAGACACTTTTTCAAAAGACTGCCCAGAAATAACGTGCATAGTGGAAACTACACAACTAGGTTTACTCTTCTCTGGTGTAAGCAACCAAAATTATTCACTTAGAGCTTGATATTAGAAGGTGGCTGACAAAAAGTGCATTTACGTACGTGCAGTAGTACAGCCTAAAAATCGTATTCTGCAATATATTTAATAAAAAAATGACCGAACCAGTCCTTAATATCCTCAGTCTTCCTTTACCCACGGTCGAGAGGCACATTCTGAAACATAAATATGATACCAACCCCGATGAATACAGAAGATGCTGAAGGTGTTGTTGTCTGTTATTGTTGTACTTCATTAAAATAAACTTGCGCAAAGTAACACCTGATTCAATATATTACCACTATTATTAGTTTATAAATACACCATCCAGAAACTGCAATATGCACTAAATATAATTTAGATACCTAATGAAAAAATGATTATACACGTAATACAATATAAAATACACATTTTAGGTTACGTAATTGCAAGACAGTGCAAGTTGACTAGGTAGTTGCCGGCTCGGAAGGTAATTAGACGACTCGGGTCATTGCTTTCCGCTCGTAATTTTGCAATTTGTTCCGTAATACTTTTTATTTATTTTTCCGTTTGTAAACAAATTCTCAGTGATACCTAATATGACTTATTATAACGGTTTCATATGACGAATAGGTGCAGATTGAGTATACATTTTCCCTGGTCGTTATGTCATATCATATACATATAATAACTAAAATAAATTACATAGGTTTCCGTATGACGTAGGTATGTACGTACATAATCAATAATTAATGTTTGTAATCGATAAGAAAAATGAGGTACTTAACAAACCTGAATTACCAGTCTGGACCGAGCAAATTAAAAGTGTAGCGCAATTTATAATATAAGTACTAAATTTGTATGAAATACTAACACTAGATTAAGATTTTGCTTGTATTACTAACACTCTATGGATGCATTTGTTTGTCCGAAATAAAGAAATTTTATTTATTTATTATTATTGTTCTTAAAAACATTGAATTATTATAGATATGTCAAACTTAATAGTAAAATTGTACTAAATAAATTCTAGAAACTTTCTAGAATAAAATTCTAAATGTCAAAAAATACGGATTACCTAATATGGGTATTCATTGATTGCGTGTTGCGTGTTCAGCAACTCATTAAAGTAGCTATGCCACCGTTCCTAAAACCAAAGTGCCGTTGGAGTCTGTGATACACAGACATCTGGTTATGTCTTGTGTTGAATTCTCCCGGGCCTTTGCCAAACGAAAGATGGATTTTTGGCCCTCTTTTGTCTCCAATGTATCATACAATCGTGACAATTGTTCTTGCCGGGCTTTGGCAACGGCTCGTTTTGCGGCACATTTGGCTGCTTTATACGATTCGCGGTCTCCAGGAGACTCGGTCTCTTGCCACTTTTGTGTCTTCTTCTCCCGAAATGCCTCCTGCACTGAGTCATTCCACCACCACGTCTCCTTGTCGATGACGCGGCCTCCCTTGGAAGTGCCGAGCACCCGTTTACCCAGTGCGCTGACTGCTGACTGAATCTTAGAGCACTGACTATCGGCGGACTCTTCTTCGCTTGGGCATAAATCTAAACTTAGCGCGGCCTCGTGGAATTCATCCCTTTTTAGTCCATTCAGCAGCCACCACTTAGTCTGGGCCTACGTCGCTCGGGTACTTTCTTTTTCGGTATTACCAGCGTGTCCATGACAAGGATGCGGTGTTGCGATGTGAGACTTTCGCCAGGAATAACTTTGCAGTTAGACACTTTGCCGATTCGGCTCCTTCTTATGAGCAGGTAGTCTTTCTGGGTGGAGTGTGACTAGTGATGGGCAGCGGTAACATTCCGCTACCAGTAAGTTTCCATTTGGGAATGTTACTAGTAAGTTACCAATGTTACCAGTAACATTCCCAAAAGCCGGTAACATACGAAACTGATGATAGTGATGACTTTTATGAGATAAAATAAGGTTCAAAACTTATTTTTTTAGAACAACTTACTCAAAAATATGTCCCATAGTTCTTAATTCGCTGACATAAGAGCTATGGTATCAATTTTATAAATTTGGTATACAGTTAGTGAGTACCGGGGAAGGACATAGGATACTTTTTATCCCAGAACTCACCCCTTAAGGGGATGGAAAGGGGAGTTGACATTTGTATGGGGAATCAATAACCGCTGAACCGATTTAGATGAAGTTTGGTATGGAGATAATTTGAGTCCTGGGGAAAGACATAGGATAGATATTCGCGGGCTTGGTTTCCGCAATTCGACGTCTTACTATTGCGCCTATTTTGCGTGAGGGACATAGGATAGGTTTTACCCTAGAAATCAACCCTAAAGGGGGTGAAAGAGGGAGTGGAAATTTATATGGAACCCAATAAAACCGATTTAGATGAAATTTGATATGGAGATAGTCTCAATTGTTGGGGAGGGTGTAGAGTAGTTTTTATTCCCGAAGTCATCCTGTTCTCTTCCCCACTCTTCTAACACTCACTCAAATTGCCGCTGATAATGTATGATGGAGGCAGCTCAAGACCTGGAACACCTGGAGTGCTCCTGGGTGCAACGGGTCAGGGGTAACAATCGCTCAACGTGCTGCTGGTAGTATACGATGGATAAAGCTCAAGACAATGTGGAGTGCTACTGGGAGCAAAGGGTCAGGGGTAACACTCGCTCAACGTGACGCTGGTTGTATATGATGAGGAAAGCTCAAGACCTGAAACACCTGGAGTGCTGCTGGGTGCAACGGATCAGGGGCAACACTCGCTCAACGTACCGCTGGTAGTGTATTATGGGAAAAGCTCAAGATTTGGAACACCTGGAGTGCTGCTGGGTACAAAAGGTCAGGGGTAACACTCGCTCAACGTGTCGTTGGTAGTGTATGATGGAGATAGCTCAAGACCTGGAACACCTGAAGTGCTGCTGGATGTACCTGATGAGGGTAAAACTCCTTTAATCTGAAGTTGGTAGAGTATGCTGTAGGCAAGTAAAGTAAAACTTAAGTTCTCCAAGACCTGGAACACCTGGAGTTCTGCCAGATGAAGCAGGCGTCTGACCAGAGCTACCACAAGCTTAACGTGCAGTAGATACTGTTTGCTGTAATCAGGTTAAATTTTCAAAGACGTAGAACACCTGGAGGTGACTTCCCATGGGTCACTCGGTGCCTGCAAGACTTTGGTGACCAAGTTTCTGCTGGAGACGCTGCTGATCTGCCACCAGGTATATGGTTCGTAGGTAGAATACATATATATGTACTTACGATGTTTTGCATTTTACTTAGCATGGAAACCTAAACTTATAAGAAGCAAACAGACAACCACCTTCTTGTAGCACCTTGAATGTACTCATTACGGATGCAGGAAGTTTCCCGATGACTTACGCCGCCCGCACTCGCCTAGGTACCGATTGACGACGATCGAGATGGCACCAAATACAAATTTAAAAATCTATTAGGATAACGCGGGTCTCCATACCTCAAAAGCACAATTAGAACCCTTATAGGATCACGTGTGGCTGTCTGTCGGTCCGTCTGTGACAACCGATTTGCTCCGAAACTACTGGACCGTTTCAATTGCAATTTGGCACAAATACGAGTACTTTCAAGAATTTTCATGAGCACATTATTCAATTTCAAAATCGATGCGATTTTAGTAATTAACGTCCCAAAAAACCATAAAAACGACACCCATATTGATATTTAGACATTTCAACCCCATTGCACCCCAACAGGGGGGATGGTTTTTCACGTCCGTCACGTTGGATTTTAAAATCGTTCTTGTTTTCCTAATTAGCGACCCGATAAACCATAGAAACAATACCCATGTTGATTTTCAGACTTTGTCACCACATTTCCCCCTGTCAGGGGGGAATTTGCAAAAAACCAGTAACACGTGTTTATTCATTTATCGTTAGGAATACTTCCGTGAAGTTTCGAATATAATAGTCTAACTAATCTTGTTTCCCCATACAAACTTTGAACCCCCATTTAACCCCCTTGGGGGGTGAAATTTTGAAAAAATCATTTCTTAGTGCACCCCTAGACCTTATAAGAAACCTACGTGCCAAATTTGGAATCTCTAGAACCAGCGGTTTGGGTTGTGTGTTGATATATCAGTCAGGCAGTCAGTCAGTCAGTTTCTTCTTTTATATATTTAGATGTTGATTGGTTTATTCTAATAATTAAACTGATTTATACACATATTTTCTTTCACTTTATACAGTTAAGCATTATTTCCAGATAGTAATGTTCCCAGTAACTTTGGAAAAATACCTGGTAATATTGGGAATGTTACCGGTAACATTGGGAATTTACTCTCTCAGAGATTCCTTGACTGTTTTATGACTGTAAATAATAGCATTATTATTTTCTTAAGTATTTAACACGAAAAAAGCATATACAATTCTAATATTTTTTTCAAAGTTACTCAATGTTACCGATCTGGGTAATGTTACTGGTAGCATTACCGGGAATATTCCCACTTTTGAGTAAGTTACTGGTAACGACCCATCACAAAGTGTGACCCATTCTTGTAGGTTATGAGGTGCTCAGGTTTCTTTTGGAAGAAAAAGTGTTCACGACAGCTAGATCTGATACATGGCAGGTGCTGAAAATTGAATCTCTCTCTGCGTTTGTACGACCATAGCCGTAGCCACCGTGGAAACGTTCAAACCCCCGTGAGTCCTCACCTACATGCCCGTTCAAGTCTCCACGATTATGCTCTCTGAGTTTGGAATGCAGCGCAGAACGTCTTCGAACTTATCCCAGAAGGCCTCTTTCTCTGATTGCTGGCAACCGACTTGGGGAGTATAAGCACCGATGAGTGACAGCACCTTCTATCAGTAGCTCTCTCTACATATCTAACATGCAGATACGTCTGCGAGCGATACTCCAAATTTTATATTAAAGGAAAAAATGGAAAAAGTTACACTTCCGGCGGCACATCCTGATTGATTGAAATTGATTTTAGTATGGGTTAGCACATTGTTACTGGTGAATTCTCAATGAAACTTGAGACTCCGGTGCCGTTAAAAGATGTAATCGTCTTACGGTAGATGTAGCTTTACGCCACCCAAAGGCGTGTATACACAAGGGAAGGAATGGAAAGATTTGCAAGTTTCTGGTAGGCTTCCGTAGCTCAATTGGTTAAGAGCAACGCACGGATTGCGGAGGTTGCGGGTTCAAATCCTGCCGGAAGTGTAACTTTTTCCATTTTTTCCTTTGATATAAAATTTGGAGTATCGCTCGCAGACGTATCTGCATGTTAAATAAAATTAATTATTTTATACCTATCCAAAAAACAAGTTAAACATAACGATATGGCCAATCACTAAAAGTTGTCGATAAATTTAAATATCTAGGTCATGTGGTGACATCCGACCTAAAAGACGACGACGACATTGAGCGCGAGCGCAGAGCGTTGTCCGTCAGAGCGAATATGATAGCCCGCAGATTTGCTCACTGCTCGAGGGAGGTAAAGCTCAGTCTCTTTAGAGCCTATTGTACTTGCTTCTACACCAGCAGTCTGTGGGCAGACTATACGCGTAAACGGTACAACGCTCTGCGCGTTCAATATAATAACGCGTACAGGGTGCTGATGGGGCTGCCTAGGTTCTGTAGCGCGTCAGGGATGTTCGCGGAGGCGCGGGTAGACTGCTTCTACACCACTATGCGCAAGAGAGCAACCTCCCTGGTGCGCAGAATCCAGGCTAGCTCCAACAGCATCCTGACCATGATTGCAGACAGGGTTGACGGTGTTTATTTGAACAACTGCTGCCTCATTCATGTGCGCAGGAACTTATAAATATTTTAAATCTGTAAATAAATATGTAATACGGAATTGATAATAATAATAAAACTTTGCTGTTACTAACCGTAGTATAAGATTACCCATAAGCATTACTAACACTGATTGATCCTAGTTGGTCGTTGAATAAAGAATTTAATTTAATTTAATAACAAGATATAGTGCCTAATGGGGCCAACTGATTACTAGTCCGCCGGACGATATCGGCCTGTCAGTTGTTCGGAACTATCAAATATTTGTTCTAACACTTCTAAGTGTTCTAACTGACAGGCTGATATCGTCCGACGGACTGATAATCAGTGGGCCCCTTCAGCAAGATAGGTCAATAATAATATAGATCCACGTTGTTAAATAGGGTTCTGAATTGGGCAGTATTATCATCTAATCATCATCTCATCCTACATTCCTGTCTACTTCTATGTACATATAGGTATGCTTTACTACAATATAATGATATATAACAAAATTATAAGAATCCTTTGATAAATCGCATCGCATCACAGACGTGCGAGTGCGAGAACTACTTGCGCAAACAAACCGGATATGAAGACCCCTGACCGGAAACACTTGTTTGATCGCTTTGCAGGTACGTTGAAGGTACAATGCGTACATACATGCCAAGAAAAGTCCCGAGGGACCCTTTTAACTAACACGTGCAAGGGCTACATTGTGAATTGTGAAGGCATGGACTCATACGTCGCCCCTACAGAATCAAGATCCGGATTTTAATGCGCATTTCAATTATTACTCTTCTTTATCCAAGTTTACCTGTGCGTATGCGTATAAGTAGAGAACATATAATAGTATTTACCCACCTTATAGTTATGCTTTTGCTATGTATGACTGATCATACTTTAGGAAAGTGAGTGAGTTGGTCCTCCTCCGCGCATATGCATAGTGTTTATAATATATATGTACATATATTGATATTATTTATATTTATGTATATAATTGGTATTTATATAGCAATATGTCTATATATATGTAGTAATAGTAATATAATTTGTGTGACATTGTAAATAATGTATGTAAATAATTTTTAAAATTCACAAAATAATTATAATTTTATCGTTGTGAGTTGAACCACATAGGTCCCTATCTTCTAGCATTGAAGTTAGCATTTTAGAGCGATTTTAAAATATTCCTAATAGTAGTCATAGTAAATTATTTATGAATTGGAAACAATAGGCATTCCGTGAAGTAAAGTGTCAGCGATGCTTGGATAAGGGTCTTGTAACTAACTGGAACACGGATTATTCAGCTGCATCAAATAATGTTCATAGTTGAATGGTTTAGAATAATTGAAGCAAGTTATTTATAAGTTTCCTTTAAGAAGCAAATCATGTGCGCGATCGTAGCCGGATGCCGCCACCCTTCGGAGGGCATGCCTTCACAAAGGCATTTAGTCTATTTAAAGACATCCTGCTTAGTACGGGGGCCCAGTCCACTCGCACGTGCGTCAAGTGTCCTGTGCGCACCGACCTGTCAATTACTGTCACCCTCGCCTCACCCTCTCTGCGACTGTCTGTGCCCGCTGTACCAACTAGTATCCAGTCAGCGCGAAATCTTATCACCGCAGAGACGGTTATCCGCGGACCCCCTAGCCTTGCCTTGGACGCATGTTCAAATGTTATATCCCTACTCCGTCATTTCATATATTTTATAATATTCTGTTTTTTGTCATAATGGAATTTTGTAGATACCGGTTTGTAATAGTTTAACATTAAAATTTTTGGAATTTTATGAAAATAGGAATCGAAACCAAGAATATATTCGAATACGAAAAACTTTGTACAATTAATACTATAAAAGTTCCTTGTTAGAGTTGAGATCCAAAACCTTGGTCTATGAATACCTAACCACGGATTCTAATGGAATTAACTAATGAAGCTGTTGTTGTAATTGATACGACGAGGTTGAAGATAAATTTTCCTTTGACGATACGAATAACATCCAATTCCTGAGAGGTAGGTGTGTCGTCATAAGGTGATCGCACATATAATGATATGAACTCGTCAGGAAATTGAGTATCCTGTTCCGCTCAAGCGAACAAGATATTGCTCAACGACAACTAAATTTATCGAAGGAGCATATCTGACAATATAATGGAGGCGAATACAATAAGAACCGATTATAAAGAGCAGTGAAGCGAAGATTATGGCGCTCGATGATCAGGCGCAGGCGCGGCCCTTGGCGGGGCCGCGCTGAAGCGCGAAGACCATGGATCGGTGCATGGATCTTCTCAGCACTGTAAAGCAATAGTGTCGGCTGAACCAGTTCAAATGTAACCATGACATCTGTAACACCGATGTGTGTGGAGGTCACACTTTACTGATTCTGTGAGACGGGTGTTAGTAAAGCTACGAAAACATTGCCCTGGCCACTTGTACGAACTACACGGCTTCCGACATCATCACCTGTAGGTATTTAATTTACATATTGAGAAGTAAAGTAAGAGACAATTTCTTCTGCAATAATGGGTCTCTAAAAGACGTATATTAGAATAGAATAGAAGAGAATAGAATAGAATAGAATAGAATAGAATAGAATAGAATAGAATAGAATAGAATAGAATAGAATAGAATAGAATAGAATAGAATAGAATAGAATAGAATAGAATAGAATAGAATAGAATAGAATAGAATAGAATATAATAGAATAGAATAGAAAAAGATTTTCTTCGTAAGCACAAACAAACATTACATAATATAAAAGAAAACATAAAATAAGATTAAAGTGCCACGAAATGGCCTCATTGGCATGTTGCTGGTGACTTCCAACGCTGATCTTCCGATGAGACCATCACGTGTGAAAAATCACGGAAGGTAACAGACAAGAAAAAAGATACATACAATAACATACAATGAACAAATAGTTAAATAAGAAAAAGGTACACAGCAAGAAGATACAACCTAACGATTAAATTCGTGTCTTTAATTCGTTATATTCGTGTATGAATCAGTTCATAATCCTGTATACGTATAAGAATTTGTTTTTTTTTATTTTTCTTTTACAAAAAGACATAAACGCAACTCTACGTCATCTGACTATCAATTACATACATACATACATATAATCACGCCTATTTCCCGGAGGGGTAGGCAGAGACCACGGATTTCCACTTGCTATGATCCTGACATACCTCTTTCGCTTCCTTCACTTTCATAACATTCCTCATACACGCTCGCCGGTTTAGGGTGCTCTTGACCTGGCCTTTCTTCAGGATTTCCCCGATCTGATCAGAGAAAGTCCGCCGAGGTCTGCCCCTTCCAACTCCCGTTTCTACCTCTCCCTTATACACTCTCTTTGTTAGCCTTCTTTCGCTCATTCTTTCCACGTGTCCAAACCATCTCAACATACCTTTCTCAATCAATCACTACCAATTAACTATCAATTAGAATTAGATAATTACGATTATCGCTAGTTTGTAATTTTATTGCAACTCTTTCTATCAACAATCGGAAGTTAACAACAGTAAATAGCATAATAATTAAGGTATTTAAAGCTTGAGCTGACAATTAATCCGCATAAAATTGGTTGGTATTAATTATTTAGACTGTTAATTGCATAATTACTTGTTTCTATTCTATTGTACATTGTACACCACTATGAGCGCTCTAACTCAGTCCCGAAATTAAATATCGTCATCCCCTCACCTGCAACCAGAACCAGAGTAAATAGAATTACCAACATACAGTAATCCATCTACTTGTAGACAAAAAAATACATGCCCAGCTCACATACATAAAAACCGCACCTTCAGCCTGGTTTCTCCTGTATTCATAAAATTAATACAGAAACGAATATAATCGTTGCGTTCGAAACTAAAATTCAAACATGACGTCACGAGAATTCCTAAACCGCCGGAGATAGGTTAAGTACTGTCATTTTCCATGTGTCGTGGTGTTATCGGGGTGCGCGTACGCGGCCATCTTTTTCATATCTCTCGTAAGAGACATTCTACGACGCTCCAGTGACAACCCTCCTTTTGGTTAAACGGGGCAACGACCTCGCCGCCTGCTCCCCTAACGAATTTCAATAATATCGGAACCATATGTTCTTGACCTTCCTCGCACTTTTTCTGTTTCTTCCGACTGAAATGGAAAGGGAGGATGAATATTTAAACCGGAGCTTTGGTATTAAAGACAGGAAGCTATCTCTAGTGCCTCGTACTTTTGTAGATATTAGTTGTAGAGTTAGTACGGGAAACTCTATAATCAAAACGGATTTATATTAAATATTTTGTTAATTTTATTAGCATAACTGCTACGCGTCGAATTTGGATGGGTGTATGTAGTTACATAATTATATTAATTAATACAACCCGTATTTAAAAGAAGTATTTTGTATGTTGTATTTTGGTCCAACAATTATTTTCATTTGGAAATTATACTGTCGCACAGAATTAGGATTTATCGATACCTACCAATAGTTTAATCAACAAATTATAGCTTAGCCGGGCTCTGGCGTTTAATTATAATCTACAGCCATCATCAAACAATGAAGATATGTTGCAGCAAATAGCTCCGTAGCTACAATAAAAATTTAGGCTACGCAATAATACCATTCTTCGAAGTAAAATGAATGATGCCGTTACAATCGCTATAGTAGTAATAGTAGTAGTAGTAGTCAATTGTAGAGGCGTGGACTAAACTATGAAGAGACGCGGTAAATTTGCTGTGAAATATTAATTTCGCGTTTCATCTGCCGAGCAACGATAATTGTATACCTCTGTTCAGTTGCACAACCGGCCACTCCAGCTCGATGACCGGAGAGGCCACTGTGCAAATCAGTCCAATTATGCAAGTGAATCGATTAGAAAATGAGCAGATGGTTTGTGCGATATTAGATCGCGATTGATTGTCTTACGTAATCGATGTCAGTGGGTAAAGGTATTACGGTTTAAAAAGTTTAGTTATTATGGTGATTAATAGATTATACGTTTAGATATAAAATACGCCCTATATTTTCGAAAGCCATATTACGTAGCTGGTCCTCAAAAACTAACTTCTGGTTTGAATTTCCTTTTTTGTCGTACTTAACTATTTCTGGTATATATTTACCTAATGTATTATGTCGAATACGATCTTCTTCTATCCAATACACACAATTAATTATAACCCCGAACAAGCAATTACAAAATATTGTATAGCGAATTAGCAAATAACTTTGTCGTAGGGATTTAGTTAGTTTAAGGTTATCTATTCATAGGTACATATTTTTATGCATTTTTGTATATATATATTTTTACCTACTGTTGCGGTTCTCTAAAGTTAAATATACGGCGTAGACTCCTTAAATTAACTTAATTGACCACAAACATACTCCTAGATCTGGTTTTCTCATCGCTCGATCACTGAATGATTATTTTACGCTATCTAATAGGTATACAAAATGTGTGTTACTATATACTTCTGTGTCACATTCAATCAATTTAGTGGAACACTGGCCTTTTGATCGCCGATAATAGTACGCTGTTAAAGGTAATTAGATCAATATCGAGAAACGGCGAGTCATTCATTATCCATGCAAACTAGCGCTATTGATATACTCATTGATAAACTTTACGACTGACGTAAAATAAATAAAGAACACAATAATCTAAGAACAAATTAAATGGGTTTACTTTGTATGAAAATCTTTTAATTTGTGTTATTTCAAGTAGACACTACTATTTAAACTATAAACTGAAATAATGTCATATATACGAAGGAAAAAATGACCGAGGCCTCCATTGTCCAGAGCTGGAATCGAACCAGCGTCCTCCGTTTACCGGCCAGATGCCTGAACCGCTCGGCCATCCGGTCACGGTGACATGGGTTTAAAATTTCCAAGTATAAGAGAAACTCGGTCATATTTTCCTTTGTATATGACCTTTATTTCGGTTTATAGTTTAAACACAATAATCATTTCTCAGAATTGATCGACTCTCCAGGTAACATTAGAGAGGACTGTAGCCGACGCTTAAAGTATTACTACTCAACCATACGCACATTATACGTTATTTGTACTTAATTGCAACCATCTTGTAGGAGCGCAATAAAGAAGAAAGGCTCAACGCACAACTCTCCAGTAGGTAGCAGAATGAACTAATTGAGACACAGCTACAATATTCACCCCATGTTTATGGCTTCCATAGTAGACCTGTACCAATAACTTCTGAGGTTATAAGAATATTAATGTTGCTTATTTTTTATATATAGTTTCCAGACCATATACTAAACCTAAAAATAATATTTTGTGTCATCCTAGGTATTTGCTTAGGTAGAAATTTAGGTATTTCTTTTTTCAATCAGCATTCTGTAAAAAAAATATTCGAGACGAAATTCTTTGTTTCCCTGTAAAGGCAAAGTGGCTTCCGACGTACACACGCATTTTGTGTCATTTTCATCCACGGGTATAATGGCATTTAATAAATACCTAATATTGATCCTAAAACGCCTAAAAAAATATTAGAGTCGGTAAGTGAAGTGTTGTACTTTACAGAACATTGTTATATGTTATTCAAACAAATCTGTGTCAAATTCATCCACCGCTTTTATTTAAAAAACATTTTTTTCTAATTAACACCCTGTATCTGCCACAAAAAAAAATTCATATTATTAAGTTTACGTCTATAATATTATAATACCACATTGAGACATCATTCATAATTTGGGTCATTTTGATCCACGGTTTTTTTTCTATCTGGCAAAATAAAACTCAATTGAGCAAGAAGGGCGTGCGCGGGGAAGGGTACCTACGCGGGTGGGGTGCTTATTATACTTGCCGCAATATCAGCTGGCGACTGAGATCTTAATACTATCTCCTTTACCCTTGTTAAGTTAAGACCAACCAAGAGATGGCATTATGAGCTGTCTCGCCACTTAGTTTTGCGATACAGTGTATTTATTTCATTCGGAGGCATAATTACATTGTCTTATCAATCTTACCGTAGTAGGTATATAAATATAATTAAAAATAAACTGTAGGCTGCACTCCTCATACTGACCAACATTTGTGACGTTCCTAATCAAAAGGTACCACTTTCTCTGACAGGTTATTTGTATAAAGATATAATCAAATTTCGACTTTATGGTAAACGACAAAGTGGTACCTACCTTTTGATTGAGAATGTCACATCAGCGACTTAAAAATTACTTTTGTTTCGATTTTTAGTAGACTTTTTAAGTTTATTTTAAGACTCAATTTATTGTGATTTTTGTTATGTTTAAGCGTGGCAAGCAACATTAATTACATTGATGATGATGTTCATTAAATACAATATTTTTTCATACTATACTGAACTGTCACCCTATACGTGAGAATGAACAGCGCCCTCTTGACAATGATCATATATTACTGGTCAGGCTTTAATATGTGTCATAATTTAGTAAAGTCCCCTTTGTGGATTATAAGTGTCCGAGTTACAGCAGTTTAGTGAAAGCGTTTTTTTTTAAATATAAATTAAGGGTTGAATAAAGAGGAAAGAAAATTTGATTATTTTTGCGCTACGACGCACGGTTTAGGAGATACAGCCCTATAAAGTTTTTTTTATTGTTTTTTTCTTTTTTACATTGTGTTTTTTGTATATTACTTTGAGGTTTCATAAAGGGGAACGAAAATTTAATTATTTTTGCGCTACGACGCATGGTTTAGGAGATCAAGCCCTATAAAAAAAACTTTTTTTTTTGCGTTTTTTTTTTGTATAAATTAATGGTTACATAAAGGGGACCGAAAAGTTGATTATTTTTGCGCTACGACGCACGGTTTAGGAGATACAGCCCTATATAGATTTTTTTCTTTTTCTTTTTTACGTTTTTAAATCTTAATTAAGGGCTTCTTAAGGGGAACGAAAATTTGATTATTTTTCGCTACCATGCACGGTTTAGGAGATACATCCCTAAAGTTTTTTTTTCTTTTTTTTGTCATTGCGTTTTTTGTTATTACTTTGGGGTTTCATAAAAGGGAACGAAAATTTTATTATTTTTGCGCTACGACGCACGGTTTAGGAGATACAGCCCTAAAATGATTTTTTTCTCTTTTTCTTTTTTGCGTTTTTAAATCATAATTAGGGGCTTCTTAAAGGGGAACGGATATTGATTATTTTTGCGCTACGATGCACGGTTTAGGAGATACAGCCCTATAAAGTTTTTTTGTTATTATTTTTTTCTTTCTTTTTCTTGTGTTTTTGTATATTATTTTGGGGCTTCATAAAGGGGAACGAAAATTTTATTATTTTTGCGCTACGACGCATGGTTTAGGAGATACAGCCCTATAAAGATTTTTTTTTAAATTTTGCGTTTTTTTAAATATAAATTATGAGTTGCATAAAGGGGAACGAAAATTTTATTGTTTTTGCGGTACCACGCACGGTTTAGGAGATACAGCTCTATAAAGTTTTTTTTCCTGGTTTTTTTTTTTTTTTTTTTAAGTATTAATTACGGGTTTCTTAAGGGGTTTTTTAAATTATTTTTGCGCTACGACGCATGGTTTAAGAGATACAGCCCTATAATGTTTTTTTTTTTAATTTTGCGTCTTTTTTTAAATATAAATTATGGGTTGCATAAAGGGGAACGAAAATTTTATTATTTTCGCGCTACGACGCATGGTTTAGGAGATACAGCCCTATAAATATTTTTTTATTGTTTTTTTTCTATTTTTCTTTTTTACATTGTGTTTTTTGTATATTACTTTGGGGTTTCATAAAGGGGAACGAAAATTTTATTATTTTTGCGCTACGACACATGGTTTAGGAGATACAGCCCTATAAAGATTTTTTTTTTAAATTTTGCGTTTTTTTTAAATATAAATTATGGGTTGCATAAAGGGGAACGAAAATTTTATTGTTTTTGCGGTACCACGCACGGTTTAGGAGATACAGCTCTATAAAGTTTTTTTTCCTGGTTTTTTTTTTGGTTTTTTTTTAAGTATTAATTACGGGTTTCTTAAAGTGGTTTTTTAAATTATTTTTGCGCTACGACGCATGGTTTAAGAGATACAGCCCTATAATATATTTTTTTTTAAATTTTGCGTTTTTTTTTAAATATAAATTATGGGTTGCATAAAGGGGAACGAAAATTTTATTATTTTTGCGCTACGACGCATGGTTTAGGAGATACAGCCCTATAAAGATTTTTTTTTTTAAATTTTGCGTTTTTTTAAATATAAATTATGAGTTGCATAAAGGGGAACGAAAATTTTATTGTTTTTGCGGTACCACGCACGGTTTAGGAGATACAGCTCTATAAAGTTTTTTTTCCTGGTTTTTTTTTGTTTTTTTTTTTTAAGTATTAATTACGGGTTTCTTAAAGGGGTTTTTTAAATTATTTTTGCGCTACGACGCATGGTTTAAGAGATACAGCCCTATAATGTTTTTTTTTAAATTTTGCGTTTTTTTTTAAATATAAATTATGGGTTGCATAAAGAGGAACGAAAATTTTATTATTTTTGCGCTACGACGCATGGTTTAGGAGATACAGCCCTATAAAGATTTTTTTATTGTTTTTTTTATATTTTTCTTTTTTACATTGTGTTTTTTGTATATTACTTTGGGGTTTCATAAAGGGGAACGAAAATTTTATTATTTTTGCGCTACGACACATGGTTTAAGAGATACAGCCCTATAATATATTTTTTTTTAAATTTTGCGTTTTTTTTTAAATATAAATTATGGGTTGCATAAAGGGGAACGAAAATTTTATTATTTTTGCGCTACGACGCATGGTTTAGGAGATACAGCCCTATAAAGATTTTTTTTTTTAAATTTTGCGTTTTTTTAAATATAAATTATGAGTTGCATAAAGGGGAACGAAAATTTTATTGTTTTTGCGGTACCACGCACGGTTTAGGAGATACAGCTCTATAAAGTTTTTTTTCCTGGTTTTTTTTTGTTTTTTTTTTAAGTATTAATTACGGGTTTCTTAAAGGGGTTTTTTAAATTATTTTTGCGCTACGACGCATGGTTTAAGAGATACAGCCCTATAATGTTTTTTTTTTAATTTTGCGTTTTTTTTTAAATATAAATTATGGGTTGCATAAAGAGGAACGAAAATTTTATTATTTTTGCGCTACGACGCATGGTTTAGGAGATACAGCCCTATAAAGATTTTTTTATTGTTTTTTTTATATTTTTCTTTTTTACATTGTGTTTTTTGTATATTACTTTGGGGTTTCATAAAGGGGAACGAAAATTTTATTATTTTTGCGCTACGACACATGGTTTAGGAGATACAGCCCTATAAAGATTTTTTTTTTAAATTTTGCGTTTTTTTAAATATAAATTATGGGTTGCATAAAGGGGAACGAAAATTTTATTGTTTTTGCGGTACCACGCACGGTTTAGGAGATACAGCTCTATAAAGTTTTTTTTCCTGGTTTTTTTTTGTTTTTTTTTAAGTATTAATTACGGGTTTCTTAAAGGGGTTTTTTAAATTATTTTTGCGCTACGATGCATGGTTTACATGGTATACAGCCCTATAATGATTTTTTTTTTAAATTTTGCGTTTTTTTTTTAAATATAAATTATGGGTTGCATAAAGGGGAACGAAAATTTTATTATTTTTGCGCTACGACGCATGGTTTAGGAGATACAGCCCTATAAAGATTTTTTTTTTAAATTTTGCGTTTTTTTTTAATATAAATTATGGGTTGCATAAAGGGGAACGAAAATTTTATTGTTTTTGCGGTACCACGCACGGTTTAGGAGATACAGCTCTATAAAGTTTTTTTTCCTGTTTTTTTTTGTTTTTTTTTTTTAAGTATTAATTACGGGTTTCTTAAAGGGTTTTTTTTAAATTATTTTTGCACTACGACGCAGGGTTTAAGAGATAATGATGTTTTTTTTTAATTTTGCGTTTTTTTTTAAATATAAATTATGGGTTGCATAAAGGGGAACGAAAATTTTATTATTTTTGCGCCACCACGCACGGTTTAGGAGATATTATATCTATATATATAGCTATAATAGCTCTATAAAGTTTTTTTTCCTGGTTTTTTTTTTAAGTTTTAATTAAGGGTTTCTTAAAGGGGAACAAAAATTTGATTATTTTTGTGCTACGATGCACGGTTTAGGAGATGCAGCCCTATAAAGATTTTTTTGTTGTTTTTTTTTTCATTGTGTTTTTTGTATATTATTTAGGGGTTCCGTAAAGGGGAACGAAAATTTTGTTCTTTTTGCGCTACCACGCACGGTTTAGGAGATATAGCTTTATAAAGATTTTTTCCTGTTTTTTTTTTGTTTTTTTTTTTTAAGTATTAATTACGGGATCCTTAAAGGGGAACGAAAAATTGATTATTTTTGCGCTACGATGCACGATTTAGGAGATGCAGCCCTATAAAGATTTTTTTTTTTGTTTTTTTTTTCATTGTGTTTTTTGTATATTAGTTTGGGGTTCCACAAAGGGGAACGAAAATTTGATTATTTTTGCGCTACGACGGTTTAGGAGATACAGCCCTATAAAGTTTTTTTTGTTTTTTTTTTCATTGTGTTTTTTGTATATTACTTTGGGGTTCCGTAAAGGGGAACGAAAATTTTATTATTTTTGAGCTACGACGCACGGTTTAGGAGATACAGCCCTAAAATGATTTTTTTTCCTCTTTTTCTTTTTTGCGTTTTTCAATCTTAATTAGGGGTTTCTTAAAGGGATTTTTTTTTAATTATTTTTGCGCTACGATGCACGGTGTAGGAGATACAGCCCTATAAAGTTTTTTTGTTATTTTTTTTCTTTTTTTTCATTGTGTTTTTAGTATATTACTTTGGGGCTTCATAAAGGGGAACGAAATTTTTATTATTTTTGCGCCACCACGCACGGTTTAGGAGATATTATATCTATATATATAGCTATAATAGCTGTATAAAGTTTTTTCCTGGTTTTTTTTTTTAAGTTTTAATTAAGGGTTTCTTAAGGGGAGCGAAAATTTGATTATTTTTGCGCTACGATGCACGATATAGGAGATACAGCTAATACAGCCCTATAAAGATTTTGTTTCTTTTTTTTTCATTGTATTTTTCATGTATGTCTTTTGGGTTACATAAAGGGGAACGAAAATTTTATTATTTTTGCGCTACGACGCATGGTTTAGGAGATACAGTCCTATATATTTTTTTACAATGCATGTGCTCGAAAAGTGCGTTTCCTACGGAGCCATATCGTGCGGAAAGTACTGCTTTTCCGCACTAGTGCTTTTTGTTTTCAATTTTTTTTTACAGTACATATGGTGCTACTTTCTCGCACTAGTGCGGAAAAGAGCACTTACCGTGCATATGTCGAAAGTTTAAAGGGCCATATGTACTGTAAAACGTACGATACACGTGCGAATAAGTAATTCGCAACTCGTGTCGATTTAAAACACTCCTTTTAATAATTAAACTTATTTGCCATGACATGTTTTTTTATTTACTCGCACAATGCATAGTAAAACATTGTATGATACACGTGCGTAAAGATGACTTCCGCACTTGTTGCATAAATAGCAATTTTTTTTATCAAAGAATGAAAGAAAGTCACGGTATTAATAACCAAATTTTACTTTAGTGGTACCTTTTCCCTATCACTGTCACAAATGTATGTGGCGTTCACGTAAACGCGATATTTTTAAGATTTCCCTGCGCAATGTTGCCAGCTCGCTCGCAAATCAAACATGTACTTACAGTTCTTTTGCATAATGGTGACATTGTACAATATCTATGAGTTTTAAATAGGTAAAAGATAATTCGACGCATTCTTTGCTTGCTTGTTGCTTGTTGTTGTGTTGTTTGCGTAACTTCTTTGAATAAGTTGCGTTAATTTGGCGCACAGGCGAAGTAAACATGCGTTGCGTACGGCAAGGTCACGCCGCGGCCCCACCCTGCACGGCCTCCGTTGCCCATTCAGACCGCCCGCTAGCTTCGTTTGAACGCAAATAATATTTTTGTAATATTTGTTTATGCAGTGGATGCAAGTGACACAAATTCATACATCTTATTTATCTTGCATTTCAAATTAATAAGATGTAAACTCTAATATCTTTAATATTCTTTTGTAACGGTGACTGCCTGTTACAACAAAATCATCAAATATCTTATGAAGCTATGCCTTAATAAGACACAAAATCATTTAATGGACCTATTTAAACGATTAAATTCGACCTAAGTAATTTTTTTTAACTCTAATTTTTTTTTGTGTCATTTAGAATATTATGACATAGTATCAGATTGCAGTGGACGTAATTGACACAAACTATGTTTTCACACTAAAAACACTATCCTAAATGCAACACAGTTACATGTGTTCTCTCGAATATTTTTTTCTCCAAGATAATTCAAAATAAAAAATAATTACCACAAAATAACAAATTACTAGAAAAGCAAATTATATATATGACACAAAACAAAATGTAAGATTTACATCTTAACAAAGTATTCATAAGCGAAAACAGAATTGACTTTAATATTTTTATAACCTAGGGGTCAAAATATAGCCAGCGGTACAGGTCTATAGAGCAAGCTATCAAATAAATTCCAAACATGGAGGAAATACGGCCTCGCGTGTAGCGATTATAAGAGCCTTATTTTGTTATCTCAGCATCTTCCAATCATAATGTAACATTACACTAACACAGCGAGCTATGCACGCTACACATGCAGTGTTACATGTGGGTACGTGTCCGCATGGCCGGTAGTTCTGCAAGACTAAATAACATGAAGCGAGACGTGTCATATAGTATCCAGGATGGCTCTCGTAGGTCCGACAGTGGGTAGGTAACTTATTAGGGTAGCTTCGCGGATTGCGTGAATGCGTTCACGGTCGCGCTGCCTTTGTTGGTCGGCCGCCCTGGGTGGGCCGCTCTATCGCATGCTCCACATTGCACGCCGCGCACGCGCAGGTACATACACCACGGACCACGGACACGGCGCACCACCATACCGCACTGCACCACACACCACGAACACAACCGACAGACAATGTATTGTGCAATTTGCCTCGCTTACATAATTCTGTTTGGTTAAAGGATTACTAACAAATGAGATATCACGCACGGCAACATCTATTCTATTAGCCAAACCTTTTTTCCATCTGCTGATATCTACGTACCTGCCAAAGTAAAATATGTTCATTCTTTGTGCAAATTTCGAAATATTGTGAGAAATCGATTGAAAGCCCAATCTCAAGATTCTGCGCGTTCCTAATCACCAATCCCTTAAATTTAGGTGCCTTCTAATTATGAATCAACGGTAATTAATTTCGTATTGCTGCTTGGTGATAGAGCTTGCTAAATCATTTAGAATTATGCTATCGTAGCTACATGGCATTTTGTCTGCGAAACAAACTAGACAAAGATAATTTGTGTTGTCTTTATAGCTAACCGGTATTAGGTATGAGTCAGCCGTGATTGTTTAATTCAGTGCTACTAAACGTGTCATGGCGCATGCGCCAACAACAAGCTTGATTCATGCCCGACTTGGTTAATCTCCTGTTACATCAGTCAGACTCAATATAGGTACTTTAAGAAATCTTTTAGCGACAGATAATTGAAACTGCACTCTGAGCACTTGTGTTAAGTATATAGTATATACCTGTAGACCAGGTACATAGGTTTATGTAATCGGTTACAGTTGTATTTGGTCATTATTAGGTATCTGCCACCCTGAAATACTCTTTTATATAGTGATATATTTCTACAGTTGGCGTGCAAAAGTAAATACCTGTCACAGTCTAATTGTTCTACATTTAGAGACATATCTCTTTTTGCTATTAGATAATGGTAGTATGTAGAGAATACTTTTGACGCGTAGTTTGATCCGTTACTTTTGACGTTGACTGTACCTACCCAAAACAGCTAGGAACAAGTATGTTGTGCATAAATTGGTATAATGTTTTTTTAAAATAAAGACAAATAAAGTGAGACGTAAACATTTTTCTTTTGTTGATTAATTAGTTATTAATATTTTGGTTATCTTGCATTCCATTCCGTCGGTTGGTCCTATTTTCGTACCGTAGGCATACATTTAAAAATAAATGTAATGTAAAACCAAAGACGTGAAAAGCCACCACACGTCACCTAATCTAGTAGATGATCGCGGGGGCATGTACCTGTTGCGTTGCGCGCTCCTTTCATGGAATATTCTTCTTGTTATAGAGAGCACACGACACAAAGCGGGTTTATCTGGACGCATTATGAGGAGCATCTCCGCTCCTAGATCGCGCGATAATGCTCGTCGAGTCACAAAAGTGTATTCCGAGGCTCGCCGCCTCACGAAGCGGAGCGGCCGCGGCGCAGGCGGCTGCGACCGATGTAGGTACGGGTAAGGTGATCTCGAACCGCGCTGACCTTTGTGCTGCGGCCAACCGCCGTCGATCTTCTTTGTGCCGCAGCGGGCTTGTCAGCGTTCTCTCAAGAAGGAGCCTTGTTGTCTTTCTTAAAAAGAAAGTAGGTAGAGATATCGATGTAAGCATTGTTCCGCCATCAAGTTAATTCAATATAGTGGCGCTGCTGTCTATCGAACGCTATTTTTGTTTAACATTTGAATAGGCCTCTGTACTCGCTGTTTGGAACTGAATGGTGAGCAGGTGTGTGTTGTATTGTATAAGAGTATAAGGCTCATGGCCGCTGTACCCTGTCTTGTAATTAGGAATACCTATTGCTTAATATTTATTCACAAATCAAAGCTTATCATTGTGATCATATTTCGCCATTGTATAACAAATGAAATTCGCTCGCTATAGTTACAATCAATTATCAAATTCTAAATAAATGCACAAATCCAATAATGCATAGTTGAATTGCATACCTACATAAGTATATATGACTTAAGGACATTACTTTCAGATTCAATTGTCAGGTCTCTTGTCAATAGCATACAGTCACACTTGTGAAAAGTGTTACCGACAAAAGGTTAAATTTGCTTAGTGATTATTTTGTACGTGTGTATGTAGCCTCGCGTATAAGGCAAGATGAAGTACCTAGTAGACATACCTATGTAGCAAATTGTTCATATACCGATACCGAGCAGTGTAAAAATTTTACAAAGCCTATTAGTTTTCAGTTCAGACTGGCTTGCCATTTTAGAATCATACTAAAAATACCTACGTAAAGTAGTTTTTCAGACTCGCCATAAGTACCTATGCTATAAAATCAAATTATGTAATAAATATTTTGAGCCTACTTATTCAAAATCGTAAATCCATTCGAATCAAAATAGTTGATAGCACTATGATACAATAGAAACCGAAGAGAAAAGAAGTTATCAAGCCATTGTGAAATTATAAAACGATAAAATACCACAAGGGATTATCGTCTGCGTTATGGTCACCCTTTTGAAATGAACGTTGAAGAGTTGATGTGTCACAGGACTGTATAGAGCGACATGTTTGTCAAACGCAGACTTTATCGGTCGTGGGACCGCGGCGCGGCGCGGCGCGATGCGTGGACTCGCATTCGGAAATAGGCTTATTAACTTTTCATTCACATCATCACATGTATACAAGCGAAACCTTTCGCCTCGTTGTCGGCCAGCTATTTATTAATAAATTGAATTTCCTATAGATACATTTATTTGTTCCACGGTAATCATCACAGTAAAGAAAAAAACTTAAAAATCAGCTGAAGTAATTTGACACTAAATAACTTGTTTTATGAAGTAGGTAGCAAATACATGGCTGATAGGTAACAAAAGGATACGGGTTAGTCATAGTACTCATAGTACCTACTACATAGTAGGTACATAGTTAATCGTAGTAAGCTCTTAACTTTACGGCTTTGAGGTTATAAGGCTCATTACCGTTATAAGGTTGTACAAAGAGTAGCTAATATAATTGGACTCGTTAGAAAACACTGTCGTAGCCTATTTATTTGTTTATTTATCAATTATCATTCCTAAAATATTTTTACATAAAGTATACAATTAAATTGATAAACACAAAATAAAACTATGAAAACGGATTATATCGCGTATATTGAATTTATAATACATCCCGACGTTTCGAACTCTTTACAGCGTTCGTGGTCAACGGGTGACCACGAACGCTGTAAAGAGTTCGAAACGTCGGGATGTATTATAAATTCAATATACGCGATATAATCCGTTTTCATAGTTTTATTTCATGAGTAACTATCGCGGTAACCGAAGACAATATTTGATAAACACAAGTTAACAAAAACAAAGTACAATGTATTAGAAAAAACAATCGCAGATGACGCCTATCTACGGCCAGTGGCTGGTGCTGGGTGGAATCCCGTTTATTGTAACAGATGCGCCAATTTGGTCCATGTCACCTCGTTCCTCGCCGCTAGTAATTATAACAACAAAGTAGGAAACGGTCAGCTGGCACATGTTTTACACTACCTGGATCAGTTGGCGGTGGTGGCGTTTTACAAATGCGTCTGTTGACCCATATGTTTTGCTATAGGTATATGTAATTTTATTTGGCTATCTTATCTTCTTAGGTAACCTGTTCGATAAAAATGGATGTTCTATCCATTTTTTATACATTTTCTTCTTACAAAATATGTATTCACCTTTAACACCCCAAATCTACCGAACCTAAACTTTATCCGAAATCTTGCGACAACAAATGAAAATATATTTTGCGAGAGCCTTTACGAAGTATTCCATGAATGTGTAATCAGAGAGTTTATTGATCACGGCAAGATTAACTTCAGCCCGCATTGTCTGAATTGGCACGTCTTAAATTTTCCTTTTTTGTGCCAATAACTTAAGGAAATCAAGAATTAATTTTTTTCTTCGCGTGTATGAATGTCACAGTATATCACACCGTGTAAGAATTATTATTTTTTACGGTGAGCTTTCGTAACATCTTTTCAGTTGTAAATCGTCATGTTTTACGACTATTTCGCGTACTGAAATAGAATATCGATGGCATTCTTGAATATATCACCAGTGTCCTCAACAAGAAATGCAAATAAATCCTTAATGCGTAACGTGCTATACGGTAAAATATTACGCATATCTTACAGAATGTTCGGAGGAAAATGCTGCAAAATACGGTTGCATTATTTAATGATTGATATTATGTATTATTATTGAGCAATACCGAAGGGCGTCCTTGCTCATATGCAGCGCGCATCCTGCGGCGCACGTGCCGTCCACGCGGCCGGAAGTGCCGCCAGCGGCCCACTTATGGCGACCTTCGCGTTATTTATGTGCATCTCTCAATCCCTTGTTTTACTCGTATATAAACAAACTTTCGCCACTCGAGTAGAGCACAGAGATATATTACGTGCAAACGCAGAACGGTGGTCGGTCATTCGTAACCCGCGCCAATGTCATTGTCAATACCTGCCCGCCGCGCGACAAGGGCTAATAAACAAACGACGACGATTTATGAGCCACAAGCGCGCGTCTCGTGTAAACCGGGATGACACCAACTAATTAATTTATGATTAACTTGCTGAATTCGCGTATTTACTTACCATTCTACCTAGAACCTTCATAGCGGCTACCTCTAACTATCGTTTTGTAGATAATGAGAATGAGTAATCCAACACAACACGACCTGGTATTAGGTTTCTGGTTTGGTTTTAAGGTACATATTTTATCTATGGGCCAATAGTTGCCTGGAAATATTTTTTTTTTTCATTTCAAAAATATTAAATATATTAATAACGGGTCACTCAAGTATTTTAAGTCGAAAAACGCTCGACATGTTTCACTCCGTACCGAGGAGCGTTTTTCGACTTAAAATACGTGAGTGACCCGTTATGTTTTGTTATTAAATTTTTTCATTTCATTAGAATATTAGTAAATATTAATTCTTCAATATTTTGATATAACTATAAACTATAAATATAATTGTAGGTAGCAATTAAAGTTACTAATTTATTACGTAGGTGCGTTTTTGACGAGATAGCCAAGGGGGTACGGGTTGTTTTAATTAAATCAGTCACTATTTAGCACGTAATAAAATACCACATTAATATGTAAGTGCCAATTTGCCAAAATGGTAAATTGCGTACCATTATATATGTATTTAACACTATATATACAACTTTAGTACTGAACCTAACATTGACATAGTCCCTATACTTGCGATACAGTCCACGTTATTTTTGTTGCCTTATTTGTATAGGAACTGTTGACTGAGCATATAAAATGATAAAGCCGGACAGGTTAAGGTGGCTTATCTCGCATGGTAGACATCCGCACGTTATACGAACGTGCGCTATCCGAGTAACACACTTTTGAATATCGCACCCCTGATCGATCACGGAGTCGTGTATCGGCCACCACGTGATAAAATGCTTAACTCTCGCTCGACATAATGATATACAGCTTCGCGACCACATTACTTCCAATTATTATTCTTTTATCGTGATCAACAAACAGCCTACTTATTTCCATCATTCATTGCAATGGCTGCTTCAGCCAGGGTAGATATTTAGGCTACCAAATAACTGCGTTCAATGGTGTGTAGTGTACACACAGCAACGTGTTGAAATTTGGGGCATTTTCTATGAAAAGGGACCTTATTGTCGATGGCGCTTACGCCGCACAGCGTCGCGCGACATTGTATTTATATCGGAGCATCGTTTTTAATGGCGTAAGCGCCATCGACAATAAGGTCCCTTTTCATAGAAAATACCACATTTGGTTCTTTCGATTTGATAAAATTTTTAGAAATATTTAAAGAGACCATGTTTGATGTTTGCAGGATACGGAAAATAATAATTATAAAAATCGAGAGGACTCGAGCATATTTAAGCATTTTTCATAGAATTGGGGGTAGAACGTTTTGGGCCTAAAGAAATGATTAAAAAAATTAAGAACTTAAAAACGTTACTTATTTATTTGATCAGATCGGGGAAATCCTGAAGAAAGGCCAGGTCAAGAACACCCTAAACCGGCGAGCGTGTATGAGGAATGTTATGAAAGTGAAGGAAGCGAAAGAGGTATGTCAGGATCGTAGCAAGTGGAAATCCGTGGTCTCTGCCTACCCCTCCGGGAAATAGGCGTGGTTATATGTATGTGTGTATGTATGAATTTATTTAAACGAGAGCCCTGCTTGAAGCACTTTCTCGCCAAGCACCTGGACGAATACCAGTCATTGGGAATTGTCCATCTATATGGTGGCTCTCCATCAGAGGACCCCCTTATAATTCAAGAGCATAAGGAACCTTCTCTGATGGATGGATGGAGACTGGAGACGATTTTGACAATTATGCACGAAATCCAGGAGAGGAGGAGGGGAGGACAGGTGGAGCGGCAAATCTCGCATTCAATTGATCAATCGACTTTCGGTCTCTGTTTACACCTATTACATAATTGAACTCAAAATGCAAGAATATCACGTTAGGTTTAGACTGAGCAATTTTTATTTCCTCAATTTTATTGTGTGTAAGAAAGTTGTATAATGTGAATGGGCTCGAGCTACAGGTATTCAATTAGAACTTTGTCCCTCTGGCTTAAAAAAGTTAGAAACCAGTCAGTTTGAAAAACTTGTACTCACCTACTTTAAGAATAGGATTAGGCGACACCAAACTCCTCTAGTTAGGAAGCAACCGTGGAAAACGAGTTAGATGGGATTGGGAGATAGCTTTGTCTGAAAAATACGATAAAAAGATAATAAGGTTTCTGTGAGAAAAATTAATCATGTCTATTATAGGCATTATAGCCTAAATATTGCACGTTTTTTTAAACGTGCCATTGATTATTCTGCTCAGTTTATTGGTGAATCAGCAACGGGCGAGACGACGCAGAATAAGCGCTAGGTGTATCGATTGCACAACGGACATACGACAAAACACGTGATACATTTTGAGTTCACTCGGATAATGAGCCTTAGGGCACCTAGCAAAAAAAACATTCCTGATCACAATAAAAAGCAAGATCGACTGTGTTTCGTGTTTCACTGTAACTGTGTAAATAACCTTAGGAATAGAAGGTCCGTAGGACTCTGATCAGCAGCAGTACCTACTCTGAAGGAAACATTTGGATTAAGTAGGCACTTATGCAATGCAACGAATAACAATAAGCAAATCCACAGGTAAACAGCACAGTTTGTCATGGTTAAGTGGAAACACAATATTGCCATTGTTCCTCTTTAAAGCCTGAACAATAACCTGTTCGAGAGCGGCGACGGATTTTTTCCAAAAATCCTCTTTTATTCGCATTCAAAAAGCTTAATGGAATTTCGTATTGCGCCAGGCATTATACAACGGTGCGGAATGTGGATAAAATCAACAAGGCACTAAATCACACATACCCGATTATTCAATAGGAGTGCAAAAAAGCATTTCGCATTGTGTAAATGTGAGTAACATACCCAAAAGCTCTGGGTGAAATTATAAAAGTATTAGGTAGGTACTGCATTAAACTGCAAGGAGACCCAATTAAAGGATTAAAGTAATCCCAAAACGTCACTGAATGATTCTATGAATTAACTCTATAATTTTGCAGTAGCAGACCAGCGTAAATAAATAATTATTATTTTATACACAATTTCGTGTGGTAAAAAAATAAAATTTAAGAAGGTTAACATAATTAACTTCGAACATTTTTACATATGGAGAGATAGAAGTTTTAACATAATATTTCTTAAATCACATTTACAATCGGGGTCTATCGCGAATTTATTTTTCTCCTCAGCAGCTCGAACAAACCTACTTTCGTCACTCCAGGGTGAAACAAAGTAGCTTTTTAATTTAGTGAAGGCCATGAACTGCCACTTCATACTTCTATTACTACATACAAATTCGTTCTTCTTTGTTTCTCCTTATTATTTTGTATAATTCGAAATACATTTTAAACTTTAATATGTTCTCACTACTGAGGTGAAAAATAATATGTGTAACACGAGAGCAAAGTTATTTTACATCTCGTGTTTTTGAGTCCTTCGCTACGCTCAAGATTCTAACTTAGAATCTTTCGCTTTCTCGGGGCTCAAAATAAACACTCGCAAGAAAAACCAACTTTCCTCTCTTATTGCACAAATAATTATTGTTACCTTTATTTACCGACCACGACCAGTGAAACCTGTGTCGAAACGTCGGTAAATAAAGGTAACAACATAAATTCGCGATAGACCCGATTGTAAATGTGATTTAATATATGCTCAAAACGCGAAAGTTTTAAATGTTATATAATATTTCTTTAAAATAATCATATCGCATAGTTACAACCTTAAAACAAAGTTGTGTCGAGGAGGAAGACCATAAATCGGCAAGTAGCACTCTAGTGAGTGGCCAAGCTCGATGTTCACGCCTACGATCGGCCGCCGCCGCCGCCGCCGCCGGCTGCCCCTATCTACCCGTTCTTAGCATATCTGCATCTGTCTACATGCGCGCACCTCCGTGCCCAGATATGGGCAAAAATTTAAACACGAAACTTTACAATATGTGTGTGCCCTCTGATCTGCCTACACACTGTTTCGTGCTTTCTTTATGTAACCACGGGAAATAAAAATTGTATTTACGGCGGCCGGCCTGAATACTTGAGTTTTTTTTTACCTACCTACTTCACTTGACCGGTTGACGGAAGTATTTTAACAGTAGGCACGGCACGGCGCTATAGCTGTGACTGTGATTGAATTACTTAATTTAAACTGAGAAGTCCCTGATTACCCCATGGAAAGAGTAAAATTACACAACCAGGTTAATGCATACCAACGAGAATAGATAGACGAGGATAGAGAAGAGCTGTCATAGTAAATTTTGTAGTCACAATAAATTTATTGCCATCTATCGACACACGATTAAAACTAAAAATAAAAATATCAAATTTTTTATGTGTATTTATATGTATGTATTTATATTTTTTCTATGATTTTGACCCATGTTCTTTCACAGATATGTGTTAAAATAGTTAAATAACAAACGAAACCGCCAACGCCATCCAGCCTAGAATAGGCCAAAGGTTGGTATTGGTGGTAGCGCCATCTGTGCGAGAGTATTTTTTTTATTTTATTTCTGCGGCACGTTTTTTCCTTAGACTGTATTCATCTTATACGGAGTTACATAGGTCTTTGTGCATACTGAGTAAAAATATTAATAAAAAGAGCATTTTTCAATTTTGCGACAACGCAACGCGATCATGATAATATCATGCATACGGTGCATACCGTCTGCGTCTGTAGATCCATCATTCCATAGTGCAAATAAAAACTAACACCATAGAAGTAAGCTCAACGAGGGTGCCGGGTGTTAGGGCTAGCAACTCGCATGTAACACCTCTGGAGTTGCAGGCGTCCATAGGCTACGGGCACTGCTTACCATCAGGCGGGCCGTATGCTTGTTTGCCACCGACGTAGTATTTAGAAAAAAAAAGCAGTTTCACTGTTGCACCATCGCCCACACTGTTAACTGACAGTTCGTAAACGTTCGTAAACAAAAGGCATAAGGACCACCGATGGACAGTTGTGTTGCTGTTTGTTTTGTACTAAGCACAGTGAAGTTACAGAGCAAATGCCAAGCTCGCTCTTGTATAGTTTTTGCATATGTTCGTCCGAACATTACCTGCCAAGTCCCACGGTCTCGGCGCCTCAACAGGTGTGCACCTGAGACCGAACGCACTTTTTATGAACATACATTACAAACAAAACGAGCTACATGCTTCGATTCATTCATCTCTCGGCGAGGAATGCTTTTATGTAGACGGAGCAAATCTCAGTTCTATACTGTCTTGATTCATCTTCGCATCCACATTAGTATATACAGTAGTTTATACAGTGTGGGTACACTGCACAGACACTTCAATTTTGAGTTAGATAACTCATTTTGTTCTGCCACAGTTATTTGGTCATTGATATTTTTAATACTAAGTAAAATGAATGCCCTTAGGCCTTCTATGTGAATGAATGAAGTAGACCGACTTACTTGAGATACCTATTTCTTATAATTTGGTCGTATATCCTAGTATCGTAATCATAAATAGGAGAATCATAAATAGGAATCAAAAAACAACAATATCTTAGCTGGGCGGGGATACTTAAGTCATAGTCATAAAATGAGGTTCTAATTACATTTCGCGGATGGAACTCCTACTCTTCAAGAAGAGAAAGGGAATTCATCCCGTCGATTATGTTTTACCACTTTGCCGGCGAGATTAACACATAAGTTGGTGTAATTTATAGTCAATTACGGCTTTCTAGTTACTCTAGATATCAATGACATATAAATAATGTCATACAGTTGTATTGACGCGTGCGAGACGCGCGATAACTAACTGACATCATTCTGATGTCAGTGTTCGTTCGAATTGGCCTGTGTAACTCTGGTCTACTCAGGCTCTCTGTGCTAGAATAGAACACGGGCAGACAAACCAAAGGGTGCCGTGTGGACTTAGCGAAACCAAATACCATGAAACTAATTTAATAACGTATTATTAATATTATTATATTAAAAAAGGAAAAGATTAAAATTACACGTCATTTTTTTTCGTTTTTGCATACGAATGATAGTTTCATATTTCTTACGGTGCATCGGCACCTATTTCAAATGGAATCGGAAATATAGAATTTGCAAGTATGTGAAACATAACACTTTCAATTGGTTACGAGGTTATGACATCTGTGTATTTTCAATTTCTTTGCAGTTATATCATGTCTATCATGAATAATTCATGATGAGCCGAAAATTCCCTGATTCGGCACACGTGATGACTCCTCGCCTCAGCCGACTTGTTCTGCCTGTCCTTATTGTACTCGTCACGTGCTCACGTGTCCATATTAACCTCTCACCACACACCGTCTACTTACCGTCTCGAACTCCACTGTAACACAGGTCACATATAATTATAAGATGAGAGGTAGCGAAAGTTAAACAGTTAGTTAATCGAATTCCATTACTAAGCTGGCAAAGGCGAGCAATCGACTCCAGTAACCACTATAACCATCACCTCGGGATTTACAACCTAGACTAATCCGAGATAGGGATAGGCAACACTTATTCTCGTTCGACTGCGGCGATTACAATAGCATCCCGGCGCGGACGCATACCTATGGCCCATATAAATCTGACACTTCCACGCGACACTTACATACCTACCTAATTGTTGCAAGCTCATTATCCCTGTCTACGCTGCGTTTTATTATACAATCGTTTATTATACAATGGATTTATTTAACATTGTCCTGTTGGCAATTTATTGGTATTACAAATCAGCTCCTACGTTTATTGGGTACTTACGATTTACATGCTCATTAATTTTATTATTAGCACTATCTATAAACAGCACCTGATTCATAAACGAGTTAATTTTCTAGTAGGTAAGATTATCTCCACTTATTACATTTTTGTGAAATATGTCACAAAACTTAATAATCCCACGTGTGCCTGCCTATTTATATGTAGGTAAAGGTACATACATTTTACTTTAAGTCTTAGCATATAGTACCTAATAAATAATTGTTCTATGTAAAGATTCATCTGAAATTAATGAAGGTTATAAAAGTAAGTAATTTTACGCAACTACAAAAATGTGAAATTGTGACGGTAACCTTGAAAGTTTGGAGGAGATATAGGTGACAATATTAATATTTGTACTAGACGTTTACATATGCATAGGCGTATCTGGGAAATATCTTAATCAAACACACCAACAAGTCGTACTATTAGCTTTATACCACATTATCGATAAATTTGTTCTTGATTTTCCGTAGCCCATAAAATGAATGCAGCCGTAACCTTGATCTACACTTACTCATATAAAATGTAAATAAAGGTGGGCAGGTGGTTTGAAAAAACTTCGAATATGTAATCTCTGAGTTTTTAATCATATTTGAATCTCCTTGAACTTGTTCACACGAGTAAAGATGTGTTTACATTACACGGAAGAATTTCTTTACCTGAGTTAGCTGATTTTGCCGCTCCCAAGCCAAACAATTGAACTGTGTGTTTTCAAATAAAAGTGGAAGGATTTGCAGGTGCACTCTAGCAAATTGTTTCGTGCCAATTCTGGACATGTGAATTGCGTGAAAGTTGTTGCACATCCGTCAAACGATCCTTAATGTTACATTATAAGTTATTCTCGTGAGAAACTTTCCGAAGAGGTGCTGATTTTGGTCAATCGTTACATTAGGTATCTACAGATGCAATGGATGTGTACGTCCCGTGCAAAAGGTGGTTTTCTTATATATGGGAATGACACGTTGGGGAAGATAGGCACCATTCATACACGGGGTAGCTTCATATCATACAGTCACTCTTACAGCATATCAGAACAGCGTATTAATTACAGCTTTGTGTAATAAGTAGCCGTTGGTTAGAGTCAGGTGTCCACGAAGTTAGCCGCCAATGCAGCCGTCGTAAGCGAAGAAGAAGTAATGTGTTTTTGCACTCTCAAAGTAAATATTGGGACCATATTCCCAGACGTGCTGAAGTAGAATGTCACGAGGATAATAATGAATGTAATTCTAATACATGATTTATGGACAGGTAAATATCTTTAATTTTTTACCTTTGGGGTAGCTTCGTACACCTACTACAGGGGCACATTCGTATTACAGATAAACTGAACAAATGTATACTTGGTTCGACAAGAAATTGTAGAAAATAAATGAGGGCGCCACTTCCTACGTAACCGTCACACTTTTATAACATTTAAAACTTTCGCGTTTTGAACACATATTAAATCACATTTACATGGGTCTATCGCCACGACCACCCCCACCACGACCACGACCACGACCAGTGAAAGCTGTGTCGAAACGTCAGCAAATAAAGGTAACAAAATAAATTCGCGATAGACCCGATGACCCGATTGTAAGTGTGATTTAATATGTGTCACACTTTTGACGTAAAATGCTTAAACATGGCAACAATAAGTATAGTATGGATTTTTTTTAGTTCCATTTTATTTAATTTCTACTATTTTATGTCGCACTATACCTCAATTACCAAAATTTCCAAAAATGTTGTGATTTTGTAAGCTGAAAATAATGTACTAGATCTACGAATCCACGATTAATAGATAAAAGAAGATATGACGTCGGCAAATGTTAAGTCCACATGCTGCTATGTAGGCCTTTAAATTCTCCCTCCCTAGAATTAATGATATAGGGGCAGGGCCACTAACTATTCTTAATTCTGACAAAGATAAAACCTATACTTGTTGACGATTTAGATACTTACTAGGTGCAAGGCCAAGTTGTTCGTAAACAGCGATTTTTGTTTGTTTGTTGAGTACCTATTGACGAACGTTTATCTTTGATAGTGCGAATACCTATTGTATATTGTATTTGGTAGATATTCGTAGATACGTACAACTTGTACCTATCTACATAATTCTCAAACGATTGGTTACGAAGGCAAACAATTAACGTTTTTAAAGTTGTTTAAGAGTAAACCTTTGTCCTGACACTTTATTATTGAATGTACATGTACAAGATGGTTAAATTTATTTAAGCAATTAAAACGGGTGTGTAGGTTGATTTAGGCGCGCATTGTGTTGTCCACGCTGGTTGCGCGGACGCCGCGGCGGCGGCTACGCTGCTCCGCGCCCATGAAGATACAGCCGACAGTAGCTACTACAATAGGTATACTCGCGTCATCGCTATTTGCCCTCGTATTTTTATTTTCTACCGATCGCTCGAATTCGGCCTACTAATATCATATGCTGACCACAGTACCGTCAAACTAGTTAATTTACTATATTTGCACAAAAACACATTTTTAAACAAATTCGTTTATGTAGATAAATGTAGGTATAACAGATATAGTAACATTACTATTTTTAGTAGAAAACAGGTTATATTTGTGACAAGAACAACGCACTGACTCGGGAATTTTCAGCGAGTTGTCATAATATAGGGTATATATTTTTGCGGGCAAAATCTTGTTGAAAAATGGATGCGAGTATAAAAAATGCAGAACCCTTTGACAATTATTCCCGGGTTTCAGTTATAAAACATGAACCGTAGATAGATTATGGATGAAACGAGAAAGGCCTCAAATCACAAAAGTGGTGACGGTGGGCAACGTAACCTAGTAATTTTCAGACCTATGAATGAAAACATTGCCCGTATCCATTTACGGGCAATGTTTTCAACACGGCTTAGGGTTGTCACTTTCGAATGATTTACCCGACTGCGTAAATAGGTACCTACCTAAAAGAAGGTAATGTTTGTACAACAAAGTAGCTTTATAAATATATACTCTATTTCATTTCTCTCGTCATCCTTTGTTTAGAAGATTTATCTCTTTAACGTATGAAAAGTATCTACAACAAAAAAACGTATTTTTGGCCATATAAATTATTATAACATTTAAAACTTTCGCGTTTTGAACACATAGATCCGATAGACCATTCGCGATAGGCCCGATTTTAACAGTAGGCATACGAGAATTGATACCCTTTATCTGTAAGTGACAAGTGACCCTTGTATCATATCAACGTTTTACAAACTCTATTTTCAATGAAATTGTGGGCAATGTTGGCGAAAACCTCAGACAACTTTACCCGCCCTCAAAACTGTCTAAAAATTGAGTTAAATGATGATTTTAAAATTTTGTTTGCAAATAAAATTATGCATATGATCACAATGGATCAAGAAAAAACGTAAACCTTTCATACGCTTGTTTGCCACCGTCGCGGTATAAAAAAATATACATTATTTTCACAGAGAATCGTGTTTCATACAAAAAAGCGGGCAAAGTTGGCTAGTTTGACGGTACTAAGACTGCCCTACTTCTTGGAAAATAGATAGATAGCGTTTATTCGTGGCAAAAAAGAGGAAAACACGTACATAGGAAACACAACATAAATAATATAAGCCACGAAATGGTCCCGACTCAGCATGGTGCTAGCCTGGCTGGGCTAGCGCTGATCTTCCGTCGGGGCCATGAACTAGTGCAGTTCTAAGAATACTAACACAGTATAAAACAAATAATAGAAGACACATCAAGATTAATTAAAACAAACAAGATGCAAAAATAAAAATAAAACTCAATTCGTTAAATAATAAAAATGAGAGTGAGTGGCGGTTGCGGAAGGGACAAAAAAGGCAGTAAGTACATACTTAATACACTTATGTAAATATAATAATCTATATTGAATCTAAATGTAGCTTGTCTCAAGTTTGAGGCATTCCTCGTTAAATTGATGTTTAAGCATAAACTTTTTTAAAGTTGTTTAAAAACTATGAATGCTTTGCAGGTTTCTGATAGGAGGTGGGATGTTGTTCCAACACCTAGTGGCTGCGTAACGAAAACTGCCTCTGAAGGCTGCTGATGTGTGTCTAGGAGTTAGAAGTTGAGTCGCAGACCGCCGACCCCAGCGTGACTCAGATATGGAAAGCTTCTCATACAAATAAATAGGAGTCTGACAGTTTATTACTCCAAAGAGTAAAGAAGCAAGGTGCAGCTTACGGCGGTGGTGCATTTTTAGGATATTGTGCTGATTAAGGAATGGTGATACGTGGCCCCGCAATGGAATGCAGAAACAAAAGCGAGCACAGGCGTTTTGGACACGTTGTATAAGTCTTTTGGTTTTACAAAGAAGTCGTGGTCCAAATACCGCATCCACATAATTTAATTTTGACAAAATAAGTGACTACTAACCTAACACGCAGTATTTCATTAATGAAAGGTCTAACTTTGTACAACACTTTTAGCTTGTAAAAGCAGCTCCTTACTACATCAGCAGTATGCTTCTCAAAACGAAGGCCATTATCCATCAAGAGACCCAGGTTCCGAGCCTCATAAACTTGCTCGATCGACTCGTCTAATAGCGTGACTTTCATAGTTGGTGTGATACCAGCCAACAGGTGTTTACTTCCAAAGACTAGACATTTCGTTTTGTTCGGGTTAAGTAGCAGGCAGTTATCTGAAGCCCATGATGCTATATTACTAAGATCAGTTTGAACTTGATATTAATTGCGATTATTTGAGTGTACGAGAACGGAGTGACATAGCAAACAGGCTTAATGACCATATGGTGACGATTTTACTTTAAACTAATAAATAAAATAAACACTTGTCACTCTGGCTGACAATTGCTAATAGAGACTTAGTTATACGTGAATCAATTGTAAACAACAATCAAAATGCGACAAAACGTGCAGTATTGAAAGTACGTTACCAAAAAATTATTAGCAAATATATGTAAGTACATAAGCTTACTTTTTGGATGTAATGATACCTTTTTCAACACATTATACTAAAGGCTTCATTTAAAACAAGGTCACTAAGGTCAGGTCACAAGACTCATAAGTTCCTTAGAAAATAACACTATATAAACAAATCTGAAATATTATATCTGTTGTACCTACAAGATGGGTGTAACGACTTTTTACATCGTGCGGTGGTTGAGGTTTAATGGCATTGTTTTCATTAGATGTACGAGTACCTATCAAAACGAAATACTATACCTACTCAGTTCGATGTGAACTTTAGACTCGTCCACCAGTGACTACACTAAAATTTAAATAACTACTATACCTAATGTGCTTTAATCTATCTATTACTCAATGGTTAACATAATCTAATATTTAATGGTACAACGATTTATTAATAATGAAGCCGGCCTACTGTGGCCTGCGCCTAAACAAAGTTGCTATCGATGTCGGCCGATCGCGTCGTGTTAATTACTTTCATTAAGGGCAATTGTCCTGCTCGATCGAACTGATCAGTCAGTTTGCCGCCACTCGATATTTCCACCGGCCGGCCAGTGCCATTAGCCCGCCTCGCCTCCAGCTGATCAAATAATAAATATAAATACTAGTATAGATTGGACACTTTAACACTGAAAATATAAACATTTTACCTGAAAATGTGAATTCCTATTGAAGTCACCCATTGACAACACATATGTATATAAAATTATAAATAAATAAATACAATTAAGGGTTTATACATACATACATATAATAGATCACATATTTGACACTATTAATGTTTGTGATGATGAAAGTGATGAGGCTAAGACAATGTGTAGATATTTAATCTAATCGATTTTGCTTTCGATGTATTATGCAAATTGTATGGTTATGGTGCGTTAGCTTTTTTTTGATGATATTAAGTAAATTTTATATTCAAAAGTAATTTTATTGTATTTTCTCAAGATCTAATTCTATCAACTTGCGAAAATGTCACCTGAATTGAAAAAAAAAAACATTTCGTCACAGCCCAACGTTGATGGCTTCGAAAAACGCGTAGTACCTACGTAACTGTTTGTGTGGTGGTTTATTATCTTAAAATAGTCCAAAGTGTGATATGTTTTTTATTTATCATAAGCCTAATTGTATAAAAAACTAGTCAAATTTATAGGTAAGTATAATTTATTTATTTACTCGAAAAGGCCTAGTGCACATTTAAAGGTATAGGTATGTACTAGGACTACTAGGTACTACATATGTACTCAATATTGTCTTCTAATTATCGCAATAGTGAATGACGCTATTAATTCATTTTTTTATTATACGCGATAATATTATACTTCATTAAAATAGTTTTATAACCTTTCTATCACAGTACAAATATAAGATCCAAAAATATCAATAGATGTTCATATCTACGCAGGTCCTAATCTTCGTCACAACGACGCAGCAGCGATTAGCTACGTGAGTTGTGTTGGCTTGGCTGCTTATCTCAGGCATAATTGAGGTCTAGGGTTGCTTTATGACATTGTAGGCAATTTCACAAGCAGGTAATGCAGGTGAATGGCTCAGTGCGCTTGTGATTTAACAGCACCCGCCTCATCGTATTATCTACACCCGATTTGTGTAAGTACATTCAAATATTTGACACTTTTGAAAAGAGTAAAACTGTTGATACTCATAAAAAAATGTACCTAGTTATATACTTCTTGTACCTACACAGTTTACACAATAAATATTTCTGATTTCTTTACAATATACTCGTATTTAAAATGTATTTATTTGACTAAGCAAACTACCGCACATTCTAAAGTAATATATGTAGGTTCCTGTTATTGAGTACAATTAATGTGAATAGATACATACTCGTATTTGACATGAAAATGCATTAAACTTCATTAGAGTAGAGTAGTAGAGTCTACCTACAAGTAGAAAGTAGTGTCTACAAAGAAATTAGGGAGACTACAAAATACCTACGTAAATACCTGTTTTCGGAGGTCTAGCATAAAATTACATAAGTATAAAGGAAATACCATAAACGAAAATAAATATATTTTGATGACCTACCTATTATTCTTTAGTACCTAATTAATATTTATCTACATTTTTAAATTTTTACCCACGAGAATGATTTACTGTCCACGTGCTAAACAAACAAACCCTTCAGAGCATTCATTAAAGAAAGCTATAATAAGAGGGGTGTGTATAATTACACTTCGCAGGGATAAATGTTACAGTTCGAAACTGGGTTTAATTGATATTCGGAGAGATCGGAAGCGCAGGCGCTACGCCGGGCGCGGGCGCTGGCCCGGGCGCGGGCGCGGGCGGCGCCGGTGGCAGTGGCTCGCTACCCTGCACATACACTACTCACAGTATGTCAATCCAATTCTTTTTTACGTTCCGTTGTCATAAATATGACAGGTTGGAACTGCGTTTTCTTAGGTAAGTATTTAATATTACAATTACGAATAAATTTTAAGAATCTAGGATGAAGTTACCAATCAGGGATGTTGCGAATATTCGCATCAGCATCCGCAACCGCGGAACTTCCGCATTATTTTCAACATCCGCATCCGCATAAAATCGATGCGGAGCTTAATGCGGATGCGGATGTGGAACAGGTGGGTACAGGAACGACTTAGCGGCGAAGAAAGTGCTAGGGAATTTCGTTATTAGGCAATAGGAATCTCGTTTCGTTTTTCTGATTTGTCGATCGAGCACTTTAGCGGTTAGCCTATGACGGACAGCGACAAGAAGTGAAAAGTTTGTTTTATTTGGACTTTAGTATAGTAATGCGATAGTGAGGCACCTATATTTAATTTAATTATACTTGTTCAAATACTAAAAGTTTCATTTTTTTTATTAATAAAAATTACTAAAGTGTATTTTTTGACGTTTTTTTATGTGCCTAATCTCGACATCCGCATCCGCATCCGCGGATGTCAAAAAATCGGCATCCGCAATATCCCTGTTACCAATTATAGGGGCGAGTTCTATATGTATATGTAATTCACAGATACACATATGTATACTTTTGAATATTACACTGTACTGTGACTCCGATGATGTCAACATGAAGCCAATGCACACTGACCCGACTATACATAACTTACGCACATTGCCATAATTATGTGTTAGGTTTTAGTAAGAAGATACAAGATTATCTATGTGTCCTCCACTCCTACTGTAATATTCTACTCACTATAGCACACGTAAGGAGCGGAGAACAATAAACTATATTTCTCGATAGGCGATTAACATAATCATTTCGCCGAGCACTAATCGAATGGCCGCGAGCCGCGAGCCGCGCCACGTGCGCTTACGGTCATTATAATTATACCTATAGCTCCACTGATAATGATAATAGTATGTTTTAGACTAATAACATAGTCAGCATTGATTGTTGAAGATAACAATTCCATGTGTCTACGTTTAAACTCCGTCATACGAAACTATGATTACCGTTCGTGTTTATGAAACTAAACAGATATAGTTAATTAGTTAAGTACGTAACCTAGTTGTATTATTGTTAATAACATTTTATCTCCATGAGAATTCTGCCCTCACTCACAACAACCGTAAGGTATTTGGCAAACTGACATACTTAACTACGGTAGTTAGTGTTATAAATTAGAAGACCCATTAACCATGAAGTTATTTAGAGTTAAATTGGAGTTAAATTCAAAGGTAAGGATTTAGCGTTAAAATAAGTTATGTTTGGAATTTTTGGAGGTAAGTACCTAAGTAGGTACCCATTTGTATAAAATATAGTGTGTGACATTATCTGTATTTTTAGGGTTCCGTACCTAAAGGGTCCGTCTGTCTGTCTGTCCGTCTGTCACCAGGCTGTATCTCATAAACCGTGATAGCTACATAGACAGTTGAAATTTTCACAGATGTTGTATTTCTGTTGCCGCTATGACCAGAAATACTAAAAACAGAATAATAGTTATTTGTTATACAAGGGTGCAAAGTTGTATTTTACCCGCGAGTGTGGAATTGAAACACGAGCAAGCGAAAGGATTCTATAGTTGAAGTTCTAAGATAGAACCCTGAGCGTAGCGAGTGTTTTAACACACGAGAAGTAAAATACATTTGCACCCGTGTGTAACACAAAACTTTTCCCCTCACTATAGCGAGGAAAGTGCAACATCCACAGGCGTTAGATCATCTTCATCAAGTGGAACCACTCATTTTTTTACGATATTATAACAAAAAACTCTGGAAATTCTGTACTTTTACGTTAGAAGTTATCAAGTAAAATTTTTGTTGACAATGTTGACATTTCTAACGTATGAAATTTCAATGATGCGTTTTGAAATTGCGTCGACTTAACTTGTGCGTTCAGAATTATATTTAACATAGTTATTAAAATACAAACGTTTATTATGTCATTTTAAGGTTTATGACTTAAAACCAATAAATAAAGCTTAATCTGGTATTTTTTATTAGATTCTCAAACCATTTATTTAATGATAATTAATATCGAACGAACCATTATTATGAGCGTTTTACGTTTTGTTATCTGTCAAGCTACTTAAACACGCTCCATCCAAGGTCAAATTACTAGTGGATAAAATGCGTTTTTCCCCGCTTGTTTTAAAGGATAAAAGACGGCTTTCGGAGCTAGTGAGGGGAAAAATAATTATTTAAGTGGGGCTCAAATATCAAATATCTTTATTTTGCTTAAAATATGGTACAAAAGATGGACTTAGTAACTAAGAAGCACATGCATACTTCACCAGCAACTGGCATGCAAAAAACACAAACGCGAGCTATGCTACATGGAATTAATAATGCTAATAAATCTAAATATTATGCATGTCACTTATAATTACAACGTTAAAAACAAATGTCTTAATATTGTCTTCGGTTACCGCGATAGTTACTCATGAAATAAAACTATGAAAACGGATTATATCGCGTATATTGAATTTATAATACATCCCGACGTTTCGAACTCTTTACAGCGTTCGTGGTCAACGGGTGACTGAGGAAAAATTACAAAATGCAAAAATACCCACATACTAAAATAATGAACAATCATAGACTACAAACTATAAGGCTGGTTGTACATGCAAAATCGGTTCATAAGGCTAGTTATACACTATAATTATTTTTCAAGTAAAGATATATATATATACGCGATAAAAATAAACTATGCCGGCTCCAACCCTACACCACGGACCCGAGAAGATTTAATTCCCTCCTAAATTGTAGGAGGGTATCCCAATATGGGACCGGCAACAAACTCGGCGGGACACATCTTTTCAAAACATCAGAATGTCCAGCATCATCCAACACTACGGTCTCACAGTCTATGTCTCGCTTGCTCCTTTATCAGGTGGACTACAGGATCCCAAGCTGGTGGTAGAGAAAAGCCATCTTCCCTATTAAAGTTTGGATATTTCTTAATCTCAATGGCCTCGCGCAGCATTCTGGGTATGTAACGCTTCTCCTTGGCAAGAAATATCCAAACTTTAATAGGGAAGATGGCTTTTCTCTACCACCAGCTTGGGATCCTGTAGTCCACCTGATAAAGGAGCAAGCGAGACATAGACTGTGAGACCGTAGTGTTGGATGATGCTGGACATTCTGATGTTTTGAAAAGATGTGTCCCGCCGAGTTTGTTGCCGGTCCCATATTGGGATACCCTCCTACAATTTAGGAGGGAATTAAATCTTCTCGGGTCCGTGGTGTAGGGTTGGAGCCGGCATAGTTTATTTTTATCGCGTATATATATATATATCTTTACTTGAAAAATAATTATAGTGTATAACTAGCCTTATGAACCGATTTTGCATGTACAACCAGCCTTAAAGTTTGTAGTCTATGATTGTTCATTATTTTAGTATGTGGGTATTTTTGCATTTTGTAATTTTTCCTCAGTCACCCGTTGACCACGAACGCTGTAAAGAGTTCGAAACGTCGGGATGTATTATAAATTCAATATACGCGATATAATCCGTTTTCATAGTTTTATTTCATGAACATATGTCTTACTTAATCTAATTACAATTGTCAGAATCTAGCCATATTTGAAATAGTCAAAAACTTCATCAATTGAATAAAAACATTCCTGTATCAACCAACTCTTAAGTTTACGCTTAAAAAGACTAAGTGGTAATACTTTCAGATCATCTTGGAGACAGTTATAAATTTTCTCCCATACAACAAACGTTATTTTGTGCGTAATCGTACGGAACCCTTCGTGCGCGAGTCCGACTCGCACTTGACCGGTTTTATTTTTATAGGTAAGTACCTGTAGGTACCTATTCCTTTGATGTACGAAAAAGTATCAAGTTGCAACCTACTTTTAGAAAAAAAAAGAAAAAAAGTTAAATTTACTAAGAGCAATAACCAACCAATACAAAGCTAGTACGTTAATTACACAGAATTCAGAAGCCTTATAAACCTATCTGATCTAAACCTCAAGACGGCGGCAACTGTACAGTTACTTCGGTTTTATTTCAATTAGATTAGTCTTGTACTTACCTATCTTAATTACTTAATAACATCTTAACTTCTACAAATACCATTACATAGCAATTCTAAAACACGTAAGTTGACGTTAAAAGCAATATAATTTACATAATTTGAACGCGCACGCTATATTATGTAGTGACGGCATCCATTGATACAGAGGAGGCAGGGACGGGTCGAGGGAGGGAAGGGGAGCCGTAGCAGCTATACCGTAATTTCGTGAGTCAGCCCGTCGCTCCAGTGGCGCAATTGGTTAGCGCACGGTACTTATAAGACAGTGCTCGTGAGTAATGCCGGGGTTGTGAGTTCGAGCCTCACCTGGAGCATATTTTTTTTGTACACGAATTTGGTAATATACGAGTTTTGTTAGTTTAAAAAAAAAATATAATGTCCTTTTACTGAGATAATAAATCATAATAACCTACATTAAAAAATATAGGTTTCAATATTTTATTTCGCATTAAATAAATATGTAGATATTGTAGGTTTATTTTGATTATTTTTAATACATTGTATTATTATTTGTCGAGCGGTCTGGCCTAGTGGGTAGTGGCCCTACCTGTGAAGCCGATGGTCCTGGGTTCGAATCCCGGTAGGGGCATTTATTTGTGTGATGAGCACAGATATTTGGTCCTGAGTCATGTGTATTTTCTATGTATTTAAGTATTTATGTATAATATATAAATACTTAAATACATAGAAAATACATGGAAAATAGGAGGCTTGTGTTATGGGTACTCAGACAACGATATATCGTTGTCTGAGTACCCATATAACACAAGCCTCCTTGGGCTTACCGTGGGACTTAGTCAATCTGTGTAAGAATGTCCTATAATATTTATTTATTTATTTATTTTATTTTATAATAAATTAGATTCACATTAGAATCACACATTTGATACTTAGCTGAATGGAATTTGAATAATTAAATGTCGAATTACCTATTTAAATAATTGTTAGCATTAAGTAAGTAGGTATCTTCCCTTGGCAAAATTCTAGATTTTAATATTTAAGGATGTTTAACAATTAAATTGATCGAACGCCTGGGACAAAGTAAGATATCAATTCGCCCGGTGGCTAATCTTAATTTATGAGGATTTTTCTTATTTCTTAATTACCTATATAGACATGAAATTATTCCTAATATGTATAATAAGCAATACGTACAAAAATAATTATAATTTGTATTAGTAAAATGCTAAGGTGTTTTACTATTAACACGTTCGTGAAAGAAAATACAAGTTTTAATTAAATACATACTTAAATTAGGTATGAAATAAAACTTCAATAAAATTAAATGCCTACTAAATTAAACCTAGCAGCAAACTAATAAAGGATGACTCACGTTAGACCGGGCCGTGTCCGGGCCGGAGTTATACATATAGGTCTTTGGTTATACGGTTAGGTCTTAAGCGAGGTTTAGACTAGCAAGAACTTGCATGCAATTTACGTTACATTGCGGTATCTGATCAAACTTTTGAAACGTAAATTGCATGCAAGTTCTTGCTAGTCTAAACCTCGCTTTAGCTTCGTTTTAAGGGTCAATTCATAACTACTATAACTTCTCGTGCCCTCAAGCCCGATTCAGATATAACAACTTGTTATAGTTTTGATCGTATTTTGGTACAGTCGCCATCAGATATATCGGAGCGGCCAAGGTGCTCACAAATATCTGAACACGCCTCTATTGTCAAGGCGTTAGAGACGTTAGAGTGCGTGTTCAGATATTATGAACACCTTAGCCGCTCCGATATATCTGATGGCGACTGTACCACCTTGAACATCGCTCACGCTGATTGGTGCATGCGAAATGAAGTGACAGTTGTACGCGAGATGGACGATGCACGCCAATCATCAAGCAAGACGACCGTCAAGGTCGTGTCAAAACCAGTTCAAAATCATCGGATTACCACGACGTCCACGACTACGATGCGATAGGCCTTATGATTATGACACGGAAATTGTACGGTACCTAACGGTATAATTATGTAGTTAGAATTTTAAGAATGTCCGAACTGTAGAAATAGCTCTTAAGTATTAAGTATGTATACTTATGTCAGGCATACTGAACAGCTTAGGAATTATTCTACTATTGGACCAATTCTGAACTCGCGACTAATATAAACTATTTCATACATTTCGGTGTGGTTGGAAAAACAGCCTGTATAAGTAGGTACTCGTAGTTCTAACTTAAGAAATCCCATATTTTTATTTTATTTTTTATTTATTAAATAAGAAAACAAATTACGGTCTAGAAATTAATACAAGACCCATCGTAGGCAAAACCTTAAGGAGGTTTGTGTACCGATGGGGTTATAGTTCTAACCTAATTCATGTTTTAATGTTGTCGCTCTCGCCGTCGCATTGTCGCGTTTATTAGGTACCTAGAAGATTGGAGAAGAAAATCAAAAGCGGCACAAAATAATTTTTCCACATGGGTAAGTAGTATTACTAAATATCAGTGATCAGTCCAACTCCAAAAGGAAAAACTATTTTTCTTAGATGTGCAAATATTGTGTCGGGGGATATACCTTATAACTTATAAGGCTGTTTATAGTTATATATAACAAGTAGGTACGTAGTGTATTTGCGTCTTAACTTCAAACTCGGGTAAATCCATCTGTCAGATTATGCGATTTTGGTATTAAGAAAAGGTAATAGGATAGATATTTGCTGAGGGTCGAATGGATTTACCCGAGTTTGAAGTTAAGCGACACATTTTATTTACTTAGGTTCCATGTTGAATATCCGTATTCTAAATAATAACACTCATGCACGTGGAGAAGGCATTTGAGTAATTCCGTAGATTTTTGGTTGAGTTTTTTTATGTGGTCAATCAATTCCACAAATCGACCCGGCCGACCCGACACCGACCCCGAGTCGTGAGGAATGTAAATGCGTTGACCGTGCGCGAACATCCCTATACAAAATGTTACCCTTTGGATTTTTTCGGTCACCTACGTACGAGGAAACATGCGGCCCGTGCGGGTCAGAGCGTGCGCGACGGAACTAATGTGGGCACGTATCCGAGCCCCCAACCTTTAGTTAACTGAGGCTTACCATGTCGGTCACTTCATTATCAGTTCGTCAATGCAAATTAACTCAGAGTTTATAACAGCCCGTCCTGGTTGTGTTTCGTGCTTCTCGTACTCTGAAGCTGGCTGTCCTCCCTCATCGGACTGGATTCTTGTCCAACTCATTCACCTGCCCAGTTCGGCTGTGGAATGCTCTTCCTCTGCCTATCAGACAAGCTCAGAGCAAGCTTACATTCAAAAGCAAGTTGCTAAAGCACTTATTTGAGAACATTCGCGACTAAATGTCTACGTGATGTCTCACACTAGGTACATAATTATTAAATATATGTATGTTTATTTATATATATTAAATTTGTATATATGTAGGTATATTTTTAAAATGTATATATGTGTAAGTATAGTAGTCTGACTTGGATCTCTTTCATATCCACTCTTTACAATCCTGCACCAAACTGTCTCTGTTTAGCCCAATGGTTGACTGGTAGAGAATGCCTCAAGGCGTTAAGTCCGCCATTTGTACTCTTTTTGTGTAAATTTGTGCAATAAAGTTTAAATAAATAAATAAAATAATATTATCCCTTTCATATGTGCTATAGTATTTTTCACAGCTTGGGTATGGTGACAGCTGTCATCTTCATACAATTTACGACCTTAAACGCAAACTCTCGCAAAATTGAATTGAGATGACATCTGTCACCGTACCCGTACCCAAGCTGTTTAAAAAATACTATACTCAGCAACTGTTATGTTTGAAGTCGGTGAGTTTCTTAGAACCTTACTTATATTGCTTAACAAGCCTAACGAAGAAGACAAATCGCCAAACATGAAATACGTTTCGTTGAAGAGTTCCCTTCTGGTCTGCATCAGCAGTTCTACTTCATCAAATAGCACACTTTTTAATTCAAACTTGGTTTGTTAATGAAACTACAAAAATCGCTATATGTTTGCATATAAGATTTGAGGAGTTCCCTCAATTTCTCATGGATCTCATCCCATCCCATCATTAGACCTGGATTTGACAAAAATGGAACCAACTTGGAACTACATAATTTTGAACAATAAATAATTTTTCAAATCGCTTCACGCATGACGGAGTTCTGAGGTAACAAACATACAAAAAACCGGACAAGTCGGACCAAAAGTCCCCGACCGTAACCCTGGTGCTGAGGGGAAGAGGGGGGTTTGAAAGTTAATTTTTTCGGTTTTTCGATTATATTTCGGAAACTATGGGTCTGAGCGACATGGCCACTTATACAAAATGAAAAGTGATTTAATTTGTTACAAGTTTTATTAGGTAATTTTTTTTGATATCTTGTATAGTTTTAGAGATATCCGCTCTTGAAGGTTTACTTAGGGCTCTCATTTTTATCTTGATTATCTACATCAGTAAAGCTGCTAGGCCGGGTTTGGTAACATTTTCGTATAAATCGGGGGTGCTGAATTCATTTATCGTATCAACATTGACACCTTTCCGAAGTAAAAACATATAAACTTTAAACAAATAACTTTTTTTTTAATTCCTCTTCACGCTTAAACCGCTGAACCGATTTAGTTGAAATTTGGTAAATAGATGTTTTAAGTCCCGAGACAGGATATAATATAGTTTTTATCTCAAAAATCATACTTTGAAGGTGTAAAATTTGGTGTGAGGGGAATTCAGCTTCTTCCCCAAAGTTGAATTCCTGAGGTTAATACTGTTTAAATTTAGGTTTGAAGTCATGTTTGGTATCATTATCAACTAAATCAAACATGTAGACCATCCCAAATATTATTTAAATAGGTTCAGCGGTTATTGATTCCCCATACAAATTTCCACCCCACTTTTCACACCCTTAAAAGATGATTTTGGTTATAAAAACTATCCTATGTACTGTTCCGGGACTCAAACCATCTCTATACCAAATTTCAACGAAATCGGTTTGGCGGTTCAAGCGTAAAGAGGAGTTTTATAAAAAAACATTTTTTAAATTTTGTTTTTACTTAGGAATGGTGTCAATATTGATACCATAAATGAATTCAGCACCCCCGATTTATACGAAAACGATTCCAAACCCGACCTAGCAGCTTCACTGATGTAGATAATCAAGATAAAAGCGAGAGCCCTAAATAAACCTTCAAGAGCGGATATCTCAAAAACTATACAAGATATCGAAAAACTTGACTGAATAAAACTTGTAACAAATTAAATGTCTTTTCATATTGTATAAGAGGCCAAGTCGCTCAGATGCATAGTTTCCGAGATATAATCGAAAAACCGAAAAATGGAACCGTCTAACCCCCCTCTCCCCCCCAGCACCAGGGTTACGGCCGGGGATTTTTGATATGTTCACCTCCTAACTAGTCTAAACAAAGCTACGAAGTCAAAAATTGTGTTTATGTAGTTGTGATAATGTATATATCGCGGAGATGGCGGGATGCCTTAGACACCTTTACTAATGACTGGCAGGAATAAGCACAACAACATCAACAACGGGTCATGGAAATCAAGAGGACAGGCCTTTGTCCAGCAGTGGGACACTATAACAGGTTATTAAAAAAATGTATATATATTTATATATATGTATATATTTGTGTTTATATGAATATGTATTATATATATTATATTGTAGATTACAGGTTTTAATTATTTACGTTTGTAATAATTGAACCATAATTTACTTTTCCCCTCACTAGCTCGGAAAGCCGTTTTTTATCCTTTAAAACAAGCGGGGAAAAACGCATTTTATCCACTAGTGGGGAAAGTAATTTGACCTTGGATGGAGCGTGTTTAAGTAGCTTTTGACAGATAACAAAACTTAAAACGCTCATAATAATGGTTCGTTCGATTTTAATTATCATTAAATAAATGGTTTGAGAATTTAATAAAAAATACCAAATTTAGCTTTATTTAATGATTTTAAGTCATAAACCTTAAATTCCATAAGAAACATTTGTTTTTTTAAATGATGTTGAATGTAATTCTGAACGCACAAGTTGAGTCGATGCAATTTCAAAACGCATAGTCAGAAATGTCAACATTGTCAACAAAAATTTTCTCGCCGACTCCGATACGTAAAAATACACAACTTCCAGAGTTTACTGTTATAATATCGTATTGCCGTAAAAAAAATTGTGATTCCAGTGATGAAGATGATCTAACGCCTGTGGATGTTGCACTTTCCTCGCTATAGTGAGGGAAAAAGTTTTGTGTTACTCACGGGTGCAAATGTATTTTACTTCTCGTGTGTTTCAATTCCACACTCGCGAGTAAAATACAACTTTGCACCCTTGTATAACAAATAACTATTCTGTTCATAGTGTTCGTTTGTCTATTATGTTTGTTATATATTTTTCACTCTCAATTGCTCAAAAGTTGACTGGAATAGATCCCTTATAGGGATAAGTTCGCCTTTGTACATTGTATATAAGTATTTTATTTTTATTGTGTTTGTAATCTGTCTTATGTACAATAAAATGTTTACATACATACATACAAAATATTAGTATGCTAAAGAATAATAATTTGGATTTCTGATTGAAAACAAACAGAGAAAGGCCATAAAGATAAAGTCAATGGCTGGGTATCTTTATCTTTAGCAATAATCTAGTTTTACATGGCAGTGAGATACTTAAGGAATATCTTGATTCTGCAAACAATAAACAGCGAAGAGTAACTATAGGATGGAAGTCCTAAAGGAACCCTACATGTGATGGCAATAAAGCTGTACCTAAAGCATAATAAATACAATAACTTGCAATCGAACTCACTAAACAATAATTTGCAAATGACGTGAAAATTGCTACTAGCTGACAAGGCTGTATCTACACCCTGCATTAAAATGTACCCATAAACGTAAACCCAAAACATAATAATAGGCCCAGTATATATTAATCGTATCGTAACGGTTCAACACCCTAACTTTTTGAAATAGATAGGTATCTATCTGAATACTGCTTTAAAACCTAGAAAGATTAATGTTTCCATAATGTGGCCTTTTCTTAAGCGCTTAAAAAGTTTTGTTGCAAGTCGCGGAGATAAGTATGTATTATTTAGTATCTAATATAGTCCTCAAAATAATACAAGTGATTCTAATGAGCTGTTCTGCCTTTTTGGCTTTACTCTTTTTCTAGTAGAAATACAAAATGTATGCATCTGGTATTATTAGGTAATTTTTCGAATTAGCTACTCTTTCAAACACTGCACCTGTCTGTGCCCCAAAGAACCAAATGTTAGCAGCGCCACTTAGTGTTGCTCGCAGTTGTTTTGGGACACGGGGGAGTTGTTAAATCACGAAGCAGTTTACTTTCGTCACCAACTAGAACGTCAGTCGATCAATTAGCTTTATATCGTTAACATCAAGACAACCATATTTAGGTCAACGTAAACATGCAATCTAGCTTTTTAGTGTTAAAGCTGTTAGATAAAATTGTATCTCAGTGAAAGCATAATGCCATTCATCATTATACTTATTCTATCCCCACAAGTCAAAAGCTCAATGAACTAAAAAAAAGATAGCTGAACCGGTGAGATACACTGTAATTAATTATTTTCTTTTCTGAACAGAGTTCTTAGCTGTCACAATAGAGTGGAGCGCTGACAGACGGGCGCGCAACGGCAGATCATATCTGTCAAACAGGAGCGTTTGTTTGAGGTTTGAGACACGCCGCTACCGTCCGCGCCCGAGTGTAGTGCGCGCGTCGTGCCGATGCCAACCTCTACAGCTACAGCTACAGCCCAACCATCCAACTTCCTCCAAACAAAACTACCATCACCTGTCCGTCGTTCGTCATTACACTTAGGTACCGGCATTTTACAATTCTTCGTACTACTTTCTAATAGCCGTCGACTGCGCATGAACATTTGCATAAGTATTTAGGCAAACAATTATTCGCATCTTAGATTTATCTTCTTTGATTGTTTTACGACAGTTGACAATCGTGTAAGTCGATTCATGACTGACAATAGTCGCGAATCATTCGTGCACGTCAGATTACCTTTTAATCTGAACTAAAATGCTAGAAAGTTGTTTGATCACAATATGATGCAAAGTGGGTGGTCTGATTGGAAGCCATCTAATGCTCAAATGCCCAGGTTCTTGACTGCGTAGGCCACAACTCTTGTACAGTAACTACGTGTTTAGTGGTGCATGTTTTTATAAGATAATAACTTACGCGATTGAATTAGGATAAGTGCTTACGAGGCATTGCAAAAGAGCACTAATATCGAATTTATGATCCGTAAACCCCATTGTGATTAATGTTGAGTTTAACGATGCCGGAGTCGGCCTAGGCTCCGGAGATGCGTCGCGAATTGGACTAATACTCAAAGTGTTTGCCTTAAGCGATTTATCACTTTATGGTCAGCACGAGCCAAGTGTATTTCACGAGCCGGACAAAGAATTGAATCATAAATATTAATCAAGATTGCAATAAAATCCGTACGGCGCAGTCATACGTGCAGCCGCGGGCTTGAAGCGCCAGCCCACTTACGTTCACTTGTTCTGACGAGCATAAATTATTTTTCCGAGTAGCCTCATATCCCAAACCTAATAAGGTACACAAAGAACTGCGAAAGTTTTAATAGTGACAAATGATAGAAGCGAGTCACACGTACAAATAAATGGATAGATGCAATCTGACATTTACAAAACCATGCGTGGGTGAATTGTTGTTACTCTAGCTGGTGAACTCGCGCCACTGGCTGCCGCGGCATACCTGCCGTAAGCGATATATGGCGATAGGGTAACAGACATAAATGTTATCTTCGTTTGTATACGTTCAACGGAACTTATGAGTACTGGACTGCAAGAATCTGGAGCTTGCACTTTACGAGCAAGCACAGTCTTTTCATACATGCGAGTGCATGACAAAGGCTCTTGTTAATTATTAACTGTTTTGAAAGTACAACACGATCAGTTGTCATGTCTCGGTTTTATTAGTAACGGGGCACATTGCGGCACGACTGCGACCAGAGACGACATTACACGAGAGGTCCCATGACTTATTGAATGGCCTTAAGTGCTTATAATGATCTAGCACAGTTTCTTTCCAAACTTAAGGCCCCGTAGCTTCGTGTTCTTCTCTCACTATAACTGAGCGTACTTAAGCGTCAGCGAGATGGATGTGCGTGCTCGGGACAGTTGGGACCTCGGGACCGAGGATATAAATGTTTTTGAATTTTAATTTGTTGTAAGTTTTAATTAAAAAAAGTAATCGATGAGTTCCCTCAAAAATAAAATTGCGCATTCATAGAAGCAATTTTCACATTTTTAGCTTTTGTGCATAAATTGTTACAATTTTTTCAAATGCGTTTTAGACCAGTGGTTTTTTTCTATCGAGCGAAAGTTAAAAAATCTGTATGCATAATATCTATGTACCTATAATGTTAGCTAGTGAACGGAATTTAACATACAATTTACTCCACACCACACGCAATTAAGCGTAAGACAATAATGATGACAATAACTGCCTGAACAGCAATGTTCACAGGTAGTTTGTAAGCGTAATAGTGACAATATTCGCGCTGCACTGGTGCCTAGTACACTGGAAGTAAATCAACGTTGACATTTATAGCTAAACAGTAAGTTCAAAGACAATGCGTTGGCAGATCGTTTGGGCATAATGTTAGTGATAGTACAGTGGTAGGAAACAAGAATCCATGGGCATGAGTCAGGCGGGTGCGCTGGCGACGTCGCAGGCGACGGGCGGCGCGGCGGCCAGGTCGGTGGTGGCGCAACGCCCGGTGCCGCCGCCGCCGCCGCGCCGGCGGCGGCGCGGTGCGCGGTTCGCTCCGTCACCTCCGTGCCAATAATCATATTTCACATCTGTGACTACCCATTGTTGGCATAATCAAAAACATAGCTTCACCACGGCACACATATATTGTAATAGAATAATTGTAATAGACATTGCAGCAGCATATACCTAACTACCTACATAACTAGCTGCTCTACAAGTCTAGATATTTAGATAAAACATATTAACTTAACTTGGCTATATATATATACAGTAGCGGCAAAAAATCTATTATATTCCTATTTTCTTGCAGGTATTCATTCGAAAATTCGTGAAATTAGACTTTATATCACTTAAACAATGATTGTATCATCATCACGATCATATACATATACTTACGTCCCACTGCATGTGGCAACAGGCAGCTACGTTAACACAATGCGGAGTGGGACTTCATTTCATACACACCAATTAATGTAGGAATGTTATAATTATTGAATTTCTTATTTGAAAACACTCAAAAGCGAATCTTACTAACAATAAAACCTAGATGGATCAATTTTTCAGCCTCGTCAGCCTCTGGTTTGAAAATTAAATCGCATCATTACTTTACAATTTAATGCCCACCGGACTACCGCGAAAACTCGGGCAAACTAATTATTTTAAAAATAAACCCTAGTTAAATCGAATTGTCCTTTTCATACGCCCCTATAGTTCAAATTTCATTGAAATCGCTACAGCCGTATACAAAAAAAAACCGGCCAAGTGCGAGTAGGACTCGCGTTCCAATGGTTCCGTACATTAGACAATTTAAACAATGTCTTTTTTATGTGAAACGTCTTTAAAAAACGCGTAGGGGTCGGATAAAAACTAAGTACTTAAGTCCGACTCACACTTGACTGCACATTTGTAATAGGTTTCCTGTGATCTATAGGTAAAGAACTATTTTGTATATTTTTTTAAAAATGTTAGACCAGTAGTTTCGGAGATAAAGGTGGGGAGCTGGGGAGGATGGTAATTTTTTGCCTATTTTCTTGAATAACTTTTAAACTGTTTATCCAAAAATTATAAAAAATATATATGAGATTCTCACAATGACCTCTTTCAACGATATAGTTAGAAAAACTTCATTTATAATTTACTCATTTACCCCCCAAAAGTGGACCCGATGTTTAAAATTCATTTGTTTACGTTACATGTCCGTCTTTGGGTCACAAACTTACATATGTATCTATACAAAATTTCAACTTAATTGATCCAGTAGTTTCGGAGAAAATAGGCTGTGACAGACGGACAGACAGACAGACAGACGCACGAGCGGCACGAGTGATCCTATAAGGGTTCCGTTTTTTCCTTTTGAGATACGGAACCCTAAAAATGCAAATGTATTTGAAAAAATATGATAGATTATTTTCCGCTACTGTAAACGAGTCGGCAATCGGCAGCGGATAAAAATACTAAGATCAAGGTCTATTAAGCTAATAACACCACAAGTGTAGCGAATCCTCAGAGAAATAGGTACCTACGATAGAACTACTATTATAATATTAAGGATTCCGTTATAGCGATTCTATTTACGGAACCCCTTAAAAAAGGCCAGAGTTGGCAAGATCAACAATACTTAATGTTGTGTGTGGGATGTGTTATGTGTATTCAATATACGCGATATAATCCGTTTTCATAGTTTTATTTCATGAACTATGTATTTGGACACATCAGAAACTAAAATTAAAATGACTATTATAGCTAAGCTATTTAGCATCAGGCATGGCACCGATCTCCGTCTACTACCAATATAAACATGTAAGTATCTAAATGACCATCGCGATTCTAATCCATTACTTACCAATATGTAAAACCTTCCTTCGAGAGGCGACCTTTCGCTCTAGCGATAACCACAAAAACGGGGTGCCTTTGTTTGACATAATTATTGAAAGTCATAATGTAATGATTGTCATATTATCATTAGTCATAATTCAGAAACCGTTAACTTTTCAGGATTTTCCTCGGGTTATCCTATAGATAGGTTAGGTTTGTTTTATGGCAATGCTGAAGTTACGCGTTTCTGAGAGAAGCCAAATTATGACTAACGAAAATGTGGACAAACAATACATTATGACTTAAAACTATATAGGAAACAAAGCCTCACAAAAACACGTACATATAGACTTATTAGCTCATCCGACAAAATCTCAATTTCCATCCAGTGAAATCTTTGTCTAATTAAGCTAGGTTCTAATTAAGTCAAAACAAACAAATATATTTAGTAAACTAGTGGCTCTGTGAGCTGTAGACCTCGGGAACATAGCTTAAAACTCAATAAAATTAAGTATGGCTCCGCCAATTTGGGAAATTTCAATAAAAATTATCGACAACAATAAATATATTGTGTCATCGAACCTGCTCACAAAATTTCACGAGAACAGGTTGAGAATTTAGACTGGAGGATAACATCCGGACATAAGAAAGCATCTTTGCCCAAGCTAAAATGGAGACCTTAGCTTCGCTAACGCTCGGTCAATTAATATTTTTTAATCTGTTACCTGTTGATTTGAATCATCTCGACGTAGTAGGTCAGCAATGATCGACAACCATCGTGTACCTGGCTCTCATGGGCAGCGTAGCGTAATATGATATTTATTGATTTCTGCCGGAGCGTCGCTTAATGAATGCGGAGCACATTTCATGATTTCTCACGATAGGTTTGGGAACGAGTTTTTTTCTCGTTTCATTTCTCTCGGCAAACAATAGATCACCGAGCGCGGATGGAGGGTTGTGAGTGCGTCGCCGTCGCCGCTAGCGCGTACGCATGTTGTGAATTGGCTCCTGCTCATTAGTTTCAAAATGTGTCAGGCTCTACAAAAAAAATGCTTAAGTAAAAAAAATATAGAGTAATAATTACATCTGAAATGATCGTATTCCAGTATAAAATAAGGAACCAACCTAAGGTACCAACAGGTCGTAAGGTAGGTGTTCCTTACCTTAACTACCAAAAACTAAAGTAGTTTTATATAATATAAACATCAGATTATCACATCTAAAACAACTTGAATAATGTTCAAATGTATAAGAATTATGCTATGGTAATATAAAATTATCAAGTAATTTATCTAATTTAAGGTAATTAGTATACGCACACAAGTAAATTATGCTACTTATTGGCCTTCACCACTGGAGGGCTTCGTTACTTTTTAACCGACTTCAAGATTTCAAAGGAGGAGGTTCTCAATTCGGTTGTTTTTTTTTTTAATGTTTGTTACTCCATAACTCCGTCATTTCTGGACCGATTTTGAAAATTCTTTTTTTTTGATTGTAAGTATATACATACAGATTGGTCCCGTTTTTGTCAAAAAGCAGTTCTGATGATGGGATCCATGAGGAATCGAAGGAACTCCTCAAATGTTAAAGGCATACATATAGTGATTTTAGTATTTTCATCAACAAAACAAGCACTTACATTAAAAAAAGTGACATTTGATGAAGTGGAACTGCTGATGATGATCAGAACGGAACTCTTCAATGACGCATAGTTCACGTTTGGCGATTTGTCCTCTTCGTTATGTTTGTTAAGCAAGTTAGGTTTCAAGAAAATTTTTTGTCAAGCTCGAGTTCTGATGATGGGATCCATGAGGAATCGAGGGAACTCCTCAATTGTGAAAGGCATACATATAGTGATTTTTGTATTTTTATCAACAAATCCAGCATTTCCATTTTAAAAAGTGACATTTGATGAAGTGGAACTGCTGATGATGATCAGAATGGAACTCTTTAATGACGCATAGTTTACGTTTGGCGATTTGTTCTCTTCTTTATGTTTGTTAAGCAACTTAAGTTTTTAAGACATATTTTGTCAAGCTCGAGCTCTGATGATGAGACCCACGAGGAACCGAGGGAACTCCTCAAATGTGAAAGGCATACATATAGTGATTTTTGTATTTTCATCAACAAATCCAGCATTTACATTTAAAAAAGTGACATTTGCTGAAGTGGAACTGCTGATGATGATCAGAATGGAACTCTTCAATGGCACATAGTTCACGTTTGGCGATTTGTTCTCTTCCTTATGGACCCAGAGCCAAACTTGGACCCGGACTCGGACTCGGAGCCGGACCCGGACCGAACTCTGACCGAAACTTGGATCCGGACAGCCGGACACGGACCCGGATTCGTATCCGGACCCAGACCCGGACCCGGAAATGCTACTAGAAAAGTGGGTTAGGTGGGTGGGTGGGTTTTGAACTGCGATTCTCACAGAACAGAACTGCTACCAGAAAAGTAGGTTAGGTTAGGTTAGAGCTGTGACCCTTACAGAAACGAAATGCTATCAGAAAAGTAGGTTATGTTAGGTTAGGTTAGAACTGCGACCCTCCGCGGGTTGCTTACCTTGTCGTGGTGGAGGGGCTTAGTAACCGTGGCTTGGTCACCCACGGTGAAGCGAAGAGGCAACCAGGGCCGGCCTGTTGGAGGCGCGGGCTGGCCCGAGGAGGACGCTCCAAGTGGGCTGGTTAAGCCCGCTTGTGATGCGCCGAAGGTGGACCGTCGAGGAAGAGGAGTGTCGGTATTACGGTAAGCCGTTCTCCCTATCCTCGGCGGCCGAGGTGGGATCGCAGGGGAAGAGGAGTGATGTTATTTCGATGCGCCACTCTCCCTATCCCCTGCGAACTTGGCGGGGCCGTTCCGCTGTAGCGGCGTTGGTGGGGCTGCAGAGGAAGAGGAGTGTCTGTGTAACGATGTGCCGTTCTCACTGTCCTCTGCAGCCGAGTTGTGGTTTTGCGGCAGAACCATAGACCTGATCCGTCGCCGGGCGCCGGGAAAATTCCTAACGCCCGTGGCTTCCGTGGTGGGCTCGGGGGGTCCGCTACAATACAGAATGGAAGCCGAGGAGGAAGGCGCGTTTTACCATCTGGCGCGCCTAGCGTGAAGGGCCTTCGGGCATTCGCGAAGGAGCCGCGCTCGTGGGCGGCTGCCGCCGGTGGGGTCGCGGATGACAAGCGCAAGCGTTCCTGTTACCCCTCCATCAGGGCGGCGAGGCGGCATATGGGGGGTTTTTAGTGGGTACACCGTGGGCCTCATTAGCCTAGACGGGAGTCCCACATAACCACTCGGGTCACCCCCCGCACCCGGGTGGTATGCGTAATGCATTTTTCCCTCCTAACAATAAAAAAAAAAAAAAGTTAGAACTGCGACCCTTACAAAAACGAAATGCTACTAGAAAAATGGGTGGTTTTACCTCCTTTTCTACATAATTAGGCAAAAGATGCTGTCTTTTTTATTTCATTGTCTGGAATCTAAGAGTGCACCATCAACAATAAGTGAACTTTCAGCGGCATCCCCCATTGAAGTCGGTTTTTTTTTTCTTAAAAATTATTCTTTAATATATGACATCTATTACAGTTTATAATTTATTAGTAGTGTGACTACTTAAAAAAAAACAAATAATATTTAATAAAATAATTTGATTTGTTCCCAAAGTTGTTCTACTTATTGGGTTGAAGCAGTCATAAAAATTTTATGTTATTATTATCAACATGTTTTAAAATAAAATATTTACTAAGACTATTCATTTTCTACAAAATAATATCGACCATGTGCAGGTAAGATATAACAGTAATAATTAAAATCCTGATGAAAGTATGTCATTTATGTATAGCCGCACTATAGCAGTCGACTCCCAGGGCGGGGTCCCGACTCCCGGCAACCGGGAACCAGTTCCCAAGTCAACCTGTCTACGTACTTCCTGAATTACGCATGCTAAAATAATCTCTAACTGCTAAAATGCTCATAAAAAGTACGCATTTGAAATTTGAATCATAAAGAACATCGTTGCAAAACTTAAGAACTTTTTTTATTCCATCCATATGCATTTTTACAGCATAAATTACCTTTGTGTAACTTAAAAGGGGTTAATGATTCTATCCGGGCTCCGACAAGTAGTTCTGAGAGATCCCACAACTACCTGACTGTTTGTGAAGCACTGCATATGCACACATTGTAATATGTAGTTACTAATATACGAGTCTTATTTATATTGTAAAGTAAAGAGGCAGGATGAGCGGAAGCGGCTACCTGTCTCGTGAGAACTGACAGCGGATGCTGACAACATTGGAGAGATTCAATACTTGGAATTAAAGGTTGAGATTATTGTGTCAACTAGTTGCACATTTTAGATTATCGTATGTAGGTACACGTTTTTCTGGTAGATACGTGTAAATAAAAAATGTAGAGTAAATTACTCGGAGAATGCCATTCACTGGCAAACATTTTGAAAACTACCCTACATACATTTATTTAATAGGTAAGTATAACCATGTCAATCTACTCAAGTAGCATCTATTATAAAAACAGCACGACCTAAAATTAAACTCAGTTAAATTTATTAACAAATGAACTTTAAATTAATTAACCGAAATAACTAGAATACTATTTGTGTAATATAAGTTAGACCTACATAATACTATTTTTATTTGATAACAAACAAAAAACCTGTAATTTTTCGATTCAGTGCTGGACCTTTGGGCAATTACTGCGAAATTGCGAATAGTGTTGATAAGCTTACCCTAGAATAGGGAGATAAGTATAGTTCTGAGGAGTTTTAACTTTGGTGAATTCGACTTTTTGACAAAAAACTGCCTCCCATACAAAGATTTTCAGGGCTTGGAGTAGAAAGTCTTCCTGAAGTTACTGACTACCCAAGTAGAAATGAGTTTCAAAAAGTATTTTTTTGGCAAGATGACATCCTAATGTACATACGAGTAAAACAGCTTGTAAAAAATATAAACACAATTGTGGCTTTGTAGCAAGAAGCGAGTGAAGATTAATTGAATGCTTGGTACAATGCCTCAAGGGCCTATTTTAGATTTAAGCTAGTTATTAATTTCATTTATTAGTACCCTGTACTTACATATCTTGTATGTAAATAAAGAGGTTGATATGTACGTAATAAAAAAAAGAAAAAAAACTATATGATGTAAAAATTCAGCGAAAACTCACACACGCCCATACTGTAAAGATGGGACCCAAGGCAGAAGTAAAACACAAGACTGTCGAGTACAACTGAACTATTTATTCATTAAACTAGGTATATATAAACTTATGAATCTAGGTTACACGTGTTTAAGTGGGGATGGCTACACGTGGAAGGTGTCATATGGTTTGATCTCCATTCCTTATATAGAGGAGAGTCATCTTACATGAGTCTCCGATGACTCTGTATATGGCTACATTCCTAACCTAATATGGAGGAGAGTCATCTTACATGACTCTCCGTATATGGTACCGCTAAGCTATATGATCCTTATGATCTAATTACATGTTATTTAAATCCTATAAATACCTAATATTCTATACCTACACTTCATCTCCCTCCTTTTGGAAAAGGAAAAATATATTATTGAATATATTTTTTCTTTTTTTTAAATTTTTATATTATTGTTTTTATATATATTTTTTTACACTTTTTTTTTTTGACACTTTTTTATAATTATTTATCCATAACACAAAAATAATATTCATATGTCTTCCACTATAGTGGAAATTTTATTTTAGTATAACCATAATTATGCTAAAATAAAATTTTACTTACATGTTAAAATAAAACCATTAATAATACAAAAATCTCTTATCTTAATAAAATTAAACTTATTTGATAACAAAGTAATTCTTAATTCAATCTCCTCTTCTATTAATTCTCTTATTTCTCATTGACATTGTCATTATATAATACGCGTATTAATTATTTGTCACAATCATAGGTACCTTAAATTACACAGGTTTTTTTCTTATTGTCAGTATGCATAACTTTTCATAGTATCGTCTTTCCTATTTACTTGCAAGAAAATAATGTTTCACAATTTATTTATGTATCTCTTTCTCTTTTATGACGTCTTCACATGCTTATTATGTTTATTATTTGTTTTCATACTATCTCTTTTATAAAGCATGCACTGTATGCGATTCTCATTGCAAGGGTATACAGCATAATTATCTATTCTGTAGCGCTACAATATCTCTTCAATATATCATATATTCATTAATTCACTCATTTATTATTTTATTCATTATTTCTTTCAGGATACAAGGTATATTTTTATTATTATTTCTTTCTTTATTGCGCATATATTATTTATACCATTAATTATTACTTAACAGGCAGTTCTTTTAACACTTCCTTTCTTTAACAAACATACCACGTGTCCAAGGACCTTCACGAAAGGTAGCTCGACCGAATCATGATCAGGTAACAAGGATTTCGTGCCTGCCCTTGTTCCCGGTGTACCTTGCTACATTGTTTTAATTCGCACAACAGTTCCCTTCGGGCCACTGAAGCTAACGAATATCATTACTACCGCTCTCATATAATCTCTTTTAAAATAATTAATTTTCCTCATAATCTAAAAACAATTATTATCCGCTTCATATTACTCACAAACCATCAAAACTACAACATATAAGGATTTAATTCGCTCTTAGGTGATCAGACTAATTGCATCATAAAACTTATCTGCTTAGCTTTGCCATCTTTAACACAACTTTATAAACCTCACAATTTCAACCTTCTATCTTTGCGAATTTTCTCTTTAAACCAGTCCTTTATATTGTAATAACTTCATTTTCTAAAATAATCGTTTAACATCACTTTACAAAATGTTACCTACGAACATTTAATTTTCCATATCCCATAGTAAAATAACATCAAGTTTTATTTCATAGACATATCATAATATTTAACCGTTTTTCGTTTAATCTTTGTTACATATATGTATTCCACGTTTAATTTTTCTTTATATATCACTTATTTTCTTCCTCGTTATTTGTTTATTATGCATCAAGTCCGTGTTAACAAAGTCAAATCCGGTAAAATCATATCTTCTTACTATAAGTATCCTATGTATTTTCCTTCATACTTGACATATATCTACTTAATTTACCTTATAATAAAATAAACATTATAAAATCAATAAATTTAATGCATTTCGCCTAAGAATCTATTAAGAAGAAGTTAAAAGAATGTAATATTTCTATTTTTAAATTTATTGAATCTACATCTAAGAATTTCTTGTTTTTTTTTTAAATACATTTTATTAACCTTAGATATTTGCAATTTAAAAAAAATAACTACCCTGAAAATACAGCTTGTTATGACAGTCAAATTAAATATCCGCATGTACACTCTTAAAAAATAATTAAAATCTCGAACACAATTATTGAGTGTACCTTAATATAATAGGAGTCCATTTCTTCTTGTCTATTTGGGTCCACTTGAGTCATCCAGCCGCGCCCACAGCTTTCGTTGCTGGATAGCAATGACCGTCATCACATACACATGCAGTCTTGGTTCGCGGATTTGCACAGTACTTTATCCGAATAGTTAATCACGAATCAGAAATCACGTTTTCACATTCACGCTGATAGATTTCTCACAAAAATAGTTTTATTTACGTTATATTAGCAAACCGACGCTGGTATATCACTTGCCTTCTTGTCCATATTATGTCTTGCTTTATTTAATTTTACGTATGTTTATCACTAGAGTCCACTTTCCCACACATTATTTTAGTTTATTTAAATTATTGTTTGTTTTTCACTTTCAGTTTTTGCTTTTTGATATTTTAGTTTTTCACTGTTTTTTTTTCTTGCGAATGTCCACATATTAAGTTTTAAATTATTTTCTTGAATTATTTACTCGAAATTTTGCCATTGAAGCGCGCCCCGCCAGTGCAGAACCACCTACTGCACCGGCAGGCGCCATATGGCGTAGACTTTACGCCACTGGCAGGATCGCCATGTAAAGATGGGACCCAAGGCAGAAGTAAAACACAAGACTGTCGAGTACAACTGAACTATTTATTCATTAAACTAGGTATATATAAACTTATGAATCTAGGTTACACGTGTTTAAGTGGGGATGGCTACACGTGGAAGGTGTCATATGGTTTGATCTCCATTCCTTATATAGAGGAGAGTCATCTTACATGAGTCTCCGATGACTCTGTATATGGCTACATTCCTAACCTAATATGGAGGAGAGTCATCTTACATGACTCTCCGTATATGGTACCGCTAAGCTATATGATCCTTATGATCTAATTACATGTTATTTAAATCCTATAAATACCTAATATTCTATACCTACACTTCAATACATTGTAAAATGATTGTAGTTTTATTATATAGTACATAGTACTATACATACAGATTAGTAAAATAAATGAAATGCTTGAATATGTCCATTCGGTAAAAAATATATACCATATATAATATATCATGCATGGCCGGATTTTATCGTGTACATTCTTTAATGATTATAAACACCAACCCTTTATTTTTTCAGTCAGTTTCATGTAAAATATAAACTCAAAATTAAAGCAAACAAGAGACAGGGGAGACCGGGCCAAGACTGGATACCTAAGGAAAAAACTTACGTATAAGGAAAGTTAAACTGTTTAATGAAATAACTTTTACATGTATCGCAAATATCGCAATATCAGTAAGTTAACTTTATACTTGTTTTACTATCTAAATCACTTAGTTTTCGGTACGTGATTTAGATAGTAAAACAAGTATAAGTAAGTGGTCGTACCTCAAACGGAAAAAACGGAACCCATATAGGATCACTCGTGCGTCTGTCTGTCTGTCTGTCCGTCTGTCACAGCCTATTTTCTCCGAAACTACTGGACTAATTAAGTTGAAATTTGGTATACATGTGTAAGTTTGTGATCCAAAGACGAACATGTAACGTAAACAAATGAATTTTAAACATGGGGGCCACTTTTGGGGGGTAAATGTGAAAATTAAAAAATAAAGTTTTTCAAGCTATATCGGGTTACATATCAAATGAAGGAGCTCATTGTGAGAATCTCAAATATATATTTTTTTTTTTTCAATTTAGAAGTTATTCAAGAAAATAGGCAAAAAATGACCATTCCCCCCCTTTATCTCCGAAACTACTGGGTCTAAAATTTTGAAATAATTACACAAAATAGATCTTTACCTATAGATTACAGGAAAACCTATTAGAAAAGTGCAGTCAAGCGTGAGTCAGGCTTAATTACTTAGTTTTTGATCCGACCCGGGTTTATTAAAGACATTTCACTCACATTTCACATAAAAAATACATTGTTTAAATTGTGTAATGTTCGGAACCCTTAGAACGCGAGTCCGACTCGCACTTGGCCGGTTTTTTATTTGGGCTCTCCTCGTCCTCGTCCTATCATCGACCCTAGCGCAAGAATTGTGGGCCTAGCCATGACCTATATTACAAATCACCCACCCTTCTACTAAATACAAATGGTCCCATTCACTTAAGTCATTTCTCAGTCTCTTTTCCTTTATTGCGCTTCTACTTTATTACAAGGATTTATAAGGGTTACAATCCAAAAATTATAAAACGTTTAGCACAAATCGTAAAACGAGGCAAATGGCATACCATTCCGGTTTGCCATGACCGTTTTGCCCCAACGAACATTTTTTTTACAAGTTTTTTATTAACTTGCAATATACCTATGTAATATGTAACATGTTTGTACGGGTCAAATCTTGCAAGTTAAATTTGACCCGCTTCCCGGTTTCCGATGAAGCTGAAAATTTGCATACATATCATATGTAAGACGGGTGACAATGCAATATTATTATGGTACCATCGAGCTGATCTGATGATGGAGACAGGAGGTGGTCATAGGAACTCTGTTAAAACAACGCAATCTATTTGTGTTTGGGGTTTTTGGAATTGTCTCGATGAGTATTAGTTGCCTGTGGAAAGAAAAGTACAGTCAGCGATAAAAGCTTGTACCAAAAATGAAATTTTTGCCAAAAACTTATTATCAAATAATACTAAGCATTTCTAACCTATAGCTGTGATATATATATTTATATATTTGATCTTCATTCGGCGTTTAGCTTGAAAATATTTTAAAAACATCTTCGAAATTTGACTTAAAATATCGTAATATTATTCATTCATTCATATTATTCGAGGTTCATCTTGCCCCAGTTGCTTACTGAAAAAAATCCTACACAATAAATATCTTCAACGATATTTTTCACCAGTACCTAAATGAATCATTCCGCTAATCCTTATACAGCTACAGTAAACATAACGTAATACCTATAGGTAGGTAATTTCCTTTTCCTACATGTGTAATATAATATCTTCCTCCTACTGCAACATTAGAAAACTAATGTAACGTATCCGTGTGAAATATTTGTTCCTTACACCTGCTACTGGTTACGACTCGGTTTACCGCCTAAAAAATCTAGGCAAAAAACAAACGAAGGAAGAGAAACATAAGTGCTACCGGTATAAACACTGCACACAAAAAAATAATAAAAAACTTGAGACTGCACTTGTTCAGTGGGTTTAAGGTCGGCTCTTTAATCGTACATACACAATAAGTTCTTTAGGTATTTACATTTACATATAATTAATTATAATACACATGTTACTTACTTTAGTAATCTGTCATAAAAGAACATTGTTTTATGTATCAAATTTTCTCTGATTCGAATAGATCAGTTCACTAACCTTGATGTTGTTATCTGTATCGTAATAGGGCATTAACAGTATAAAAGCTATCTATCATTTGAAATTAATATGATCAGTGATCGGTGCGGTGCGACAGCGCGGCGCGGGGCGGCGTGGCGTGGTGGCGGCGCGTCGGCCGATATCTGCATAGCTCACGGGCGGAATGGCGGTTAATCAGGTGGCCCGTTACATTACATTGTGCTCGCCGTGAGTTCGAGCCCAACCGAACAGGTTGCCCCATGACAAAGGAGCAGATTCCATCGTCCCCGATCCGGGTCTGCGAGACCCACATTATAAATAGTCCGTCGAAATAATCCGTTGTTGCGTGTCACTACGGCGCCCACCAACGTCGGCCACCGCACGTTTACTATGCTTAATATGTATCGACCACAAAAACAATTCATTAAAAACTGCTAAGAGCGAACATTCTGATTCTGCGTACAGCTTTGACCTCACGGTGATTGATGGTCCACGATTTATTAATAAATATCTGAGTAAGTAATAGTCGCGGGTGCGCCGCAGCCAGTGCCATGCCGGGCCTGCGCCCGCGCCGCTTAAAACAATACTACTATCTCATCTTCTCATTACGTTTTTATATCATATAAGCATTATCAAGTTGATCATTTTAAACTTAAGCTTTGCACTAGACAATAAGCAACTAATAACGATTTAATTTTACAATTGTCATTTCACGCGGCTTTTAATGACGTGGAACTACGTTTTCCTACGGCAGGGCGAATTATGTAGGGACCTAGGTATAATTGTTTGTCCTTATAATTATTTCCGGAATAAAATATCAACCAAAATCCATAGATTGGGCGAGGGCTCGACGTCAATTCATTGCATTTGAGAGCTTATACATATATATTAAATACATACATACCTACTCGTATATATATTATACCTATAAACTAAGTACGGTTCGAGTGTAAGACATAATTTGCAATACGTTTCCACTAATAACCGTAAAGCAAGAAACAATCGGGTTTGGAGTTTGGAAGGGAATCTGCGCGCCACCTGCGCCGCAGCCGGGCGGCGCGGTGCTTTATACGCCGCTAAACAATGGACCAAACACCTAACTGTAGGTATAAATTTGTTATTTAAAACACCCGGTCCAAGCGTAGTTTACTCAATAAGGATCGCTTGCACCACCTGATTTAAATTGCTTTACAAGCAACAAGTGCGACTTGTATAGACTAAACTCAACTAAACTGCGGAGCTCTACTATATCCGGTATAGCGTGTGAACACTGTGAACCGCGTCCAAAAAAATGACACATTTATTATTTTGAAACGCTTAAAGCTAATAGATAATGGTAGTTCAGATGATATAAAAGCACAATGCATTTTAAAAACCGTTATACAATAATAACCATAGAAATTACATAATAGTTTCTTTACGAAATCAGTTCCTCCAAATTAATACGGTTGTTAATATTTTAGATGACGAACACAAATGAGATGGCCAGGCCGAGACCCAGCTGGCAGGGCCCACAGCCCGAGATCCGACCGATTATACACTAATATAAAATCATAAACGCTTGTAACGCCCCGGCTCGGCTGAAAGGGTTAACCCGTGCGCCGGAAATTGATTTAAATTACAGTTTTAACAATATTTAATGTGATATCAGGCTACCAAGTTTTTGTCCAAAACTGTTTTTGTTTGACTTAACAGTTAGACGGCAAAGATGTTTTGGTAGGTTAATTTAATTATATGTTATCATTTGTATTTATTGATTTTGAATTAATTGATTTTCTGTAGATTTCTGTTGATTAACTAATATAGTAAAAAAATAACAAACCTCATAATTAATCCAAGCATAGACTCGTTTAAACGACAAAGCGTAAACATAGCATAGCGTACAGCGTACGAAATTTTTACTCTCTCCCTCCGTAGAGTCGCGTTTCGTCAAAACTACTCGTACTACCTACCTGCACAAAAGTTTATGTTTTTAACTATTATGTGTGATGCAGTTGCAGACCCAGCACACAACATTTTTATTTATTATTAATAGTAATAATACGTTTACTTGTGTATTTCAATTATTAGAATGAATTTTAGGGATTCAATTGTGGTTTATTCCGTAGGTGTCCATATATTTTGGTAATTATGTTATTACATATTTATCACAACAATGGCTTAGTACTTAACACCTTAGCATCGGTATTATTCATAATATTTATAAAATGCGTCTACGTCGGCGTCTGTTAAAATTGTTATAATAGGTTTATTTTATTTTTATTTATTTTATTTATAGGTTTATTATTGATCTTATATTTACTTGGTAGTAAAATTGTTACAACAGAAAAAGTTTATTAGGAAATAGTGTGATGGCGGTCAATTACTGACCCAGCAGGCGTTATCCCGATTGTGGTTCAACAGATGGTAGTTTTTTGTGGAATCGGAGGGCCGGTGCCGGGGTGCCGAGTTTAATCTCAAAATTACGAAACGATTTGATATAGCGCTTAACGAGTCGACTTAGGGTGTACCTATATCACGAACAGTCGTATATGTACCTATATAACTAGAAGGCGGGGGTGCGCCCTATAACCGTATAATTACATGTTGTAGTTGCGCGCGCGGCGCGCTAGCACGCACAATTGGCTTAAACGAGTGTTTGCTTTGAAGTGCCGCCGACCACGGCGGTTATCCACGTGCGGTCGCCTTAACCCGTTCTCGAGTAAAGCTTATTAAGCGAGGCTACTCGTTTTACGGTTGTTTACCCAACGAAGAAAAAACATTCCTACTCATCTCGCAATTTCATAATCGTTTAGATGCCTAACGAGTTCCAGTAGGAAGACAATTGTAGCAAAGAGCAGAGATATCGCTCTGAGTAACGCGAGTAGTATTTGTGAGATAAAATCAATGTAACATGTGTCAATTCAACAACTCCCTAACTAAGTGTGTCATCTATTTGTTATAAAGAGTACAGTTATATCGCACAAATGCCAAGGGCTACATCGATCAATCCAGTGTTGTCGCAAGTGATTCTTAATCGACGGCCGAGTCGAAAGTTGAGTAGCGACATCGTGATAGCGAACTTAGCCTCCTTCCTCGCAGCGGTGCCGTGCGCGGTGCGCCTGTACAGTACCCCGCGTTGTGAAAACGCCCCGACCGACGCCGACGCCGCGCCGGCCGCGGCCGTCGCTCACTGTCGGTAATCGCGGCGACATCGCATACACTAATTATTAATCTCCTGCTCGTGACTAGCTTTTTCGATAAATCGTTTGCTAAGTCGAGCGAGGTAGAGTGTCCGGTCTGATATGAATTTAATGGGGTGCGAAATTTAAGATTTGATCATTATTGTGAATAATTTCATACTTATAAGCCTTAAGAATTTAAGGTTAATAACCTAAGGTTAATAACATTACTATTTTATACGATTCGTGTCATACAAATAAATAACTAATGGGGGAGATTTAAACACATACTTAAAATTGTTTATCAGCAATATTAATAAACATGATCACAACTAGCTCTTATCGTCTTTGTCTGTAGGTATATAAAGGGCTAGTTTTTTAGGGTTCTGTAGCCAAAATGGCAAAAATGGAACCCTTATAGTTTCGTCATGTCAGTCTCTCCGTCCGTCCGTCCGTTCGACTGTTTGTCCCTATGTTTTAAATGCTGTCTTGACATAAATGAAAGCTGTCTAAGTAAATCAGCGGCTCTATAAAACTAACAGTACTTATGTACCGCGCGCTGCACAATTATGTCGCAGGGCTTCCGAGTGTCACGGCAGCGACACGAGCCCGGTCACGGAGGACGACCACCCTGCGCCTGCACATGCATTTCTGTTCTAACTCGCCGTTCCAATATGCATCGTCTCTTTTACTCAAAGTTTTACTATTGGGTAGTGAGCAAGACTAAAACAACGTTTCGATTGTTGATGTTTAGAGTAGACCCCCTGGGCTACGCTACGCCCCATGACCTATCCACCTCCTGCTGTTTCAGACCAAGAGTTAAATGTTTAAAGAGATCGTTACAGACAGAATAAACTTACCTACTAAGTAAACAAAATAATGATCTAAAGCAATAAACACTAAATTCTAGAGCAAAACTCAAACCGGGCAAAAGTTCAAAGGTTCAAAATCAAAACTGATATGAAAGGTGATGATTTAATGATATGATGCGATGAATGCGCTATAATCGAGCTTGTATAGGGTGTCGATGGCAGGTGTTTTTTACAAAGTGGCCTGAGCTCCGATCGATAAACACACGTGATGGGCCTGTGGCCGAAAACGCCAACGATTCTACTTAACACCTTGATGGATCGTTTTGACGGTACAGATAGTTTACAACACTAATGCAACATAATAACTATCGATAAGTATCGTAAGGCGAACTTAATGGAATTAATCATGGGCCGTAAACGTTTAGCTCCGACAAGTTGGTAAGTATCTCCAATCTGTGGGTGATTTATTTTCACCTGCTACGGAACTCGCTCAGCCACTGCAGCTCAGCTATAAATCGACTGAGAGATATGGCCAATATGGGCCATGTACAGCCGTTAAAGAAATGCGCTAAATCAGCGTGAAAGCAAACAAGTTCAACACTTATCTGCAGTCAATTAATGCTCCAAAATCTATGGTATTTTTCCGAAAGAAATAAATCTACACTTGATATATTGAGTACGCGTATTTTCCCCATTACCACATTTAGTGACATTAAATACCTACGTAAGTTATATATAAATTATCTTAAAATAGGATGCTTAAGAGACCCGAATGAACAAAGCAGAAGCCGACATCGATTATGTATAATCTAGTCGTTCCACCGGACACCGATCGACCGACATAAATTAATTAATTGGGTCGTTTGTTAGATGACTTCTTCTAATCGAGAATACTAATATTAAATTCCCTCTATGACAGATATCGCTGCTAAAACCACTCGATCCAGATCTTAGGAACGAGTAATTTATAAATTTGCAATAGGTCAAGCGTAAATGTAACTATTATCTGTTTTATTATTCCGTAAACAATGACGTTTCATGTGTAAGACATGACATTTCTTAGTACCACATGAAATGTCATTTTAGTCTACGGAATAAAAAAACAGAATATAACTGTATGCTTGTTACAGGGACATATAGGTACATTAGTCCGTAATGTAACCGTGACATGTTACAAAACTTATTAATCCGGTTGAACGCGAATGGCGGGCGTTCGCTTTATTAAAAGCTCATTGTTTTATATTTGATATTGCTACATGCGTTATAGAATACGTCTGTATCTAGGCTAGCGAGATAATGATAGATAATACGGCACAATGAAGCACGCGCCGCACCGGTTCGTTAGTGTAACTGTTGAGTCACGGACCCAAAGATCACCTGACGGGGTGCCTATGACAGCTCGAGATGCGGGCGGCAGCGGCACGCAGTGAGCACGCGAGTACCCATGCAGCTCTTGCACCACTGTTGCCCTGGCTATTCACAAAACATTTGAACGCTCTAGGAGGAAAACCAATCCATTTCACAACATTAAGAGGAAAATTGATATTCATTTATATATAGTTGGTTAAGCAAATCTTGTCAGTAAATAAGAACAAAAAAAACTACACTCATCCTTTTCTTTTGGGTGCTAGTACTACTTAAGACAAAGATAGTATGATTATCTCTGTCTATGTTTGAAATGAGACAGTCCTTTGACAAACTATACTTACCAACTACAGTCCATTGTATTGTACCTACTTTGAAATTGGAGAAGGACAAAAATAATACTACATATTACCTAGATATATATTAGGTACTTACTTTAAAAAGAATTCCTAAATATTGCAGAGTGCATTGTGCGGTATATATCGCTTTGCGTCTGAAATAGCGTGTCTAAAATGTAAGTACGTAGAGTATACAAAGTAATTTTGTAACGCAAACATCTTAATCCTAGTAGGAGCAAGGTAATATCTTATTCAATTTCATAACATCATAACAAACACTAAAGAGATGACCAGGAATTAAGGAAAAAATCAAATATTTAAATTGAAAAAAAAAAATGGTTAAAAAAAATCGTTTCTATTGTTAATTAGGTACCGGGTAAACTTGCTAACTAATATTCATATTATAAATAAGAAGCGGTACAGAACATTGAATTTATAGAATTAGAACTCGTATCGTTAACTCGTGTTCAAAGGCACACAATCGAGGTAGGAGTTTTGCAACGATGGTTTTGACGGGAGCATTTGATCAACCTTTCTCCCTACAATAATACTCGTAGACTCCGACCTTCGGCGCCGTGCCGCGACTTCACGACTTTACACAAAGACTGTCAGGAATAATTAAAGTAATTACTGTTTATAGTCATTAATGGCCCACATAACGTGATATGGTTTGATTGATCTCGGACCTGTGACGAGATAATTATGGCTTGGTGAGGCGCTATTGCCACATGCGATATCTATTGCAGTTGGTTTTCAATTAATGAATAAGTACGGCGCACTTTAGCACAATAGTTTACCTATCACTGTGTTGTGAAACATCTAAGTCGTGCATGCCGACCGCATTTATTTCATTATTCTCTTAGCATTCATTACATAGGTACATTTTTAATTTGAGTAATTAACAATTAGACAAATAAACATTAAAGGAATGTTGTACCCTTCATACTTAATTCGTGCTAGACGGTACCCAACTACCCAGTAAACTAGTGGAAGTAATGAAAATAAATAAATATTTTATACTGTAAACAAGTTAATTAATAATATGAAGTAGGTATAAGGGTTCGGTTTTCGTGTTGTAATGTTGGTTTATCTACACACATATCATAAACCCTCTATGATGCCTTCAAAATCCGTAAATAATGGCCTACATTAAGATAAACTGTTTTGTTACAGCAAATTTTTCATCTGTGAAAATTTTATTATTGCTAAATAATAACATCGATTTCGATAATATTATTTCATTCAAATTTCGAACATCTCTGAAAAACAAAGAAATTTGTTTTGACCTCTATCCTAATATCAGTCGAAATGACGTTTTATTCGAAATGAAATGTCAATTGCATACAATTTTGATAAATCTCGCTTGTTAGTTGGTATCGAATGATATGGCAATCGACCTCCACTCTTGTTTGTCTCTGAATTTAAAAAAACTACGGATGCGTGACATGCGCGAAAAAAGTTTTCTTTGCCGCCATTTGACGTGCAGTTTATCTTTTAATTATACTCTGTATCTTTAGGTATTTAAATAGTCTCTGCTGCCTTTTACTCGTTAAACGAATTCTTCTGATAGTATGGATGGTATAGAAAGGATCGCAATCTCTTATGGCAGAATTGTTGTAAAAGTGACCGCGTTAAGCTTTAAATAATAGTTCCTAATCTCTCCGGTGGCGCTAGTTAGGCTCTGGGACATGAGTATAACATGAACCATATAAGGGAACAAATAACCCGACCAAATTACGTAGGTTGTTTTTGGTAGTATTTCGGTGTATGGTGGCGCCGCCTAATTACTGTTTTTTGATGGACACTTTTCATACATAGAGATTTGGCTCCTTTATACAGTCTCCATGTCTGATAGGAATAGAATGTCACATGAGTCCTGCATATTTAAAACATTATAATATTATATATAATAAACATTTGGTTAACAATTGTGTACCGAATTTATAATAATGCATTGTAATTTTAATAATTTAATGTATGTGAATAATAATGTAATTTAGAATAGCAATGTAAATTACTATGACGTGTAAAATTTTAATTTTATTAATAAATGATTGTATTGTATTGTATAATAAAAGTAAACAAAATCTACCCTCAAATGGCTCCTTAAGTCAGTTGAGGGTAGATGATAACATCACATGATCAAATCATGTAGGTTAAAGTCAGGTTGTTCGGTGACAGATCCAGGCGGTTTTATATTTGGTTGGATAACCAATAAATGTTATAACTACCCGAAAATGTACAAATTGTTTGATTACCTTTATTTAAATACCTAAAGATGCAGAGATAGTTTGTAAGTAAAAAGTAGCTCTAGCAACAGTTTCGTGTAAAATGTGCGATAAAGATATCCGCGAATTCCGCCAGAGAGCAACTATGCCCCAATGTCGGCTGTAAATGAGGTTAGTGAATATATCATAGAAAGTTTATAATATGTGTGTAGATAAAGCAGTGTATGTAACTTTACATAATTCGGCATTAAAAAACTAGTGTGATTCTCACTTCGTTCGTTTCATAAACCTACACTCGTTTTTTACTGCCTTTCATTATGTAGCAGTCACATAATAGTAGTTTATATGCTACATTCTGATTTTTAAATGCTCGACCCATCAAAATTCCGACTGTCGTAATTAAGTACGAATGATGAAAATCACGAAGATTTATATCTCTGAAAACCCGAAAAGCCGAATTTTGTAAATTCCGAACCACATAATTCCGATTATAAAAATTCCGATGGTGACAAACACCGAATTTAACAATTACAATTTTCGAAATCACGAATTCCGAATTGCCATTGTTCCGAAATTTTAAATTCCGAACCACATAATTCCGATTATAAGAATTCCGACAGTGACAAACGCCGAATTTAATATTTACGATTTTTAAAATCACGAATTCTTAATTGCCCTTATTCCGAGTTTTATAATTCCGAATTCACGTGATTCCTATTTTAAATATCCCAATTTTTAAATTGGCAACAGTTCGTTTTCGTGGGGGTCGCAGTTCTAACTTAACCTAACCCACTTTTCTGGCAACAGTTCGTTTTCTTGGGGGTCGCAGTTCTAACCTAACTAACCCACATCTGGCAACAGTTCGTTTTCTTGGGGTTCGCAGTTCTAACCTAACCCACTTCTGGCAAGAGTTCGTGTACTGCGGGGTCGCAGTTATAACCTAACCTAACCCACTTTTCTGGCGACTGTTCGTTTCTTGAGGGACGCAGTTCTAACCAAACCCACTTTTCTGGCGACAGTTCGTTTTCTTGAGGGTCGCAGTTCTGCCGAATTTTTATGCCAAAAATATTTTGTGCCGAATTTAACGTGATGCGGCACGACAGGCACCCGTAATAATTACTAAAACGCGAGTCTTTATTTGAATATTACGGATTTCATTTTTTCGACCTTATAAAAGACCGAGTTTCTGAATACCGAATTATTTTATTTCCGATCGGGCAACGATTTTTCGGACTTTAAGAATTCGGAAATAGCACATTCGTGATTTTATTCTATCGTGTTTATAAAAATCGTAATTTTGCTATTTCGGTCTTTTAAAAAATCGGGATTATGAAAATCGTGGTTAATAAAATCGGAAAAACATATTTCGAAATATTTGGGTGTTTCTACTAATACTACTACTACAATGAATAATGTTTTTAACTACTGATGTACCTACCCGAGTTTCCCTTTTAAATTCATCCGATCACTTCATTAAATTCTAGAATAAGTCCGTGTTAACATGTCCCATGTAAATAAATGGTTTCTGATTAGTAAGCCTTTTAAATGAGTCCTTTTAACCAACGTCAATAAGGATTATCGATTGCAATTCCGTGTGAGTAGTAGCGCGCAGGCGCGACGCACAGATAGCCGCGGGCGCAGCTATCCGCGGACACAGACACTGCATTAGGCTCCTACGCCTGCCTGAGGCGGCTCCTTTGCTCCTGCCATAAACGCATTTAACATATAATCACGCCTGCATTTCTCTTTTGTGTGCACAAAACAGGACTAAAAGAAGCCCTAAGATTGTTAATTATTTTATAGAGACCTGCTATGGCATAGCGTTTATTCTCTAGAATGCTGCGATCAATAAGGAATTAAATAAACGATATCTATTATTCGTTATGCAAAACTATTTTTTACAATTATGTATCTAATAATGTTTTCATATTTGTACAGTGTCCATAGGTATTTTTACGTGTTATGAGCCACCGTCAGTCCGTCGGTGACTACAAGTTTTTAGCCCATTTGATGGTAAGCACAGAACCTCACATGCGCATTGCTGACCCTAACTCTCGACAGTGCAATCCATAAAATTAATCTTTAAAAAAAAAGTAAAACCGACTTCAAACGGGAAAAAATAAAATATTATCTCGTTTTATATGCGCTAGCAAACTGATACGTTTGAAGTCGGTGCCAAGCCAAAACTTAAAAGCGTCAAGTTGCCGTTAAACCTAATGTCAACCCTGGTATAGTTTGATAAGAACAAAATAATAATTATTGTTATTATTTAGCTTGGCACCGACTTCAAACGTATCCGTTTGCTAGCGCATATAAAACGAGATAATATTTTATTTTTTCCCGTTTGAAGTCGGTTTTACTTTTTTTTAAAGATTAATTTTATTTTTCCATTTTTAGTGTTTTTCATCTGTCTGGCCAAACTGTCACTATAGGTAAACATTTTTGCACTTCGGGTAAGTTTCAAGTTTCAAGGTCTGGATATAAGCTATCAAGATTTGAGGGGTTGGACCTCATGGAACCCATCATCAGAACTAGACCTTAGACAAATGTTCCTTCAAAACTTACGTGTGCTTAACAAATATAACGAAGAGGACTTAAATCGCCAAAATTGAAATATGTGATGTTAAAGAGTCCCGTTCTGGTCATCATCAGGAGTTCCACTTCATCAAATGGTACTGTTTTGGATGAAAGTGCTTGGTTTGTTGATGAAAATACTAATACCGATATATGTATGCCTATAAGATTTAAGGAGTTACCTGGATTCCTAATGGATCCCTTCATCAAAACTGGGTTTTTACAAAAACGGGACCAACTAGGACCTATACAGGGTGATCAATCCAAATATTCACGCGAATACATAAAGAATATTGACCAGGTTCGATTCCCGGTTATGTATGAGTTAAAAAAAAGTTTCAATGTCATTATTATTAAATCTTAAATCGAAGCCATGGTTCCTAAGAACAGATGTCGCTATTTCTTATAGTTTCTGACTTCTCCCTTCTCACCCATTTGGATTGATCACCCTGTATACATTCAAACAAAAAATAATAATTCCAAATCGGCTCAAAAATACGGTCGAATTGATAACCTCCTCCTGTTTTTGAAGTTGGTTAAAAATTGTAATGTATGTTAGTTTCTTTTGGAGGCAATTGCAGATTTTATAAGTATAATTATGATTTGATGTTAATTTCTGTGCATCCTTATCGCACAAATACACGACTCCGAGCTAAATGCAATCTATACTTTGTTTTTTTCAGGGTTCCGTACCCAAAGGGTAAAAACGGGACCCTATTACTAAGACTCCGCTGTCCGTCTGTCCGTCCGTCTGTCTGTCACCAGGCTGTATCTCATGAACCGTGATATCTAGACAGTTGAAATTTTCACAGATGATGTATTTCTGTTGCCGCTATAACAACAAATACTACAAACCGGCCAAGTGCGAGTCGGACTCGCGCACGAAGGGTTCCGTAACATTACGGAAAAAAACAGCAAAAAAAATCACGTTTGTTGTATGGGAGCCCAATTTAAATATTTATATTATTCTGTTTTCAGTATATGTTGTTATAGCGGCAACAGAAATACATCATCTGTAAAAATTTCAACTGTCTAGCTATCACGGTTCATGAGATACAGCCTGGTGACAGACAGACAGACAGACGGAGAGACGGACAGACGGACAGCGGAGTCTTAGTAATAGGGTACGGAACCCTAAAAACATAATAATATAAATATTTAAATGGGGCTCCCATACAACAAACGTGATTTTTTTTGCTGTTTCTTTCCGTAATGGTACGGAACCCTTCGTGCGCGAGTCCGACTCGCACTTGGCCGGTTTTTTTTAAATCTGTATACGCCTCCTGGGGACGCCGATTTGTTGAGCAGATTGGCGCTTGCGGGTAGCGTGCATGCGTGGGCGCGATTGACTCGTCAGCGGCTATCGGGTCACTTAGCGCTGCGCTTGCGCGGCGGCGCGGGCGGCGCGCCCGCTTATCGTCGCGGGCCTGCGCTGCCCAAGCTACTCGCGAGGATTCACTTAACTTTATTTGCGGAAGTAACTAACTACAGCCAGAGTTGGGCGTTATCTAGATACTTTTTTATCTAGATAATTATTTCAAATAAATTTATTCGAAGATAAATTCAATCACAAATAGTGCGTTGACAACTTTTTATTTAGATAAATTATCTAGATGAAGATAACTGACCTCGTTTGTTATTGAAGTAAGCTTATAATATTTAATAAATTTATAGAATGTCACGTCGGGTCAAACCGTCACACTGTACTACTGACATTCATCTTTTATTTAAAATTTATATAATTTATCTAAATAAAAATGAAACTGATCTAGATAAATTCAAAATAACAAGTGACGGATTATTTAGTTATTTCAAATAAAAGATGATTTTGTTATCTTCCCGGTTATTCGTAAATAGATAATTTTTACCCAACTCTGCCTACAGCTTAAGTTTATAATGTTCCAATACCTAGCATTTAGATAGATATAATTCATTAGAATACGATCTATCCAAGACAGGCAAAGCGAGGCGCAAGGGCACTATACCTACCTTTTCTCGAAGCGCTTCGTCGTTTTTTTAACCCTCTTAACTTGGGTTTGGATTATACCAGATAAACAAAATTCTCGGGATATGATGTCATTAGTGGACTTATTGAGCATAAAAAATTCATCAATTACATAGCCCTTATACTTTACATTTTATTCATATCTAAAAAAAAACAGATTTCTTCAATCACTCACTCACTCACTGATGATCATCAAAACCTTTAGGGTACTTCCTGAAATCCTAGGAAGCTGAAATTTGGTATGTAAGATAGTCTTAGTACACAAACAACAAAATAATTCAAAATCTTGATATTTTTAGCCCCTAGGGGGGTGAAAAGGGGGATGGAATTTTGTATGGGGAATTAATAACCGCTGAACCGGTTTAGTTGAAATTTGGTATGTAGATTAAGATAGTTTTGCATCTTTTTAACCGACTTCCAAATCTCAAAAAGAAGGTTATCGATTCGGTTGTTTTATTTTTTCATATCTCCGTCATTTCTGGACCGATTATGAAAATTCTTATTTTTGATATATATATGTATATACAGATTGGTCCCGTTTTTGTTAAAAGCATACTCCTCAAATGTTAAAAGCATACATATAGTTATTTTAGTATTTTCATCAACCAATCAAGCTTTTACATTAAAAAAGTGACATTTGATGAAGTGGAACTTCTGATTATGATGATGAATGGAACTCTTCAACGACGCATAAGTTCACGTTAGGCTATTTGTCCTCTTCGTTATGTTTGTTAAGCAAGTTAGGTTTTCAAGACACATTTTTTGTCAAGCTCGAGTTCTGATGATGGGATGCATGAAAAATTGAGGGAACTCCTCAAATGTGAAAGGCATACATATAGTGATTTTTAGGGTTCCGTACCCAAAGAGACCCTATACAAAACGGTAAAAACGGGACCCTATTACTAAGACTCCGCTGTCCGTCTGTCCGTCCGTACAGACGGACAGCCGTCTGTCCGTCTGTCTGTCTGTCACCAGGCTGTATCTCATGAACCGTGATAGCTAGACAGTTGAAATTGTCACAGATGATGTATTTCTGTTGCCGCTATAACAACAAATACTAAAAACAGAATAATATAAATATTTAAATGGGGCTCCCATACAACAAACGTGATTTTTTTGCTGTTTTTTTCCGTAATGGTACGGAACTCTTCGTGCGGGAGTCCGACTCGCACTTGGCCGGTTTTTTGTATTTTTATCAACAAATCCAGCATTTGCATTTAAAAGAGTGACATTTGATGAAGCGGAACTACTGATAATGATCAGAATGGAACTCTTCAACGACACATAGTTCACATTTGGCGATTTGTCCTCTTCGTTACGGTCCCGGACACAAACTTGGACCCTGACTCGGCCCCGGATCTGGACATGGACCCTGGTCCCTAGACCTGTAACCAGCCTAGGACCCAGACCCGGACTCGTACCCGGACCCCGACTCGGACTCGGTCACGGACCGAACTTGGACCCGGACACGGACCCGGACCCGGATCTGGACATGGTTCTGGACCTGAACCTGAACCTGAACCCGTACTTAGACCCGGACCCGGTCCGGGACCCGGACCCGGACCCGGAAATGCTACAAGAAAAGTGGGTTAGGTTAGGTTTGAACTGCAATCCCACATGGAAGTCGGTTTTTTTCTTAAAAATTATTTCATGTAATAGTTTTGATGGGATTCTATTTTCTTTATACAATATACAAGTTCCCAATGGATTCTTCGTCTGTAAACAATGTAAGAGTATTTATACTCAAAATTTACCGCAATAATCTTTTTCTTTTTAAATAGGTATCTTGTTGTGTAAAGTGGACGTTATGTTTACCTAAACAAAATAGTTAATATTATAGATTACAGAAAGATCATTACAGATTATATTGGCGGATAATTTACATTACAAACTCTGGGTGGCATTCAGTTTGTCTAACACAAATCTAATTCGAATCCAATCTGATTATGAGCGATGGCTCTGAAAAAAGGCCCTTAAGGGGTTCCTGCACACTTCCTGCAGAATCAACATTTATATTAAAATATAAGTTTTAATCGTGTATTCTGAAATTATATACATACAGATCATTATGTGTATTAATTACACATAATAATTAAACTAAAGTCGCGTAATCATTTAATTATTGACAGACAAGTATAGTAAATTAGTAAACACAAGCAATCTATCTTTTATTTATATAAATGCGTGTGTCCTCACTGACTGATTCATCAACGCAGAGCCGAAACTACGAAAGAGATAGAAAGTACATTAGGTGGCATTTATAAAGTGTACAAGAGATAAGAAGCAATTTTGAAAAATATTATCCCCTAAGGGTGTTAAAAAGGGGATGAAAGCTTGTATAGGGATCAAGTTTTATATTAAGCTAGGACCTTGAAACTTCGTAATGACATTTTCATAAAATACGAGAAAAGGAATTTCAGGTTTTTTGAAAATTCACCCCCTAATAGGGTTAAAAAGAGGTTGAAAGCTTGTAACGGGAAGGATTTGAGTAGGGATTTGAAGTTAATAGGAAGAGAGTCATTAGAAATAACAAAAATAATTTTTGTGCTTTGAAAATTCAGCCCATTAGGGGTTGAAAGTATAGTTCGTGAAATAAATTCACGTGGACGAAGTCGTTGGGCAACAGCTAGTTCAGAATAAAGGGAAGGTGAGTAGACTAGTATAAATGGATGGATTCTAATTAGACATACGCGAGAGTGCGCGTCGCGCCGATATCGCGCACAGAAGCTCTTTCCAATCTATTCTTGTAATGGTAATAAAGCTAACTTTCTATCTTTTATTTACTGTCGCGGTGCTCACCCCTTTATCGCGATTGACAACGAGGCGGGTAATTGCACTTTGCTAACCACATACCTAGCTAAAGTTATATTAAAGTTTACTTGCATGTGGCTAATAGCTTAACTAAATAAATGTAACTAAACTTAGTAACATGTAATTATTAATTTAATATCACCTAAATACGTAATTTTTGAATTGTCAAGCATGATATTTTATACCTACGTGTTTATAGAGCCTAATCTTTAGGTACCTACACATATTTTATTATTCGACTTCGACTTGCGGGCATCAAATCTATTTAGAGGGGGAGGAGTGGCATGAAAGAGCCAGTTTTCTTTACGGAGGAAAAAGACTACTTACAATGAAAAAAATGCTAATTTTTTTTGTAAATTATTCTTTATTTATTTGAGTATATCATTTCGCACATAAAAATTAACGACATATGCATTTCAAAAAAATGTATCATCTGGCCCTTTCATCACAATTCGGTATTGAAAGAGCTGCTACAAGTTTTGTAAGAGCCGATTCATATTACAACGCGTAATATTTTATGAAAATTATCAAAAATAATAATACTTGCGACATAAAAAAAACTAATACAATTCTAACAATTTTTTTAAGTAATTCAAAATCCAAAAATTCAAATTCAGAATTATTTATTCCATGTAATTACTAAAAATTTTAAGAAAACTAATTCATCAGTCATTTTAAGTAATCATTTTAAACGCTTTAATCTTAGATTTAGATTCTAGATTTAGATTTATTTATTTCAGGATAAAAATTACACTATAAATTTGCATCAATGTCAAAATTATGCTTATCTTCTTATCATGATCGTCAAACATTACATACTAAAAAATACAAAATAAATTTAAATAATTTTCTCTCCCAATAAGGATCGTCATATAAGTATGTATAAACAAAAACATGTCAAAAATAGATGTCAATCTTAGCAATTTAGAATCATCATTAAATCTCAAACAAAATAAAATATCACAAAAGAAGTAAATGTCATTTTTAAAATACAATAAATCATTTGAATCATAAATAAAATTACATATAACATTACAAATTCAATTCCATGAAGTCACTTATAGAGTACAGAGGGTTATCCAACAAACTTAACATATTAATCAGTCATAGGTACATATACCTACTATATAACCTAACATATTAGCGGATTTTTTTATTATTAATAATAGTCTCTAAAATAAATCAAATAAAAACTAATATCTGCTATCAAAACCAACATCATTAAATCTTCAAGAAGTTCAAAAATTATATTGCTAACTGAGCTTACATATCTATCTATTCATTAAATATAAAGATCAGATTGTTAGGAACCTGGAATACATATTATTGTTATATCAAAATTAGAAACATTTCTTACAAAAATATCAATTGCCCCTTAATGCCACAAGACTCATGAGCTCAACGAAAACAAATTTTGCACTGAAACTGTTTTCATATGATTTGCTACAAACTGTGCAATCATCACTGTTTGTATTTGTTTTCGAGTATTTTTTGCTTCGAACAACCTTTTTTTTACTGCAGTATTATTTATAGAATTTTCCTGCAACTTCACCGACTGCCTCTTTAATTACCGATTTTTCAGGTCTTTTTCGTTTTTTATACCAACGTTATCCATAATGTTAAACAACGTTATTAATAATTTATTTAATTAAAAAAAAAATATATATATATATATATTTATTTATTTAATTTATTTTATTTCCAAAAATCTATTTAAAGGTTATGAAAGAACCAGTTATGAAAGAGCCGGCTTTTTGAATGCCCATTCATCCGGCTCTTTCACGAATTGTTCTCCCAAAAAATATAAACTTCAAAATAACAACAATATATATATATTACTACTGAATAATACTGAATCTATAATCCACTGGCCTATAATTGTTAACAATAAAATACCAAAAAACAACTTCAATGAAACAAAAAACTTACTTTTGAATGGCAAAAACTGACTCGATGTCTGTTAGTTTCAAATGCAAAAGGCAAATGTTTGTGGGTGACGGGAAATCAGTGTTGCCACCTAAAAATAGTATTGCCAACCAAATCTGTTCTAAAACTACCAAAATAATGCAAGTGGCTCTTTCAAAACCTGGCTCTTTCATGCCATTTCTCCACGAGTACTTTGTAAAAAAATACGGCAGACCAATTTAAAAAATGCCTTAGTAACCACACTATAGGTACACATTTATTTCGCGAACTCTACTCAGAACAAAGAACCCTAATGTATTCAACAGACATTTTATAGTTATTTGTTATACAAGGGTGCAAAGTTGTATTTTACCCGCGAGTGTGGAATTGAAACACCAACAAGCAAAAGGATTATATAGTTGAACCACGAGCGAAACACAACAAACACCCGTGTGTAACACAAAACTTTTCACCTCACTATAGTCACTATAGCAAGGAAAGTGCAACATGCAAATAAACAGCTCATAAATAAATAAGTCTTTATTTGTACACATTATAATCATCATCAGGTTAATTATACTCATCAATATCATCATATAGTATACTATACTACCATGTCCAGTAATGTTATAACATTATGTAAAATTTCTGTTGACATTGTTGACATTTCTGACGATGCGTTTTAAAATTGCATCGACTCAACTTGTGCGTTCAGAATTATTTTCAACACCATTACAAAAAAAAACAAATGTTTCTTATGGAATTTTAAGGTTTATGACTTAAAATCATTAAACAAATCTAAATTTGGTATTTTTATGGTTCCGTACCTCAAAAGGAAAAAACGGAACCCTTATAGGATCACTCGTGCGTCTGTCTGCCTGTCTGTCTGTCCGTCTGTCACAGCCTATTTTCTCCGAAACTTCTTCTCTGTCGTATCGCTCTTGACAGAGCGGTCGTGGTCACGTGGTCGTCCGCTTCGGTAGTAGAGGCGGACACAGCTCTTCGCACGATCTCCCGCCATCTCTCCCTGTTGGCAGACTGTCTAGCACACCCAGATACGCGGTTTCCCACTGCGGACTTTATTTGGTCAGTCCAGCGCATAGGTGATTTGCCGCGCGATCTGGTTCCCTCCATTCTGCTTTGTACGACCAGTCGCTCTATGGAGTCGTTATCTCGCCTGGAGACATGTCCTAAGTACTGTAGTATACGCGACTGTAATACGGTCGATAAACGCTGTGTGATGCCGAGCTCCTGGAGTATGGACACGTTGGTGCGGAAGTCCGTCCACGATATCCCAAGCATCTTCCTCCAGCACCACATCTCCAGGGCATCCATCTTCCCCTTTTCCAACTCGCGCACTGTCCACGTCTCTGCCGCGTAAAGAAAAATAGGAAATGCAAGTGTTCGCACGAGTCTGACTTTGGTAATGTTGCGATTCCTCCATACTTTCTTTAACTTCTCCATCGCAGTTCTGGTAATGGCCATGCGTCGTTTCACTTCATCTACGCAGCCTCCGCTGTTTGAGATTAAAGCCCCGAGGTAAACGTCACAGTTCGCAATCTGTGTCACGTTGGGCGAATTGCCATTGACGCGGTCCACGATCATAATCTTGGTCTTTGATCGGTTTATCTTTAGTCCAAACGTAAGGCTTATGCGCTCCATTTTGAAAAGTAATTCCTCCATAAGGTCAGCATTACTGGCAAATAAGGTGGTATCATCTGCGTACCGCAAGTTTGCAATTTTGTATCCACCAATCGCAACTCCATCAGTCCAGTCTTCGAGAGTGATTCGCATTACAAGCTCGGTGTAGACGTTAAATAGTAAAGGCGAGATTATGCATCCTTGTCGCACGCCCGCACTTGAATGGAAACTATCTGAGAGGAGGTTATCTGTCCGCACTGAAGCTGTTCCCCCTTCGTAGAGTTCCCTGAGCAGGTGTACGAGGTGTTGTGGTGTACCCATGTCCAGTAATGATTTCCACAACGTTGGCCATTTCACGGAGTCGAATGCTTTGGAGAAATCAACAAAGCATATATATGTCGGCTTGTTGAACTCCCGAACCTTCTCGATGACTTGGCGAACGATAAGAATTTATTCGCGGGTTCCTTTTCCTTTCACAAATCCGGCTTGCTCTGGCGCAATTTCTCTGGACAAATATGCTTTCAGTCGCTCGTTTATGATGTGTAACATTATTTTGCTAGCGTGTGTTATCTGAGCAATGAGTCGAAAGTTGCTACACTTCTTCGTGGAACCCTTTTTATGGAGGGGCATGAAGACCGTGTGGGCCCACTCAGTGGGCCATTTGCCTGTAAGCCAGATCTTGTTGCAGATGATGTGGAAGATATGCACGCCACGCTCTCCCAATGCTCGTATAGTTTCAATTGGGATTTCATCTTTCCCTGTGGCCTTCCCATTCTTAAGATGTTGGATAGCGGCTCTTACTTCTGACTCAAGAATATCCGCTTCGATCATGTCCCTGGCAGGTTCCGTGGGTGCGAAATTTCGCGACTGAGGGTCTTGAACAAGGACTGACAATAATTCCTCCAAGCTTCCGAAATTTTGTCCAGTTCAGTGACTACTAGGCCATTTTGATCTTCGACGGCCCAGGTTTTGGACGGCAACGTTTTCGTAATGAGGCGGATCTTGTGATATAGGTCTTTTGATTGATATCTGTCTGCATGCGCCTCAATTTCATGACACAAATTGCGCAGGTAGGTGTTGTGATCTTGTCTGCATTTAAGTTGAATCTGTGCAGACATCTTATTAAGATCCTTAATATCAGCTCCCGCCGCTTTCATCTTCCGCCGTTTTTCTACAAGATCAAAAGTGGCATCAGTCATCCAGTGCTGTCTTTTGTGAGTTGTAATTGGTGGAGCGGATTTCGTGACAGTTGTAGTAATGAGCGTCTTAGCTCGGTCCCATAGTGCACCGGGTGTTTCGTTAGCAAAATCTGCTTCAGACCATTGTGACCAGTTCTACTCGGCAATCCAACGGAATCTCTGAACATCCTTCACCTCCAATTTCCTCCGTTTTCTAATCGTTCTAGTTGCTGTTAGCTTGAGCTTTAGCCTACAAATCAAAAGTTGGTGGTCAGACCCGCAATCAGCCCCAGGTAGCGTATGGGCATTTGTTACAGATGATCTTCATCGCGACCGAGTCATAATGTAATCTATTTGATTGCGAGTTTTCCCATCAGGCGATATCCAATTGTATAGCCTTCGAGGGTGGTGTTGGAAAAGGCTATTCACAATCAGCAGGTCGTTTTCAGAAACGAATTGTAGTAAGCGTTCACCTCGTTCATTCCGTTTCACGAGCCCAAATCTCCCCGCGCATTTGCCCAGCTGGTGAGCGTTTTCTCCAATTTTAACGTTTAAGTCTCGCAGGATGACCAATAACTCTCTATTGGGTACCTTCGCTATTGTGGATTCTAGTTCGGAGTAAAACTTCTCGATTGCTCCATCACTTGCGGTAGAGATGGGGGCGTATACTTGAACAATGTTCATAGGTGAAGCTTTTATCTTAATGCTGATAATCCGGTCGCTTACCGACTCGTACCCCATCACACATTGCTTCAGATGCAAAGGTATTAAAAAGGCCACGCCGTTGCTGCTCTTGATGTCGTTGCCAGAAAAGTAAATAACGTGGTGGTCTGTCAATAAATGTCCGCTGCTTTTCCAGTGGGTTTCGCTTAGGCCACAGATGTTCACACCGACTCTGACTACTTCTAGTTCCAACACCTTAAGTTTTCCAGGTTGGTTTAAACCGCGCACATTACAAGTTCCTATCGTCTAAAGGCATCGTAGTTTGATGAATTTTCCAGTTGTAGAATTTCCATGAGGGGCCTGGTCTCCTACCCCGCCATGGCCGGTAGCCTGTTTCACACCGCGCGCCCCGGACGCAGCACGGCGCCGGTCGCTAATCGGTTCGCAGGGCGATCGTGTCTCATTTGCGTGTGCTCTCATGTGACTTTCTTGGGAATGTAGTCGCAGTGGTTTCCCATTTCCTTCTGCGCCAAATATTTTAGGAAATATTTAGTCTCTAAGGCTCGCTGTAGCCTCTTCAACTTCAGCTGGACTGAATGGTTATGCCGCCATTTGCTCGGTCGCCAGTGCCCCTTCGGTTATCTAGCAGGAGGTACCACGGTCGTAAACCGCCGCAATTACGCGCGTGCAGGTGGGGTTGACATTTGGGGTGGATAGATGATGTGCTTCTTCTCCCCCTTACTCTCCGAAACTACTGGACCAATTAAGTTGAAATTTGGTACATATACGTAAGTTTGTCACCCAAAGACGGACATGTAACGTAAACAAATGAATTTTAAACATTGGGGCCACTTTTGGGGGGTAAATAAGAAAATTAAAAAATAAAGTTTATAAAACTATATCGTGTTACATAGTTTAGAAGTTATTTAAGAAAATAGCCAAAAAATTACCATCCCCCCCCCCCCCTTTATCTCCGACACTACTAAAATTTTGAAAAAAAAATATACAAACTAGCTCTTTACCTAAAGATCACAGGAAACCCTATTAGAAATGTGCAGTCAAGCGTGAGTCGGATTTAATTACTTAGTTTTTGATTCGACCCCTACGGATTTTTCAAGACATCTCACGTTTCACATAAAAAATAGCTACATTGTTAAAAATTGTGTAATGTACGGAACCCTTGGAACGCGACTTCGACTTGCACTTGGCCGTTTTTTTTTTTAAATTAAATTCTCAAACCATTTATTTAATGATAATTAATATCGAACGAACCGTTATTATGATGAGCGTTTTACGTTTTGGTTTGTTATCTGTCAAAAGCTATTACTTAAACACGCTTCAAGGTCAAATTACTTTCCCCACTAGTGGATAAAATGCGTTTTTACCCGCTTGTTTTAAAGGGTAAAACACGGCTTTCCGAGCTAGTGAGGGGAAAGTATAATATAATAGGTATAGCTACGAATACGTTGCAATTGCTGTACCGACAACTTATTTTATTGTATGTAGTGAACAGTAAGTGCCAATCGGTTATGTAGTCTGTTCCCGTAATGCACAATCGCTATAATAATGGGTATAATGGGTTGACTCCATCTATAATCGCTCTCCCCTGAGAACTTGAAACGAAGAAATTAACAGAAACCGACTGCTTCATGAGAACTATTTACCTATTATTGAAATGTTCTCTAATGAGGGGATCGTTCTATATATAATAACAGGTTACGTTTTTTAATTCAAGTTCTCGATAATGTATGCTAAATAAATCTGTAAAGGGTGACTTTTAATCATAACGGTTATAACGATATCGTTTAATAATGGGAACAATCTTAAAGCACCACTGTTAACAACAATTTTTTTTTCATTCAACCAACATTTTTTTCTTCCTAATTATATTGTTATTAAAATTTAGTTAGCTAATTAAATAGAGAAGAATCATCTTAAAATCATTAGGGGATGTAAATGGGTATTGGTTAATGGAAATTAATGGAAAAGTGCCCGGGCCAGTAAGCATGGCTAAAGGGTGGTCGGGAACAGTGATGCGACGAGCGTGGCGAACCGCCCGCGCCCGCGCAGGTAACACACATGCTCTATTACAAAGCTTTTTGCTAAGCCTGTAATTTACTAAAGGGATTGATTAAATTGAGTTTTGGGCCATGACACTAGACCGTTTCATATACCCAACAATATAGGGTTGTGGAATGTAGCCAATCGAATACTATGGTGCTAACTTAATAAGCTCGTCCACTAAGACCACTAAATATCCATTAAAAGCAGCTAAATAGGTATACATATGTATAATTTTAATACAGAAATGAGTCTGCTGACTATTTTTTTACAAGTTTTCATATTCATCAACTACCGAGTCGTGGAGAGCTTTCTAACAAGTTTTAAAAGCACGGCGACTCTATCATTACTTTATTAGGGAGTTTCTATATGGACAAATTGGGCAACTAGATACTTATCGATGAGTCATACATTAAGGAATTGTGTCGTCAAGCTTAAAAAGTACATGCTAAATCTACTCCAGCGAGTAGTTAAAAGGTTGATTACAAAGTTTTAAGGGAAAAGCAGTTTAAGTATACTACCATTGCAAAGTAAACAAAAACTTGTAAAAACCACGGCAAATATGCGCAATACGCACACACAACGAATGTGTGAAGTTTTGCAACAGAGCCGGCGTTAGAGCTGCGCCTGCGAGTCCAGATGCGCACGTGCGCGCACACCGCGCAGGTGAGGGCGCAGACTGCCTTTTCTACGAACCTTACACTCATTGTGTAAGTTTAAACGATGCTTTGACTGTAACGGTCCCGAACAGCTGGCTGACCCACCACTAAATCAAAATCGCACTTTGATAACTATGACGTGAAAGGTATCGAGTATCGACTGTAAAAAGTATTACAATATATTTAATAGTACGGTACTAAATACCCTAAATGCTTAGTTTAAATATAACTGCACGTGTTAGTTATGCTAAGGTAATAAGAAGAATATCTAGTTACAAAAGTATTTTGGCTTAGGTACTTATGATAACTCAATCTCTCTCTTTTGCCTTAAGGTTGACTGGTAGCCTTTTGGAATTAAGTCCGCCTTTTGTACGAAAAGTTTTCTTTTGTGCAATAAAGTTGAAATAACTAAATTTGCCCGTTAAAACATAGCTATCGTAAAACCCCCAAGTGTCCAGTACCTACCACAACTATGGTCAGTAAGTTCAATACATAATTAGTATAAATAGTAAGTGTACTTTTTGGATTTGTCAGTTTTTTTTCCTAAGTTATTGTTATAGATATCTTGCCATAGATATACGACATTTGAATAATAGTATGTACGTATGTAAAAACTTTATTGTACATAAGACAGATTACAAACACAATAAAAGAACAAAAATATATACAATGTACAAATAGCCACACCTGAACGAAGATATTCGAGTTAATTTTGGACCATAGTTAAGAGCTTTTGGACTATAGTTGGGTGGTTTACGATACTCAGCTCTGGTTTTTTTTCAAAGATCCGAAAATGTTAAATTCAAAAATAAATCACATTTTTCCCTATACATATAATAGGTATATATATTAACAAAACTTGAATGAAAGGGGTTTCCCGATAAATAATACAAAGTTACCCATTAAAGGACTGTTGCTTAATTCTATCCCTAGTACTATGTTCTGTCTGAACAGACAGCCTAAGCATATATTATATCAACAATAGCAATGTACGTAAATGTAGCGGTCAATTAAACTGTACTACTAATAATTCAGCAACAAATTCTTACGAGTGCTTGTTTACTTGGGTTAGGTTCGTGTGACAGCGTAGATACAGTTGCGCTAAGGACCGGTGTGTTTACAACCATCTTACGTTTGCAGGCGCTCGTACTAAAGAGCAAGGGATTTGTAACCTTGCTGGTTCAGAAGTAAGAGGCGTGGGTCTGTGTCTGTGGGATTAGTATAAACAAATAAGAGTATGCTGTAGCGTAGAGCTTACTCACCGGTCGCACGTGCGCGGCGCGCCGGAGCGCCCGCGCCGCCGCCGTCGGCCTCTAATCGCTGCGAGATTAGTGCCTCCACTAACAATCATGTCGATAACTGCAACTCGCACTGCAACTGACAAGTGACTATTGAAGTGCAGAGCACAAAACACAGATACGGCATACGCCAAATACGTACACTAATCAAAACTGCCTTTTGGGTCCTCATAAATATATCATGTAAATAATGACTGCTTTTCCATGAATTTACCCCTGAAAATAAGCATTTTGCCATTACTATCAAATTAATCGAATCAGATTATAAACATATGTCGACTGCGTTTTAATACTTAGTTATTTTACTTTTAAATAATTATGCTTACCTACATGTATATCTATGAGATGATATTTTTATATAGGTATCTCATTCTCTACAATAAAAAATGGTGGCCTCCAGAAGTTAATCCTTTAAAACAACCTCATTTGATTGCCCCATATTATATATAGATTACTTTTGTAATGTTCGGACAGTTCATCGATAAGTCACCAGGCTCTAGCGTAGTTCTCCGCTCGTAAACATCGGACATTTAACACACAGTGGTCGCCGCGATTATAAATAGATTGCTACGATACAGCCGACGTGTTTACAGGCCGTATCCGTCGATAGTCGATACCTCCGCACCGATCGACGTGCTATTAATTCGCGGATTTGACTCCAGGCTTGACAAATAAGCTGTGATAGTGATTGATTTGAACATTAAAGCATTTATTACGCATTGAAACACGATTTTAGAATGGATATTTGTTACAAAATTACTAACTTTTAACTGCGTCCGTTCTTGCAAAAAATATAAAATTTAATTGCAGACTGTACAAGAAGTTTCTGCGAAACATGTTTTTTCATGGGTACATTTATAGATAAAAAAATAATGAACGCAGAAATGTTATTTTTTCCTCTAGCATAAAAACAGAACGTGTCACTTAACATCTTCAGTAAGTTAGCGGACCTATCAACAACTAGAAATAATGATGTACCATGTACCTCTAAGTGTATATGGGATTGCGTGTTGGAAACGAATTGTAAGCAATACCTTGGAGCTTAGAGCGTGGTGCAAGTCGCAAGAGGCAAGTGTTTGTCTTTAAATCGTTAGTTATTTTAACATTGCCTTCATTTTTAATCCTGCAAATGGCAGTGACTAAGAAGAGGTAGATGCGACACCCGGGATCAATGATGTGGCTACGCGCAGGTTAGCGACCCGCAGCGCTCGCTCTGGAAAGTTGCCTCTTGTGTCTCATAAACTCGCAAAGTCGAGAAAACTTACGAACGTCATGGGTCGTAAGGTGCTCAACCACCTACCGGCTGACATACTGCTGCACCAAGTGCAACTATATTTAAGACTAAGCTCAAAAAATGGCTTCTTGAGCAGGCGTTCTACGACCATAGGCAGTTATTCTCCAGTACATCTCCTGGAACCTCCGAATGTCAAGTCAGTTATGCACCAACTATTTTCAGTAACTTGTAATATGTACTTACTATGTACTACAATTGTATTCGTTCTGTGCAATAAAAACATTTTTATCTTATCTTTATCTTTACATAGTTGTAAGTTGTAAGACGCTCTAATAATAAGAATACTATTTGAAGGGTACACGGAATGACATGACATGTCTAGTCACTTTAGTAACATTTTGAGTAATCGAGGTTTAAAAATTTGGAACCATGTCAAAATGTATGGTAACTCCGTGACCAGGTCTTTTTTAACTAAAATAAAATTGTGTTACTTACATATTGCAGTAAAACAAATACTTCTGCACAACACGTATAATTTGTAAAGCACTTCCGAATACCACTAAAAAAATCTACATATGGAATTTAAAAAATTAATATAAAACCAAAACAAATTATTTTTCTGACGGTCCGCTTTCCGCACTGGCGTGAACTGATTACGTGCGAAAGATAACGGCGTATAAATTTAGCTGTAGAAGGAAAGAAATGGATTAATGAGATGGAGATTATGGACGATAATGGCTGTTTCAACGGGTGATAGGTGCCTAAATTTAATGCCGAATATTAGTTTCGCCTGACAATTAGGAGCAATTAGAATTTTGAAAATGCCATAAAGAAATGCGGAATACGGATAACAGCGGCTTTACAGAATTAAAAGAAATATGGCACAAAAAATAACAATTAACAATTATAGGGTTATTAAACGGGAACCGATTCAATAACGTTAAAAAATATTCAAGCTCCGTAGACGATGACAATTTGCTAGTTCCTTTCCACAAAAAACGTTCGGCCAACCAAAGCTGTACCGTGACCTACCGAACCACGCAGTATGCGGGCTCGTGTCCTCCGTGGGTCTGATACCTGACCGCCGGTCGACGACCATCCACTGCCGACTGCCCGTCGGCGGCTGCGCCCCGTTGTTGATACGGCCACCACGCACCACCGGAGCACTGCTCGACGGTGGCCTTAAAAAGCTCCTGGTGCAGGCAACTACGGCCAACAAGGCCGCGGAACGACGGGAAGAAAAGCGCACTCCAAGTTATTATTGGCAACTTCAGAAGAAAACGTTCCTCTCGATTAAAAGGTTAACTTGACGAAAACAAGGAAAAAAATTGAAAAATATTCGCGGACCACAAACAGATCTTTCCACGTCAATCTCAAAATCCATCTGAAGTCCCCCAAAGAAAACAAATTTCTTCTTTCCGAATCAGAATTGAAATTCAAAATTCAACGCAATTGTAACCTGCCAATATCGAAAATATCAGTCCAAAAAAGGTTCCATGTGTTTTTTTAGAGCGCCATCTAAGAGAATTCCGCGCTAACGATAACCCACTAGCCCTCGCACAACAAACAACAAAAAAAACCCGAAGAAATACGCAACCTACGTTGATATGGAAGAAGTTCCAACAACCACAGGTAGATGGCAAAAAAATATAATATGTAGCGAACGCTACAATATATTATACAGTGGTAGCAAAAGATATAACTAATAGTTCATTAAGAGCTCGACATTTTGAAATGAAAATCTCATTTTCAGAAAAAAGTGACTAAACATGTCCTTTCCGTGTACCTTTCATTTGTAATATATTTTATCTTAATGTCGACATGTAATGAAATACTACCAATAAATAGTACATTACTACAGAGGCCGGGAAGGAAGGGGTTGCCGGTCGAATAGAATGGCCGAATAGTTATGAGGCCGACAACCCGTTTTCACGCCGATGTATGTATAGTGCTTTTCTCAAACGTTTAATATAGGTATATAGTTTGTCAAAGGACTGTCTTATTTCAAACATAGACAGAGAGAATCATACTATCTTTGTCTTACACTAGTACTAACACCCAAAAGAAAAGGATGAGTATAGTTTTTTTTGTTCTTATTTACTAACAAGATTTGCTTGACCAACTATATATTATATCAATCAAATATCGATTTTTTTTTAAACTAGGAGTATTCCAGCTTCCAGCGTAGCAAAACCGTCTCGTGTGATGCGGAAGGGTCCTGGATTTTCCCCAGGCTACCATCCCCCCACACAGTCCTACCGCTCGAATGGCCATAGTGCCATAGAGCCTGTCAGGTTAAAAAAAATATGGCTGAATGCCATGATGGTGTGCCACAATTATATGTGAAATAGAAATTAAAAAAAGCCACTTCCCGGCCTAGGCCTGCAACTTTGTATGAAATTTCATTACAGACCTCTCGTCTAGCCGCGCCTGAAACGTGATACTTCCCAGCCTAATATAAAGAACGTAATATCAATATTACATAGCATGTTTGAGAAAATTAATATGAATATGTTTGTTTACTTTAAACTTAAAAACAAACACAAGTAAAGAAAATAATGTAGGGTGGGAATAAAACGTTTTAGGGGGTTCACTCATGGTACGATTTATCTTTACAATACGTCGTTACAAACCGATCGAAACGACTAATCGGTAGTGCATGTTAATATCGTTAACGATTTACTTAATCGAAGACGATATCGGAAATCGCAGCAAAAAACTTCTTCAAAAGCACTCATTCATCCTAGTTTGTTATTATTTAATTTAAATATACCATATACGAGTAAGTACTTAGCTTCAATGGCTTCGTCTTTTAATTTCGGCAAGGCTGCAATTCTTACAGAATTTCCCAAATATGTCATAAATTGAATCCGTCCGAGAAACGTCCGGGTTGGGTTTTAGAAAGCGTCCGGATAAAACCCAGACATTTTTTATCGGTAAAAATACTTCTCTATTGTCTGGGAAAAAATGCGATTCACCCATCGAAAAGGCCTAGCCGAGATGACAATATTTGATAGAAAACTTGAATCGAAACCAAAATAATGTATAAAATATGTAGTCACGTGACTTTTTGTAATGTCATCCCGATACACTAACTTTTCATTTGGCATTTGTCGTTGTACAATTGTCATTGCCAGCGATCCTAAACTTGAGCCGTATGTAATAGTCGGAGATGGAATCTGGCGGGCGCCGGCCGGCGATTGTTCTACTGTCCACGTCGCACGCAGCACGCAGCGGGCAACTAACCGAGCGTCATCAAACACGTAGAGGTTTCCATTACACCCGTCAGCTACCAATCATCAATAGAGGTAGGAACAACTTTCGTGCAAACTGATTTCTAGCTAGATAGGTGGTATACTAAGTTTAATTATATACAATGCCTATAAGGACGCTTACCTATTGGGATATAAATAGACCCCGTAGGCGCAATAGTACTTATAAAGTAGTATGTACCATAGGTCCATTTCTCTATCGGTATTAGACTAATATTATTAGTCCACGAACTGTCAAATCGTATGGGTTGCTATGACAAAGCACTAATAATATTAGACTAATATTAGTCCGTTTTCTATTGGGAGACAGTATGACATTTTCAAGGTCAAGTACAGAGCTTCCGGCGCTCAGAAAAAAAAACTGATGGGAAAATCTGGTTATCAGGTAACTAGATGATGCCCAATTCATTCCCCATACCAGTGTTTTAGGGTTCCGTAGCAAAATATGACGCAACACTTAAAATAATAAACTAAAGTAGTAACGAAACGCAAACAAACCCTCATACTCGTATTTTCATATTTTTTGTATTACACTTGGTTTATAATAATTTTTAAGAAAAAAAAATTCAATGTGAGATGCCGGTGAAAGATTTTTGTTGGTCCAATTTCGGTCCGGGTCCGAGTCCAAGTCGGGGTCCGGGTTCGAGTCCGGGTCTGGGTCCGGGGCTGGTTCCAGGTCTAGGGACCATTTCCATGTCCAGATCCGGGTCCAGGTCCAAGTCAGGGTCTAAGTTTTGATCCGGGTCCGTAACGAAGAGGACAAATCGCCAAACGTGAACTATGTGTCGATGAAGAGTTCCATTCTGATCATCATCAGCAGTTCCACTTCATCAAATGTCACTTTTTTAAATGTAAATGCTTGATGTTTTGATGAAAATACTAAAATCATATGTATATTCAGGTGACCAAATTTTTTTACAATTTTCAATGCATTCCTTGTCTAAATATAAATCTAAGGAAGCGGCAGATGTAGTTAACAAAGTGCTGCGAGACTAAATATCATCTCGTGTATTTCATGGTTTTGTGAGCAGGCCAATACAAGGGTCAGTAAGCCCAATTTTTGCGAAAAATGTATCCATTTTTAGGGTTCCGTACCTCAAAAGGGGAAAAAACGGAACCATTATATGATCACTCGTGCGTCTGTCTGTCTGTCCGTCTGTCACAGTCTGTTTTCTCCGAAACTACTGGAATTTGGTATACATATGTAAGTGTGTGACCCAAAGACGGACATGTAACGTAAACAAATGAATTTTAAACGTGGTGGCCACTTGGGGGGGGGGGGGTTAAATGAGAATTCAAGAAAATAGGCAAACAATTACCATTCTCCCCCCCCCCCCCCCCTTTATCTCCGAAACTACTGGGTCGAAAATTTAAAAAAAAATACACAAAATAGATCTTTACCCATAGATCACAAGAAAACCTACTAGAAATGTGCAGTCAAACGTGAGTCGGACTTAATTACCTATAACAAAATATAGTAATAGACGCTTAAGTTTAACCTATTTGCAACACCGTATTCCATACTCATACCTAAAAGACGTAACTCCTACTTTCCAAACCTGAATATTTATTAATTTACCAAGGTTATTAAGGCAGCTTACTTGAACTTACTGACTCTCGGCAAGTCAATGTTTGATCCACTGGATAAAAAAATGTTATGTATCTTAAAGAACAAGGCCTGCTCTACGCGACACATAAAAATAGTTTGTTACAGAAACAAAAAAAATTAATTAATTAAATTAAAGAGGGTTGAAATTCCCGACGGAGGTGCTAAAAAAAAGACGTGCATATTTAATGCACATTGTCTCTCTTTCTACACTTGTCAACTGTGGGTTAGGTACAGCAGGAAAACGTACAGCGCCATCCGCGTGCAGTATAATAATATATTCCGGACACTGATGGGGCTTTCGCGTTCCTGCAGTGCCTCCACCATGTTCGCGGAAGCCAGAATCCCTGACTTCTTCGCAGTGGTACGCGCGCGTATTGCTTCTTTTTGGGAGGGGATGCGCCGCTCGCAAAACACCTTCCTTATGTCGGTGTATCGCAACATTAGTTGTCATATGTTTAGGCACTGGCTTTCCGTGCACCAAAACGGAACAAAAAATAGTGTAATACTATTTTAATTGTTTAACTTTTATTTTAAGTATTTTGTTTTTAGTTAAGTATTCCTTTTGGCATTGTAACTTTTAAATTGTATGTTGATATGGGTGTACAACTGTACGTGTTGCCTGAAATAAAACTTTATTTATTTATTTAATTTATATTTTTGTGGCACTTCGCTGCTTCATTAAAAAGCACGTAAATACGCAAAAGATGACAAAATCTAATAATAATTGTTTTTTAAATTCGTCATTAGTTTGTCTATTTGATAATATTGAATTTGTTTCAATAACTTTTAATTTATTTGATCATATGATGTTATCATCTACCCTCAACTGGCTTAAGACGGTTTGTTTACTTTTATTTAAATACCTAAAGATACAGAGTATAGGTATAAGGAGCCGTTTGGTATATGGTAGGCCGCAGTCCTTTCCGTGTCGATCGGACATTCAGATCCTGTTGTAATGACAGGTACTGTTTTGATAAGCGTTTTTAAATGGTGAGAAATTGTAAATAATGGATACATCCACAATAATAATACTGTTCGATTTCTTGTCAGCTTTGACTACAATAAACTTTCATTTAACAATACAATAAACAATAACAATATTATTTAGTTTACTAATCCGATCAAATATTGGTGCCGTCTGCTGCGGACATTAATTAAATTTGGTTATTGTGTCACTTTTAGCTAAGATTAACAATAATATGAAAAATCGGCCAAGTGCGAGTCGGACTCGCCCACGAAGGGTTCCGTACCATTACGGAAAAAAACAGCAAAAAAATCACGTTTGTTGTATGGGAGCCCCATTCAAATATTTATATTATTATGTTTTTAGTATTTGTTGTTATAGCGGCAACAGAAATACATCATCGGTGAAAATTTCAACTGTCTAGCTATCACGGTTCATGAGATACAGCCTGTTGACAGACAGACGGACAGCGGAGTCTTAGTAATAGGGTCCCGTTTTTACCCTTTGGGTACGGAACCCTAAAAAGTGACACACGCCAAACCAGTCGGTCGGCGGCAGCGACGCGACACGGCGCACGCGCTAATAACTAGTTGTAAATTATTAAACGAGTCGCGCCTGCGGCGCGCCGCGTCGCCACCGCGCCCGCGCCGCCCTGCCACTTGTTCCATTGTTTGCAATCACAACACAATTGCGGAAATAGTGACCGGCTGCTGACACCGACTGCCTACTAACTATTACAATTAAATTGTTATGAAATCAATCGCTTAGATCTACTCCAACAATAATAATAGAGTTCCGTTACGGAGCTTATTTGGAATAAATCGGAAACACAAACTGATTGATTGGACTGCTTTACATAAGTCGAATTGGAGTCTGGGCAATACAATTCTAAAGCAGTTAGTTTCACCGTACAATATCTTCTATGCAAGGCTTTTACGAAATAACAAAGAAAATGACGTGATTGGAACGTAAAGCCACTACCGGTACGGTAATTGTGGCACAGGATCAGTATCTGCACGAATGTGAATTTCGTAAGTCGATTGTGAGGTGGTCAAATTGATCGATGATGTGAAGCGTGCGCGCGCGCCGCGCGGGCTCCGCTTGTCAATTAGGTTAGCCGGGTTCAGGGCCTGGGCTCCAGTTGTTCTTATCTGCGTCCCGCTATCTCGCGACGTTTACGTAACTAACCTTAACAAGAGGAAAGCTATATACATCTTGCCAATACCCTATGTGCAACTCCATTATCTCTTCACCTTAAGCTTATGTGAATTATGGTTTCGATAGTATCTATAGGTCCTTTGAACAAAATGCCGTAGGTATATTCTTGAAACAATTACACATAAAAAAACATAATATCTTCGCAGATTGGCAGCTTAATCTGTAGAAATGAAATTAAAATATTTCTGGGGACAAAATAACAAAAATCGTTCCGCTCAAACAATCTCCCGATTGCAAAAAAACGACGACCTTCATTCATCTTTCACGATCCATCCTATTATGTAAACTCAATGAAAATAGTATAATGAAAATGTATACACCAAGCGGCACACAACTCAGCTTCTTCTATCTCGTTTTAACGAAAAATTTTGATAGATAAAAGCGAGATAACCGTATCAAAATAGGGTCGGATTCCCGTCTAACGACGAACGCTTTTTGCTTAGGTAGTTCGAAAATCGATGATGAAATCATGACAAGTGAACTCCTAAATTCTAAGGAAATTTACCCAAAATAATAAAATCGATCCAGTAGGATGTTTAAAATGCTTAGTTCTTTAGAGTATTTTGAAGACCTACATACCTAATAGTTAGCAGGTTACGGGCACAAACACAATCCGAGCATTCCGCGCTTTAGATATAGATTTCATGAGTATGTATTTCAATTTTATTTCATTGCTATCTAGTTTCGCATGCTTTGCTAATAGGGATTACACGTTACCGTATAAGTTTTTGTTTGTTGATACCATTTTTATAAAAAAAATTTATTCCTTACCTACTTATTATTTAATCCTGGAACTACAAATAGTTTCATTAAGTATAACAAATTTAGCTAACTTATGGGGCATATAGCGCCAATAGCTATAAAATTTTGGATCCTTGGGTTAACGGCTGCCAAAAAAATTGCGTAGATACAAGCACAATTGAATTCGCTGTAATCTCAGAGGTCGCGTATCGTGCGCCTGAGCGCGCCGGCAGCTGCGCCCGCGCCACAATAGACCCTTGCAGGTTGGTGCATTCCCGAGACGGTCTCACTTTCAAATAAATTCGCCTTTCGGCGGCGGCGCGAATCAGCTGAGCAAAACTCCACAGCAAATCTAAAGCCAGGAATTACTTCGTTCTCCAAAATTTACGCGTATTGGATTTTTTTTTATTGCAAAGGGAAACAAAGCATATAATCACACATACATTTTAACAAATTGAGTTAACACAACAGCCAGAACAGTTTCCACTCATAGGTAACATAATTATTGATCTGAGAGAAACAAAACATGCAGTACGTGCACATTAGTAAATTAACAAGGCAATTACAAACTAATAAGGAATAGATACATATGTAATATTTAATTAATGAATTTAACTAATTAAGTATTATCATCAGTCATAAGTTTTTAATTTAATCAATTGGAAAGAATCCTTTACGAGTATACGTAGGTCATATTGCATGTACTGTAACTCGGTATTTATTCTTGTTATTTTATACTTACCCCGAAACTTAAACTACCCTACCTACCTACGAATTCAAATAAGCTATTTCCTACTTATTAAAAATAAAATCAGTTCTTTCTCGGCCCCATAGAAAAAGACCCCTATTCACAACTACTAGCAAAGCAACTAGCCAAAGATTGCGCAAGTCAAGCAGGCGTGGTATAAAGTTACTCTTGTGGAAACAGCTGTAGGAAAGCTCCCCTTTACCTGGCCATCCATGTACGCACGTGTTATATGTATGTGCTCTTGCGTCTTGAGTAAATACTCCGTAAGTGTATTTATTGTCCATAACATCCGGAGGTCGGCGTATGCTCGTGACGATTTTTGTACCGGTTCATATTATTTGCATAATGTTTTGTAATGGTAAACCATTTTATTGAAACATTTTTACATTTAAATATAGCACTACGCGTCATAATGCAAATAGAATAGTTTATTATGCTGACATCAAATAATTTATGAAATCAGAAACACATTAGTAGTAGTGATACCTTGTAGTGATAAAAAAGTTGTAGGTACAATAAATAAAAACAATTTTTTATTGGTTGTGTGTGCTTAAGACAAAAGTGGATGACCGCGCGAAACTATATTTCCATACAAGTCACCGTTTCCCGTTCTGGATATTAACATTACAGAATAGCTATTTATGCAACAAGTGCGAAAATCATCTTTACGCACGTGTATCATACAATGTTTTACTATGCATTGTGCGAGTAAATAAAAAAACATATCACGGCAAACAAGTTTAATTATTAAAAGGAGTGTTTTAAATCGACACGAGTTGCAAATTACCTATTCGCACGTGTATCGTACAACGTTTTACAGTACATATGGCCCTTTAAACTTTCGACATATACACGGAAAGTGCTCTTTTCCGCACTAGTGCGAGAAAGTGTGTACTGTAAAAAAAAATTGTAACAAAAAGCACTAGTGCGGAAAAGTAGTACTTTCCGCATGATATGGCTCCGTAGGAAACGCACTTTTCGAGCACATGCATTGTAAAATATTTTTTTCATTTCTCACGCTCTGAAAGAGGGTCATTGTTGTTCTAAAAGGTGTGCAGAAAATGCTCTAGTGAGCATTTTACGTTCGAAGTACAATTTTTAAATTTTTTTTACGTTATCAATTGAATTTTGAGTTTAAATAAATTTGTTGTACTATTTCCATTCTGATATTTGACTCTCCATTCCATAAACAACGATACTTTTGCCTAAATTATTAATTGAAAGTACCCTCAAGAATTACGATATTCCATATTTTAAGATAAACGTTATCGATTTTTTTGAGATTGAGTTATGCGTATCTCTTTCAACTCAAGTTAAGATAATTAAACTATTTTTATGAAGCAGAAACGGCTGCGTGCGTTACTGCAAATTTATAAATTAAAGGAAAAATGGTTTTCCAATGGTCGCAGGTTCGAGTCCTGCCGGAGGTGTAACTTTTTCCATTTTTCCTTTAATCTAAAAACTTTAAGATAATTATGCGTAACTCCTCGCAGTTTTCTTTACCGTGTTCGGATATTTATTATCTCAAGTTATCATAGTTTCGCGTAACCACACGCAGGTAGAGTAAGGCCTGAGATAAACTTGTAAGTTTTACTTACGTAAGTAGTAGTATAGCTGTGTCCCTACTAACGTAATTAAAACTTGCAAGTGTATTTCAGGCCTAAGGCGATAGGCCCGACTCGCGGCGAAGCGGGCCGAACAGTCGTTTAATAGAGTTAGACCAAGAAAAGTGCAACGATTTTGATAGCATACGCAGTGCACTGTGTTATTTATCTATACATATAATAAAGCGGAAACTTTAAGATAATTATGCGTAACTCCTCGCAGTTTTCTTTACCGTGTTCGGATATTTATTATCTCAAGTTATCATAGTTTCGCGTAACCACACGCAGGTAGAGTAAGGCCTGAGATAAACTTGTAAGTTTTACTTACGTAAGTAGAGACAAAGCTATTTGTTAGAATGAGATAACGATATTCATATCTCATTCTGTAGTATAGCTGTGTCCCTACTAACGTAATTAAAACTTGCAAGTGTATTTCAGGCCTAAGGCGATAGGCCCGACTCGCGGCGAAGCGGGCCGAACAGTCGTTTAATAGAGTTAGACCAAGAAAAGTGCAACGATTTTGATAGCATACGCAGTGCACTGTGTTATTTATCTATACATATAATAAAGCGGAAGAGGGTCGAAAGTCTGTACATGGAAGATATTCGAAAAAAAATTGGCTAGGGATACTTAGAATCGATAACAGAACACGTTCCAACAGTTTTTAGAATTTTTGTCTGTTTATCTGTTTGTCTGTTTATCTGTTTATCTGTTTGTCTGTTTATTTGACCGCGCATCAAATGAAAACGGCTGAACGGATTTTGATGCAAACTTTACTAATCTGTCGAAAAAATCCACGGCCAGGTTATAGGCTATAAAAATTTGAGAAATTTTACCCCTAAGGGAGTTAAAAAGGGGATGAAAGTTTGTATGGGGTTCAAGATTTATTTTAAGCTAGCAATTTGAAACTTCGTAAAAAGATATATTATTGAATTACAAGAAAACTAATTTCAGCGTTTTTGAAAAATTCATTCAAAAGTTTTTTCAACCTCTTTTTCACCTCCTATGGAGATCAAATTTTTTTTCGAGTGCGTTACTTGAATCTTTGTATATGGGCATATTATTATAATACAGGAAAAGTGATTTCAGCGTTCAAAGTTTGAATGTCCCGTGTACGTTTGTGTTTTTGGAATTTTTGATTACTTATTATAAAAGTTAGAAGCATTAAAGAATTTACATGAAATCTGTTTCTCGCTCCTAATTTTTACAATAATCAAAAAATCTAAAAAAGTCAAACGTAGAAAACGTAGCGTTTCGCTATGGTAAATATACCTACATAAAATTATGTACCTAAAAATATTGTCATAGTGATAGAGGAAAATGGAGACTGCGTTTGTATGGAGAAGCGGCCGTGCCCTTTCCTCTTAATAATGGCCACGAAGGTGGGTACTTTAAAAAAAAAAAAAACATTTTTCTATGTCGTTTACGGAATAATTGTCAAACGATTTGGGACTTATACGCGTTACTATGCCTTCCCGAAAAAAATCGAATTTTTCGCGAAAGCCTCGCAACGCATTGAGGTTACAAGGGGCACGGTTTCAGGAGTCTGAGAAAGACCACGGTGAGAGACTCAGTGGCGCTCTAGCCAGGTAGGTCGCTTCGCTTTCGGCTGAAACGGCAAGCCAGCGCGAGTCTCGATTGTGATCCCAAATACATCGTACGAAATACATATGTAGGCGTAGATCCTGACGGAGTGTGGCGCCGGAGAAGCCGTGTTCATCCCGCGCATTCCCCTCATCCCAAGCAACTTCCCGTTCCGCTTCAACCGCCTACAGGTCTCCGTGAGCGTCTGCTTCGCCATGACACAGACCGAATTCCACGCAGGCGAAGCCCGAATAACACTTGCACTGCGTGTTCTATCAAAATCGTTGCAGACTTGTCTTAGTTGTCTTAGTCTAACTCTAGCAATAAAATTAAAAGTTACAATGTAGGTAATAGAAAATCACTAAAAACATTTTCATGTAAAATGTTGCCAAGACGAAACCATAGCTCACACTCAAAAAGTTATCAGATCTCTTGTAGAGCCAAGGTTATAACTCTACAAACCCTAACTTCACAAACTCTAACAACTTTGCCTCCTTGTAAATCAAATCACAATTAGGATTTGATGTAAATATGTACCTATATTAACAACAGCTATCCCCCTTCGTATTTGAAAGAAGAAAGAAAATAAATTTATTCAGGACGCTTACAGTATTGCTTAAATGTAATACACTTTTATTAATATAAAACATAAACGTCACTGAAAAGGTCTCCCCTCAGCTTGATCAGGTATCTTGACGCTGGTCTTCCGTGGAGACCAGTCCTGTCCAAGCGATCGCGTCAGCACGTAAACTTAACTAACATTGGTTAAACTCAATTGAGATCAGAACAGATATTTCAAATAAATATTAGGTATCTATTTCAATTTGACTTATTAAGTATATATTAATATATGGCTTTAATAACATATTTGTAAGACTTATTAGAGTTGACTGAAAATTACTTAGACAAAACTAAAAGTAAAGGTTGGCACTTACAAGTGATACTTTTTGTATTCTACTTTGAAAGACAAAATGGAATACAAAATGGAATGTTGAATATTTAGATTTTATTGACAAGAATCAGGAGTTTTTAAAAAATTGCATGGAATTTGATTTTCACTCCTTATTCCTATAATAATAAAAAAACGAAAAAAGTAACGTATGGGCTATGGTTTTCATAATGTCAATATCCACAGAGGAAATTAGGGACTACGTAGACCGGGCTCTCAGTGAAGTTCCGTTTGCAATAATTGCGGACCGCAGCGCAGTTTGACTTCTGATCCTTGTAGTGGGAAAGGTGAGATTTTTTCGATAGCGAATGTTTGAAATTGTAGGGGAGAAATTCAATGGGCTAGTGGGGGTAACGGCACCACTTTTCAGCCCGGCAACATCGGGTTTCTAGGAGCCTAGGAACCCCAGTACAAGGATCAGAAGTCAAACTGCGGTCCGCAATTTTTGCAAACGAATATCTCATTGGAGCCTATGGAGAAGCGGTCGTCCACAGCACTATCCTCATAACTAAAGCTTTAAATGAGGAATTTTTGTATAACTGGTTCCGGTCCTTCGCTGTCACTATATTAGGGTTGGTTTTTAGTTTGTAAGCGTTAGGATATCGAATAAACACACCTGCCAAAGACTTCCGATTCTTTATTGACTATGCAATACGATCAGTGTAATGTGCGCGGTCCGTGTTTCGTTTGGAACTTTCCATACAATAAATCAAGCGTTCTGATTCCGATGTACATATATAATATGTATTAGGTATTTATACAGATAATCGTTATACCCCGTTTATGTTTAATTATAATATTATACAACTTTAAACCAGTACTCTGCTTGTTTGCTGAGGTAATCATTGTGTCAGATGAAAACCAAACTGGTCTCCATTGAGAGTCAAAATAAGCGATCGGAAGCCGAGGGCAGGTGGGACAACCGCTTCCCATGATAATGGTAAGCAGCACCAAAATACGTTACTCGGTGAACGTACTGGATACTAGTGGATACATTCATAAAAATATGCTCAATATATCAAGCAGTAAGAAATATTCATTAGTCACGAGTTAAAACTCCTAACGTGAGAATGATCAATATTATTATTACAATATTGAATCTAGAAATCATATTTAAAAATAGGAGAATTTTGTGCTATGGACTAAGTAATAAATTAAAGGGTATAATGCAATGAATCAGCTTTTGACATAGCCATATCCCATAAATGGTGCATTAAGTATTTCAAAACTTTGTTTGCGATTGCGTTAAATCGATTTCCTTAGTAACATGAGACTTGACCAAAGATGTAAAAAAATGTTATAATGTACATCTACACCTAAGCAGCTCGAACAAGCCTACTTTCGTCACTCCCTGGAGTGACGAAAGTGCGACTTTCCTTACTCCAGGGCCAGGGAGTGACGAAAGCGCGACTTTCCTCACTCCAGGGAGCGAAACAAAGTAGCTTTTTAATTTAGTGAAGGCCATCAACTGCCAGTTCACACTTCAGGGTCTATTACAAATTCGAAATACATTTTAACATTTTTAACCTTTAATATGTTCTCACTACTGAGGTGAAAAATTATATGTGCAACACGAGAGCATAATTTTTTTTTGTTCTCGTGTTTTACTCGCTACGCTCAAGATTCTAACTTAATCACTCGCTTCGCTCGTGATTCAATTGTAGTCTCTTTCGCTTTCTCGGGACTCCAAATCAACACTCGCAAGAAAAACCAACTTTCCTCTCTTGTTGCACAAATAACTATTCCGCACTTTTATCGTAATGTATTATGAGATTATGACACAAACTGTGAACTTTGACTAAGTTGGAGTAGGTATCATTCTTAAAACATATTGTCGGTGATATTATTACTCGATTTCAGTCTTCAGGGTTCAATGAACTTCCTTCAATTAACCCTTTTATTAGACAGGAAATGTATGCCTCTTTTGGACGTTCATTCAATATTCTCCTGCTCTTATTGTGGAATGACGAGCGTTAAGATTTTTAAGAACATCATAATTCATCGGTTGTAGGGTAAAATCGATCATACGCTTTAATAATAGCCTGGACGATGCGCGCTGTGCTATTAGAATATTTATGCGGTACCTATTAGAATCCAGTAGATTAAAAATAATCCAATAAGAATATGCCGACATAAGTATACACGGGAACAAGTTACTCTTATGTCAACGCCAGTCGTTATATTTCAACTTGTTACTAATAGTACAACACCTACGCCATAAAATAGATAAGTTTGCACTTACGACAGATTGCGTACATTACATGACTTGAGATATTGTCGGAGTCTCGACATCTAAATCATGCGAACTAATTACACTAGCGCCCCTCCTTATCTAATCTGGTCTGAAAACGAGCCGATGTGAATGCCGGCGCACATGTGGCCGCGCAGCACCGCACGTGTTCATTCACGTCTCAGGAGGGCCCAGGGCCCTTAATCCAATTGCTTACTGCGCAGATTGCCTCAGGTAAACCAGTGTAAATGCATCTCTAGGTGCACCGATAGCTATGTATAATCAGAAATCCCCTTGTACCAGTTATTCCGTGTGAAACGCTCAGTAGACGATTAGAATACCAGGCCCAGGGCCAGGAGATAGCAAGGAGCAAAGTAAAGGTAAACAGTCAACAGTGTTCATGTGTGTCAATCCCTTGATAAATTCTACAATGAAAACCCTTATACCGCTGATACTTAATCGTGAATTTACATTACCTAGTTATGGGAATATGGATTGTTACCCTCTTTATGCCGCCGTATGCCTACACAAAGAAGAGAAAAAATTATTGTAATCTGTATTTGTTCTGTTTGCACAACGAAGTTTAAAAAAATTCTTACACAATTTCGTTTTGAATCTGTTTAAGCTTACCTACCTACATTTTGAACAAAATCAATGATTTTAAGGCAGGTAAGGTTGATATATCATACTTAATTCAGTCGACCTAACTAGCATGCTAAAAATTAGTTCTTAGTTAGTCATTCGGTTCGGGGTAATTGAGCGTAGTACTGAGCGAGCGCACCGCGTGTATCTCTGAAACGAGGTTTGGGACGTAGGGGCCAACTATGAGCTGATTGGAGGCACGGGAGGGGTGAGAGTTGCGTCACTAGTGTCACTACGCTAAACCACGATATGATAAAATGTTTTTGTGAAAATTCAAGTTTGCTGGTTCATTCGAAACTTTTTAGCGTTTTGGAAAACTGTGTTACGTGACAAATTGTTACATCAAAACTGTGTCTATTTCTAGGGTTCCGTACTTCTAAAGGAAAAAACGGAACCCATATAGGACGTGTGTGCATGCGCACACTTACCCGTACCAAAGATCGTACCACCGTACGCAGTAGGTACGTACCTACTATATGAAAAACTAGCTGTGCCCGCGGCTTCGCCTGCGTGGAAATCGGTCTGTGTCAGTAAGCTAGAGCACTGTAGTCCAGATAAAATATTTTACAATTAGGTACCACTAAATAAAACTACACTCCAAAATAAATATTTTTTTGCCCTTATTCAAATTTTTGACGTGATTTAAACGACAGAGAGTAGTAGGTGTATATCGAACGATACAGTACCATTCTTGTATTTTTACGTCCTTGACTGTACCTATCCAAATCATGTCCATGGCAAATATCATCCAAATCGGTCCTCCAGTCAAATCAGTCTAAGCATGACGCCGGCGGCGCGCAGCGTCTGCCCCTACGACTTGTTGATGGTCATGGCGAAGCAGACGCTCATAGGCGCTCGAAGCGCGCCACACTCCGTCAGGATTTGCGTATGTATTGCGTGCGATGTCTTTGGGATCACAATCGAGACTCGCGCTGGCTTGCCGTTTCAGCCGAAAGCGAAGCGACCTGCCTGGCTAGAGCTCCACTGAGTCTCTCACCGTGGTCTTTCTCAGACTCCTGAGACCGTGCCCCTTGTAACCTCAATGCGTTGCGAGACTTTCGCGAAAGATTCGGTTTTTTTCGGGAAGGCATGGTAACGCGTATAAGTCCCAAATCGTTTGACAATTACTCCGCAAACGACATAGAATTTTTTTTTTTTTTTTAAAGTACCACCTCCATACAAACGCAGTCTCTATTTTCCTCTATCATTATGCAAATATTTTTAGGTACATAATTTGATGTATATTTACCATAGCTAAACGCTACGTATTCTACGTTTGACTTTTTTAGATTTTTTGATTATTGTAAAAATTAGGAGCCAAAAACTAATTTCAGGCAAAAAAAATTATGCTTCTAACTTTTATAATACGTAATTAAAAATTCCAAAAACACAAACGTACACGGGACATAGCTGTGATTGATACACAACTAATTGTGTCAAAATATTTTGAATAATGTTAATATCAAGAGAGGAAAATGAGGACTTACAGTCGAAAAGGTGATTTCGCGCGGGTCCTCCACTTTCGTCTTAAGTGCTTAAAGGATGCGATACGTATGAATATGGATGCGATATAATTACGATTAGGTATTTGGCAGAATGAATCTTGGTGTTCCTAAGATGTATTTAAGTAGTGGAGCTACCCAGATTTTTGATGTAAGGAGGTGGATATGTTTAAGATTAGGTTCTAAGTCGTTTAGTATTATTTTCAACTAAATCAAAAGACCTATACGTAGATTTCATGTAAATCAGTTCAGGCGGTTATTGATTCCCCCTACAATATTACACCTTCCTTTTCAGTTTTAAGGTTTTTTTTTTGGATAAAAACTACCCTATGTTCTTCTACGGAACTCTATACCAAATTTATCTAAATCGGTTCAGCGGTTATTGAATCCCATACAAATTTCCACCTCCCTTTTCACACCCTTAAGGGATGATGTTTAGATTAAAACTATCCTATGCTAACTATATTTAAACCAAATTGGTTCAGCGGTTTAAGCGTGAAGAGAAATTAAAAAAAGTATTATTTTTTCATATTTTTTGTGTTTTCACTCCGGGATGGTGTCATTTTGATATCATAAATGAATTCGGCATACCCGATTTATACACAAACGATACCTAACTTGGCCTAGTAGCTTAAATGATATAGTTATCAAGATAAAGTTTTTAATCCCTTTTTCACCACCTTGGGGGATGAATTTTTAAAAACGCTGAAAGTAATTTTCTTGCTTTTTAATATAATACCTTTTTGCAAAGTTTCAAGTTCCTAGCTTAAAATAAAATTTGCACGCCAAGACAAACTTTCATCCCCTCTTCAACCCCCTGAGGCGTTAAATTTCCAAAAACGTCGAAATTATTTTTTTGTAATCGTCTATTATACCTTTCTAAGAAGTTTCAAAGCATTTGTAATGGATTCAAACTTTCAACCCCCTTTTAACCCCGTTAGGGGACGAATTCTTGATAACGCTGAAATCACTTTTCCTGTAATAATATGCCCATATCCAAAGTTTCAAGTAACGCACTCAAAAAAAATTTGATCTCCATGCAAACTTTCAACCTCTTTTTCACCTACTTAGGGGATGAATTTTCAAAAACGCTGAAATTAGTTTTCTTGTACTTCAATAATATATCTTATTACGAAGTTTCAAATTGCTAGCTTATAATAAATCTTGAACCCCATACAAACTTTCATCCCTTTTTTAACCCCCTTAGGGGTAAAATTTCTCAAATTTTTATAACCTGGCCGTGGCTTTTTTCGACAGATTAGTAAAGTTTGCATCAAAATCCGTTCAGCCGTTTTCATTTGATGCGCGGTCAATTAAACAGACAAACAGATAAACAGACAAATATTCTAAAAACTGTTGGAACGTGTTCTGTTATCGATTCTAAGTATCCCAACTTCCCAAGCCAATTTTTTTTTTAAATATCTTCCAAGTACTGACTTTCGACCCTCTTCCGCTTTATTATATGTACCTATAAGATATGTTCATAATTCATTAAATTCGATTAAATTTACAAAAAACTATAAGAGCTTCCTACTGAAAATCGTGTAGGTAGGCGAGTATAGGGTATTTGACTACTAGTTAAATCAGTTTCTTTTTTCGAACTGTCAAAACAATTTTGCTACTATGGAATTTATGTGACGTCATAATCAAATTACCTACTCTTTATAGTTTTATACGGGTTTAAAAATAGAAATTGTGTTAAAATAAATGCTGTCTACGTTTCTCTATTAATCTTCTGGTGCCTTATGCATGGTGTAAAATAATTTATTTTAAACACAGTCAAATACCCTATTAGAATTTCCGAAAAATTTAAATCGAGCTAAAATATTCTAAGCCACTTTTAGTGCATAAATACGAAAATGAATACAAAAAAAAAGTCATCTACCATTCATTTCATTTAGAAAGTCCAAAAATTTCAGAAAAAGCACTCGCTCATAAAAATAAAGTGCCACTCAATTACAAAGGTAGCTTCCCTAACTGATGCAGGGCGATAGTTCAATTTTTAGTAGAAATGAATAATTTAGGAATAACCCTTTACCTTCAGGACACCTTAAGTATATTAAAACAATTATTTAGTAATTCTCCTCCATTCAACTACTATGGAAAACATACATTATTAACTAAATACCCATGTGACAAAAATAGCTCATGTGATGATATGTATAAGACAGTTTACGTCGCTTTTTGAGACACGCTGTGATGGTAGTGGTAGGTATGTATAGATAGAACTTTAATTTCTATTGATTCCCTTAAAATTATAGCAAATATCTTCCATCGACATGAAAATAAGTAGGTACCTATGTAACAATCTTAATACTGCCTCTCTAAGCGCCACTTGCACTATCCCACTAACCCGGGGTTAACTGGTTAAACCGTTACCCCAGTGTCAAATTGTACTGGTAACCATAGTAACTCCAGGTTTAACCGGTTAACCCCGGGTTAGTGAATGGTGCAAGTGGATCTAAGTAACTATGTATTAACCGCTTGGTCTGCTGACCTAATCCTATCTAATATTAGGTCCTAATAACGTACATAGGTTTGTATTTAGGGTACATTATGCAGGTAACAATTATGTAATTTATACGTTAACAGGGCCAACGGGCAGCATACGAATTAGTAATTGTTTCGTTTTTGTCGGTCATCCCCATCAATATGGCACGTCGCAACAGTCGTTAATTTCATTAAGAGCTTATTAAGTGGGCACGCGACTCTGACAGTTGCGTCCGACACGCGCGCGATCTAATCGAAAAACTTATGGTCCGGAACCCCACGCTCCACTCGCTTTATTTACAAGTTTGGTGCATCTTTTAATGACGATTCGCCTACTATTATATTATGTATTTGTAGAAGTTTGTAAATTTAAATTTTCAAAAGTTGGTGGAAATCAATATCACTTAATCGTATCGTTCACTTGACCTGCCATTTGCAAAATACATACACTACATTTTATTTTACCTTTACAAGCTAACAGCTAAAACACGAGCTCGACTATTGTGCGACCGAGCTTTGACAAAATTCGAAGGTTGCTTGTTGTTGGACGACTAGCGGAAGCAGCTAGACCCCAATTACAAAGAAATACCGCAAATCGATGTACACGTTAGCCGTTTGGCACACGCATACTAGAGGGCAAAACAAAAATTTTGACCCACAGATCCTAAAAAAAAATTCCCGGGGAGGGGGGGGGGGGAGTGGTAAAACATTCGTCATGTCTGTCTGTCTGTCCGTCCGTCCTTATGTCACAGATACTTTTTTCCGAAACTATAAGAACTATACTGTTGAACTTAGTAAGTAGATGCATTCTGTAAACCGCATTAAGATTTTCACACAAAAATAGAAAAAACAACAATAAATTTTGGGGTTCCCCATACATAGAACTGAAAGTCAAAAAAAATTTTTTCATCAAACCCATACGTGTGTGGTATCTATGGATAGGTCTTCAAAAAAGATATTGAGGTTTCTAATATATTTTTTTTCTAAACTGAATAGTTTGCGCGAGAGACATTTCCAAAGTGGTAAAATGTGTGTGTGTGTGTGTGTGGGTGTGTGTGTGTGTGTGTGTGTGTGTGTCCCGTAACTTCTAAAATAAGAGAATGATAAAACTAAAAAAAATATATGATGTATATTACCATGCAAACTTCCACCGAAAATTGGTTTGAACGAGATCTAGTAAGTAGTTTTTTTTAATACGTCATAAATCGTACGCAATTTACCTTTCACTCACGTTTCACATAAAAAATACATTGTTTAAATTGTGTAATATACGGAATTCTCGGTGCGCGAGTCCGACTCGCACTTGGCCGGTTTTTTTGTTTATCAACAGTCCCAATGCCGTGGTTTTTCGCTACCTACCTTATTTCAAAATGGTTCACATTTGTTGTTTACTTTTTGCAATGCAATAACTTATAATTTTGTAATGTATTTAAGGGCTGCTAAATGATGGCTTCGGTGTAGAAAATGTGATAATTTAGGATTGTGCGGCCTGCGGTCAGGGCTCAGGGGCCTCAGGGCACGCAGCGAGCTGATGAGTGCGTCAGGTGGTCGCCGCGCCGCGCCGCGCCCTCGCCCCTCGATCATGATTCATACAAACTAAACTAATTAATAATTGTAATTGCAAACGCATGATATATTGCTGTTGAAGGTTTAGAAAAGCAAATGAGTGTTTTAAACGAAATAAATGAAACAATGTTTGTGCTGGGTGTAAGTTCGATACAATAAGAAAATTATTATTTATTACCATTAACTAAACTTGTTACGGTTCCTTGTGCTTAATATAATTATAGATAACTGCCTGAAGCAATGCTGGTTAAGAATATTTTACAAAACTGTTACTGTTACCAGGATTACGTTCACTACTAGGTGTATTAAATTAGTAAATCGCGTACAAAGTTCCGTTAGTCTCGTTTTATTAAAAATATCCAAAGGGTCTGTGGAAAGCTACGTTTGAACAAACGTATACATTACATACACCATCCCTCGCTTCCGGTCAGTGTGCATCTATTCAGCATCACCCATTATGCCACCCTACACCACTCGAGCTTGGTTTGTTTAGATTCATAAAGCGATTTCGCAAATGGTATTATTAACATGAAGTTCAGTTCCCACAGCTTCCAGAGGGGTGAGCGCGGACCTGCCTCGGTCGGATCGTTGATTTGTGTGTTATTGTTGGTGCGATGTGCGATCGGTTTCCGGACGCACTCCCACGACAGGCGGCAGATGCAGGGTGCGCCGCTGCGGGCCGCGGGTGCTGCGCGTCGCCGCAGCCCGGCATTATCTCACGAGTGACCCTCGGAGCCCTCGCGTGGGAACTGATTGCGCCTATGGGAACAGGGATGCCCCGGCAATATTGCACAACTCGTCATCCACCTGAACAATAACATATTACGCGTAAGTCTTTTAGGGTGAACTGATTATCCATTTTTTTATTCGATAATAATTTACAAATAGGATGGAGGCTCTCCAAATATTACCGCTTTTCCAGTTTCATCGTATTAAAGTTGAGTGTCCGCTCGGCTACCTTATCCCAAGTTTTGCTGTCTCTAATTTAGAGGTAATGCCCTTAATTGGATGAGAAGTTACTTAGTCAACCGAATCCAATGTACTGAAATCTCAAGAATGGTTACTGAGGATAACAAACTTATAAGGGAGAAGTTCAGGTCTCAGGGTCGTGTCAATGAGTCAGGATCAGGAGTACCACAAGGGAGTAATTTAGGCCCTTTATTGTTCTTGCTGTATATAAACAATCTGCCCAAAGCAACATCACAAAAGTGTATACTTTTCGCAGACGACACAACATTTATAATAAAAGGAACATACAAAATTATGTACGAATTGAAAGTAAATAAAGCACTGACCGATGTTAACACATGGATAGAAAATAATGACCTCAAAATAAATATAAGCAAGACTTCATTTTTACAATTCCATCCATATAACTCAAATCCAGTATCAATAAATGTTAACCTTAATAATACTCCTATTGAAGAAACTCAAACTTCAAAATTCTTAGGTTTAGTTATCGATCAACATTTAAATTGGAAAGATCATGTGGACCTAGTATGTTCTAAGTTATCGAGGTTTGTTTTCGCCTTAAGAAGTCTAAGGAATTCAGTTTCTGTTCGGGCCGCGTTAATTGCTTATCATGGGTATGTGTCTTCCACTCTCAATTCGGACTCTTGCTCTGGGGCAATTCTGTTGACGTTCAGAGGGCATTTATAATCCAGAAAAAGTGTTTAAGAGAAATAGGTGGGGTTCGATTTGATGATAGTTGCAGACCTCTGTTCCAAAAATTTAAAATACTCCCCTTAGCTTCTATGTACATTTTAAAGGCATGCCTGTTTATAAAAAGCCACCCAGGATATTTTACAAAGAGAGAAGACATGTTTGCAAGAGAACTACGAGCCCAGTATAAAAATATGATATACCAGCCAGCTTGTAAATCTGATATTTATAGGAAAAATGCGTATAACATGTGTATTGTTTTGTTCAATAACCTCCCTCATGAATTGAGAATATTGTATGGGAATGAATTTAAGAAAGAATTGACTAGGTGGCTACAAGAACATTGCTTTTATACTATTAAGGACTATTTAAATTTCAAATTGTACTATTAAAGTTTTACATGACATAACTGACATATCAATCCATTTTATTTTACCTTAATTTTTTAATGTGCAATTTATAAGTATTTCTATTTTTAACTAGCTGTGCCCGCGGCTTCGCCTGCGTGGAATTCGGTCTGTGTCATGGCGAAGCAGACGCTCACGGAGACCTGTAGGCGGTTGAAGCGGAACGGGAAGTTGCTTGGGATGAGGGGAATGCGCGGGATGAACACGGCTTCTCCGGCGCCACACTCCGTCAGGATCTACGCCTACATATGTATTTCGTACGATGTATTTGGGATCACAATCGAGACTCGCGCTGGCTTGCCGTTTCAGCCGAAAGCGAAGCGACCTACCTGGCTAGAGCGCCACTGAGTCTCTCACCGTGGTCTTTCTCAGACTCCTGAAACCGTGCCCCTTGTAACCTCAATGCGTTGCGAGGCTTTCGCGAAAAATTCGATTTTTTTCGGGAAGGCATAGTAACGCGTATAAGTCCCAAATTGTTTGACAATTATTCCGTAAACGACATAGAAAAATGTTTTTTTTTTAAAGTACCCACCTTCGTGGCCATTATTAAGAGGAAAGGGCACGGCCGCTTCTCCATACAAACGCAGTCTCCATTTTCCTCTATCACTATGACAATATTTTTAGGTACATAATTTTATGTAGGTATATTTACCATAGCGAAACGCTACGTTTTCTACGTTTGACTTTTTTAGATTTTTTGATTATTGTAAAAATTAGGAGCGAGAAACAGATTTCATGTAAATTCTTTAATGCTTCTAACTTTTATAATAAGTAATCAAAAATTCCAAAAACACAAACGTACACGGGACATTCAAACTTTGAACGCTGAAATCACTTTTCCTGTATTATAATAATATGCCCATATACAAAGATTCAAGTAACACACTCGAAAAAAAATTTGATCTCCATAGGAGGTGAAAAAGAGGTTGAAAGTTTTTTCAACCTCTTTTTCACCTCCTTAGGGGATGAATTTTCAAAAACGCTGAAATTAGTTTTCTTGTAATTCAATAATATATCTTTTTACGAAGTTTCAAATTGCTAGCTTAAAATAAATCTTGAACCCCATACAAACTTTCATCCCCTTTTTAACCCCCTTAGGGGTAAAATTTCTCAAATTTTTATAGCCTATAACCTGGCCGTGGATTTTTTCGACAGATTAGTAAAGTTTGCATCAAAATCCGTTCAGCCGTTTTCATTTGATGCGCGGTCAAATAAACAGACAAACAGATAAACAGACAAAAATTCTAAAAACTGTTGGAACGTGTTCTGTTATCGATTCTAAGTATCCCTAGCCAATTTTTTTTAGTAGATATAGATAGATAGATATAGATTTTATTTGTAATGAATTGACGTTGTTGTATTAGGATTATTTAAATTATATGCATGTACCTGATGTACCCTACTTGTAAATATAATTTACAAACTTTGCATGTTGGCTTTATGTCGACTGAATACTGACTCTAAAACTGTTTTGGCAAATAAACATTTCTATTACCAGTAGCACTTTTGGAGTTAGCTAGACGCGTAAGTACGTGGTGGACGCAGTTCGCCTCTTCGCCTAGTATTATAGTTGTGGGCGTCACCGCGCTTCGGGAATTGTTCAAAGTTACCTCTCACATACTTGGCTACGTCGAGAATATATAGGCACGGGAGGGTAAGGATTTTGGTATCCTTGAACAATTCACGAGCGGGGTGATCCCAGGGGACTCCACGCATGCAACGAACTGCCCGCTTTTGAAGTCTAAATATTCTGTCGCGGTTGGCTGCCTGGCAACCCTTATTTGTGGCCGGATTTTTGCAGGCAACCCTATACCATTGTATTCGCAATATAATTACCATTTTTTTTTTCATATATAATTCAAGCGTCAGACAGATGGGTGCAATTATCGATTTTAACTCACCCGTTTAAACATGGCAACCGCATAATAGTGACCGGAAAAACATAGGCGACCTAATTTATACATGTTGTACAAGTTGTATACTTTCCATTGGAACTTATTTCGTTCGTCAGACAAATCGGTGAAATTTAAAGAAAAAAAAATATTTTCAAAAATTTATTTAAAAAAATATAAGTTTCATCCGTCAGACGTATGGGTGAAGGTCGACCATATATAACGTATCTCCTACTATAAAGCGTGGAAGCATAGAGTAACTTATACTAGAGCGGTACTGTCATAGTAAATTTTGTAACCCCAGTAAATTCACTGCCATCTGTCGACACACTTTAAAACTAAAAATGAAGACTTATAAAAATACGATAGAATGTATTTAAATATAGATAAATGATTTTTTTTATTTGCATTAATTATTTTTATGATTTTGACCCATGTTCTTTCACTGATATGCGTTAAAATTGTTAAATAACAAACGAAACCGTCAACGCCATCTATACGACTGTAGGCCAAAACTAGTAGCGCCCTCTGAACGAGAATCAAATTTTCTTGATTTTCGCGGCACGTTTTTTCCTTAGACTGTATCCATCTATTACGGAGTTATATCTATCTTTGGTGGAAGTAACCGAAATAGGCTTTTCTTGCGTTGTAGACTAGGGCGTAGCCTGCTGAGCGCGAAACAGGCAGAAGACAAACGGTCGCATAGTGAGTCAGTATGGGGATTCCATGTTAATCCAGAATCTATTATGAGACCTAGGTATTTTACTTCGTCCACCTGGGGAACAAGTTCGTTATTGCAGTAAATATTTAAGTTGTGTTCTTTTTTCCCACGTAAGCAGAACTGGATGATATTTGTTTTTTCTACGTTCAATATCATTCCATTCACTGAGAACCATGATGCGACGTCGTTCATTACTTTGGTAAGTTTAGATCTAAGTTCCTGCTGGTTTAAAGCTGAGACGATCACACAACCGTCGTCGGCGAACATGACAAATTCTGGGTCATCGCCAATTCTTTTAGATTTTTCATCATCATGCCAGGTGGAAAACGTCCACTGCTGAAGGTCTCCCCGAGGATCTCCACAGCAACCTAGGTATTTATCAACTGCAATCTCAAACAAATCGTCTGTTGTTGCGACCTGCGTTTCGCATTTTTCGGAGGTAGGCGCAGTATGCCGTTTTTAAAAGACAATGCATTGTTGGTTATTCATAAAGACAATTTCTAATAGATACATTCCAATTTCAGAAACGCATTTGATGACTGACAATTTGATACCTTTTGCCTTAAATATATTAGCCATATCTAATAGCCCATTTAGCCTTCATATTTGTACTCGTAAGTAACAGACACTTGACCCGTCATAACAAACCGGATTATACAGCGTGTTTTGGATTTGCATCGATTTGGCTGCGACAGTCGCCATTATGCCATTGCATAATGCGCTCCCGGCCCGCGCCTCGCCGCGCTGCCCCTACACTAGGGTGTTTCACTTTTATAAGAGCGGATAAAAACTTTTCACCTCAAAATTAAAGAACTTTGTTAATTTTAAAAAGATGTACGATATCAAAACTTCAAGCATATAGAAGAGAACATTTTGAAAAAATATTAAGGCATTATTATGTGAAGATAATATGATAAAAAAGGGCATCGAGCCAATAAATAAAAGTAAATTTAATTCATGAAAAGTTTAAGATTTGTACCATATTGTGGTAATCCCATGTAATACAAGCTCGCAAACGTCAGGGTGCCTAGCCAAGATGCCAATCGTTTGATAACGAAACGCTATTTGTCCTATTGTGGTGTTGTTGGTCCTATTTGTTTTAAAAGACCTATCCAACACCCCACACCGTAGGGTTGACGCAAAGAAAAATGGCATCCCCACTTAACGTGTAGGTTTGTCAGCATGATTGATTTATATAAGTATCCATGTGAAATTGCACCTTTTTAGCACTAATGATCACGAAGCAAAGCCGCGGACAAACAGACGGGCATGGCGAAACTATGGGTTCCTTCCTAATTGAAAAAAATCCAAAATCGAATGATAAATCTTTTGCGTCTCGAACATAATCCAGTAACTTTGTCGCCTTTTTGGGTTCTGATTTTTAGGGTTCCGTACCCAATGGGTAAAAACGGGACCCTATTACTAAGACTCCTCTGTCCGTCTGTCTGTCACCGAGCTGTATCTCATTAACCGTGATAGCTACACAGTTGAAATTTTCACAGATGATGTATTTCTGTTGCCGCTATAACCAAATACTAAAAAGTACGGAAACCTCGATGGGCGAGTCCGACTCGCACTTGTCCGGTTTTTTGCAGACTTGTTTATGATTATGATGTTAGCTCAATGAATACTATTATATAAAATTATATACAACTTGCCCTAGTTTTGGTCATGATAATAATGTTCGTGATCAAACTCGAAACTCTCGAATCAATACGTGTTCCACGGTCGCATAGTAAATAAATTACGATTTTTTTTATCGAGTTTTGGAGCAAAATTTTAGACTACCGGATGAACATTATAATGAGGGCTAAGTACGTTTATTCACTAAGTAATAAAGTTAGCTTATCATTTTAAAAGCGATACTTTAATAGTTAATAGTATATTTTTAGGGTTCCGTAGCTAAATGGCAAAAACCGGACCCTTATGGATTCGTCATGTCTGTCTGTCTGTCCGTCCGTATGTCACAGCTACTTTTTTCCGAAACTATAAGAACTACTGTTGAAACTTGGTAAGTAGATGTATTCTGTGAACCGCATTAAGATTTTCACACAAAAATAGAAAAATAAACAATAAATTTTGGGGGTTCCCCATACTTAGAACTGAATCTCATTTTTTTTTTTCATCAAACCCATACGTGTGGGGTATCTATGGATAGGTCTTTGTAGCGTCTGTCGTCGTCCGCTATCTGTCGAGAACTAGTCGTCAACTGGTCTTGTTGGCTGTCATGCCTAATTTTGAATTTAGATGTCGGTCGTTCCAATATTCCAAATAATATGTATGTTAGTCAGCCAGTCAGTCAGTCGGTCTATGACAGGTCGCCACGGAGGTTAGAAGCCCCGACAGTCTTCAAAGATGATATTGAGGTTTCTGATATAATTTTTTTCTAAACTGAATAGGTTGCGCGAGAGACACTTAAGTGGTAAAATGTGTCCGTCCGCCCCCCCCCCTTCCCCCCCACGCAGTAACTTCTATAAATCGTAAACCGCAATTTACCTTTCATTCAATCAACTCAAATATAAAAATAAAATAAAAAATAATTTCATAAACATTTAAGTGAGGCTCCCATACAACAAACGTGATTTTTTGCCGTTTTTTGTGTAAGGGTATGGAACCCTTAGTGCGCGAGTCCGACTCGCACTTGGCCGGTTTTTTAATAAATGATTTTTAATTTATATGACCAGTTTTGAACATATCAAAGTGCCCTCTAGCCTCCTAAGGCCCAGCCATAGAAATGAAGAATCTACTGAATTTTGAACCTATAGTGTAGGAAATAGAGTTGATTTTGCGTTGTTTGAAAATTGAACGAAACGAAACAATGCAATAGCGACTGTTTCAATTGAATATGATTGAAATTTCATCGAACTGAAGAAGTACTATATGTAGATAGGATAGGACCTTGGGCCTTAGGAGGTTAGTGTATCTAAGTGCCCCTGCCAATTTTTTGTTGATAAATATTCAAATAAATATTTTTTTGTGAATAGTGCGAACGTACAAAGAGAAATCAATTTGACAAAGAAAAGTAAAAACAACCCAAGTAGCTTTTTGTAATTGACACTGATTTCATTACTTAAAAGTTTTTTTTTGTAGTTTTGTACACCTGCTTAATAACTGTAGTATTGTTCTTGTGCACCAGGAGCTGTGCCAGGACAATCTGTCCCGTGTTGTCAGTGGTGGGATGTTTTGCGTCTTCAGATCTCTTTTGACAGTGGACCACCAGGAAGCCGGTCTACCCGATGCTCTTTGTAAGCGAGACTATTCACATTAATATGTTAAAAATAATAATATGTATGTGTGTTGTTACATTAATATGTAAAAAGTATTTACAGAAATATGGAACTCCCAAAACTGGCAAGTCGAATCAAAGCCAAACCGTGTCTTTGTTTGTAAATAAACAAAGTCAAGACATGGCTTTAGATGCAATTACAAGACAAACTACGGAGGAGATCTACGGAGAAGTCTGATGTCTTGGAAGAAGCTGCAAGTCCTTCCAAGGGCGGGGAGGATGTCCAGGACCGGCCCTACCGCGTGAGGCGACAGAGGCGAAAGAAGAGCGCCACCAAGACGATATCGCGCGCGCGCATCCCTAGAAATTTAAATCGAAACATAAGTTCAGCATGTAACTTTCCAAGAATAAAATGTTATAAGCAAGAATCCGCAGTTTTCAACAGCAACACATGGAAATTTATCAACTATGAAAGATTTACGAGAATATAATATTCAGTATATCAGCGGAAATTTATGTAATCCTAAAAAATCTAGACACCGCAAATAAAATTGAACACATTCAGTCTAGAGAAGATGTCATTCATGAATAATGTAAAATCGTATCAAAGATGCCTAGCAACATGAAATATATATATAGCAGCTATTTTTTTTTAATACTGGCTACGATAGAACCCACATTTATAGGTATAACATTGATATAGGGTAATTTCACTCTTTTGAAAAATCCCGAGGTAGGTACAGATAGGTTCTCGGAAAAACTTCGCAGCGCAAATTCCTAAAATTGACTATGACTTTGACTACCCAAGAAAACCGCGACAGTCTAGTCAAGAAGGTGGCTTTCACGGACTGACACACACACATGTGATCCGTTCGGAGTTCGACAACTAGGTAGTAAAAGTTCCTTTTTTAAAGTTCCGTAGTCAACTATGAACCCTTATAGTTCCGCCATGTTCGTCTGTCTGTGATCGATAACAAAACTGCAATTTGGCATGGATCAATACGCCGACGAAGTGGTAAAAGAAAAAAAACAATTTTTTTCTTGGGTACAGTCAGCATCAAATAGATAGTGATGGCCAAAGTGGCCTAATATATCGGAACATATCCTTATTTATATTGATTTATATTGATCGTCGTCGTCGTTCTTGGTCTTGGTGCCATGAGGTCTTCTCCAAAGAATGCCATGCAAGTAGAATGTGTAGAGCCTCCACTGACACTGCGTAGGTAATATCTTACTGACAGTTTCCTCATAAGAGCTATCTCCAACTCCAATCACTTGCTGGTTCCACACTTACGGGCTCTTGCTTCATTGGTCACTGAAAAGTTGAAAACCCATATTGGATACATAAGGAGTTTCCAAAAATTGTTATTACTTATTCTAAATTAAATCGTTTAAACCCCATATTATATAAATCAGGAAAAAACCCCTTATTTCAAACAAAATTTGAAACTTTAATTTACTCTCCTATATCTCTCTTTATAGACCTAGGAATATTTAAAAATGACCCAGGACTAGGCGATAGTATCACTTTTTAACCGACTTCAAGATTTCAATTGGAGGAGGTTCTCAATTCGGTTGTTTTTTTTTTATGTTTGTTACTCCATAACTCCGTCATTTCTAGACCGATTTTGAAAATTATTTTTTTGATTGTAAGTATATACATACAGATTGGTCCCGTTTTTGTCAAAACGCAGTTCTGATGATGGGATCCATGAGGAATCGAGGGAACTCCTCAAATGTTAAAGGCATACATATAGTGATTTTAGTATTTTCATCAACAAATCAAGCATTTACATTTAAAAAAGTGACATTTGATGAAGTGGAACTGCTGATGATGATCAGAACGGAACTCTTCAATGACGCATAGTTCACGTTTGGCGATTTGTCCTTTTCGTTGTGTTTGTTAGGCAAGTTAGGTTTTCAAGACACATTTTTGTCAAGCTCGAGTTCTGATGATGGGATCCATGAGGAATCGAGGGAACTCCTCAAATGTGAAAGGCATACATATAGTGATTTTTGTATTTTTATCAACAAATCCAACATTTCCATTTAAAAAAGTGACATTTGATGAAGTGGAGCTGCTGATGATGATCAGAAATATCAGAATGGAACTCTTTAATGACGCATAGTTCACGTTTGGCGATTTGTCTTCTTTTTATGTTTGTTAAGCAAGTTAAGTGACATTTGATGAAGTGGAGCTGCTGATGATGATCAGAAATATCAGAATGGAACTCTTTAATGACGCATAGTTCACGTTTGGCGATTTGTCTTCTTTTTTATGTTTGTTAAGCAAGTTAAGTTTTCAAGACACATTTTTGTCAAGCTCGAGTTCTGATGATGGGATCCATAAGGAACCGAGGGAACTCCTCAAATGTGAAAGGCATACATATAGTGATTTTTGTATTTTCATCAACAAATCCAGCATTTACATAAAAAAGTGACCTTTGATGAAGTGGAACTGCTGATGATGATCAGAGTGGAACTCTTCAACGACACGTTCGAGAATAAATCGCCAAACGTTCACGTTTAGCGATTTATTCTCTTCGTTATGGACCCAGACCCAAACTTGGACCTGGACTTTTTTTGAACTGCGATCCTCACAAAACCGAACTACTATCAGAAAAGTGGGTTAGGTTAGGTTAGAACTGTGACCCTTACAGAAACGAAATGCTATTAGAACATTGGGTTAGGTTAGGTTAGAACTGTGACCCTTACAAAAACGAAATGCTACTAGAAAAGTGGGTGGTTTTACCTCCTTTTAGTTAGGCAAAAGATGCTGTCTTTTTCATTTCATTGCCTGGAGTGCACCATCAACAATAAGTAACCTTTCAACGGCATCCCCCGTTGAAGTCGGTTTTTTTTTCTTAAAAATTATTTTCTATCTATTTCTATATTTAATTTCTACGTTTTTTCCTCCATTTCATCCGCTATGTTGCTTGCCATAACAATCTGTCATCCGCCTTCCGCTCTTTTTCACTAATGTTGGTACTATTACTATGTCAATAGTGTCATGTCATTTGTTTGTCTGTGATGTCCATAATAGTACTAGAGGTTACGGCGATATTTGCATCGAAAGCTGCACTTGATGCAGAAAGCAAGCCGCTTTGCCCACTGATACTAGGGACCAATCTGAATAATTTCATCCGAGGAAACACAAATTTCATCCACTGGAATTCAAGATGGCTTTTCTAAAATGGCGGCTGCAAAATTTAAAAAAATTGTAGACACAAAACGGGTGCACCGATTTTAGTGATTGATATATCAATCAATTCGTATTGACACCTGTAATCGGCAAAAAAATATACCATTTAAGAAATTAAAGATGGCGGCCGAATATTAAGAAAATTATGTTTTTATTTTTATTTATTTTTCCTTCTACTGAAAATAACAACTAAATGTTCTATAGTATGGTCACATATTTTTTCATTTAAATGAAACCTGATAATATTAGCTACAAAATAAAATAAAAAACTTGACAATCCGTTGAGTAGTTTTTTAACTATACGCATTACAAAAAGCGCGTAACACCCATCCGAAACGGCCCCCTCGCATCAAAACTGACAACTTTGATGATATTTCTTTATATTTAAAGGTAAAAAAGAAAATAATACATATTTACTTTATTTATTGAGCTATAAATAAATGTATTGCCGCTTATTATTTGTGACGTTCCACGGAAAAAGGAACCTTATGGAGGCTGGCGCTTACGTCGCATAGCACCGCGATAGTATTGGAGCGGCGTTAATAATAGCTTAAGCGCCAACCGCCATAAGGTACCTTTATCCGTGGGACGTCACATTTACTCGTCTATCATCTTGGTCCGATGTGGCTGAACTGTAAAAAAAAGAAATTTCATATGAAATCAGAACAAAATATACCTACCTAATATAATTAAATTGAATATATGTGACATTTTCAACCAAAAGGTACCACATTGTCGCTTGTCAATAAGGTTAATTTCAAATTGAAGCTCTATGGAAATAGCGCCTTATTGACAACTGACAATAAGTACCCTTTTGATTGAAAATGCCACATATAGAAATGAACTACGCCAAGCCAAACTGTCCCGCCCCTCCATTACTATTTCAATGTGTGTAGTATTGAAATAGTAACGGACGGGCGGGACAGTTTGGCGTAGTTTATCTATAGTAAGTACCTTTCGTTTTTGCAGTTGCCTTTGCATGTGCTGCATTCTGCATTGCACTGTGCAAGGTAGACCCACCCTCCGACACGTGCAGCGCATTGTTTCGCAACCTTTTTTACAGCCGCAATGGTCCAGGTATGATAATTCACGCCATATCTCCCTGGCTTCAGACCATTGCGGTTCCCAACTGTCATTAGATGACCCCAAGAGGATGGCAACGGCACAGAGGCATCATCAAGAATAAGGGCATTGCCCCATAAGTGGCCCGCTTGATATGTGACACGGAGCGCGTGTTTATGTAATGCTGCCGAGTGCCGATGTTGGTGGGATGCCGGTTACCTACCAATTTATTTTTAGTAGCAAATAGTTCCTTGCGTACCAAGTTCACCGACGAATGCGCTGTTTGAGGGTCATATAGGTAGCAGGTGAACTTATGGGGCAATGCCCTTATTCTTGATGATGCCTTTGTTCCATTGCCATCCTCTTGGGGTTGGAAGTCATCTAATGATAGTTGGGAACCGCAATGGTCTGAAGCCAGGGAGATATGGCGTTTATCATACCTGGACCATTGCGGCTGTAAAAAAGGTTGCGAAACAATGTGCTGCACGTGTCGGAGGGTGGGTCTACCCTGCACAGTGCAATGCAGAATGCAGCATATGCAAAGGCAACTGCAAAAACGAAAGGTACTCATAGATAAACTACGCCAAACTGTCCCGCCCCTCCATTACTATTTCAATACTATTCTTCTTCTTCTTCTTCTGCTACCTAAGCCTTTTCCGATTATCTGGGGTCGGCTCTCCTTGTCCTCTTTCTCCACACAGGACGATTTTGTGCTGTGTGCCGGCGTCAATATTTATGTTTTTCAGGTCATTTTGGACCGTTGTCAGCCAAGTAGCAGGGCGTCTTCCACGGCCCCGTTTCGTCGTTGGTAGATCCAATGCCACTCGTACCATGTGATCTGAAGACTGCCTGAGTACGTGACCGTACCAGCGTAGTCGCTTTTCCTTCAGCTTTTCTTCAATAGGAGCGATTTTAAAACTGCCTCTCACGTATTCGTTACGGCTATCCCTCCGGGTGACTCCAGCTGACCAGCGAAGTATACGCATCTCTGTTATATGCAGTTTTTGAACGTGTTGTTTTGTTGATGCCCTGCATTCGGTTTCATAAAGTATGGCGGGTCGCACTGCGGTTTTATATAATTTACCCTTTATTTTTCAAGGCATTCTGTTATCACACAACACCGGTCAACTGCCTTCACTTCATCCAGCCTACTGTGGTTCTATGAGTTACGTCTCTATCAATTTTACCGTCGTTGCTGATTATCGACCCTAAGTATTCAAATTCTTTCACTGTAGGCAGTGGGACATCATTTATGTAGAGCTTGATTGAGTTCGGATCTGTTGTACCGTCAAACAAACATGACATGTTTTCTGTTTTCTTACGGCTTACTCTCAAACCATTTTCCTCTAAAGATTTAGTCCAAATGTTTAGATGATTTTGGGGTCTTCGACATTGTCTGATATTAGGGCGACGTCATCAGCATATAATATGTTCCATGGCACTGCTTTTTGGTGAGCCCTTGTTAGGTAATCTATGGTGACGTTAAATAATAACGGGCTTAATATTGACCCTTGATGTACTCCGTTGCTTATTTCAAACTTTCAGGTTCTTCATGAAACCTCAATGCTACAGACATTGAAATAGTAATGGAGGGGCGGGACAGTTTGGCGTAGTGCATTTCTATATATTCAATTTAATTCTATTAGGTAGGTATATTTTTTTCTGATTTCATATGAATTTACTTTTTTTTACAGTTCAACCACATCGGACGAAGATGATAAAGAGGAGTAAATGTGACGTCCCACGGGTAAAGGTACCTTATGGCGGTTGGCGCTTAAGCTATTATTAACGCCGCTCCAATACTATCGCGGTGCTATGCGACGTAAGCGCCAGCCTCCATAAGGTTCCTTTTTCGTGGAACGTCACAAATAATAAGCGGCAATACATTTATTTATAGCTCAATAAATAAAGTAAATATGTATTATTTTCTTTTTTTACCTTTAAATATAAAGAAATATCAAAGTTGTCAGTTTAGACGCGAGGGGGCCGTTTCGGACGGGAGTTACGCGCTTTTGGTAATGCGTATAGTTAAAAAACTACTCAACGGATTGTCAAGTTTTTTATTTTATTTTGTAGCTAATATTATCAGGTTTCATTTAAATTAAAGAATATGTGACCATACTATAGAACATTTAGTTGTTATTTTCAGTAGAAGGAAAAAAAAAGAAAAAAAAAACATAATTTTCTTAATATTCGGCCGCCACCTTTAATTTCTTAAATGGTATATTTTTTTTCCAATTACAGGTGTCAATACGAATTGATTGATATATCAATCACTAAAATCGATGCACCCGTTTTGTGTCTACAATTTTTTTAAATTTTGCAGCCGCCATTTTGGAAAAGGTCCGCCATCTTGAATTCTAGTGGATGAAATTTGTGTTTCCTCGGATGAAATCATTCAGATTGGTCCCTAGTATCACTGGGCAAAGCGGCTTGCTTTCTGCATAAAGTGCAGTTTCATTTTGCTAACCGCTATAGCTACAATATCTGTCTTTGTCTGTTTGTTGTAGGTTCCTAGTAGTAGGTAGGTAGGTAGGTAGTAGTAGTAGTAGCCTACCCTTCCACAAGATCAAAATTTAACCGAACATTCTCGTCTCACAAGTCAAAAGTCTACACCTCGACATTGGCAGAATCCACCTTGCAAAATTTAGCGAGGAGTAAAGCCACGAATAGGCAAAAAAAGCGGGCCCACTGACTATCAGTCCGCCGGTCGACATCGGCCTATCAGTTAGAACAAAAATTTGACAGTTCCGAACAACTGACAGGCCTTAGAGGATATAACCAAACGGAGTAGTCATTAACAGGCGTTCCCCTCTGTCGAAAATAATCGGCCAATGGTCATACACAATGTATGGACTAACGTTTATCTGCCATGGCTATTTTGATGTTAAATTTAAAAAATACATTTGACGTTCCCCTCCCCCGCAAAAATTGGCAGACTTTTTTGTACAGCAAATTACAGACAAGGCGTCTCCGTTGGTTATATCCTCCAAGTGACAGGCCGATATCGTCCGGCGGACTGATAGTCAGTGGGCCCCTTAACTTTATGAAAATATGACTTCTGTTCCTTTTATCGACTACACCTTAAGGTTACATTTGGATGGCGACTGCGGACTGTCGCAGTCGGTCGCTGTCAATTGCGTCGCCGTCGTTGCCGCATTGCTGTCGCGATTAGAAAGTTCAACCCATTTTATTACATCGCCCGCGTAAACGCTGTAGCAGTAACGTTACAACAGATATGCTGCTGCATTCGCCATCTGAATGTAATGGCCCATTTCGAACAATGCTTATAAGATGTCACAGCGATACGATATCGTACGTTTTTGGTTGAAGAAATGTCATCTCGGTATCGTATCGCTGTGACATCTTACGCTGCGTCTTACCTAAGCGAACAACTCGCGAACGCGAAGCGAAGCAGCGCGGCGCGGCCCGGCGGGCCCACGGCGTTCGCGTTCCCAACGAGATCGCCGACATAGGGCACTTCTAATACTTCTATAGGTACAAAAGGAAATGAATAATTCACCCCGCGCCGCATCGCTTCGCGTTCGCGTGTTGTTCGCCTACGTAGTACGCTGCGTTATAATATAAGCATTGTTCGAATTTAGCCGTAAGTTTTACCCGTGCGTGGCAGTGGCAGCGCCCCAGACGATGTTTATGTACAAACAGCAACACTGTTAACTGTCCATCGGTGGACCCTTATGCCTTTTGTAATAAAGTTTACCGATGGACAGTTACCTAACAGTGCGGGCGATGGTACATAGGAAAATGGGGAATATTACGCGGAACTGCGTAGGTGGCGCCACACACCACAATCTGAGGATCTATCGCGAAACAAGAAAATCGAAATTTGGTTATCTAACATCTCTGTCACTCTTGCATATTCGAGCAATAAAGAGGCAGATAGCGAAATTTCGGATTCACGTTTCCCGGTAGGTCCTCTGTAAACAAACCGCCTTGATGCGTCAATGTCATATTTTATTATCTCTGAAAACTTGTCAAAAACCTGTTAAAGGTACAGTATGTATAAGTTACTCTATGGTTTACTAAATAGGCTAGTGCTGCACTCTGGTGGCAGAACATTGCAGTAATATCCCCTATTAGACTCATCCGTCCTGAATAACTTAAGCAAACTCGTCGTTGAACTTTCATGCATTCGTACTGTATACCTAATGTACCGATCGAATCGTCAGTATAAATCACGTTAGCAGTTTAGGTTATCGAATGATAATATCTTCAATAACAAATGCTTTGTTTTTGCAACGGAGACTGGAGATTGATGCGCAACAATTACGGGGGAGCTTCTTGGACGATTCATTCCGCATGTGTTGCATCTACAACTAGCTTTTTTGTAGTCTGCTATGCTAATACGCAAACGGAAATAAACGACTCGAATGGAACCATTTATTGTTTCAATTTGTATTTTGTCGATTTATCGCTATTAGGTTGATTTACGCTCTGTTTCAATGTTACATGACTACATTTCTTGACTAACGTCACCAAAATGAGAAGTTAATGACAGATTTTTATACAAGCCTTTATGATGATAATCTAAATAAAATAGGCCTACCTAATTATACAAAAACAACAAGGACAAGTGCGAGTCGGACTCGCGCACGAAGGGTTCCGCACCATTACGCAAAAACGGCAAAAAAATCACGTTTGTTGTATGGGAGCCCTACTTAAATATTTATATTATTCTGTTTTTAGTATTTGTGTTATAGTGGCAACAGAAATACATCATCTGTGAAAAATTTCAACTGTCTAGCTATCACGGTTCAAGAGATACAGCCTGGTGACAGACGGACAGACAGACAGCGGAGTCTTAGTAATAGGGTCCCATTTTTACCCTTTCGGTACGGAACCCTAACAATCGGTTAAATTACTGTAAATAAGCGAAAACCGAATTATGTACAGTCAAGGGCATAAATATATATACATTCCCAAAGTTTCAAAAATATGTGTACACGGACTCCTTAGGGCTTAGACAATAAAGTCGCGTTCACATATTTTTGAGCCATTTGTCTGGATCGATATACATATACTATAAACATGAAACTATTTTTTGGCAAATTTGCTAACTAATTTGCGCGAGCTGTATGTATAATGAATAATGGTTTTTCAGGGATAATACTTTACCATGTGAACCGAATTTAACAATGTTTGTTTTATTTGAAAGAAGTTAGTGTAATCTTAAAGAAATTTCAAGCATAATAAACACTTGCAATGGTTCAAATAAAATTTTGAAATGTTTGTTTGATAATTAAACAAAAGTTATCAAGATAAGAGGTGTGATTATATTTTTCCTGTAATACTTATGATAATGTTAATGTTATGTAATGTGTGTTGTGTATGTAATGTTTTCATTCATAAATCTGTTTTTTTTTTTTACAATAAAAAAATTACAAAAAATTGTTTTGAAATGTACAATTTCACCTCTTTGAAATGATACCCCACCCCACTTGACTGAGAATTTGCCCCCTCTTCATATTGGGCATTTTCCATAGTTAATAAAATAAATTTAAAAAGTATACTTTAAATGTGTTTGGGTTAGCGTTCTTCATGACTGTTCCAAATTTCAAATCGATAGCTTAAGTAGTTCTCCAGATATTTAGCAATATGACAGACGAACGGACGGATAGACAGAGTCGCACCATAAGGGTTCCTTTTGTACCTTTTTGGTATGGACTTGGAACTAGGGAACTTTTTATTAAATATTTTACTTACTTACTGCTGTGGCGCGACGACCCGAAGTGGATCTTGGCCTCTGACACCAAAGACTGCCATGCTACTCTGTCCCAAGCCGTTTCTGTCCAGTCGACGGCGATTAAATATTTTGGTTTGCGTTAATTCTAAGTATAGGTCTCTATAACTTATAAACTGTAAGTCATATACATATATTGTATATACTTATCTACTAACGAAAACGACAGTCCAAAAATGTGGAAAGTGGACACACACATTTTTTTGGAATTTCCCCTTTCTACCATTTTTGGTAGCCGTTAGTACTGTGTCGACACATTTTGCGTCGAAACCGTTTTTTCCAGTCACAATTTTGGTCGCGGTTCCGTCACCCTTACTACAGTTACCACGCAACGGAGAGGCGTATTCAATTGGTTTTGCATATTTTAACAGCAATCTACTGATATGATGCGGTTAAGCAGATAGGAATGAGACGCAACACATTTCACGCAGTACAATCGTTCGTATTAGGTGTCGTATCACGCGCTTTCATCTGCCGGCGCAGCACCGACGCGACGCGTCAGAGTTGAAATCGATTACGCCTCCACTCCGAAGCTATGAATATTTTAACTGATCCATATGATTGACTCATTGTTGAAGTTCGGAGTCATAAAAAGTAATGAATTCGATCCGGAAAGAAAGTGACCTATAATAATTGTTCAATTATTTTAGTGTGTTTGGTTCCAAAGCGATTTTAACGATATCTTTATTTGAGCACCTTCTCCTGCCTACCCACGTGTTCGTTTGTACGATTTAACAGTACACATAGGTACAGTACATATTTACATCTTGATGCACTTCTAAGTTTTAATTTGAATTTAACGCGAGTGCTAGATTTAATCCCGAGAAAACGAAGGAGTGCGAGTAGTTTACAGAGGAATCACGAGCGTAGTGAGATATTCAAGATGCAAAATTATTTAGCACTATTTTTCGTCTTACCACAAGAAAAGGTCACACACCAAATTTAACCCTTCTTTGCATGGCGATGGAAATTCCCATCATAACATTCTCCTAAGAAAAAAATAAATTTGAAGGTGATTGATACTTATTTTTAAGACTGTCAACTTTCAACATTAATCAATTTTCCGATTTTTTACTTAAATTTACGCAGTATTTTAATTTATAAAAATTACATTTGTTTTAAGACGAAATGTCGGAGAACTTGGAAAAACCCAGAAGTTGATAATTTTTTGTAGGTACTCGTATGTGATTTTTGGCGTATTTTTCCGGGGTTTGTAATTGTTTTATATTTAAAAACTCTATCATAGGTATATCACAAATATTTAGTGTACTTTTCTGATGGTAGTAAGATTTTTCATATATCTCTTACTGAAAAATATATATTTACATAATAAATATGATCTAGACTATGCAACTTCTAGCGCTGATTTTGCAGTAAAAATCGATGTTATAATTTTTTTACTATTTTTCCCAAAATCAGCTAACTACGTGACACATATATTTATTTCGGCCAAAAAGAAAAAATCATGCAATTTTAAGGGTTAAATATTAATTGTTACTTACTTACTTGTACTAGTTGTACGTAATGGTCCCTCCCTTCATATTTGGATTTAGAAAATTAATTTAGTTAGGTATACAAACGGTTTGCTTGCCTAGACTGTACATTATTTATGTAGATACTCTTCAAGCTTTGGTTAGATAATCATGGAAAAGCAGGCTGGTCTCAATCTCTAATTTCTCACTGGCATTTTTGTGAGTCGTGGGAATAAATCGAGCGAGTTTTTGGCAGTCGGGCGAGCCGGTGTCGAAGAAAGATTTGGAATAAAATGATTTCGTGACCGCATTTACGTGGGTCAAGAAGCCTGCGTCGCGATTCGTCTCGTCGTGCTGTCGCACAATGGCGGGTCGTGCGCCCTCGGCGCGCCCTGGCCGGTGTCCGTGACACTTGACACGGGAACCGGCAATCCTCGACCTCCACATATTTCCGCGTACAGGTTTTTTCACCTGAAATACCGGGCGACCATTTTGATTAGGCAACCCTACAGAAAAATCGATAGCGATAACTTAGAAGGCAGCTGCGTTTACCTGCTTTTGCTGTGACCGTAACGAAACGCTTCTGTTACGTTGAGGCGAGCGTCTTCGAGCGCCTTATTTGAATACCTATGCTCGGGAGTAACGCGTGTGACCGTGCGTAGTGACGTCGGAAAGGAACAAAAATTCGTTGATTTTAACTTAAACAATACACGTTTACCAATTACCATACTAACAATATTACTTCCCGACATCGCTGACACCATCATTGACGTTTATTTTGATGTAATATTATTTATTTAATTTTTATTTCACTTAACAAAATAAATCGTTCAAAAGACGGACTTATAAAGCATTCTAGACTCTCCAGCTGTCTGTCCAAAGCAAAACTAGTATTTTTCCAATGCGCTCGGATTTTATTCGCTGTACAGTTAAATAACTAGTTTTTGGAACGATACTCGTTTAATTTTCTTTACTAATATTTCTTTTGTCAAAAATATTTTGAAAATATTAATAATACTTAATTCTATTTGCCGATTTCATTGAAAAAATGTGACGTCACCCCAGGGGGGAGGGGTATGCCAAATGTGACCAAGTGTGACAAGGAGGGGGGGGGGTCAAAAAACCTCGAAATTCGTGTGACGTAATTAATGGATCAACCCTAGCTAGCGGAATCTAACTAGTTGTAGACCTAGCAGAACTTACATGCAGTCGCTGCAATGTAAGAATTGCTATTTCACTGTGTAACGCAACTACGTCCAGTTTTGTATGTGGCTATACCGACAGCTACTTACGAAATTAGGTATTCTACAAACGCTATGCAGCGACAAACTTAGTTAGTTAGTTTTGCTGGGCATTTTCCGCAACTCGACATCCAATGTGCCTATTTTGCGTGAAACGAGGTAGCGCTACTCTAACCACCCCAGCTCCTCCACGAAGCCTAGCAAGGTCTTCAGGTTGCTAGTTGCTTCCTTTAGTGTGCATGGATTCCCTAGGTATTTGCTCCTATATACTTCTACCTGTTTACAGTCTAGGAGAATATGTTTTGTTGTTTCTTCTTCTGCCATGCACGCTCTGCACATGGGGCTGTCCGTTTTACCCATAATATGTAGGTGTTTGTTTAGTGTGTTATGTCCTGTTATTAATCCTACTATTTTACGTAGTTGGCTTCTTGGTGTTTTCAGTAATATTTTGGTAAGTTTGTGGTTCAGTTCCGGTAGAATTTCTTTGGTTTGCCTGCATGTCTTCATTTCATTCCAGTACTTGTTGTGCAGTTGTCTGTGATGTTGTTCTAGCTGGTTGTGTATGTAGGATATTGGTAGGGGCATGATTGGCTCGGGTCCATATGCCGGTGTTTCTGAACCTTTCCTGGCCAGTTCATCCGCTGCATCGTTTCCTCTTAATCCACTATGCCCCTTTATCCATTGTACTGTTACTTTGTTGCCTTCTTTGCTCACTTCAGTGAGGCTTCGATGACATTCAAGTATAAGCTCTGAAGTAAGTTTGTCGCTGCATAGCGCTTGTAGTACCGATTTACTGTCTGACAGTATTAGTATGGTTTCGTGTTTCACTTGTCGTCTTGTAATAGCATTGCAAGCTTCTATTATTCCTAAACATTCAGCTTGGAATACCGTATTGTGTTCACCAAGGGACTTTGTGATGTGTATGTTCAGGTCCTCTGAGAAGACACCACACCCTGTCCCTTCGTTTGTCTTTGAGCCATCTGTGAATATTCTTAGGTTTATTTGGTTTAGTCCTTCTTTCGGATCTTCTGGTAACGATATGGCGTAATCTTTCCAGAAGATCATAGTTTTTGGTATTTTGTCGATGGGCGCTTCCAGCATGGGCAGTTTTATGATCGTATTTTCATAGATCTTTTTGTGCGATGAGCCGAAAGATGTCCATAGGTTTAGATTTTTCAAACGAAAAGCTGTGGCAGCCGCTTCTTTCTGTATGTATATGTGTAGTGGCAGGAGTCCTAGCATTATTTCTAGAGCCGCAGTCGGAGTAGTTCTCATGCAGCCCGTTGCAGCCACACATGCTAGTCTTTGTGTTTTATTTAGTTTGTCTATTACTGTAGTTAGCTGGGTGCGGGGCCACCATACCACCGCGCCGTAGCTGATCATTGGCATTATTACCATTTTGTACAGCCACAGTATAATGTGAGGGGCAAGTCCCCATCTTTTTCCCACCATCCTCCGGCATTGCCAAAAGGCTACTGTTGCTTTGTTCAGCGACAAACTTACTTCAGAGCTTATACTTGAATGTCATCGGAGCCTCACTGAAGTGAGCAAGGAAGGCAACAAAGTAACAGTACAATGGATAAAGGGGCATAGTGGATCAAGAGGAAACGATGCAGCAGCGGATGAACTGGCCAGGAAAGGTTCAGAAACACCGGCATATGGACCCGAGCCAATCATGCCTCTACCAATATACTACATACACAACCAGCTAGAACAACATCACAGTCACAGACAACTGCACAACAAGTACTGAAATGAAATGAAGACATGCAGGCAAACCAAAGAAACTACCGGAACTGAACCACAAGCTCACCAAAATATTACTGAAAACACTAAGAAGCCAACTACGTAAAATAGTAGGATTAATAACAGGACATAACACACTAAACAAACACCTACATAATATGGATAAAACTGACAGCCCCATGTGCAGAGCGTGCTGTGACTAGCCATATGCTCTATCCATAAATATAAAGCAATTAAATACTAAGAAGCCTTAGATTCAAAATAAAATTAGTTATTTTTTTATAATATTCATATGGGCTAATGTCGATTTATTTGATTTTATCTTTCTCTAGGGTTTTGACAAAACATTACAATATAAATACAATTGTATTAAAGTAAAAACAATAAGAAAACTATTAGACAAAATCTTAGAAAATAATATCAACTTTTGAAAACAACGCCATCTGTGGGCCGAGTGAGAAATTCAGTGCATTATGATGTACGTATAAAAGTATTGACTATCGAAACATTATCAACGAGCTGTTTCACGTTCAAGTGGTTGCATAAGAGGGATCATAGATGGCTCTGATTAAGGTATTACATCGTGGTCAATCAAAAACATATCTTATGTATGGGGAATAAGGGTTACGCGAAAGACACGTTGTTACGACTTTTTGTTCTGAGAAATCGAGTGTTCGCACAGGTGCATGTTGTCCAACTTATGTTATTAAACAAAAATGAGACTTAAATTAAAGGACGTAAGAGTTATATTATGAAAATTGCAATCTTATATTTGGTAGGTAAATTCTAATGTAACCATAATGAGACCGTAATGCAACCATAATGCTACCATAATGCGTCCATAATGCGTCTAAAGACTTTCTGAGAATCATGTCGGCATTACGCAGGTGCACCGCAGGTGTTATTGAAATGACGACAAATGAAACCATATAAAAGGGAGTAGGGAAGGATCAGTTTTCAGTTTTACTTTGTGCTTCGGACCGGCAATTGACTCTGGTTTAATAGTGATTGAAAAAATTACTGGTGAGTGGAAAATCTCTGTTCATTTTTCTAAGTGTTTGACTTTATTTAGGACAAAGACTTAGTCTTTGACCTGATGAAGTTAGCCTTTGGAAATTGTGTCTTTGTTTGGCTTTGCGGAAACTATGTTTGTTTTCGTAATGGATAAACTTTGATACTATCGAGCAGAGTGCCTCCACGTTTGCTATTAATTTTTAACAGGAGTATTGTAACGAAGGTTTAACGTCTAGTGAATACTCTGCCCACAATATCTATTATTTGGTTTTACTGAGGACAAACGTCTTCAACAAGACTAAGTTTAGAAGATGTGTTATTTTTTCGGACGAATGGGGTCTATGAACTCATATCGTTTGGACTTAATGCATCCGGGCGGAGTATTTTATTATCATTTTATGCCTTCATAAAATAATATCTAATTAAATTGTTTTGATCAAATATTTGCGTTATGATTGATTATGTAAATATAATGTCTATATGACATAAATTATAAAGTAATAAAAATTATTTGTTTGAAAATAATATCAGAAAACTCCTACTTGTTTCTCTTATGATTCAAAGCCAGATCAGTGTCTAGACAGACAGTAGTCTAGCCTTTCACTTGCTATCCAAAACGGTGACAAACGGCAAATGGAAGGAGGTCTTTCTTTTACCAAGATGAGGGTGTACTTGGCGCTTTCTCTTTACCAACATAGAAAGCGAAATATCTCTCCCTCCCTGGTCTCCAATGCCCAACTGTTAGACTAAAGCGAGGGCATCACGTGCGTGCCATTGAGTGTAAACTCTGCTCGTTTGAAACCTACAGTATTTGGAGGTCTTGTATTTTAAATATATTTATATGTGCCATTTATAGACATAATAGGGACCTAATCTATCCAAGTGCTGTCCCTGCCTCTGTGCAACCCGCCTTGGAGGGGATTAAAAACACAGGCCGTTTAGCTTTGATGTATCAACTTGGCCGGTTGAACGATTAGCTCTCTAATTAGGGAAATCACTTGCGTGTTTTTCAAAGTACTAGGTCTATGGTAAGTATGATCTGTGCTTTGATTACACTAGAATAGGCCATTGTATTAGGAATAGGGTAGCTTCACACTCACCATTTGTTAGGAGTTAGGGTCTCTTTTAATGCTTGATCTAAAAATCTGACATATATATTTTTCTTCATTATCCTGAAAAGCGTACGTGTAATAGGCAAGGGGTTTAATTGCCTAGATATTCCTATTTTATAATGTATCTGCGTAAAAAGGTATTGTTGTATATAAAATCTTATACTATTTGGTTTTATTTTGCTAAAATTTCTAGGGTTCTGAGGTAGAAGCGAGGTACTAAATATTTCATTCTGGTCTCCAAGGTATATACAAAATAAATTCCTAAAATATCAAGCTGGGTTTAGGTATACATACCGTTCTGGAATAGAAGAATGGTTTGTTTTAGGGATCCCTTGGCAGGCAAGAGCAGTCCAATGGGAGGAGTCAAGAGTGGAATAATGCTCGACTTGATATTTCTGTCTCATAAGATATAGTAAATAACCTTGGTACTTCGTTTGTGCATCAGAAGGGCTGGAAAGAGTCTATACTTTCAGTTCTGGGAAGTGGAAAAGGGATTAGTATCCCTAGCTTTTGAACATAAAAAAGAAGTAATTTTGATTGACTGATGATACTTGGCGCTTCTTTCATCAGATCATCTAGGAATGCATAGGATTGCGAAGCGTTGGTCTTAGCCCGTCTGGCTACAATGTTAGGATAGGTGACCCGATTGATGTTTTGGATTGGGATAAGGCTTTCTGACCCGCATCGAGCATGCGAAGCAGTACGTGTGAACTCACACATCGTTTAGAAGGTGATAGTATAATTATAATTTTCCCTAAAAAGCTAGGGTGTAAATGGGCTTATCCTGGGAGTGCTGCTTCGTATGTTATCCCGAAGGCTTAATAGGCGTAGCGGGACTTCACCAAAAACATTTTTAAACTCATTTTACCAACTACATTTTCAATCTCATACTAACCATGTATGCTGCAATTATCTAAATAACGTCATATGTAGTAAGCCTTTAACGGCATTTACATTACACGAATAGATTTAACAAAATTGTAATATTATTTTCATCGTTACGCTCAGGGTTCTATTTTAGAGTCCTTCTCTACGCTCAGTATTCAATTGTGGAATCCTTCGCTTAGTTTAAGATTCGATGTACGCCCTCTCAGTAAATACGTCATTTTGCTCCCTTGTGACTCAATCTACTATTTCTACTCTTGTAACTGTTAAAATATTCCTTAAGTGTCATAATAAAATATATCTTCAGTACCATAAATATTTATTCCTTAAAATAAGGGTCCAAAATATAGTTGTTACTCATTAAAGAATCTAGGATTTCGCGGTTCACTTCGAGGGGTTCTAACGCTAGACTAGACGATCACATGGCCAAATTTTAGAGGTAAATTCTTAAGAGGTGATTAGCATAAGAGTAGTTTTAAATAGGAATAGTTGGGGTGGGTGACATTTTGGAAGCCGTGACCAGTATCTGAAATGTACCTTGGGGTACATTTTGGTGTAACGTGATGCAGGATTCATTTTACCTTACTATGGTTTTTCAAAATATATAAAAGTAGCCGTTGGCTACATTTTGTTGACGTGAAACGGAGTGTGTACACTATATTTTGGACTTTTAAGAGAAAATAACTGACCTTTTGGAGATAAAAAGACAAATTTTGAGTTCATTATTTAATAACAGGCTTTAAATACATTTCTTCAGTTTTCAGTCTTAGTTCAGGGTAATGTTCTTAGAGATACTGCTGCCAGGAAGGTACCCATTTTTCATCTTTCATATTCTTTCATCACTTAGTCACGTTAGGGACTTTTAGGAGCAACCTTCATTTTTGTAACTGCTAGTGTATCTTGTATCTGAGAAATAAAAATATACACATTAGATTGCCTTATTAAATAGGAAATTTACTAGTAGGTTAAAACTTAAGATGAGTTAAGACAGGATAGCTTTTAGCGGTGTCATGTAAGAGTACTTCAGTTTAGATAATGGGGGGTGAACCTTATTACATTAGCCACAAAACCGAAGTGTATTAGACTGATGATGATGAGCAGTGGGGTATAAAACACTTCAAAATTACAAGTAGTCTGAAGGAATGGGGGTGAAGCCTAACTTTTTATTAATAACAATGCAAATGTGACACTACATTTGACAAATAGATAGCTAGTAGTGTGCAGGTTACAGCAGTTAAGTTCCAATTAGCTAGGGGTACAGGGGAGACATTCACATTGGGTTCCTTATCGTTAGGTGACTTATTGGTATTTCACTTTCATAGGCATCAGTATTTTATGAATGTACAGTACATAATCAATATGATCGAGTAGAATTAGACTTTAAGGTACCTGACGTTAGGCGCTGCAACATATAAAGCCATTTTTCTGGTTGTATCCAGTATAAAAAGCAGCCTTCCTTCATATACTGGAGACAGTATTTAACTGGCGTGTTTTCTTGATTTTCTGCTTTATAATCATTTTAACCTCTAACACTGCATTTTCCAATAATTGTCGTTGTATTTCATCCATAATTCGCGGCAAAATACTTTTATACATTCATGTGAGTGATATTTCAATCTGTAAACAAGAATTTTCATTGAAAGATTGACACAACGTACATAATTTTCACAAGATTGTTCATGCGGCATTACTGGAACAAAACAATATTTAAGGACTAAAGTATAATACTAACTTGTTCTTTGAAATTAGTCACACTCCCAACATTTGTTTTATTTGACTTGGAATCACATATCGCCAGTTCACATTTTATGCGAACGTCCATGTTTTGTTTTGAAAGAAAACGTGCGGATGGTTGGTACCATTGGTACATATCACAGATATACTCTGACACGGCGACTTTGTCAGTAGAGGAAGGCGGCTGATTTGAAAAATATAGGCGCAAGATTGACAAGTTAGGTTCGTTTTATTATAGCAATACATCAAAATGACATTTATGCGTTTATCTCGTTACGTTGGTAGTATGAATTTAGTATAACTAGATGAAACTTAGAGGGAGAGGGGAGATGACCGAGCGGGGTGGTCTTGTGTCTTTTGATAGGAGTAGCAGGGATAGTGCAATCATTGCGTATGTTCTGTGAATGGGTTGAGTTTATCTCGTTAACTTGGTAGTTAAGATGATTTTTACAAATGTGATCTTTTAGGGTTCCGTACCAAGGGGGTGCGAAGGGAGACTTTATGGTGCGACTCTGTCCATCTGTCTGCCACATTGCTAATTATCTCAAGCTGATTAAGCTATCGATTTTTTTATTTTATTTTATTGCTATTTAAGTAGGGTGGTATGAAGTAATTATAGGTAAAATATAGGGACGAAATGGAACAAGGAGGGTTTTGTGGTTTAAAAAATAAAACAAACATCATTTGTGTACCTACATTCATTAACAACTTAATTTTTTTTATATGGACAATATTCATTGGAGTACCTGAAACAAAAGAAAACTTATTAATGGTTACATTTAAATCATCCATTTGAGGGGGTACAGCATCAATTTGAATACTAGTTTAACCTAGGTAATTATTAAACACATCCACAGGAAATATTAAGTTTCATAGAACAAAACTTAAATTCTAATTTTGAGAACCTTTGCTTTACAGGTTGTATTTCCATAAGTTTAGATCACGAATAAGCTAGAAAATAAGTTTAGTTAGTAAACAGAATTAGAATAGGGAGGATATGTAAGCCTAAAGACATTTTCATCTTTTCACTCTTTCATCGGGAACTCTCCGTTTAGGCTTTTTGAAATATTTGTGTCAGATGTAAGCCATAAGTTTTTAAGCATAAAATAAGTTTTGTATCTACATAGTAAGATAAAATACCTGTCTTAAATGGGAATAGTCAGTAGATGTACAGTGAAGGCGATATGTTGATGCTGCGGGGGAATGTCAGTTCTCCAGGAAATGCTGGAAACAGAAAGAAAAAGAGTTAGCTAATAGGGTATATGTAAGAAAACCTATTTATAAGTTTTATTTAAAGTATTTATTATTTACTATAGGTATTTCTACTTAGGGTCTTCAGTTAAGAAAAGGGAAAATTAGGATATTTTTGCTTTACGGGGCAAATTTCTATAAATTAGGACACAAATAGGTTAGATTTAGATTAACAGGATTAAAACTAGGTTAGTTAACATAATTAAAATAATATGTATAACGCTAGGAATGTTCTTACTAGGGACCCTCTTCACTTATTCCTTGGGGTTTTGAAATAAGTGTCGGTCTTTGAAAACATTTTTTTTTGTCAAACCTAAGAGTAACTGTCAACTAGTAGTATGGGGTTGTACTTACTTTATATATTTATTTATTATTCTTTTATTCAAGACAATAAATGGTCCAATGAGTGAATGTTTCTTCAAAATACATTTGTCATGGTATCTTCATAATATAGAGCCAATTTATTTTGTTCCGGTAAACAGTTTATGCTTATCGGGTACCCGGGGATCATATCAGCAGAGTTGTTGGCTTGCTGTAAAAAAAAAAAAAGATTAGGTTGTAAGCTTAATTTTCTTTATTTCTATTATATTAGATAGACAACTAAAAACAAACAAAAAAATGTTTTAAATACTCATCTTAACTGATTGTTTTCTGTTTTGAAACATACAACAGTAAATGTGAACATTATATTAAGTAAATACTTATTATTTAACAAGAAACCTTAATGCTAGTCTGTAAGGGACAGGAATCATTAGACAGAAGATTTCATGACAGGTAGTTCAATTTGTGATCAATTATTTTGTGCTAAAGTAGCTTTAACATCTTCTAAAATACATTTTTATCTCACAAAAAAAATTAATAGAACCTTACCTTGTTTGTGCAATAAATTTTCCAAGTTTAAAACTCAGTTCATGCACAATAACGATATGTAGGCCAGTTAAACATCCTATATAGACTGATCGTACACTGGGTCGTAGTAAAAAAGCACTAGATTTATCCATAAGTTGACGAGAAAAAAGGGAACATTGGCCATATAATATTTCTGAGTTCCCACGTCATTTTGTTTTCTACCGATTTTACGATAGGCTATATTAGGAAAATCACACGAGCGCTCTCAGAGGCAATCTTTGCTTTGCTTTCTGGTTTTCAAATTAGGTCCACCTGGACAATTTTGTTGTCGCAAATCACTTACGAAACAATGTCACATCGTAGATAGACACGACTTCCATTACAAGAATGGCGTCTTCAGTTTTGTTCCAGCGTTTATCGGATGTTTAGGTATTTGAAAAGTATAACGCCGGTAACTGGAATAGGTAACTGTCCTGAATAATAAATAAGAAAAAAATGAACGTCGTTTCAAGAAGAAAATAAATAGGTATTTAAACAATTGACAGTAGCGAAGGTTGCCATAGACAAATCAAGTTAAGCAGGTGTTAAACGTTTCGATTCAGTCTAGAGGTTTGGTTGTGGTTTTGAAGCTATTAAATTGATTAGTTAAATTTTCCCATTGTATAATGCATCTTTATCTTTAAATTAATATGACGTGCAATTTTAAGGCCTAAATAATAATTTATTTTGCTACGCCATCTATTAGAAACTTACTTAACTAAGTCCGATACACTACATTCATAGACAAACAAACTATACCCGACCCAATTGCGTGGGTTGTGTTCGGTGTGTTGCAGGGGATGTTAGAGCATGTTTTGATTTCATCACATTATACTCACGGGCGCTCGCGCACCTCTATAAAAGAATATTGTCTATGCGAAAAAGCGGTTTACACTGTCGTTTTCATACAGTATTGAAATTAATTAATGAATCGATTGCTAATTATTTCTTCATAAAAAACAGATTAGATTGATCTTTAGAAAAAATATATGACCAATTAAAAAATTATTTCAATAAAATTATTTCTTTTTGATATTTTGATCTGTCGTTAATAGTCTTGGGTGGTCTTGGGTTTTGGCAATAACCTGGCGGTAAATTTATTTGGTTTCTATTTTGACAGTTCAGTTTGATATTTAATTTGCAAAATAAACAAAGTGAATTTACGAATAAATTATTGTTTTAGTGGAAAAGTGAAGAAAGTGTAGTGGTATTTGATTCAAATTATGTTAAAATGAGTATAATTTGTGATTATTGTTGTGCGCGAGTGATAAAAATCGGTGAATTTTACAATTTAATTTTACTCGACTTTCAAAGTCAAGGCAGAGGCTTTATAACAACGTTGAAATCTGTGGAATTGCCGAAAGTGACACAAAGAGGTGCTAGTGCTACAGCTGACTAAGGCGTTCACGCAACTGCTGGACTTGAATCAGGCAATCAGGAGATATTCAAGAACACAGACAGAAGAAACCTTACCAGACTGAAACTCATCAGATCAAATTGCATATTAGGATCAATCCTTCAATCACGGTTTCCCTGCGCGACAGTAAACACGACGAATGATGTGCAGTTGCTTCAATAAAGGCTCAAGATTTAAATGGAGAAGCATCACAACATCATAACTACTATGGATGATTAATAAAACAATCAAGGAAACCTCTTTGCAAGTATGTTTAAAGTCAAGATAAACAGGTGATTGCACGAGCCAAGGACGGAGAGAAGAATCTTTTAGATACACACTGAAGGTGATTTGGGCAAATTCACATCACACATGGAATTTTGGAAAACTTAGTATGTATTTTTTTCTTGTTTTGCTTCCTTTGTTTTTAAAGAATTGCGGAATAAACCATTTTTATGTATGAAATTATTTATATACAGTGGATTTCATTTATTATCAACTTGGTTGAAGTGATTATTCGGCCCATGAATTAAAAGCATACTTTAGTGCCGGATTTATGTGGATATAGCGACTTCGGGAGTAGCAACAGTACTTTTAATAAACCATATTTGTAACAAGTTTTTAGAGGTCCCATGCACATATTGCGATCAGAGTTATCAAAATCGGAGAGCTTTACTTTCTTAACTTTATTCATTTACCTACAGTGACAGATGACTAACAACTGTGGTGACTTTTGTTTATGGATGGATAAACAGTAGTTCGGAACGTATTCACATTTCGGATTTAAAGTTATACATATGTCTTTATCTCTTTATATTTGCCTATAACACGCGAGTACAACTTTTGATAAGTCCAAACCAATTTCCAGGTTATGTTAGTATATAAAATATATTATCACTTGTCCACATAATATGAAATATAATACTTAATTGGTGTTTAGATCTCTGAAGCGTTCAAATAATTTTATAATCACATGCTTTCTTGATTATTCTGTTTGCAATTCGGTAGATAACACATTTTCAAGAGATATAATTTGTACATAGGTATATGTGCATAGGTATTTGCGTTATATTGTGTGGATTACAGAATTATTTTTGTTAAGTAATTATTTTAAAAAGCAATTAAAAAATAAAACAATAGTATGTACAGTTAGCAGTATTATCCGTTTGTAGGAATGCAAGGTGGGTCATTTTTCTCTGCAACTAACTGTACAGTTCCAACGTTGATTCACTGTGTAGTGGGTTGTTAGTGTTGCGTTTTGATAATATAGCGTTCATTTTAGAATAAACACAAAGCCTAGTAGATCAAAAAAAAAAAGGGGCTAAATTGGTGCATTTTTCTTTCTTTCGTATGAGTCAATTAATTATATTAATTATTTAGTCAAAATATTAACAGATAATGATGAATAAATAAGAAATAAAATTAAAATGATTAAAGGGTATACTCGGGATGAATGCCAATAGATTTTGTTTCATTTAGGGCTAGAAATAATGGGTTATTTATTGGGATAGGACAAGATAGGTGATTTTTTTTTTCTACTGAATATGTAATTGTGACTTTAATTTCTATTATTTCATTTTGATTACATAACGGAGCCTTGGCTGTCTGTAAAAATCGTGTGAAAGCGTAACTGAGGAGGAATGATTGTGTGTGTGTGATTGAGTGTTTATGTGAGGGATGTATGATTATGAGATGATGAATGAAAAGTGGACGAATGAACCTTTATTGGAAAAAATGGATTGATACGGATAGACAAGGGCTTGAGTGTAATCAAACTAGAATTGTCGGTATTTGCAATGGGAACAAAACGGGGGAGAAAATGGGACATCTGGCTGGAAAAATCTTATCAGTAGGTTAAAGTCCATTGGACTAGACCCATTTAAAGGGTAGATTTTTGTAGCCAGAACTACACATGGTAATAAGCCCAATACGAAATTCTACACACCTTGGCTTGGGTGGGATATATCCGACATTCGACATATTTTGATGGGCCGTGAGCGTCTAGAAAGGGCGAGGCTCTTTTCAAGAGGTTAAAGAAGTACAATTATGTTTTCATGAAAGTGAGGTATATTATTGAGCAAATAATTTTAATGTTATTTATTTTGGTTAAGCAATGCTTTAGTTTAGACGAAAAGGTTTTTATCATACCATGATGGGGTATTTATTTGTGTCAAATTTGAGTTTGTTTTGTATTAAAAAAAAACACCCAAACAAACTTAAGTCGGTATATTTTATTCAAGTACAAGACATGCGCCAAGAAAGTGTGACTGAGGGTGATAAGGCAGTGAAAATTGGTTCGAATTTTGGCAATGGAATTTGAAAGCTTCGTACTTATAAGAATTAAAGGTCTCTTCGTTTCGTGTGGGGAGTTCTTGCTGTCTCATTAGATGCTCTTCTACGGAAGTGTGCGGCTCACAGGGGGAAGGAATACCCGACGATGCCGGAATGAACTGGCAAGGAGGAGTTATTAGAACTTATCAGACTCACAACCTGGTATCTCATAGCGGAGCGAGGATTCTGGGGAAAGAGTTATCATGGTTCATTGACAGAATTCTGATGAACTTGTTTCAGAGCTGAGTCATTAACAGTCACTTAGTAATGGAAAACACACTACACGTTTAAACAGGGGGGGAAAAGCACCGACAAGTCTAGAAAAATAGATTAAAGTTTCCATAGCACACATTGTGAGCCATTACAAAACTTGAATCCATTTTGGGGGTGAGATGTGACTAGCCATATGCTCTATCCATAAATATAAAGCAATTAAATACTAAGAAGCCTTAGATTCAAAATAAAATTAGTTATTTTTTTATAATATTCATATGGGCTAATGTCGATTTATTTGATTTTATCTTTCTCTAGGGTTTTGACAAAACATTACAATATAAATACAATTGTATTAAAGTAAAAACAATAAGAAAACTATTAGACAAAATCTTAGAAAATAATATCAACTTTTGAAAACAACGCCATCTGTGGGCCGAGTGAGAAATTCAGTGCATTATGATGTACGTATAAAAGTATTGACTATCGAAACATTATCAACGAGCTGTTTCACGTTCAAGTGGTTGCATAAGAGGGATCATAGATGGCTCTGATTAAGGTATTACATCGTGGTCAATCAAAAACATATCTTATGTATGGGGAATAAGGGTTACGCGAAAGACACGTTGTTACGACTTTTTGTTCTGAGAAATCGAGTGTTCGCACAGGTGCATGTTGTCCAACTTATGTTATTAAACAAAAATGAGACTTAAATTAAAGGACGTAAGAGTTATATTATGAAAATTGCAATCTTATATTTGGTAGGTAAATTCTAATGTAACCATAATGAGACCGTAATGCAACCATAATGCTACCATAATGCGTCCATAATGCGTCTAAAGACTTTCTGAGAATCATGTCGGCATTACGCAGGTGCACCGCAGGTGTTATTGAAATGACGACAAATGAAACCATATAAAAGGGAGTAGGGAAGGATCAGTTTTCAGTTTTACTTTGTGCTTCGGACCGGCAATTGACTCTGGTTTAATAGTGATTGAAAAAATTACTGGTGAGTGGAAAATCTCTGTTCATTTTTCTAAGTGTTTGACTTTATTTAGGACAAAGACTTAGTCTTTGACCTGATGAAGTTAGCCTTTGGAAATTGTGTCTTTGTTTGGCTTTGCGGAAACTATGTTTGTTTTCGTAATGGATAAACTTTGATACTATCGAGCAGAGTGCCTCCACGTTTGCTATTAATTTTTAACAGGAGTATTGTAACGAAGGTTTAACGTCTAGTGAATACTCTGCCCACAATATCTATTATTTGGTTTTACTGAGGACAAACGTCTTCAACAAGACTAAGTTTAGAAGATGTGTTATTTTTTCGGACGAATGGGGTCTATGAACTCATATCGTTTGGACTTAATGCATCCGGGCGGAGTATTTTATTATCATTTTATGCCTTCATAAAATAATATCTAATTAAATTGTTTTGATCAAATATTTGCGTTATGATTGATTATGTAAATATAATGTCTATATGACATAAATTATAAAGTAATAAAAATTATTTGTTTGAAAATAATATCAGAAAACTCCTACTTGTTTCTCTTATGATTCAAAGCCAGATCAGTGTCTAGACAGACAGTAGTCTAGCCTTTCACTTGCTATCCAAAACGGTGACAAACGGCAAATGGAAGGAGGTCTTTCTTTTACCAAGATGAGGGTGTACTTGGCGCTTTCTCTTTACCAACATAGAAAGCGAAATATCTCTCCCTCCCTGGTCTCCAATGCCCAACTGTTAGACTAAAGCGAGGGCATCACGTGCGTGCCATTGAGTGTAAACTCTGCTCGTTTGAAACCTACAGTATTTGGAGGTCTTGTATTTTAAATATATTTATATGTGCCATTTATAGACATAATAGGGACCTAATCTATCCAAGTGCTGTCCCTGCCTCTGTGCAACCCGCCTTGGAGGGGATTAAAAACACAGGCCGTTTAGCTTTGATGTATCAACTTGGCCGGTTGAACGATTAGCTCTCTAATTAGGGAAATCACTTGCGTGTTTTTCAAAGTACTAGGTCTATGGTAAGTATGATCTGTGCTTTGATTACACTAGAATAGGCCATTGTATTAGGAATAGGGTAGCTTCACACTCACCATTTGTTAGGAGTTAGGGTCTCTTTTAATGCTTGATCTAAAAATCTGACATATATATTTTTCTTCATTATCCTGAAAAGCGTACGTGTAATAGGCAAGGGGTTTAATTGCCTAGATATTCCTATTTTATAATGTATCTGCGTAAAAAGGTATTGTTGTATATAAAATCTTATACTATTTGGTTTTATTTTGCTAAAATTTCTAGGGTTCTGAGGTAGAAGCGAGGTACTAAATATTTCATTCTGGTCTCCAAGGTATATACAAAATAAATTCCTAAAATATCAAGCTGGGTTTAGGTATACATACCGTTCTGGAATAGAAGAATGGTTTGTTTTAGGGATCCCTTGGCAGGCAAGAGCAGTCCAATGGGAGGAGTCAAGAGTGGAATAATGCTCGACTTGATATTTCTGTCTCATAAGATATAGTAAATAACCTTGGTACTTCGTTTGTGCATCAGAAGGGCTGGAAAGAGTCTATACTTTCAGTTCTGGGAAGTGGAAAAGGGATTAGTATCCCTAGCTTTTGAACATAAAAAAGAAGTAATTTTGATTGACTGATGATACTTGGCGCTTCTTTCATCAGATCATCTAGGAATGCATAGGATTGCGAAGCGTTGGTCTTAGCCCGTCTGGCTACAATGTTAGGATAGGTGACCCGATTGATGTTTTGGATTGGGATAAGGCTTTCTGACCCGCATCGAGCATGCGAAGCAGTACGTGTGAACTCACACATCGTTTAGAAGGTGATAGTATAATTATAATTTTCCCTAAAAAGCTAGGGTGTAAATGGGCTTATCCTGGGAGTGCTGCTTCGTATGTTATCCCGAAGGCTTAATAGGCGTAGCGGGACTTCACCAAAAACATTTTTAAACTCATTTTACCAACTACATTTTCAATCTCATACTAACCATGTATGCTGCAATTATCTAAATAACGTCATATGTAGTAAGCCTTTAACGGCATTTACATTACACGAATAGATTTAACAAAATTGTAATATTATTTTCATCGTTACGCTCAGGGTTCTATTTTAGAGTCCTTCTCTACGCTCAGTATTCAATTGTGGAATCCTTCGCTTAGTTTAAGATTCGATGTACGCCCTCTCAGTAAATACGTCATTTTGCTCCCTTGTGACTCAATCTACTATTTCTACTCTTGTAACTGTTAAAATATTCCTTAAGTGTCATAATAAAATATATCTTCAGTACCATAAATATTTATTCCTTAAAATAAGGGTCCAAAATATAGTTGTTACTCATTAAAGAATCTAGGATTTCGCGGTTCACTTCGAGGGGTTCTAACGCTAGACTAGACGATCACATGGCCAAATTTTAGAGGTAAATTCTTAAGAGGTGATTAGCATAAGAGTAGTTTTAAATAGGAATAGTTGGGGTGGGTGACAGTGCATGGAAGAAGAAGAAACAACAAAACATATTCTCCTAGACTGTAAACAGGTAGAAGTATATAGGAGCAAATACCTAGGAAATCCATGCACACTAAAGGAGGCAACTAGCAACCTGAAGACTTTGCTAGGCTTCGTGGAGGAGCTGGGGTGGTTAGAGTAGCGCTACCTCGTTTCACGCAAAATAGGCACATTGGATGTCGATTTGCGAAAAATGCCCAACAAAACTAACTACGAGTAACTAGGTATTTTACAGTACATCTGATGCTCCATTACGTTACGACGGGTCTCCTTCCAACTCCCCTAACAACGTTTGTCCTAACGTCACTTGACCTAACTGTTTTGTCCTAATGCGCACTAGCCCTAACGATCAATTCTCATAACAATTGTTTTCCATAATGTAATGGTTATCCTGAATCTCATTTGTCATAAGCATTTTTACCATAACGATCAATATTACCTAATGTTTTTTTCCATAGTCCTCGCAATCCCTAACAACGTTTGTCCTCATCTCATATCACTTGCCCTAACTTTTTTGTCATAATGGGTGTTTGTCCTAACAATCAACTTGCGAAAACGAACTGCTGCTAGAAAATTAGGTTAGGTTAGGTTAGAACTGCGACCCTCGCAAAAACGAACCGCTGCCAGAAAAGTACGTTAGGTTAGGTTAGAACTGCGACCCCTGAGTTAGGTAAAATAATGATTAGAACATATGATCAACAATAATTATGACAAATAACAATTATGGAACATGACATTAGGATAAATCATCAATATGGCAAGTGACATTCGGAAATAAAATATTAGGGCAAAAAAATCAACCATACAATGTTAGGGAAACCAAAATTAGGGCATATGAGTGTTAGGACAAATGCTCATTATGACAAACAATATTAGGGAATGCAAAAATAGGGTAAATTTTTTTAGGGATTCCGATATAGATCCCGTTACGACACCCTGTGCTATAATAAGCACATTACGTAACTACGTCGAAAATTTAAAGGGCCATATGTACATTGTGATGCAAGTTTGCTAAGTTGGTCACTACACACAAGGCGATATTGTGCGCGCGAGCTGTAAGCGAGCGCGCAATAAGAAAGCCGATGTGTGTAATGACCAATGCACACGCGTTTCATACGACGTTTTTCAACACATTTGCGAGGAAAAAAAAGAAACTTTCATATTAATCAAATTTTAATTGTTAAAATAAAACTAACCAATTGTAAGTGTCTCTGTTTGGCCCTATGGTTGACTGGTAAGTCCGCCATTTGTACATTGTTGTATATATTTTGTGCAATAAAGTTTAAATAAATAAATAAATAATCTATCAGTCGGATAAAAATTAATCTTTAAAAAAAAGTAACACCGACTTCAAACAGGAAAAAATAAAATACATATTATCTCGTTTTATATGCGCTAGCAAACTGATACGTTTGAAGTCGGTGCCAAGCCAAATCTTAATAGCGTCAAGTTGCCGTCAAACCTAATGCCAACCCTGGTTTGATAAGAACAAAAGAACCAGTATTGTAACTATTTAGCTTGGCACCGACTTCAAACGTATCGATTTTTTTCCCGTTTGAAGTGAGTCCCGTTCTGGTCATCATCAGTAGTTCCACTTCATCAAATGGTACTGTTTTGGATGAAAGTGCTTGGTTTGTTGATGAAAATACTAAAACCGATATATGTATGCCTATAAATTTGAGGAGTTCCCTGGATTCCTAATGGATCCCTTCATCAAAACTGGGTTTTTACAAAGACGGGACCAACTAGGTACTATATACATTCAAACAAAAAAAATATTTTCCAAATCGGCTCAGAAATGACGGAGTTCTGAGGTAGCATACATATAAAAAAAATACGGTCGAATTGATAACCTCCTTTTTTTGTCGGTTTTATATCTAGGATTATGACCCAAAAATCGGTGGAATAAAAACGTCGTTTTGAACAAGTATGTTGAAAAACGATGTACGATACACGTGCGAATAGGTAATTCGCAACTCGTGTCGATTTAAAACACTCCCTTCGGTCATATTTTAAAATTCGCCACTCGTAGCGAATTTCCTATTTTTCGAACTTGTATCGTAAATAACTATTTTGAATTAGGCAGAAACGTCTGCAAACGATGCTATTACGTTACTGGTGAGTTTTCAATATTACTTGGAACTCCGGTAGCCGTTTCAGAAGCGTATCACTCTTACGGTAGATGTCGCTAGGGTGTCTCCCTAAGGCCCATATGGTGGAGGTGTTCGCTGTCCCGGAGTGAAGTCTCGGTTGGCAGAGCATGGGCTGGTGATCCAGTGTCGCAAGTTCGAGCCTCGCCCAGGACAGTGCATTTTTCCACTCTTAATTTATTTCTAAGCTACACCACACCCAAGAAAACAAGACATCGCCGCCGAACAACGACAATTGTCCGAAGAAAACAACGGGCGTATACAAGCGGTCTAAGGGTGAATTAATGACTGTCAAATATCATTTCTTACGTTGCGCCGACTGTAAGTTTAGCTAGGTCTTTACCTAGAAAGTCCTACCTACAAAAGCGACTGTATGGAGCTTTCGCAAAGCGTGCACGTCAGCGATAATTTTATAAGTAGGTACCTAATTTTATTTTAAGAATTAAGATACTTTTTTTACGAACATGAACAGGACTCGCTTAACGTTGCGCGTTGCTCTGAGACTGCTTGTGACTGAACTGAGGGATAAATTTAAATACAAAACCGTTAATAGAATCGCATCGAATGCATTATTCTGATTTATGAGCAGCCGAGATGTCCGGATCGAAGATAACACATTTAAGCGAAATCTTATTTATTCGGCCGACAGATGTGTATGCAGGACGACTACTGTTAATATTAGTGATAAGATAATAAAAGTTTTACCCATAAAATATATACGATGACATTATTGGTGCCAGTTGATATATTTGGATGGATCCAAAATGTTATGTAATTTAGTCTCTCAACTGCCGGAACTCAGTTAGATTTGCCTGCCAAAAAATACCTTCAAGTTTTAATAAAGAATTGAATGTTGATCCTCTTTAAGGTGGATGGATTTAGGTATATTTACAGGCATTGAGCGTGCCAGACACATGCCGTGCATTTTTTTCTAAGCGTGGTTGTACTGGAAAATGCAGTTGCTGCAAAGCGATACCTACCTGCAATCTTATCTGTAATATCCACGTAATATCTAAATGAAGCCCCCATTGATGTTGGTCATGAAGATGAGAGGAAAGAAACCACAATTAAAGACAATTTAAATAAATAAATGTTATGGACATTCTTACGCAAATTAATTGATTGATTGATTAGACCGTATAATATCTATTGGTTTTTAGGGTTCCGTACTCCGTACCCAAAGGGTAAAAGACGGACGACAATACGAAACTGATGGAAAATATGGAAATACTGTTCAGCATGACAAAGTATGGTTAAAAGCTACAATGACGACAATACGAGACTGATGGAAAATATGGAAATAATGTTCAGCATGACAAAGTATGGTTAAAAGAAAACATCAGATAAAAATATTTCTCTATTAGTTGGGTATTATCTCCAGAACAGTGCAAATTAATATAACAACATTAATTGCATAAACACGTTTTACACGTTAAGTTTTATATCTATATCTATAATACTAGGGTAAAAGTACAACAGTCATAGGTTATGTAGAGTAGTGGCTAGTGGCTACAGTCTACACGATGTACAGTCACGATCGGTATTTATGTATACATATAGTGTGATATTTGAATAATAATAATGCGATTGTAAATTGTGATTCGTAGGTACAATTTTAAAACACAAGTAAATACTTCAACTGTACCTACCTATGCATTATTTAAATAATAATTACAGACTGCATCTATAAATATACATCATATTATTATTGTATTACATAATTATAATATAATAGTGTATGCATTTTACCAAAGAAAAGCCTATTTCGGTTACTTCCACCAAAGATAGATATAACTCCGTAATAGATGTATACAGTCTAAGGAAAAAACGTGCCTCGAAAATCACGAAAATTTGATTCTCGATCAGATGGCGCCACTACCTTTGGCCTACTCTCGAATAGAGGGCGTTGACGGTTTCGTTTGTTATTTAACAATTTTAACGCATATCAGTGAAAGAACATGGGTCAAAATAATAAAAATAATTAATGCAAATAAAAAAAAACATTTATCCATATTTAAATACTTTTTTAGTATTTTTATAGATTTTCATTTTTAGTTTTAAAGTTTGTCGATAGATGGCAGTGAATTTACTGTGGTTACAAAATTTACTATGACAGTATAGTACGTTAACTCTCAGAATGACCTTCGGATTTTAGAAAGATACATCGGGTATCGGCGGTAACACGCGAAGGTGATACTGCTGTTCTGTTTTCTTATTAAGTCACAAAAAGTTTTAAACTTACCGCAAAAAGTTAAGGATACCTATTGTCTCAATAAGCCCTAATTTAATGACGTTATGCTTAATATTCGGTTGATGACTATATTGCGATTTGACCTTTTGTCATAATCTAAATAAAATAGAATAAGAATTTGAAATTCGTCGCGAGGTAATTTGAAAACAGAACGTCACACCGTCATTTACTACTTTTGGCGGAAATTATATAGAGTTGTTAATACCAGTCACATATTTCAATTCATATGGTAAGATTATACAATTTTTCAAATTCGGGAGATCTTTGAATCTATTATGGAAATCATGTAATCAAAACTATCCAGATTGAACACAAAGTCCTTTTTCGGTCTCCTTTTCTTTGGCGTTTCAATGGGCATGGATGGAGGCTTTTGGTCGGCTTCGCTTAATATTTTTATTAATGTATTTTTTGAAATTCCTGTTACTTCTATCATCCGGTCTTGAATTGTATTAAAATATTTACAATTATCACTTTTCTTAAACGGCTTCTTTTCAAAAATATTTATATACTTTAATATATGATTTCTCGTGATTGACCATTTACAGAAATACTCTTTTTGAGATGTCCCCATTAAATTAAGTTATTTACTACTCTATATAGTTTAAGGCTGAAAAGACGACTGCACTCTTTGGGTTTTGGATTGCAAGTAAACAGTAAGACACTGTCATGTCATTAGAGTTTTGAATGATTCACGGTTAGTTTCACTAGACTTATATTGACCGGGATATACCCCACCCCACCCGTCAACATGATGCATGTAACTGCGTCCAAATATCATATCGGGAGCTCACAAATAATACAAAAGGTAATCACGGTCTATATCCCGGTCAATATTAGTCTAGTGTAGTAAGACACTGTCATTCTCTATTACGCGATTCGATTATGCTACTCACTCATTGCGGTTAGAGCGTATTCAAAAAAGGTTCACTCGTCACTTAGCTTTTCAGGCACGTGTTATGGCTAAAAGATCAATATCCTATCAAAGGAAACTGCAATATTTCAAGATGGATTCCCTAGAAGACCGACGGACGCTCTTAGATGCAACTTTTTTGTACAAGTTAGTGAACCACAAAATAGATTGTCCGCAACTGCTGACGTTGTTGAACTTTCGTGCTCCATCTCGTTTCCCCCGTAACGCTATCACCCCTCTTTACGCCCCGCTTAGAAGAACAGTTTCAGGCACTAACTCTCCAGTATGCAGGTTATGTAAAATTGCTAATGGTTGCTGTGACAAGGCGGATATGCACTGTGACCCACTAAATAAATTTATAACATCTGTCCGAAAATATTTCTTAAAACACAAATAATTAGAAACATAAATAATTAGAAAATAAGTTTAAATTTAGGTATTACTATAGTTGTTTACTTATATTTGTTATGCATGCGGTGTTTACCTGTAAGTAATTGTGACACCACTCCTTACATGTTTTAGCTTAGTACATTATTAATGTATCGATGTCAACAATTGTTGGTAAACCTTAAATAAATAAATATAAAATAAAAATTACGTCCGATTTTACCCGAAAAACGAATGTCATTCTGAGAGTTAACGGACTGTACCGCTCTATGTATAATATATAATATTATATCCTCTTTGATTTTACTGAAACAAGAACCGAATGTAAATAGTCCAATATCTAAAAATAACTATGAATTTACGTCATTAGGGTACACATACCTACTGTAGACATATCCTACAAAGATGAAAAACTGTAAGAATTTTTAAATTGCGATTTACTAATACCTGATAACCATCAGACGTCGCCTAATATAATTTAAGTTTTAGCAATCGATAATAATTTTTTTGTAATAGATATCCATTTAACATGTTCAAATTCCCAAATCTCCCAATCAATGTTAATATGGCAAAATTATTTGAGTGTTCCTACTCTCCCAAAATGTATTCCACAACATTATTGTAAAAGCTAGGGACAGTGTTATGATATTCATTAAGTTGGCTGTCAATGACCAGCTCTATACTGCCCATGTCTTAAGAACTTCAAAGACTCAATCTACAATTTTTGGCGACTGATGTTATCAACCCTACGTGTAAAATTATTATTTTATGTTAAGACTGCACACGAAAACTAAAATCCTATACTTATACTTTTATAAAACTTTTGATTAACTAGGTATTTAACCCCATATCCATGTTTATTTCATATGTAACTAATACACTTGAACGGGAAAAATTAAGACAAATTAGTCTATTACAGAAGTGATAAAGTTATTCAGACTTATTTTTTACGGTATATAAGATTTGATTCGTTTGGTGGATCAAATAAAGAGCACTCACGAACACAGCATTGGCCCTGAAAAGAGACATTTCAATATTAGACAAATAATCTGTAATCATACAATGGGGTTGGCAACTGTCAAAGGTTTGCAGAGATGGCGCCATCATAGCTTGCCCCTTTTTCTATGAGATTTGGCTTAAAGGGCTGGCATCCAGGGCATTTAAAAAACAAAAATTTGACACAATTCTAGGGATTGACAGGGCAAGCTGTGCTGGCGCCATCTGCTAATTATTTCGACGGGCCAACCCCATTAATTAGATCCATCACTTCTGACAGATTTAAGATGTGAATGAAACTTTTCCTTCTGTGTGATTTGACTGATTAGCTAAAGTCCAGTACTAGGACGAGGACCATCACCTATATATAGGGTGGAACATTTCTAGCGACTAAGCTGAAAGAACAATGTTGGACAATCGAGTTATTACAATCGCAAAGCTGGATTTAAAAGTAAAACAAAATCATTAAAATAAAGCATGTTAATATTAGAGACCACCCTACGAAGTTATTTACATTTTTAATTGACACATGTCATGTCATTAATTTGAGTTTACATTTTACGTTTATGACGTCATCGGATCTACTTGCTAGGGTTGAAACATACAGATTTTTGCACTAATGTTTAACAAACTGTATCTCACAAACGGTTAGAAATATTAACGTGATTAATAAGTGAAAAATAAAGTACGTAGCCTAAACAATTCCCCGTTTGCGTAAAGGTCGTTCGTTCTGTTCCATCCTGTATACTACAATTATGTTTTTTTATTTATGTAGATACTTAATCACTCTACAAAACATATTGTTGTAAGCGGAAAGAATCCCTTAGTTTAAAGCTGGGACTGTTAAAAGCAGACACTTATTTCTAAAGCCAAGAATTTACAAATGATTTTATTGGCAATAAATCTGTCTATGGGTTCCTGGGGATAAAACGCACAAGAGCAATTTAGGTGACAGCAGCTTGTCACGTTACTCCCTCCTCCACGTATATTGGAGGAGTGAGTAACGGAGCTGGGAGTGAGGAGGTAGAAAGGAAAGGATAGATATAACAGGGGTAGGTTCTTTATTTATCGGCTATTGTCTAAATATGACACGCTAACAGATGGTTTAAATTACAAAAAGAATAAAAATACGTTTATAGTCGCGCTAGTAGCACGCGCAAGGCAGGAGCACGCACACGGATAGGCGCGCTGATAGCACGCGCAAGGTGAGGCGCGCTGGTAGCACGCGCACAGTAAGGCGCGCAGATAGCACGCGCAAAGGTAAGGCGCGCAGATAGCACGCGCAAGGTGAGGCGCGCTGGTAGCACGCGCACAGTAAGGCGCGCAGATAGCACGCGCAAAGGTAAGGCACGCAGATACCACACGCAAAGGTAAGGCGCGCAGATAGCACGCGCAAAGGTGAGGCGTGCTGGTAGCACGCGCACAGTAAGGCGCGCTGGTAGCACGCGCACGGTAAGGCTCGCTGGGTAAGGCGCGCTGATAGCGCGCGCACGGTAAGGCGCGCTGGGTAAGGCGCGCTGATAAGCACGCTCTTCGAAGAGGCGAGGCGCGGTGACAGCATGCGCCTGTTGAGGCGAGGCGCGCCGATAGCGCGCGCCTAGGAGACGAGGCGCTCCGTTAGAGCAACCGCTAAGCACCACCGGACTTGGGCGCGTGCAGAGAGAGCGCCAGACTTCGCCAGCAACACAGGTACTTTTTAAGGAGCGCGAGCGAGGGTTTCTTGATGGTGCGGGGCCTGGCTTGGCCCCGCACGGACCCTTATAACTGACGTTCCTTTGTTGGGAACTAGAAGCAAACTGAATTCAGATGTCCGCTGGGCCGCTTATATAGCTAGCGATAACATTTTCTAGAATTATTCTTTACCTTATTATTATTTTTGAAAATATTTGAAAATATTTGTTCACCAGTAACAATTTTTAGATAAAATTTAGAACAAACTACTTGAAAACTATACGACCTAAACTTCATGCTAAAGAATTAAGAGTAAATTAATAGTTTGACGGATTATGTCAAAACAAAGAAACAAATATGTCAATGGAAAATTTATAGTGAATTTTAGGTCGATTAGCTTCGAAATTATAATAAAAACATGAAGTGATTAGAAAAACAGCAAGGTAAGTAACCGGACGGGTCAGGGCCGTAATAGGGTAGAAGGAGTTCAGGGAGAATTTAGAAATGGTAGCCAGAAAGTAAACATTTTAAATCAAAAGTTTCAGGGAGTAATTTGGACGACGAGAATCAGACAGGAAGAGAAGGCAAAAGCGTTAAGGAATTATAGCCGATTGGAGAATCCAGAGCATCAGCCCGTGGGAGTAAGAACTGGGAGTTAGGACCCAGGTATGAGATGCTACAAGCTCTAAACTGGCTGCCAGCTGGCTACTCTCTAGCCCTACTGACCTTCTTTCTTGGCTTTAAAACACTCAGCACATTTGGGACACTTGACCAAATAAGTAAAGTTACACATCAATAATAATAAAAATGGCACTTACTGTCCTTCCTTGAAGTACTCCTTCAATGTGTTTGAAAACCTTTTAGAGTATTTGACAAATTCCCTTTTCCTTTGTTCTAGCACTTGTTTGCCGGGACCGGGGGTATATTGAGACACCTCATTGACAGCATCCAGCAGCTTCTTGATAGCTGATGCAATCTCCCTGTAACAAAAATTGTTTGTATAATACAGATATTCTCAAAGTGTGCTCCACGGACCCCTAGGGCTCCGCAAAGCCTCTGTTGGGGCTCCGTGAGGATACTTGTAATAATAAAAAAAAACAGATCTTCTATTCTATAGGTATATCTGGTCCACAGTCACGAACGAAATTTTTTAATTTGGGGCTCGGTCAAATATTTCGCTTTCCAAAAGTTTGAGAACCGCTGGTATACTATACTATAGTTAAATACAGGCTTTCATATTATTTCCCCTCCCGCTACCTTTCCCTTTTTATGTGTCAAATAAAGGTTTAAACGGTGCCAAAAATATTTAGCTGACATCCCCCATGACAACTTTCATGTACCAGATGCAGTAGTATTATTATAAGATTTACCAGGCATAAGATTTAACAACACCTTAAAAACATATTTTAACCAAATTTAAAAACTAAAAAAGAAACTAAATAATTCAAAATAGTATGGAAATAAAGAGGCTATAATAATAAAAAATATTTAACAAGATATAGATAATGATAGTTTATTATTCAAGTAGGCATATTACAATGCACTTATGAACATCAAATAAAGCTACACTGGCCCTAACTCTACACCTCTGTCTCGAGAAGATTTAAAACAGTTTATACTTTACTTGTTATTACAATGCACTTATGAACATCAAATAAAGCTACACTGGCCCTAACTCTACACCTCTGCCTCGAGAAGATTTATAACAGTTTATACTTTACTTGTTATTACAATGCACTTATGAACATCAAATAAAGCTACACTGGCCCTAACTCTACACCTCTGCCTCGAGAAGATTTAAAACAGTTTATACTTTACTTGTTATTACAATGCACTTATGGACATCAAATAAAGCTACACTGGCCCTAACTCTACACCTCTGCCTCGAGAAGATTTATAACAGTTTATACTTTACTTGTTATTACAATGCACTTATGAACATCAAATAAAGCTACACTGGCCCTAACTCTACACCTCTGCCTCGAGAAGATTTAAAACAGTTTATACTTTACTTGTTATTACAATGCACTTATGAACATCAAATAAAGCTACACTGGCCCTAACTCTACACCTCTGCCTCGAGAAGATTTAAAACAGTTTATACTTTACTTGTTATTACAATGCACTTATGAACATCAAATAAAGCTACACTGGCCCTAACTCTACACCTCTGCCTCGAGAAGATTTATAACAGTTTATACTTTACTTGTTATTACAATGCACTTATGAACATCAAATAAAGCTACACTGGCCCTAACTCTACACCTCTGCCTCGAGAAGATTTATAACAGTTTATACTTTACTTGTTATTACAATGCACTTATGAACATCAAATAAAGCTACACTGGCCCTAACTCTACACCTCTGCCTCGAGAAGATTTATAACAGTTTATACTTTACTTGTTATTACAATGCACTTATGAACATCAAATAAAGCTACACTGGCCCTAACTCTACACCTCTGCCTCGAGAAGATTTAAAACAGTTTATACTTTACTTGTTATTACAATGCACTTATGAACATCAAATAAAGCTACACTGGCCCTAACTCTACACCTCTGCCTAGAGATGGGTAGTGAGTAAATACTCAAGAGTAAATATCGAGTAAATACTCAGTATTTACTCAATTTACCCGTATTTACTCGTTTATACCCAATTTGGTGGGTATAAACTATTTAGAGTGCTGACACTGCTGACAGGGTATAGAAATCTGAAATAAAGGTGTATTTTGTACTGGATTTAGTAGTCCAATTAGTAAAAAATATATTTTAAGAGGGGCGTTCCATACATGTAACTAAGTGCCACAATAAAAAAAATCTGAAACCACCAACGTGTGGCACATCATTAAATTGGTCTTTAATAGTTATTTGTTATACAAGGGTGCAAAGTTGTATTTTACCCGCGAGTGTGGAATTGAAACACGAGCAAGCGAAAGGATTCTATAGTTAAACCACGAGCGAAGCGAGTGGTTCTAAAATAGAATCCTGAGCGTAGCAAGTGTTTCAACACACGAGAAGTAAAATACATTTGCACCCGTGTGTAACACAAAACTTTTCACCTCACTATAGCGAGGAAAGTGCAACATCCACAGGCGTTAGATCATCTTCATCACTGAAATCACTCATTTTTTTACGATATTATAACAAAAAACTCTGGAAATTCTGTATTTTTACGTGAGAAGTTTTTAAGTAAAATTTTTGTTGACAATGTTGACATTTCTGACGTATGAAATGTCAATGATGCGTTTTGAAATTGCATTTACTCAACTTGTGCGTTCAGAATGATATTTAACATCATTATTAAAAAACAAACGTTTCTTATGGAACTTTAAGGTTTATGACATAAAATCATTAAATAAAGCTAAATTTGGTATTTTTTATTAGATTCTCAAACCATTTGTTTAATGATAATTAATATCAAACGAATCATTATTATGAGCGTTTTACGTTTTGTTATCTGTCAAGCTACTTAAACACGCTCCATCCAAGGTCAAATTACTTTCCCCACTAGTGGATAAAATGCGTTTTTCCCCGCTTGTTTTAAAGGATAAAAGACAACTTTCCGAGCTAGTGAGGGGAAAAAATAAATTCAATGTTATTACGCACTTTTTTCCATAAATTTAATACTTTTGGGAAAAAACCGTTTCCAAAGGCCAAAATAATGTTCATCCCTCTACAACTTTTGGAACAAAGTTAAATTAAATATGAAAAAATATCGGGAAAATAGACCCTAGAAAACACTTTGAGAAAAAAATACTTTAAACATGATCGGTCGGGTCATTTTTTAATTTTCATTAAAAAACTGTTCATAAAAGGACGTAAGTGCCGCGTAAACACGTAATTTGGCGTGTACGGGGATTCAGGATTCCAAAAGGCGGACCTGTGGATTCTATTCCAGTCCTCAGTCACTTATTTTAATGGGAGAGTGGAACCCAGCGTGGAAACACTTTCTAAGCAGCAGTTGACCGCAACTAGATGGGTAGTTAGTAAAAACCCACCTACCTAAAATACCCGTATTTGCCGTATACCGTTACTATGTATTTAGTGTGGTTAAAATATGATTTTATTATAGTCGTTAGTTTTCAGGCTGGCCCTTTCGGTTAACTCTTTGTCTATTGTAAGTAAAACCGCACGAGCTACTACCTGCAAAAAAAGAATCGCTAACTTTAACCGCGTATACTATACGGCTATACTATGTATAGTTGTTAATTTTCAAGCTGGCCCTTGCAGCTAACTCATTGTCTATTGTAAGTAAAACCGCACGTGCTACCCACTCAATAAAAAACGGTTCGGTCAATTTAAGGTATTTTCTTTGTGCTACGACATGGGATTCTTCAAGAAGCGGGTATTTAGGGTTCTCAAGGGTCGGAAATGCTTAAGTGGCTCCTGTGATGTTGCTTACGTCCATGGGCGACGATGACTGCTTCCCATCAGGCGGCTCGTCTGCTCGTTTGCTGAATATCACATTAAAAAAAACCGGTAATTGAATTACAATTTCTATGGAACTTGCAATAAGATTCAATATGAACTACGGAAAAATTGCGAGGCTGTGTGGGGTCCCTCTACGGTTACTGAGTTTCGGCGAGTCGAACGCTACGGAACCAGTCTAAAATATGTCAACGAGATGCGTAACAAAGGCGCGTTATCCGATATAAAATTTCTGAAATTCTTTGAGATGTTCTGTTTTGCCCAATGGTTGACTGGTAGAGAATGCCTTGAGGCATTATGTCCGCCATTTGTACATATTTTAATTGTGCAATAAAGTTTAAAAATAAATAAATAAAATGTATATATATCGGAGAGCGCACTTACACTGGTTTTTGAGCGTTGGCCTAGGGGGTCATCCAAAAATTACATCACACGAATTTAGTGATTTCACATTTGGCAATCCCGTTCCCCCTTGTGTGACTTCACATATTTGACAATTTTGTTTTCAACGAAATTAGCAAATTTAATGAAATATAGTTATTTTAATAAAAATATTTTAAATAATAGGAATATTAGAAATTTTATGACACGAAACCGATACGATATACCGTTTCAAAAACTAGCTTATTTAGTTGTATCGCGAATACAAACAATAAAAACAATTTTCTACTACGAGTGAAGTTAAAGTGACGTCACAAAGTTTGTAACTCCTCTCCCCCGTGTCACAACATGTCACATTTTCTAGACCCCCTCCCTCCCCCTAAACGTGGGACGTAATTAATAGTTTTCCATTGCAATTGGCACGTATTTAACCCGTCAACTAATTAATCGAATTTGGGTAGTTTAAAAAAATAGAAATGGGTACTTTTTTTATTTTTTATTACCCTACTTTGGTGTCCTATTGCTGGGCAAAGGTCTCCCCTCGTTTTTCCATTCGACCCTGTAATCGGCATTTTCCCACCATTTGGGGTAGAATGCGTCCAAGTCGTCCCGCCATCTCCATTTCGGTCTGCCTGAACCCCGGCCTGCACCGTCTATGGTGTTCCGTGGGTCCCACTCAGTAACCATCTTGGCCATAGGTACTAAAATTAATAAATTCGCAACAAAAACGGAGCCTTAAATTAATCAATATGAGTTGTATTTTTATGAATTTTGGCCACATTGCCAGGAAAGACTGCCAGGAAGATCACTGGTAAAATCGAAGGCGATAAGCCGAGACGTAGGAGCCCAATGCGGTGGACAGATTCGCTCAGCCCTTGATGTAACGCTCCACGGTGCCCTACACTCGGCGACAGACAGAAAGAAGTGGCGGCAAATTGTCCAAGAGAAGCTAGAAGTTACATAGAAGTGACCACGACCCTCAGTGACGAGGAAACCGATGCAAGGAGGAGGAGGAGACCACATTTTAAAAAGAAAACGGCTATATATTGGAGGCTCATATAAATTATTGGCGCTAAAATATTAATACACAGCCAAATTATATTATTATATGCCCAATGAAAGTTCGTGTTTAATATTTTAGATTCCCGAATATTGATAAGCCAATAGCGTATTTGACTGTATTTAAAATTAATTATTTTACACCATGCATGAAATAAAGCACCAGAAGATTAATAGAGAAACGTAGACATAGACAGCAGTTATTTTTAGACACAATTTCTATTTTAAAGCCCGTATAAAACTATAAATTAACGTAATTTGATTGTGACGTCACATGCTAGTGTTACATATAAATTCCATAGTAGCAAAATCGTTTTGACAGTTCGAAAAAAGAAACTGATTTGACTAGTAGTCAAACACCCTATTAGAATTATATGCCAATGACCGAACCTTTTTTGCAGGTAGTAGCACGTGCGGTTTTACTTACAATAGACAAAGAGTTAGCCGTAAGAACTACTATACATACTATGTAACAATCACCGCGTTATCTGGTAAGAGCTATAATATTGTAAAGTATTTTCGCCGCAGTTTTATTTTAATAAACAACTGGTTAAAAACTGTATAATATGTGAATCAGCTTGCAACATGCACTTATCTAGAACGTAAGTAATTAAGTAACTTTGAAAGTAATTACTAATTAAGTACCATCTTATTAAAAACCAAATTGTTAACTATACTTTATCACGTCTATATCCACTAAATTTCAAATGACCTCTCACTGATAATCAACTTTTTGCCAAAAACTAAGCGTAATAAGCTTCTTATAACATAAATATCATTAATACACGTTAACACAATTAAATAAAAACCAATTTAGTACTTAAATCTCACTAAAGTATTGAAATTTTGTTAATAATCGTTTTTACTCACCAAAATGAGTAAATACGAGTATTTACTGTATGCTTTGAGTAAATACCGAGTAAATACTCAGTATTTACTCACCCCTACCCATCTCTACCTCTGCCTCGAGAAGATTTAAAACAGTTTATACTTTACTTGTTATTTAATTTCACAAAGCTAAATATTATTCTTGTTACTGTAACTTACTTAATAGTTTCCAGGAATGTCTTTCTGTCTGTTATTTCATCAGGAATGCGGCTCAAAATTTTCTTCAATGCAGTAGATTTCTTGTTTAATTCTTGGAATGCCTCCTCAGACCTGTTCAGCCTTAGATCAGCACCTGTAATTTATTTAAACAACAATAATTATACCCAAATCATTTAATGAATTTAAAAGTTGTATCTGTAATAGTATATGTAGTAAATTAAACACTATTATTAAATTTCAACTCAACATTGAGTGCTATGTTCTAGTTTAGTCTCCAAACCAAATCTGCATGATAAGTAGCTGTAAACATAACTTTGCATATATATATACCATACTTATACATGTACACATATATATAATATTCCAATACTTTTTTACTTTTATTAAATAAAAGACACTTCCTAATTTAAAGAAGGTATTGTTTTGCTTCTGGGCCTCAGAAGGTATACTAATTGTCCTTTTACAGAGCATTACTGTGCTTACCACCACATGATAGTTTTTAAAGCAAAGTGAGAAATGTTATTCAGAATGAAACAATTCTAAATAGTTAGTTAGTTAGTCTAAGTTCATGTAAAGGTTCCTAATGTTGAAGCAGTTCTATGTTAACTTGTCTCCAATAATAAATTAATAAACAAAACTTACATTCTGATTCTGTAAGAGCCCCCTGCAAACGCAGTAAACTCTCGTTCATATTGACAGGTATATCAGCTCTTCGCATTATCCCGGCCACCAAATCATAATTAAGCCCTGGCACAGCAGCCTCCGCTTTGGTAAGGGCTGCTCGTAATGTCTGCGACGCGCCCAAATCATATTTCTCCAACTAAAAATATAAAAAGTAGAACACTATTTCAACATGATATATGGGAGCCTTGAAGCTTATCAACAAGAGTACCAGTGATTAGCATTATCGCATACGTTTTCCTGGTACGTAATATATCTTGTTAATCACTTTGTACAAACCTGAGTTAACACAGGACGAATAAGAACGGGCAAAACCAAAGAAGTGACAGGCAGTTCATCGCCCATTGTCATTGTGGCAAAGTTTAGGGATTTAAGATGGGCGAGTACAACAGTGCTTTTTGCAGAACTCGTTGGCCAGATAATTAGCAATATGCAAAAACAGGACACAAATAGAAAGTACAATAAACAATAGAATTAGCTTCACACCACATCACACATACATAACTTGATTATTTCACAATCACAACTATTTGATTTGACAACACCTATTCCGTGTTCCGTCGATGTCATAAAAGTATTGCCAGTTGATGATGCAAATTACAAGATTACAAGTGATTAAAAGCATAAGGCCCTCTACACTCGTGCGCGAATCGCGGCGCGAAGCCACGAACGCGAGTGTGGAGTCTAGTTCGCTATTCAGCGAAATCGACTTCAAACTATACTACTCTTTGCTTCAAACTCACGTTCGCGGCTTCGCGCCGCGTAGTCTGGAGCGCCCTACACAAATTTACGATGGGGAATTAAAAAAAATGAGACTGTAACAAGGACAAACAACAATAACGCTTTCTCTGCTACTCCTCCTGAAAGATACATAAGACTATCCCGTTCTGACGGTTCCCCCTAGTGGTTATATACTCTTTGGTTCCCCCCACCACTCATGCCTAATAGTATGGAGTCGATTTCGCTGATTAGCGAACTAGACTCCACACTTGCGTTCGCGGCTTCGCGCATGAGTGTGGAGGGACCTTTAGGTTTATGTGGTGGTATTTGTGTGGTAGTGTGCTACAAATCGACTCGACCAATCATATTGTCGCATTGCGTATGTTCTGTCCCTCACGGGCGTAAGCGGTAGGCCACTTTTATAGGATCCTACCTTCTTTGACATAGATGGTATTTCGACTGCTCTGTAGGGCCCTCCACACTCGCGTTCGCGGCTTCGCGCCGTGATTCGCGCATGAGTGTAGAGGGCCCTTGTCAGATTGCATTCGGTGATATTCAGTGTACTACGACATATTATAAGTCCGCTCCAGACTACGCGGCGCAAAGCTGCGAACGCGAGTGTGGATGCGATTTCGCTGATTAGCGAACTAGACTCCACACTCGCGGTCGCGGCTTCGCTCCGCGATTCGCGCACGAGTGTGGAGGGCCCTATAGATATATACTTTAGTTGGTCAAGCAAATCTTGTCAGTAGGAAAGGGCGGCAAATTTATAAAATGTAGGCGCGAAGGGTTGTCGTCCCATAGAAAATTTGAATTTCGCGCCTTTTTCTACTGACCACCTACTGACAAGATTTGCTTGGCCAACTATATGTCTATGTTCTGTTGAGTACTTTTTTATTCTGTAGGGCCCTCCACACTCGCGTTCGCGGCTTCGCGCCGTGATTTGCGCACCCTTGTGGTTGAGTGTACAATAGCCCAAATCATGCTAACGAGACACAAATTTGTCATTTTTTAGGGTTCCGTACCCAAAGAGTAAAAACGGGACCCTATTACTAAGACTCCGCAGTCCGTCTGTCCGTCTGTCTGTCCGTCTGTCACCAGACTATCTCATGAACCGTGATAAACAGTTGAAATTTTCACAGATGGTGTATTTCTGTTTCCGCTATAACAACAAATACTAAAAACAGAATAAAATGAATATTTAAGGGGGGCTCCCATACAACAAACGTGATTTTTTTGCCGTTTTTTTGCGTAATGGTACGGAACCCTTCGTGCGCGAGTCCAACTCGCACTTGGCCGGTTTTATTCTTTATAAATGTAATTCATTTTTATGGTTATTGCTATCAAAAGTTAAAACATAATAATTTATCGTTAATAATTTATTTAACTTGTCGTTCACGAGTCGTAAAAAATGACGTAAAATTTGAGTTAAAATCGGACTCGATTTATCAGATTGACATAGAGATGTGCCAAGTTGCCAACCCGTAAATATTGCAAACCGGGCTGAACGGTTCGACTTTCTGTGTAAACCGGTTTCAACCCGGGTTGATCAAACCGAGTTGCTATGACGGTCCAAATTGAAAGCGTATTAGGTTTGACCTGTTTGAGGCGATTCGTAAACGCGAATCGAGTCAGTCGGGTTGGGTCGAGTTAATAGTCTCAATGGCCTCGCGCAGCATTCTGGGTATGTAACGCTTCTCCTTGGCAAGATTAAGAAATATCCAAACTTTAATAGGGAAGATGGCTTTTCTCTACCACCAGCTTGGGATCCTGTAGTCCACCTGATAAAGGAGCAAGCGAGACATAGACTGTGAGACCGTAGTGTTGGATGATGCTGGACATTCTGATGTTTTGAAAAGATGTGTCCCGCCGAGTTTGTTGCCGGTCCCATATTGGGATACCCTCCTACAATTTAGGAGGGAATTAAATCTTCTCGGGTCCGTGGTGTAGGGTTGGAGCCGGCGTAGTTTTTATAATAATAATAATAATATGTTATGCATGTACAGCTGGGGGAGGTTGTAAATTCAACAAATTTACAACTTTCTGAGACAATGTCTTTCAGATCTATCTCTGAATCAGAAACCTATAAATACCTTGGTATGTCACAGTCGTTGGGTATTGAGGGCGAGGGTATTAGACGGTCGGTGAAGGAGCGCTTTTTCAGTCGGCTCACAAAAGTCCTTAACAGTCTTTTGTCAGGAGGCAATAAAGTGCGCGCCTTCAACGCCTGGGTAATGCCCATACTCATATACTCCTTTGGCATACTAAGGTGGACTCAGACCGAGCTGGACGCCCTGGATCGGAGGGTCCGTCTACTACTCACCACACACCGTATGCTACACCCACGCTCGTCAGTTATGAGATTGTACATCTCACGGAAGTGTGGAGGTCGAGGCTTCCTTAACGCCAAAGATCTCCACAACCGCGAGGTGTGCAATCTCAGGAATTATTTCCTTAACAACGAGTGTGGGATGCATCGTGATGTGGTGGCAGTGGACAGGAACTTCACGCCGCTCTCCTTGGCAAACGAGAACTGGCACAAACCTGTGGTACAAAGTGCTGTGGGCCGCAAGGCGGTATGGGAGAGTAAGGTGCTACATGGGCGGTTCTACAAGGCCCTCACGGGACCCGATGTAGACCTGCTCGCGTCGGTGAACTGGTTACGATTCGGGGACCTCTTCGGAGAAACCGAGGGTTTTGCCTGTGCAATTGCGGACGAAGTTATGATGACGAACAACTATCGGAAATATATCCTGAAGGACGGTACGGTCGACATTTGTCGGGCATGCCGCCGTCCCGGAGAGTCACTCAGGCATATCATTTCCGGTTGTTCTCATCTTGCTAACGGCGAGTACTTGCACAGACATAATCTCGTAGCCAGGATTATTCACCAGCAGCTTGCTCTTCTATACGGCCTTGTGGACTGCGAAGTACCGTACTACAAGTATTTACCTGTGCCAGTTCTCGAGAATGGTCGTGCCACGCTCTATTGGGATCGATCTATCATCACTGACAGGACTATTGTAGCCAATAAGCCTGACATTGTGATAATAGATCGATCGCAGCGCCGGGCCGTGCTCGTCGACATCACCATCCCCCATGATGAGAATCTCGTGAAAGCCGAGAAGGACAAGTCCAGTAAGTACCTAGACTTGGCTCACGAGATAACCGCCATGTGGGATGTTGATTCGACGATCATTGTCCCGATAGTCGTTTCAGCGAACGGTCTCATAGCGAAGAGTCTCGACCAACACCTTGAGAGACTCTCGCTAGGTGGTTGGATCAAGGGTCAGATGCAGAAGGCGGTGATCTTGGACACGGCGCGGATAGTCCGCCGGTTCCTCTCTCTGCGGCCCTGACCACCGGCAGCTTGGGCCCTGCCCCGCTGCTGGCGGCACCCTAGGTTAGGTTTTTTAAAATTTGTTTATATGTATTTTGTATTGTTTTGTAAGTGTTTTTATATTTTACTTTTATATGCATATTATAAAAAACCTATCATAAGAAAAAGAATAAATAAAGAGAATAATAATAATATTCTTTATTGTGCACAATGAAACATGATTAAATACAGCAAATTAACATAAAAAACTAAGCAGCAACAGGCGGTCTTATCGCTTAAAAGCGATCTCTTCCAGACAACCTTCAGGTAGTAGAAATCTAGGTAGTATATATATCTTTACTTGAAAATAATTGTAGTGTATAACTAGCCTTATGAACCGATTTTGCATGTACAACCAGCCTTAAAGTTTATAGTCTATGATTGTTCATTATTTTTAGTATGTGGGTATTTTTGCACTTTGTAATTTTTCCTCAGTCACCCGTTGACCACGAACGCTGTAAAGGGTTCGAAACGTCGGGATGTATTATAAATTCAATATACGCGATATAATCCGTTTTCATAGTTTTATTTCATGAGTAACTATCGCGGTAGCCGAAGACAATATTATTGTTTTATACCGATCAAAACGTAATAAAATTAGTTTAAAATTTAGATCGCGACTTTACTTAGGTACTACTTGTTTACTTTGGGATTGTCGTTAGACGCGAATACGCGGCTTGAGTGAAAAAAAAACCGGCCAAGTGCGACTGGACTGAAGTGGACTTTCAAAATTGCTTTCTTGGAGTTAGACATGAGGATATCACATATCATTTGTGGTATATTGTACAAAAAAAAAATCAGCCATATCGTGTCTGGAGGAGCCCAAACTTGGTATGTTTCGAAAATTCTTTTTGTTTTAATTTAAAAAAAATGCCCGAAATGTAATGATGTAATATGTTTTTAGAATCGCCTCAAAAAGCCCTTTCGTATGATACCACACGATAGGTTTTGGAAAAAAAAAAATTTTCCATACAAAAAAAATAATGTTTTACCACTCCCCCGCAGCGAAATTTTTTTAGGAACTGCGGATCAAAAATTTTGTTTTGGCCTCTAGTATGTGTGTGCCAAACGGCTAACCTGTACATCGATTTGCGGTATTCCTTTGAAATTGGGGTCGAGCGGCTTCCGCTATTTCAGTTGAAGTCAGTTCGGTTTCGTTCGCCCGGCCCGCTGTTGGGAATTTCGAGTGGAGTCGATCGGTACGTTGGATCGGTTGCGTTCCGTCTGCTCGTTCGAATCGGGTTGGCGAACTAACAAACCGGGTCGGCCCGAGTTGAGCCTAACTCGGTTTGAACCGGGTTGGCAAACCGAGTTGACCATCTCTATATGACATCTGACGTATTCACCAGTTTTTCACTTGACTTGACTGTACTATATTAATTATTATTTGGGCAGGGTGCTAAACTAAGTGAAGTTTATACTGTGCCTATCAGTTTTATTATAATTGTTGCTTGAAGTGTAAGAGAAGAGGAAACATGGCTAAAAATACCTCTAGTTCAGCTTTCCGAAAAATAGACATCGATCAATACAATGAAGACAACTTCAAAGAGGATGAGGCCGAGCAAGCTATGCCCGCCGGCCCCGATGAAGGGGAAGTCTGTGCATTATTGAATCAATATCCTTTTCAAATACCGCAATTGTTGCATGACAACGAGTTTCACAAGAAGAAAGTAGTATTGCGACGCGTGTCCATGTAGCTTCCGTTTGTTTATCATTGCCTCTGAAGTGTTTATGAATCATCATCATTTATTAGATATATATTTCCTTATGCTTATTCAAACATACGATTTTAATATGATTTTAAAAACAAAAGCTTACAAATAGAATCAATTTTACGCCCCATTAAATAATTACATCCTTAGTTTAATTTACTCAAGTTCTATGTTGAGTAGGGTGCAGCAAAATTTTTGTTTTTCGGTGTTAGTTATTCTAATACATAGTTATTAAGTTGCATTTTGGGTTCAAGTTAAAAAGTTATTATGGCATCTACTCAATCAGAAATAGAAATAGGTAAATGCCAGCGCAACTTTCATATAAAAATAATCAAAACCCTACTTTTTTTTTTTAAGGTTGACTTGTCTATATTATGTACCTAACTTTATTTGTTGATATATTTAATTGTAATTGTATGTCACAATATGGGACCTGTCCTGAAATAAATACTATTCATTCATTAATCCATATTTATTCATATGTATTATATTATTTAATTTTTTAATTATATTAACTTGTATCATATATTATTTATAAAAAAGTTTGAAGAATGGGACATCAACCGCCATAAACTTAAAAATCTGGAAGCCTAAAAAAAAGTAGACTAAATTACCCGCACACTGAATTTTTTTTTATACATTACCTGCCACTATTTGGTTCTTAAACCATGGTTTTAGTAAATGTTTAGTTGTTAAAAAACAATATTTTCCCTTTTATTAATGACTTGGAAATGTATATTTTATTATAATTTTGACAGCAGCAGCAGCAGCAAGGCATAAGATGATGTCAGAAAAATATGAAAAAAATATATGCATTCTATTCATTAACACATTGAACGCCACACTAGTAACTTGCATACTAAAATCGGTCACATGTGCGTGGCGCAGCAGCAAAAAACTTAATATAACGCAACTATTCTGCACTATTAGAAAACAAAATTGGTAAATATAAATTGACATACATGCATGCTCAACCCTAATTTTCCATAATGGAAATGGAAATAAGTGTTTTATGATTTATAATAAACCAACAATTTTGTACCTACTAGAGGTGTGGTACGCCAGTCATTGTGGCCGCGCCGCCGCCGCCGCCGTGACTAAGTTATATAAATTTCTGTTCTGAAAAATCTGTTCAACACTCCAACAAGCCACACAAACACATTTAATGCAACGCGCACACAAATTTGTGTGCGTTAAATACCTATGTCTCTATCTCTATCGCTGTCGCTACGGTTGCTATTCAAACGACAGAGAAAGTCAACGCTATCGAATTTCTCTCTCGGTTCTCTCTTGGTTTCTTTTCGGATGATGATTTTTTTTCGCTTTTGGCGGGAAAAACAAAACAGCTATGCTCTAGTTTGAGCCATCATCTGGGTTCGGTGACGACAATAGTTAGTTGATACAAAGACGAAAGGCCGTTGATACAAAGACGAAAGGCCGCAGGTGTTGTGTTAAAAAGCAAACTGGCAGACAACAAGCATGGTAATTTTCAGTTTCAAGGCCTGAAAAAAGGAGGCGCAAAGGCGCGCTCCACGTAAGGCCGAAAGTCTGAAATATGTTGCCAAAGGCCAAAGACCAAGTTGCTGTGCCGCGATCATACGACACAGTTATCAAAGTTTTATAAAAAGTTAACTACGTAAGGTCGAAGACCCGAAGCATCCCAGCAGACACGCTTTCGAGCAACGTCGAAGGTCGAGCAGCTTGGGAGCCAATTCCAAATTTCTTTCTCCTGCAGATTGACCTAGCGATCTTAGCATGTAAGCGCGCTGCAAAAGAACGGTCTGGGCCTTTGGCCTTATGCGGGGCTCTTCCGGTCATTGTTCCAATTCCAAGCTCTGCTCCCTCGTAGTTCCACCATTGGAAAATGACCGCTATCTAAAGCTCTGGGCCTTCGGCGCTATGCGGAGCAGCCTTCGGCCTCGCCTATAAAGCACTTAGCCCTTAGTTCTTGTCAAAACACATCTCCACAGACTTAAATTTACAGAAGTTTTTTTGTTATAAAAAAATGTTTCACTGTAAAAGAAAAATATTTATTTGGTTATTGTTTTTAGGGTTCCGTACCTCAAAAGGAAAAAACGAAACCCTTATAGGATCACTCGTGCGTCTGTCTGTCTGTCCGTCTGTCACAGCCTATTTTCTCTGAAACTACTGGACCAATTAAGTTGAAATTTGGTATACATATGTAAGTTTGTGACCCAAAGACGGACATGTAACGTAAACAAATGAATTTTAAACATGGGGGCCACTTTTGGGGGGTTAATGAGAAAATTAAAAATAAAGTAAAATAAAACTATGAAAACGGATTATATCGCGTATATTGAATTTATAATACATCCCGACGTTTCGAACCCTTTACAGCGTTCGTGGTCAACGGGTGACTGAGGAAAAATTACAAAGTGCAAAAATACCCACATACTAAAATAATGAACAATCATAGACTACAAACTTTAAGGCTGGTTGTACATGCAAAATCGGTTCATAAGGCTAGTTATACACTACAATTATTTTCAAGTAAAGATATATATATATACGCGATAAAAACTACGCCGGCTCCAACCCTACACCACGGACCCGAGAAGATTTAATTCCCTCCTAAATTGTAGGAGGGTATCCCAATATGGGACCGGCAACAAACTCGGCGGGACACATCTTTTCAAAACATCAGAATGTCCAGCATCATCCAACACTAAGGTCTCACAGTCTATGTCTCGCTTGCTCCTTTATCAGATGGACTACAGGATCCCAAGCTGGTGGTAGAGAAAAGCCATCTTCCCGGAGCGCGCGCCTGGCATGCTGGAGCTCCGCGGCCAGATGCTGGTCATCACATATCCTCTGGGCTCTCTGAAACAAAGATTTGCCTACTGTAACCAGGGACCGGACAACCCTTTCCGCGATACAACCCTTTCAATGGGCGACACTTAAACACGGCTAACACATTGAAAGACTTTCCCTTTTGAGCTGCAAGCCCATTCATACCCTTACCTTTGACTAACCCTTACCGAAAAGCTAACCAAAAGCAAGGCTAGCTCTTAATAAGGGTTACCCTTATCTTTAAGCGCTTTTTATAAAGGTTTCCCTTTGCGTGAAAGAGACAGCATTAGTATATATCTACGGTAGTGTATGAAAAGGAAAGAAAATACTTGCCTATCAAAGAACGCCGCCGTCGCCGCCGACGATCGCTCGGATTCGAAGTAATGTGTGCTTTATGAACAAGGTAGACGACTTAAATTAGCATGCTTATATGCTAAAAGGGAAGCCCTTTATAAGGCTAACCCTTATAAGCAATATGCAAGGTGTTGGTGAGCGGATGATAAGGGTTTTGTAAGGGTATTTGGGCTACCGATTACTCAAATGTGGTAGCTTTATATAAGGGTTTTTAAAACCAAAACAAAGGGTTTCGTCTGGCAAAAGGTATGGTGAGTTAAGCCTTATGCAATACCCTTATAAAACCCCGATAAGGGATAGCGGGCCGGTCCCTGACTGTAACAAGTTGACTGGGATGGTGATGCGATTTGCCATTTAAGTACCTATCAGTATGAGTAGGTTTCCTATACACAGTGCGACCTAGGGTGTTATCAGGATTTCTCTTTACCAATACATCTAAGAAGGGGAGAGAACAGTCTTTTTTCAACTCCATAGTAAATTTTATTTTGCTATGGATGGAATTTAGGTGATCCAAGAAAGTTGAAACACTACTTTTTGGAAGTATAGTAAAAGTGTCATCTACGTATCTTTTAAATATCTTCGGTCGCACAGGAGCCAATGAGAGTGCCCTCTCCTCGAAGTCCTCCATAAAGATGTCAGCGACTACTGGAGACACCGGAGACCCCATGGCCACGCCGTCGACTTGAAGGTAGAATTCACCATGGAAATACTATATAAGGCGACAAGTTATTACAATAAATATTCATTATAAGACTGACCGCTGTTTGCCTTACTCCTCCTGCCTGGACCCCTATACTCTCAATAGTTTACAATAGTTCCACTTAAACCGTTTTGTTCATGGTAGGTTTCAGCATTTAGGCGTACAGTTCCATAGCAATTCATTTATGGCCGCATATTTTTAATTTATTAAACGCTGTGCTATGACCATAGTGCTACATCATAGATACATACCATACACCATACCATAACATGGGTTTCCCGGTATGTAGCAAAAATGTTTAGTAGAAGCAAAACAAAAATGTGTTGTGATTATATAGCCCTATAATATGGATTAATTCATAAAATAGAGTAAATAGGGGTTAGAGAACTGACATAATAATAGATATTATGTTAATTTACAATCATATCAAAAAATGTATTCCATAACTCATAATATACAGGAAAATACAATGAAGCACTCAAAACAGTTTTGGACAATGCACCATTAGGATCTTCCAATCAACAAGTAAAGGTGAGTAAAACTCCAGTCTGTTTTTGCAAAAACTACATAAAATATGTCACATTGATAGGAACATGTTAAAAAAACCGACCAAGTGCGACTCGGACTCGCGCACAAAGGGTTCCGTACCATTACGCAAAAAAGTCTTAGTAATAGGGTCCCTTTTTTACCCTTTAGGTACGGAACCCTAAAAGGAAGAGGACTATCCAACGACACTATTTGTACCAGATATTAGTAACTTATTATTTGAAATTACCTACTTCCTGAACTGTCCACTAAAACTAATACATAATTGTAATGTTTCTGTTTGTATGTTACAGGACAATGCCCTTACACTCACATTAAAAGTGTTGCTCGCCATGAAATCTGCACAAATTGAAGACGCCGTAGCAAGCCTCTCCCAGGACGACATCGACATACTGATGAAATACATCTACAGGGGCTTCGAGTACCCATCTGAGGGATCTAGCGGGCATCTGCTCCTATGGCATGAGAAAGTTTACAATGTGGGTGGCACTGGCTCCATAGTGAGGGTCCTGTCCGACCGTATGAGAGTTTAAACCAAAACACTATTACCTAAATAATACTTACTTATCATTCTAAATGTGTATATTATAAATTCTTAATAAATTCTATTATACCTCTTATTTGAGTTTTGTATCAATAACTTTTCAACACTTTTCTTAACACATTCACAGCCAGGCCAGCGACCCGTTAGGCGGGTTCTCTGTTCGTAGGCGCTTTCCGCTACAAAGCGGAAATACGTTATATCGGCTACGCTCGTAGTGCGTAGCTCGCGCTGGCAGTGAATGTAAAAAAAATTACTTAAATTCTATTTTCTAACACCATCCAAATTTCACTGCTACTTTTATCTTGCATGGGTCCGCCATACAGCTAGATGTTAAAATCTAGTCTGTTTTACAGAGTATTTACATCATTTACCTACTACTGTACTGAAACGAGACCGCGCTGCATTACTAGTGGCGAGTGGCGTGGTGACATTACGTCATTAACCACAACGGCGGATAGCGGATACCTATAGTAAAAAAAAACGATGAACGATGAACGATGATAAACAGATTGCCTAATGCATGTTCGGCAGTCAATTTTTTTAGACCTAAGTGTGAAATTTGTGATGGTTGAATGAGAATGATGTTTTTAAACAGGAATGCGTTGAATAACTTTATGAGAGGGAGGCACAGATAATCTTACCAGACACGAATAATGGCCAGAGCACACCGGCTGCGTGTGCGTAGACGTGCACGTGCGCGTGCGCCAAAATATTTGAGCCACGCACGCGTCACGCAAGTGGTGTGCCGGCTCTCATAAGTATCTGTACATTACAACGCGCACGTGCACGTGTACGCACACGCACCCGATGTGCACACTGCACAGGTCTTATAAGGCCGCGGACTAAAAAACATTGAATACTTCCTAATGAATGAAATTAGTTTATTCCAGAAAATATTAATTAATACAAAAATATTACTTTGCTAATCCGCGAAAATATAACGTGCTAGTCATATATTTCCATATGAGATTAAAACAAATCAGTAATTACAATTATCTAATGCTAATGATTCTAATTCCTCGTATGCTTTGGCACAGATATGCCCTTGTTCTCAAAATCCTTTATCAATGGAGATTGGAACCACGGGTAGTTTAAAATTAGCAAATCTAAGTCTTAACTCGACCGTGATGATGATCTGGGGGCACGGCAGTGTCCCCGCCAAGTCGAGCAAAACAAAGAGGCACGGCCGTACCATCCTTTTCTCGAAGCCATTCAGGCCATTTTCGACGTTCTGTATTTTTGTGCTGGCTAAAGCTAGAGCCCTGAATTTTCAGTGACATATATATTGGGCATGATATTACTTATATACGAGTATATTCCCAAGAACATTCAATTTGAACTTGTAGTTTAAGAATTATTGCACGTCAAAGTTCCTTACTTTTGTCACTGACACACTCGCTCACCGATCATCATAATGCTAAGGTACTTCTAGCCAACCAACAAGCTTCAAATTTTAAACATAAGTAGTTTTTAGCTTAACAAGCTTTAAAAACCTAAAAATATTGCAATATCAGTCACGTTTTAAAAATTTGGGAACTGCATAAGTAAGTTTGTAGTCCCATATGAATATATGCTATTACAAAGTTACTTTAACAGTTCCAACAAATAGTAGGTAAAGTATAGGTCTAAGATGTACGATGTGAGTAGGTATAAAGATGTGTACAGTATGAGTATGGTAAGGATATGAATATGGTATAGGTTCATACCATACATATGGCACTCATGTGCGGGTATGGTGTGGGATGGGGACTTGGGTATGAGTATTGGATGAATACAAGTATAGCTTGGTATGGCCATGAGTATTGTACAGGTATGAGTACGAGTATAGTGTGGGACGGATATGAGTATAAGCTTTGAGAAAAGTGGTAGCTGACGTACAAGAAGTACCTAGTACCCGAAAAGAAGGACTGCCTACAAAAAGAGATGAGATCCCATCAAAAACATTACATGTAAAAAGATGCCAGTCTCGCAACGCAATACTTCTACTACAAAAAAGTTTAGAGATGTAATGTGATACCAAGTCGGTTATTTAAGTCAGTGCCAGGGGGTGTTATAACCGCATCAATATTAGATATCTTTAATTTTTAATACATATAATGACTTGGCAATCGCACATAATGCTTTACTCGTACCGTTCTCCTAAATAAAGCAATTGTTTTTGTAGGCCAAGCAATAAGAAGGTATAGAGGGAAATGCTTGGAACACAATTTTTAACTTCGTAGCTTTGTTTGGACTGGTTAGAAGATGAACATATCAAAAGTCCCCGGCTGTAACCCTGGTGCTGGGGGGGAGGGGGGTTTGAAGGCTCCATTTTTCGGTTTTTCGATTATGTCTCGGAAACGTGCAATTTGAATTATTTATAATGTAATTTAATCATATGACTGAGTACAATTGGTAGTTTAAGAAATGATTTAAATTATAGTTTGACATGTAAATTAAAATAATGTAATATAATGTAATTTAATAATATGATTTATTGTAGTATGTAAGTGCTTTGGTTTATAACTGTAAACTTGCATATTTGGAAATAAAATAATAATAATAACTATGCGTCTGAGCGACTTGGCCACTTATACAAAATGAAAAGAAATTTTGTTTTGGCCTCTAGTATGTGTGTGCCAAACGGCTAACCCGTACATCGATTTGCGGTATTCCTTTGAAATTGGGGTCGAGCGGCTTCCGCTATATAGATAGGCAAAGGCTTTGCTTAAATATTTTACCTATGCGTGTTTCAAGAATATGTAGGTACAGTAAACAATTATATAGTTTTCGATTGTCACATATATCTACGATTGTTATGCGTGACGGACAGAATACCTACCACAGTATTTATAAGAACGGGTGTTATTTAATCGATCTGCAAAATATTCCTATTTTGATGAACGAAAATATATATTTGGTCAGCCAAAATGTGTATTTGATCAGCAACTTAAGGTCATAATGAGCTGCTCTAAATTGATTTGGTTGGCAAATTAATTATTTGATCGGCAGTAAGCGATCCACCATTAATCAAATTTTGTTAAGCAGTCAGTGGGTAAGCGGATTATTTCATTTTGGATTACAATTTAACTGATCCACAAAAATTAGTTCTAACCTAACCTACTTTTCTAGTAGCAGTTGGTTTCCGTAAAGATCGCAGCTCTAACCTAACCTAACCCACTTTTCTAGTAGCAGTTTGTTTCTGTGAATGTCACAGTTCTAACCTAACCTAACCCACTTTTCTAGTAGCAGTTGTTTTCTGTAAAGGTCGCAGTTCTAACCTAACCTAACCCACTTTTCTAATAGCTAATATCTTCCATTTTACTTAATTGGCTAACCCTGGAACGCGCAAGTGGCCCCAAGAATAACAGCAAGAGCAGATGAAAACTAGCACCAGGCGGGACCGTACATGGAAGAGCACTGTTTGGTTCGAAGAGCAACTATTTATTTCTTGTGGACTTCCTTGAATACCAATTAAGTCTCCGTTTCAGGTCTCGCTTTATAAGTTTTAACCTGCGGTACTGGAATGCCATGGCATCTTCATAAGGAACTACATTTACACCTACTTACCTACCTAATAAGTCTTGCCGCGGGAAGTGGCAAAAGCGTCGAGTACGATTCTACTACTGAGCAGCATGGAGAATGACTTAGTATAAACGACCAAAGATTCGCATTTTTACATATTACTTAGGTCTACAAATGATCAAAGTATATCTTATACCTATGGTACGATACGACACCTATCTAACTAGAGCAAGTAAAATCAATAAACTACGTAATGTTACATAATAAATTAAGAAAGATATTATGAATTGCGCGAGGAAGTTGCGACAATGAGTGCACCGCCGCCGCCGCGATCCGCGCTGCGGAACTAGCAATAAGTGACCGCCGAAGAAAGTAATCGCAGCCGCTGCAGTCCGCCGCTCGCCACAGAGAACGCGCCAATATATAAGCCAATCATTACTTTTATTGCCACTCTGCAGTTTCGGAGGCGCTTGGACGTACGCTCGCGAAGTCAAAATGACGGTTAGTACTTAAATTATTTAAACTTACGGTATCATTCGTTTAATGAATTCAAGTTTCCATGTGAAATATATTTCAGTAATAAGAATAAGCATTTTGAATTAAGTTTGTATCTACACCTCAAGAATATAATTTAAAGAAGTTATCAATCAATGTACATAGGTAGGTACGTGCCGTAAAATGTGCCTACTTATTTGCTCCAATGTGATATACTACTTTAATGTAAGTTATATATATAAAAACACACACAAACTTGGAGCACAATTACCCAGTAAGGAGCAAAGTAGGCACATTTTACGGTACTTCCCTTTTTGTGAGTAGGTACATCCTCTCCAACTTCTCCAAGCTTCTTATACTTCAACTTAGCATTCTTAGCAAAAAATAGTTCGATCTTATTCCAACATCCTACCTTATTAGCAGGCATCGTAAACTGCGAGCGAAATCCATTAAAGTACTAGGGTTTTCAACTTTTCATACGTCTAACTGGTTGTCATACGTCATTTAAATGGATTTCGCTCGCAGTTTCCGATGCCTCTGCTTATTAGTTTTGCTTTGAAACAGAAGTTACCTACCTCTGGGATTAGGTCGCTTGTAGAGATAGAGATCTTTATTTAATTTGCATACCAGTATGTTACATAGGTACATAATGGACCCTGGATGGCAAAACATGATATTCACTATTTATACTACTTATTAATAGTATTACTAATAATACTTATAAGTATTATGTAATGTAATAACGTTTAAAAGATTTCGCGCTCTTGAAACATTTAAGTATAAAAGACAAATATCATACACATTCCTTTCTTTCAGAAACTTTTAATTCTACTGTGTTGCGCATACTACACCTTCGCCTCTCAGCACAGCCATATAATCCCAGTGGAAAACTACGAAACAGAACTACAGGACTTGGGACTACACACGGAAACACACGAAACGCCTGTCAAAGTAATAAAGATAACTAAAACTATCGCGGTAAAGATTCCAGTGCCATACCCGGTGAAGGTGATAGAGAAAGTGCCGTACCCAGTGCATGTCAATAAACCATATCCCGTGCAAGTGCCGCATGTTATTCAGCTGCCCAAGGAGAGGACCGTAGAGCTCAGGCCGCACCATGAGCAAGCTGGCGAAGCGAAACCCCATGATGATTACCAAAAGGAACAAGCCCCGGCTTACGACGCGCCTTCAGGATACGAACACTCGTTCGCACCATTAACAGAAAACATACACGTCGGGGACGGATTCAACTATGGAAACAATCAACATGTGTCGGCGCTCGGAAATGACTATTCCCATGGCGCTCCAGGCAACTCTTACGGCGCTCGCTACGAAGGACATCATTCATATGCAGGCGAAGGGCATAATTATGATATTTCTGACGAATCAAAACGGTATAACGCAGTTAAGCCATACGAGTATCATGGAAAATAGTACCTAGTAACGTCGATCAATTAATGTGTTTGATAATGATAAGTACGATGAATAATTCCCACAGATCAGTTATTTAAGTCAGGTAGGTACATATGTTGTTTTGCTGTGAGCGTTGTATGTTGTGTAATTTAATAATAATTGTTGCTACATGTGTAAGTGTTATACGTTAAATATGATTGTGACCAGAAATGTTTAAATGTGTCTCTAGGTCGCAAACGTTCCTCCTACGAGTTTGCGAACTTCTACCTACATGTAATTTATAGATGAGTAAAACGTATGTTTTAAATTAAACTTAGGTTTGTTTTTTTTCAAAAACATCGCAACTACCGCTTTTACTTAACCTCATAATGATCCGCATTCTACAGTTAATCTATAATATAATCTATATATATAAACGTAATAGTCCTGACTGACTGACTGACTGACTCACTTAAATCAACGCCCAGCCCAAACCGTTGGACCTAGAGAGCCGAATTTTTCACAATAGGTAGCTTTTATGACGTTAGTGTCCACTAAGAAGGGGTTTTTCAAAATTCATCCCCTAAGGTGATGAAAAAGGGGTTGAAAGTTTGTATGGAGATCATAATTTTTTTTTGAGCGCGGGACTTGAAACTTTGTATAAAGGCATATTATTAAAATACAAGAAAAGTGATTTCAGCGTTTTTTAAAATTCATCCCCTATATGGGCTAAAAAAGGGTTGAAAGTTTGAATCCATTACAAATACTTTGACACTTCCTAGAAAGGCATAATAGCCGATTACAAAAAAAAGTAAAATTGACGTTTTTGGAAATTCAACCCCTAAGGGGGTTAAAAGGGGATGAAAGTTTGTCTTGGGGTTCAAATTTTATAATATAAATATTTATTAATTATAACAAAAAAACAAGAAAACTCATTTCAGCGTTTTAAAAACTTCATCCCCCAAGGTGGTGAAAAAGGGGTTGAAAGTTTGTATGGAGATCAAATATTTTTGTGAGTGTGGGACTTGAATCTTTGTATAAAGGCATATTATTAGAATACAAGAAAAGTAATTTCAGCGTTTTTAAAAATTCATTCCTTAAAAGGGTTAAAAAGGGGTTGAAAGTATGTATAGGGTCCAAATTATATTTTAGGCTAAGAGTACTTCGTAAAAAGGTATTTCATTAAAAGAGAAGAAAGCTAATTTCAGCGTTTTTGAAAATTCATCCCTTAAGGTGGTGAAAAAGGGGTAGAAAGTTTGTATGGAGGTCAAACATTTTTTTAAGTGCGCGAGTTGAATCTTTGCATAAAGGCATGTTATTAGAATACAAGAAAAGTGATTTCAGCGTTTTTAAAAATTCATCCCCTAAAGTGGTTAAAAAGGGGTTGAAAGTTTGTCGTGGTCCTAATTTTATTTTAAGCTAGGTACTTGAAACTTCATAGAAAGATATACAATTAAAAGAAAAAAAAACTTGTTTCAGCATTATTGAAAATTCATCCCCCAAGGTGGTAAAAATGGGGTTGAAAGTTCAAAAAGATCAAATATTTTTTTGAGTGCGGGACTTGAATCTTTGTATAAAGGCATATTATTAGAATACAAGAAAAGTAATTTAAGCGTTTTTAAATATTCATCCCCTAAAATGGTTAAAAAGGGGTTGAAAGTGAATCTATTGCAAATGCTTTGAAACTTCTTAGAAGAAGAATTGTATAAGATTCCAAAAGAGTTATTTCAACGTTCTTAAAAATTCAACCCCTAAAGAGGTTAAAAAGGGGATGTAAGTTTATATGTGGTACATATTTATTTTCTTTTAAGCTAGGAACTTGAAACTTGGTAAAAAGGGCATTATATTAAAATAGACGAAAACTGATTACTTACACCGTTTTTGAAAAGTTTGTATTAATAGTTTCGGGAGCGATTTTTTTTTTTATAGTGGACTTGTAAATCTTCTAAGAGGGTCGAGAGGGATTATATCGGGAACAATTTTTTCAGTTAGGGTCTTGAAAGTTCGTAGTTTGTGAAAGACAAATTTCATGCGTTGTATAACAAATGATTAACCGTCCCGTCCCTACTGATATCTTTTGCTGCATAATGTTCTACCTAGTCGGCTCATAAGTTCTGTCACTGGCCTTTAAAATTTAAATTTGGAACTCCTAAAACAAAAACCGTTCTGCATTTGAATTTCGAATCTTTATTAAATATTTGAGTAGTATAATTTTGCAATTTTCTGTTTTCTTCAACATGGAGTGGACGCTTAAAGATAGCCGTACCGCAATAATTGCACTATATCGTTGTGGTCACTCGCCGACTAAAATTTTTAAGCTACTTGAAAATTTAAAATTCTGTCTAAGATTTGTGTATCGTACCATAGAAAGATACAGTGAGGTCTCTAGTTTTATTATTATTATTATTATAGCCCTTTATTCCATAAGAAGTTTTATATGGTTTTTGTATTTGTAATTTAAATGTTATCTTCTATATGGATCCCTCTTTGGGTGTAGGCCTCCTCCAATTTTATCCATGTCTTTATTCAGGTCTCTAGTTTAAATAACAAGAAAAGAAGCGGTCGTCCGCGTACAGCTAGGACTCCAGCGGTTGTACAAGCAATTAGGGCACGCATTGCCAGAAATCCCGCTAGGAAACAAAAAGTTATGGCCCTCCAGATGGGTTTGAGCAAAAACACGGTGAAAAGAGTGCTTAATCAAGACCTGAGACTTCGTGCTTATAAACGAAAAACTGGCCATCTTCTCAATGGTCGGCTTAAAGCTTTAAGGCTTAAAAGATCTAAAGCTTTATTGAAGAAGTACGCTAAAAATAAGCACCGTTGTATACTGTTTTCGGACCAGAAAATTTTTGACATAGAAGAAAACTGTAATAAACAAAATGATAGAGTGTACGCTCGCAATAGTAAAGAAGCGTCTAATAGCATTCCCCGTATTCAAAGAGGTCATCACCCTTCATCTGTGATGGTTTGGCTGGGAGTTTCTTATGCGGGCGTCACTAGTATGCATTTTTGTGAGAAAGGAGTAAAAACTAGTGCCAAAGTGTACCAAGACACGGTGTTGACTAATATTGTGAAACCACTATCCCATACGATGTTTCTAAACCAGCATTGGGTTTTCCAGCAGGACTCTGCTCCAGCCCATAAGGCAAAGTCTACACAAGCCTGGCTCGCCTCCAATAAAATCGACTTTATACGGCATGAAGATTGGCCCTCCTCTAGCCCAGATCTTAATCCTTTAGACTATAAAATATGGCAGTATTTAGAGGAAAAGGTGTGCTCAAAACCTCATGCAAATCTAGACTCGCTGAAAAAATCTCTTGCTACGGCAGTGGCCAATATCGACATGAAAGTGGTGCGTGAATCCATTGACGACTGGCCACGAAGACTTCAAGCCTGTGTAGATAATTATGGCGGTCATTTTGAATAAATGTTATACATTTAGATTCTCTAGTTTATAAGCTTTCAAACGCTGTACAAATTATACGGAATAAACTTAAACTTTTGATTTTATTTGATACTATGTATATGACAGAACTTATGAGCCGACTAGGTATATTATGCTCATGTATAATATATAACCACCAACATACAAATCCACGCCAACGAAGTCGCGGGCAACAGCTAGTAAGTGTATATAAACATAAAAGTCCTGACTGACTGACTGACTCACTTAAATCAACGCACAGCCCAAACTGTTGGACCTAGAGAGCTGAATTTTTCACAATAGGTAGTTTTTATAACGGTAGTATCCACTAAGGGGTTTTTCAAAATTCACCCTCCAAGGGGGTGAAATGGGAGTACAAAGTTTGTATGGGGAAACAAGATTAGTTAGACTATTTTATTCGAAACTTCACTGGAGTCTCCTAACGATAAATGAATAAACACGTTGTTTCAGGTTTTTTGAAAATTCAACCCCTAAAAGGGAGAAAGATGGTGAAAGTCTAAAAATCAACATGGGTATTGTTTCTATGGTTTATCGTGCCGCTGATTACGAAAACAACAACGATTTTAAAATCCAACGTGGCGGACGTGAAAAACTTTCTTCCCTGTTGGGGTGAAATAGGCTTCATATGTCTAAATATCATTATGGGTGTCGTTTTTATGGTTTTTTGGGACCATAACTACGAAAATGGCATCAATTTTGAAATTTAATAATGCGGTCATGAAAATTCTTGAAAGTACTCGCATTTGTGCCAAATTGCAATTCAAACGGTCCAGTACTTTCGGAGCAAATCGATTGTAACAGACGGACTGACAGACAGCCACACGTGATCCTACAAGGGTTTCTATTTTTGCTTTTGAGGTATGGAACGAGACCCGCGTTATCCTAATAGATTTTTAAATTTGTATTTGGTGCCATCTCGATCGTCGTCAATCGGTACCTAGGCGAATGCGGGCGGCGCGGCGGGACGGACGGGGCGGGAGGAGTAAATCGTCGGGAAACTTCCTGCATCCGTAATGAGTACATTCAAGGTGCTGCAAGAAAGGTGGTTGTCTGTTTGCTTCTTATAAGTTTAGGTTTCCATTCTAAATAAACTGCAGATAGAGCTGATGCTGAACCCTGGCTGTACCTAGTGGAACTCAGGTTAGCTGCAACATAGGCATACGCTGTTTTGGTCATCCGACACGCCTTGATGAACACTTGGAGAGCAGTACCCAAGATATAGCTGATGTTGAACCCTGGCTGTACCTAGTGGAACTCAGGTTTGGTGCAACATAGGCATACGCTGTTTTGGTCATCCGACACGCCTTGATGAATACTTGGAGAGCAGTACCCAAGATAGAGCTAATAATTAGAGAATTGTCTTATAATTGCATGAATATGTGAAATGTGATCTAAGCCATTAATACAACTAATTAACAGAGACTTATATTCTAAAATATAATGTTATTATTATTTTAATGTAATGGGTTGACCTGAATAAATACATTTTTATTTATTTATCGCATGCTACGCGCTACGAGCGTAGGCGATAACATGCAAAATCCCGTATGTAAAAAACAGCGAGTACGAATAGAGAACCCGACTATCGGGTCACTTGGCACTAAATGTGTTAAAATAGGTACCGTTAAAATCAGCGGTACTTCAGTCGGGCATTTATTTTACCACGGCTCATGGGAGCCTGGGGTCCGCTAGACAACTAATCCCAAGAATTGACGTAGGCACTAGCAAATGTTAATACCCAGTCTATTAAATTAATTGATTATTGTGATTGAATATTGTCTTCGGTTACCGCGATAGTTACTCATGAAATAAAACTATGAAAACGGATTATATCGCGTATATTGAATTTATAATTCATCCCGACGTTTCGAACTCTTTACAGCGTTCGTGGTCAACGGGTGACTGAGGAAAAATTAATAAATAACCCGTTGACCACGAACGCTGTAAAGAGTTCGAAACGTCGGGATGAATTATAAATTCAATATACGCGATATAATCCGTTTTCATAGTTTTATTTCATATTGTGATTGAAATTATGAAGTAAAAAAATGCAATTAAAACGAAACGAATTACATCAAAATTTATTAAAATTAAGCATTATTCATTATATAATTTTGACTCAAAAATAGACTTAACAAAAGAACATTTAACAACACCCAAACATCGAATGACATTATCAATCTTACTTGCTACTTTAAAATAATCTTTCTTATAGGCTATGTGCTATATTATATTATGTTGGTGGGCAAATCGAAGTTATAAATATACTCGTATTTTTTTTTCCAGGACGAATAATGAATGTATTATTTACCCAAACTTTCACACAACAAAATAGATAGGTACGTGAGTCCGTCCCTTTATGTGTAACTCTGTATCTTTTCAACAATTGTTCAGTCTAAACTTTTATAAAATAAATAAAAAAAAAATGAATATAACAGGATTCAGTTACATACTTTAAGTATTCAATGTATAGTGCATTGTGCAATAAGGAAGGTATGGCTAAAATTGTTAATGAGACTCAATAGAAACCCGACGCAATGTGGCTTTATGACTATTCGCACGTGTTACACACCATTTTCATCACACTTATAAGTAGAAGTTATAGGGAATTAATGCTAATTACGGTAAAATCACAGGTAACGCTCGACATTTGTTAATTGTAAAGAAAGGAGACTATTATGTATTGTATACACATCAACGATAAAAAAATGTAAAAAACGTTATAAAGCAATAGCAGTTAAATTTGTATGATTAATAAATATATCAAAGTTAACTATTAAACAAAAAAAGTAATGAAAAAGAAAACTCAGTATTGATCAGCATGATCCTGATTTTTTAAGGTAATCCTCCTTTGATCAATTAGCATTTTAAAAATGGCTTCTCATCACGTTTTACTAAAATGAGTTTTTTTGCAAATCGCTAGGTCAAAGGTGAACTTGCTAAGTAATTGTTTTTACAAAATATGTAAAGCCTGACCAGTAATATATGATCATTGTCAATAGGGCGCTGTTCATTCTCATGTATAGGGTGACAGTTCCACGAATTAATAAACTAGTGGATGTGAAATGACTCCTATTTAGTATGAAAACCAGTGTCGCTAAACACACATTCATAGCCACGTTAAAATACGTCACACACTTACAAAATTGCTCTGATTCGTAGCAACTTTCCATACAAAACATTACACTCTTTTTTTTTGGGCAGTCGTGTAAAAAAGGTTATTACCGGTGGACATTTCTCGAACGAATATCAACTGTAGGCTACATGAGTGACGGTTTAAAATATAATGTCAAAGCTATATGACATACGACTCTTTCATTATCTCATTCATCTCACAAAAGCTCGCTCAACGTTCACCTAATACAACTACTCAACACCAGATGGCGTTATTTTATATAATTTTAAAATCACTTACTTATTACAGGCGAGAAAAGGGCTAAAAAACCAGTATAAGTAAGGTCTAATTACGCATGGTTTGTTACGGATCTCACGGTCACGTTACACTGGTGTTTTCGAGATCTCTACACGCCTGTGAGTAGCTAACCGTTGGAACTTCTTTCCATTCGACGATATAGGGAGGGGACAGTGTAATCGGAGTGTTTTATCGATATTTGTGTGTTCAGTTAGGTATTGATATTTCATTACCGTATGTTTCAACACATTTAGATGAAACTTTATTTATGATTATAATATAGGTAGTGATAATCGTGATTGTATGAAAATTAATATGTAGTACAGTACAACAAATGTCTAACTAGAAATTTGTTTCTTATTAATTGACCAACTAGGTTGTTAATGTGAACATTAAATATATCTTAAAGTCAAACAGATAAAATCATAGTTCTTTAAAGGTCTATTAACTCGGTATTGCTGTTATTTTGTAATCACAAATCTGCAATTACTTATTTAGGTAAGTATTCGTCTTTAACAATATATTTACTTGTAGCAGCATTTAAGGCCAATCTAGACGGGACAACCTGATTAAATTGTCAAATTAATTGTATGGTGTGAAAGCATACATGAAACTGGCTCATCGATCCCACTTGATTTGATTGTAAGATTGTGACCTATCAAATCAGGAAGGGGGGCGGCAAAATTCCAATATTTGCCGCTAGTTTGCGTGGTACGGAACACTTTTTATTAATTTAGTGAGCCCGAATGTCACTAATAATTACTAAATTAGTAACTAAGTTTTAGGCGTATGGACGCTAGATGAGATGTATGGCAAGTTTATCCCCAGAAATCTTTCTCTAAGAAATGCTCCTAGCAAACGGTGCTATATTTTTGCGGAAACTAATTTTCTTGCCCAGTAGCATTGATCCATTTATTTTTAATATCGGCATCTTGTGGTAACCTACAATAATTGATAATAAAGAAATAGAAAATATAAAACGTTTATTCATGGCACATTGCATGCATTGTACGCATAAGTGCATTAAGTACCTAGTCTAATTATATTAACGATGAAAATATGATGGGTGTAAAAAACAAAAACGTATGTAAAGGAATACGAAGGTTTGAAATGACCCCGACTTAACTTAGTGCTTGATGACCAGAGCTGCCATATTTACTAAGACATTGATTATCCCAAATAATAATTAGAAACGTGTCTAAAATAATAATTTATTACCGAACCAAACATCAAACTTGAAATATCGTAACTTTAACTTTATCGATATAAATATCGACATTGCGCAGCATCTGAGTAGCGAAGTTATTTGACATTTAGGATAGCGAATATTCCAGATAAACGTAAAGAATAGTGACAAAGGATTGTGAACTTCTAACTGATAAAATATAGATTTACTTAACGAACATTCGTAAATAATGCAGAATAAACAGATTTTTCGTATTTATCGTATTATATTTACCTATAAATAAATAACCACCGATGATAGGAAATACCTCCACGTGAAAGATTTTTTAAACCGCTGTGATTTCTGCAGCTTAATACTGCACAATACGGCATTATAAATTTATTTATCAATTTTTGTTAGACGAGCGTACGTACGACGTGAATGTCATTCGAGCATGAAGTTTACACAACAACTGAGCATAGTCTGTGCATAAAGTGAGTCGGTCGCTACTAACTGTCGGATAGACGGGAACGCTCACTTGCCATCTCCATCCTACTCCGTGGACAGTTCATATAGTATGAAAAAATTAGTTCCAGTGAAATTCCGCAACATGGCGCGTGATCATATATTCCTGGTCAGGCATATCACCAAATAAACGCAACTGTCAAATAATTAATGGATTCCGAAAAGCGCCAAGAGGCGTCAATGTCGTGCACATAGCCAATAGGTAAGGTAGGGTCGCCTAAGACCGGATGTGTCCTAAGATCGAATATATAGAATTTGCTGCAAACGGAGCGATATTTTTCACTGATGGCAACATAGTTTGCTCCGTCATTTTGTTCTGCCCCTCCCGTTATTCCGCGATCGGCGCTGCAACGATCAGCACGTGTGCATCGGACCTTTAAAAAAAAGGTGCCTTTTTTTTCGAATACCATACCATGGTGATCCGGACTTGAGTGGTTTTAGCAAATTCTCTGTAGATTTATATACTTTGTTTACGCCTAGGACGTTTGTAGGCAGAGATCCGGACTTTCCTCCTCTTGCCGAAGATCGGACTAATCACTGAGGCACTTAAAAAACTCAGCGGTTCTCAAAAGTTCGGATCGTAATAAAGGGATATTTACAGAAAAAACTTATGTATATCCGGCATGTATATGTATCCCTTTATTTTGCAAATAACACATGTATATCCGGTCTTGGGGGGTAAGGGGTGAACGGTAACAATATCCTAACCGACCCAAATGTCATCCTCTCCTGCTCGCGTCGGTGGTTCGTATGAATAGCCGACGGCGTTGGTTCGCAGCTAACGTGGTGCTCCCTGCTGGATAACGAACGAGGCTCTGGCGACCGGGCAAATGGCGGTATAACCATACACCTGGCTAGGCAACTAGTTGGAAGAGGCTACAGCGACCTGGAGGCTTAAATACCCTCTAAAATGTCTGATGCAGAAAGCAAGGGGAAACTACTGCACTATTTCTCCCAAGAAAACCATTATGCAAAGTTCTCATAATATATGTGTGAAGTCATGCAAGGTCAAGTGCGGATGGTCGTCTGGTCTGGTCGTTGGTTAATGCCGTAGCAACAGAGTTGGAATTATGCAGTAGTCCGAACTTCGGCATCACTAGTTTCTTGCAATGTATCCAGAAAAAAAATCCGTCACTTTGAAGGCGTCACACAAACTATTGCTTTTATCGAAAATCTAAATAAATAAAATATAACCTATTTGGTTATGTTAAATATTACCAAATACATTATTTTATTGTTAATTACTTTCAATAACAGGACATTAAGAAAATAGTCGTAGGATATGAAAAAAAATTAAAACTGCAACCCTATCAGAAATTAAAAAAAAGCGTCTGATCTTAGGCGACCTTAGCTTACTTATCCTAATTGCTGGCCATCGCCGTAAAGGCGTAAAGGCGGCCTAAGAATAGAATGTGAGAATTTCGTTTGGTTTTGTTCAGAAAGTGGGAGCGTAGAGCCCGGCCTCGCCACCGCACCGGCGATCGCGTTTGCTGCGACGCCCGGCCGCGGCCGTAGCGCTATCTCCAATTTCTCTTCTTCGTCCGAAACGTACATGCGGGTTAGGTCTGATGCGACCGACGCCGTTTCGCTGACGCTATAACAGTTAAGAAACATGTATGTTAGCTACAGACGCGACGACGAATTGCTTGTGTGGTGGATCATAATAAAAGGGGAGATGTCATCGTCTGCTCTCCCACCCAGACGAGCATTTTCGATTAAAGGCGCCAAAATTTATTTTTTGTACGGATCGGTTTTAATTCACTAATTAGTTACAGGCCGATTCACAAGAGCTGACAGGAATGGAATGAGTGAATGAAAATATCTATGTATCACATTACCACATTAATCAATAAAATGGTGACGTTGACTGTATACCGTACCGATACAGGTGTCACTCATACAAAGAAAGTTCGTTCATCCATTGCACAAAGGGTGTTAAAAACGTTTTTTCGAAAATCATTTTGTAAATTCTTAGTTCGACATGTCTGCATATCAAAATAAAGCGTGATCGTAACTGTGCGTGACTGTTGCCTGATTCTATGTTGTACGAGTACCTAGTGGGATACTATCTATTGCAAGTTCCGCACAGTAGGTAAGGTAAGTACCAGTTAATGTTACCTGTTGTTATCCTCCAACTCCTCGCAGTTGGTCTCGAGCTGAGCGATGAAGTCCTTGGGAGGCACGATCTCGATCTCGGGCAGGGCGGGCGCGGCCGCCGCCTGCTGCACCGCTGAAGTCGAAGGCGCCTTCGATTTCGTTAGATCCTCCACGTCTTCCAGGACACTTAACAAATTTACATACAAAGTTTATTTTTACAAGCTTTTATTTAATTTGCAGTGTATGTATGTAAGTTCGGGTCAAATCTTCAAAGCCAAATTAGACCCACTTCCTATTATTCGATTGAGCTGAAACTTCACTTATATTATGTACGTTGGGTAACAATGCAATATTAGAATAGAATAGAACTTACATTCAAAACAGTGACATTTGATAAAGACCATATGAAACACCTCAACGACACGTACGTCACGTTCTTCTTCGATCTTCGACGGCGATGTCTTCTTCGTTAAGTTCAACAATTTAGGTTTTTTAAGCAAAATTTTTGTCAAGATTTAAGTTCCGATAGCGGATTCCATGAGGAATTGAGGGAACTCCTCAAATTTTAAGAGCATAGGTAAGCATTTGCATTTAAACAGTGCTATTCGGTGAAATGGAACTGCTCATGAAGACTAGAATGGAACTCCTCCGCGATAATTATTGAAACTAATTGTAATTGTTATCAGAGGCCATATGATTATAAATTTTAAAGGCATTTCAAACTGTTTTATGAAGTCGGTTATTTTCTATTCAACATTGTTTAAGGGTTATTAAAAAAATATAGGTATAGACACAACAAAGCGTCATGCAGCACGCGTGTTAATCGACGAACAGTCGATATAGTGCATCCCTTACATAGCTTTTTACGATTACAACTTCTATCGCTGAATTGATATAGGCTTCAGACGATACTAACTATAAAACTCCCGTGATACTCGAACATATTAATGTTATTTTAAACGGGTTTTTCACGTATTATTAAGTCGAATATGCGCTAGCCATATCCACGTCGCGCGCTCGACCAGTAAAGGCAGTGAAGTCGGTGCTCCTTGATGAAGATCCTCTAAAATTGGATCGAAACATGACGAGCGCATATTCGACTTACCTAATAATACGTGAGTAACCCGTTTAAAATAATGTTAATAGGCTTCCGACGGTTTTGGTAGGTTTAACGCTGTTTTGTTAAAGAGCAATGTAACAAACATTGCACGTGTCTTACTTAATTAAATTACTATAATCAGGGCCGGATCTAGGGTAGAGCGAGTGGAGCGGCCGCTCTAGGCGCCGGATGGCAAGGGGGGCGCCAAAATGGCAAATGAGAAAAAAAAGTTTTAAAAGACGCGAGTGAGACGCGGGCCTAAAATACGGTTCGTTTTGCTTTTGGGAAAAAAGCTTCAACGAAAGGCGCCAAAACCCAATTTCGCTCTACTCTGATCAAGGACTCGGGCCGGCACTGACTATAATATACGATTACCACGTACGACGGCAACATTACGAAATACACAGAAGCCAAAATTGGGTGTTATGACAAGGACACTGTCATATAAATATTATAAGAGGACTCAACATACACTTATTAGGTTTAGGGTCGCCGTCATCGAAAACGATGAGGAGTAGACTAGAGAAAAGGGTGGATTCCTTTTTAAGCTGCGTTTCCACCATCAGAGATGAGCGAGGATGCGTAGCGAGGGATGTGTTTGTTAAGAACCAATAGAATCACTACACACTAAGCAAGGAAAACAAATGAAGTGATTCTATTGGTTTATAAAAACTCACCCCTTCGCTTCGCACCGCATCCTCGCATATCTTAGGCGGAAAGGAAACGCAGCTTTAACTGGAGGGAGAACATACATATGTACCATCACTACACAGTATAAAGCAGTCTGTCTGTCCCTATGTATGCTTAGATCTTTAAAATGACGCAACGGATTTTGATGCGGTTTTTTTTAATAGATAGAGTGATTCAAGAGGAAGGTTTATATGTATAATACGCCAAGCAATATGTATAATGCAGTGTAACATTGCATCCGTGCGAAGCCGGGGCGGGTCGCTAGTACAAGATAAAAAATACTTAGAAAGAAGTTACAGAATGCTAATAAATAGCCTTATTACGCTTATTAATTTAATAGCATCGTATGCATAGCTCGCTTACCTTCCCACGGTACAAGTCAATTGAAGGTCTTGAGACTGTTGCACTACTTCCAGCCAACAACGTTTGCTTTCGGTTTGAACATCCGTGTTGAACGACGAACCTGGCCTGTAATTCATTGAAGTTGAGTTAATAACGTGACTTGAATGTCGCCAACTATATTAGCGGGGCGGCGGAACAGTTTTAGGATACTTTTCGTTCATTGCATCTCAGATATGGGTGAATAACTGCATATGGTATCTTCAGTTTGATGTCCTGAACACAAATATATGAGATGACAAGCGCGAAAGTGGTGGGGGGTGGGGGTAGTTGCTATGGCGTCATAAAGTCGGCAGTACAGTTTTAAACTTTTTTCTTTTTAATATACCATGTGGGGTGAAAGGGCCTTGTGAGTAGATCAGAAATATATAACATACTGTAACATTTTCACCACTTGGTCTAAAAAATATTAGAAAACGTTCAAAAATTTCACAATCCAGTTAACTTTGAACTGCTCTAAATTAAAAATGACTGAATGGATTATGAACTGAAACACAAATCAAAATATTTAATAAAATAATGGATTATTCCAAATTTTATACCCTGTGAATATCCTCTATACAGGGTGGCTAAAAAATAAGTGCATTCCCGTTGCCAGGGAGGTTTTTACTATGGGACCAACCACGAAATCGCGAAAAAAAAAATTACCCTACCATAGAAAATGGACCAGTCAAAATGTATGACAGCCAAATTTTTTTTACCATTATGTAGGTACTGTAAAAATAATTAAGAAGCAGCGTTTCTTACCTAGGCGTAAAATTCATAATAGCAACGAAGTGTTTATGTTTGTGTATCTGATAGAAGTTCTCTGGCGCGGCGATCATCGATGTGACGTGCTTCGATGTGAGCGTCGACATCGGCGAGTTGCACTGCTGCACAGCGTTCTTAGACCCGCTACTAGTTATTTCGTTGATGGAGAATTTTAGTTTTCCTTGAAACAATTACAAAATATCTGATTAGCGTAAATCGAAAAAAAAATTAGTTTGCGGCATAATTTCGAAACAAATTATACCAATTAGGTATTTAGTAGTAGTAGTAGTAGTAGTAGTAGTAGTAATCACTTTATTGTACACAACACAGGTTTACAAAAATAAATTACAGTAATGAACGTACAAATGCTAACTTATCCCTATAAGGGATCTCTTCCAGCTAACCTTCGAGTAGATGAGTGGAAAACTATAGCCAGGTGAGATAGACAAACTTACGGGATGTACAAATTAATATTTAAAAAAGTAAACTATTTAACATATTGTCTACTCATAGATTAAAATACATAGAATACTTTACCTAGTCGGCTCATAAGTTCTGTCACTGGCCTTTAAAATTTAAATTTGGAACTCCTAAAACAAAAACCGTTCTGCATTTGAATTTCGAATCTTTATTAAATATTTGAGTAGTATAATTTTGCAATTTTCTGTTTTCTTCAACATGGAGTGGACGCTTAAAGATAGCCGTACCGCAATAATTGCACTATATCGTTGTGGTCACTCGCCGACTAAAATTTTTAAGCTACTTGAAAATTTAAAATTCTCTAAGATTTGTGTATCGTACCATAGAAAGATACAGTGAGGTCTCTAGTTTAAATGACAAGAAAAGAAGCGGTCGTCCGCGTACAGCTAGGACTCCAGCGGTTGTACAAGCAATTAGGGCACGCATTGCCAGAAATCCCGCTAGGAAACAAAAAGTTATGGCCCTCCAGATGGGTTTGAGCAAAAACACGGTGAAAAGAGTGCTTAATCAAGACCTGAGACTTCGTGCTTATAAACGAAAAACTGGCCATCTTCTCAATGGTCGGCTTAAAGCTTTAAGGCTTAAAAGATCTAAAGCTTTATTGAAGAAGTACGCTAAAAATAAGCACCGTTGTATACTGTTTTCGGACGAGAAAATTTTTGACATAGAAGAAAACTGTAATAAACAAAATGATAGAGTGTACGCTCGCAATAGTAAAGAAGCGTCTAATAGCATTCCCCGTATTCAAAGAGGTCATCACCCTTCATCTGTGATGGTTTGGCTGGGAGTTTCTTATGCGGGCGTCACTAGTATGCATTTTTGTGAGAAAGGAGTAAAAACTAGTGCCAAAGTGTACCAAGACACGGTGTTGACTAATATTGTGAAACCACTATCCCATACGATGTTTCTAAACCAGCATTGGGTTTTCCAGCAGGACTCTGCTCCAGCCCATAAGGCAAAGTCTACACAAGCCTGGCTCGCCTCCAATAAAATCGACTTTATACGGCATGAAGATTGGCCCTCCTCTAGCCCAGATCTTAATCCTTTAGACTATAAAATATGGCAGTATTTAGAGGAAAAGGTGTGCTCAAAACCTCATGCAAATCTAGACTCGCTGAAAAAATCTCTTGCTACGGCAGTGGCCAATATCGACATGAAAGTGGTGCGTGAATCCATTGACGACTGGCCACGAAGACTTCAAGCCTGTGTAGATAATTATGGCGGTCATTTTGAATAAATGTTATACATTTAGATTCTCTAGTTTATAAGCTTTCAAACGCTGTACAAATTATACGGAATAAACTTAAACTTTTGATTTTATTTGATACTATGTATAGGTATATGACAGAACTTATGAGCCGACTAGGTATTTTTAACCGACTTCAAGATTTCAAAAGGAGGAGGTTATCAATTCGGTTATATGTTTTTTTTATGTTTGTTACTCCATAACTCCGTCATTTGTGGACCGATTTTGAAAATTCTTTTTTTGATTCTAAGTATATACATACAGATTGGTCCCGGTTTTGTCAAAACGCAGTTCTGATGATGGGATCCATAAGGAACCGAGGGAACTCCTCAAATGTGAAAGTATGCCTTTTATATATAGTGATTTTTGTATTTTCATCAACAAATCCAGCATTAACATAAAAAAGTGACATTTGATGAAGTGGAACTGCTGATGATGATCAAAATGGAACTCTTCAACGACACATAGTTCACGTTTGGTGATTTATTCTCTTCGTTATGGATTCAGACCCAAACTTGGACCTGGACTTTTTTTTAAACTGCGATCCTCACAGAACCGAACTGCTATCAGAAAAGTGGGTTAGGTTAGGTTAGAACTGTGACCCTTACAGAAACGAACTGCTATCAGAACATTGGGTTAGGTTAGGTTAGAACTATGAACCTTACAGAAACGAAATGCTACTAGAAACGTGGATGGTTTTACCTCCTTTTAGTTAGGCAAAAGATGCTGTCTTTTTCATTTCATTGTCTGGAGTGCACCATCAACAATAAGTAACCTTTCAACGGCATCCCCCATTAAAGTCGGTTTTTTTTTCCTTAAAAATTATATACTCGATATTCTGATCAAAAACGTGGCTCGAGTAGTCACACAAATAAATTATGTTAAATAGTGTAACAAGCCGTAAAACCATAGTATTTTTCACATAACTTGATACGGTGACAGCTGTCACTGTACCCAAGTTATAATAACAGACACAGTACAAAGTACTAATATAATATAACTGATGCATAAATAAAGTTCTCTCAGGCTTCATGGGTAAGCAGCAGACGTAGGTACTCGGCTACTCGGTAAACAAACGCAAGGTCGTTATAAGTTATAACATAATATGAAAGCAGAAAACGGAAATTTCTAATTTTACCGTTACTAGATATTCTAGCAGTTTGATTTATGGCAGAAAAATTTCAAGTTATTATATGCACATGTCGGCATCAATTACCTAGCGCTACGAACTTAAGACTTGTAGACGTAATTTGAGCGAGAATACAATACCTATATGGAATAAATGTCTTTCTTCTTCATATAAACATTTGCTTAAGGGAAAAGAACCTCCCAAAAAGTATTCAGTTTAAATTTTTTTAAACAATAGTATACATTTACAATATTCATTCATAAAATATAATGTAGGTATTTAGAAAAAGAGTTGGGATGCTGCCTTGGAGTCGATTCAGGAAAAAACATTTTTTTTTACATTATTAGAGTTCCATCATTTTACTGAGCATCTTTTAAGCCATTTAACACAAAAAGGGGAAATCCTGTATCTAGGTGTAAAAACTCTACAAATTCGCGTTTTATTCATGAATGTAGGTTAACCTGGTCAACCTCAGTGTAACGTCAATAGGAGTAAACTTACTTGTATCAATAACAGCTACTCTACCAGCCACTTCGTACAAGACATCAGCTGACCAGACGTGCGGTATCCTAATGAATACTTTGCCGGTGTCAACCGGCATTTGGAATCCCAGTTTATGTAGCAGTTGCAAAAACTTTAAATCCTTGCACATGGCAGCTTGTTCACAATTCCACGGTACCAGGGGCACAGACTCATTAAGAACTGAAAAGATAGTGGAAATAGAATTATTATAGTATGAATTTTGTCAAATTATTTTTATGTCACACCAAATCTGTTACACAAAAGCCTTTGTTTCTTTTGTTCAGCAGTTACCAATGCTACCGCTACTGACTGAAATGAATGGGAACAAACAAGTTTAAAAAGAAATTCTACCGTCCTATTTATATGATTCAAATTTATGTAGCAGCTCTGTATTCTGAGGTCACACACAGACAACCGATCGTCCTTCATTACCCAAACTCGTTATCTCAGAATGAGCTGTTACATTTTGAACCTTAATACTATCACGATAGTTGCTTTTTAATGACAAGGTTGCTTTGGCACGCACTCGGCACGTGACTAAGGCGCTTCTCAATAAATTATATAAACTTTGTTTAACGGATTAGGGTCTGAGGCCTAAAAATCATTTGAGAAAATTCATACTATAATAGAACATTAAAGAATGTACCTAACATCGAGTGATAGGTATAATATAAAGAAAGTTATATATTGTTTGGTGAGAATGGTGATTAAGAAAAAAGGAGGGAAGCCCTACAGCTTAAAGGGGTCGCTGTATTCCATCATACGATGTGTCGTCGTCGTTAGGTTAGTTGAACGAAAGGCCGCCTCGTCACTTGCTTGACGTTGAGGAATTGAGTAGATACTACGATTATATGCTTAACTACTGCACAAATTCGCACCGCCAAGTAAAGAAAATGAAAAAATGTTTATTTGTTCACAAGAGATACAGTTGTACAGGGTACAGTTGTAAAGGTTTTATTTTTTTCAAAGAACATTGAAAGACGTAATTTTTTGGACCGATGTCTTCTTCAGTCGGTCCCTCAATGCTGAGGATCGTGACATCATGTCCTTCTGTTAAAGACCAGGTTCCTCCATAGACTTTCATTCTTCGCCAAGCGCATGGAACGATGTAGACGTATGTAATAATTCGGGCCATGCTCAGGGTTCCGTAGCTACCCGTACGTCAAAATATTCTTTTTGCAAAAACTAAAGAACAGCTGAACCGATCAGGTTCGCTATAGTTTTCCTTGAAAGTCTTTACTTTCATGATTTTTATTATCGTGCCAAATTTCAGCTTTCTAGCACTAGTGATCACGGAGCAAAGCCGACGGACAGACAGACACACAGACGGACATGGCGAAACTATAAAGGTTCCTAGTTGACTACGGAACCCTAAAAACGAGACTACATAAATACTTACGTAGAGCGTGATAGGACACAGGAGACATCACTGGCGAATTGAACCCTTGATTAAACAACTTGAACTGATGGATACCCGTTTGACCCGCGGTCGTGCCGTATTTCCTACGGTACCTCTTCTCGATTTGCAATTTTGCGTAACAAGTTTCATATAAAACTTGCTGAACCCAGTCAAAACATTTAGTTTTTCCGTCTTGTCTTAGATGCTCACAAAGCTTTCCTATCTCGACATCCCTCATTTCTTTGTTCATCTTAGCGCCCTTATCGGTTTTAAGTTCTGACTTAGACAGTTTTTCATATTCCTGTTTGTTTATTATATTTTGCTTGTATAATTCTCTGATCACAGAATCTCTAGACTTAACTGTACTGTTTTCTTTGAGGCATCTTAAGATTTCGCCGATGACATCCGGATGAGTGTTGCATTGCAAATAATTCCAATTTAAAGATGACAGTTCATCTTCAGTCCACCTGCAAAATAAAATCAATTAAATAATAATAATAATAAGCCTGCAGGCCAGCTTGTGGCGAGCTGTTGGGGAGTGACGACCCCACGGAACCGAGTGCTCCAGACAGTCCGCAGGGTCTCCGTCTCCGGCGTGTCTTCGTCGGTCGGAGTGGACCCCAAGGGGACCCGCAGGACTCAGCTCTGGCTTGCCTTCATTGGCTGTCCAGAGGGGTCGTAAAAGCTATATGCTCCAGGGGTGGAAGTGTTAAAGGGCATAACGCCGCGAGTAACTTCGTAGAAAGCGCAGCACACCTCTCGACACCCCTGAGCCGCTCACGCCGGTGTTGCGCCTGGCCGTCTTTACGATGGCGCATCAGGTGCCCATGTAACAAGTGGCAAGTCACCACCTGCCTCGATAACTTGTGCAAGCAATGTTATGGCAGGTGTCCGGACTTCTTTGCAATGGCCCAGTCTTTTTTCCACCCAAACTTAAACCATATATAGACTCTAGTACTCTGTCCATATTCTCTACAATAGCTTCCAATGCCTGCTGATGCCGAGGTATCTATTGATGTACCCGTGAATGGGTTCCAGCAGGCGTTCTACATGACATCAAATCTTTCCAAACGGCCTCTACGTGTTCGATCTATATCCCCACGCACGCCTTATAAATGACCGGGCTCGAAAGACCCCGAGAGTTTTAGAACGGAGATACACATAATAATAATAAAATACAGTAATAGTATAAAAGGTTGGATCGTCTGTTTGCGGTGTTCCGTCAGTCAGTAGATAACATAACATAATTTATTTAAATAAATATTGCTGGTATCTGGACTATGTAGGTTAAGTAGGAACTCTACAGCTAAGAATTCAATTTAATGATCAAAGTCTATGCTGTAAGTGTAACACATATGCCACTAATAGTAGGGTAGACCGGGGGCAATTGAACCACTTTTTGAATAATGGTTCCAAGTTCAGAATTTAAAGGCGCTGAACCAAAACTGTTTGTACATGTCAAATAGTAGGTTATTGATCTACGTATTTTTGGGGGTAAATGTTAACTAAAGGTAAGAGTATAGCTGAAAATCCAGTTTTTCGTCAATGGTTCCTTGTGTTACGGCCCCTGACGACTTACAAAAGTTTCCCTGCTGCTGCCTTTTGCCCATTTTGGCGCCCCCTCTTGGATGGCGCCCGGGGCACTTGCCCCCCAGCCCCCCCCCCCCCCCCCCTAGCTACGCCACTGACCCTTAGTGCGGGTCAATAGTACCAAGAATTCGAATGAAAATAAAACCCACATAATATGCTTATTATATAAAGGTTCAATATTTTAGACTTTAACCTTAATCAATCTTCTCAGTTACATCAGTTTTAAGAAGGACAATGTTTAATAACACTAATTGAGATCAGCAGTTACATTGAACTAACGTTATTATGAATATCTATTGCCCCGTGGCACTATTGCCCCCGGTCTACCCTAATATTTATGTACGTATGGTAGGTAGGTATTTAGAAGATATTATGTAATTTATGTATGTGCATTGTATGCATTGTACGAGGTTCTTATATATTTTTAATTTTGTTTCTTTAATGCACCACCTACAATCTTTTCTGCTTTGCCCTAAGGTTGACTGTTATAGACCGCGGGCCAGGAGCATATATCATCAGTCATCGCCTCTCGGCTGACACTTTGTCAGATGATAGTTTAGATGCTATCATGAATTTAAAAAATAGTCAGCTGGATGTATCGCGGTGGAAACACCGTCAGTCTCGCTCTAAGCCGTCAGTTGATGACTGAACATGTAAAAAAACTTTTTTTTTCAGTCATCACCTCTCGATTGATATTGTGTCAGATGATAGTTCAGATGCTATTTTAAATAAAATAATACTGTTAGCCGGTTGTGTCGGGGTGGAAAGTAAGGCGATTCAACCGTCTAACAATTTTTTTTATTCACAATAGCATCTAAACTATCATCTGACAAAGTATCAATTAAACGGGAGGCGATGACTAATTTTGTTTTACGTTTTTTGGTGGCTGCCATACCTGAACCCACCCACGGAGCGGCAGCTGACGTCCACGAGGGTTCATCATACATAGCCGTATAGTGGTTATACGAGTTATCGCCCGGGAGGCAATTGGTCATGGAAATCTGTTCCTGGCTCGCGGTTTATTAGAGAATGCCTCATGACATTAAGTTCGCGCCTTTTGTACACTAAGTTTTTCTATTGTGCTATAAAGTATAAATAAATAGCATGCTTAATAGATGATCCATTATACATATGGTGAGCTTATAATATAACTACCACAAAAAAGCGTAATCGGTGAATTTAAATCCTATATAGTACCATGTATTTCAATGAATGACCCAGGGTACGTAGCCATCGTAACGGATGACATTTTTGTCAGTTTATCCATACATTGCGAGCCTTGGGGGAGGCCTATGACCAGCAGTGGACGTCTATCGGCTGACATGATGATGATGATGATGATGATCCATACATTACATAGAATTAAATGAGATAAAATTGCTGATTAAATTTCCTACTTGTTTTTTGAAGACCAAACTCATATTTTATAAATTTAATTTGCCTAAAATGTTATGTAATACCTTTCTTTAGATGAGTGACTCGCACTGCCGTGTACAGACTTTATCTTCCCCCCTTCGGCCGCAGGTTGGGGATCTTTCTTTGCAGACGCAACTACTTCTTGGTGTTCGGTTACGACTTTCTTGTCGTCAAATATCTGTGTATCCATTCTAAAATTGTCAATAGTTAACAGCGCGTGCGGCTTCTTTATGAACGTGTTTATCACATATTCTATTAAATCGGACCAATCCTGTAAAATTCGTAAATATCAATATTATTAAGCTTTGTTCACTTAACTTGAACATGTAATTATTACAACGTTTGTGCCCCTGTAAGTAACTTATTTGCGGTGTCCTTATTATAAGGAATTACAATAAGCATAAAAAAAGTTAGAAAAAAAAGAGATGCCAATTAAGTTTAGACAAAATCAATCTTTCACTTACGTCGCAAATTTCAAATTCGGACCTCCAAATAGAAGTGAACGTCTTCAATATCTTAGGTTGATATAAACTGATCAAACTGTCCAGGTCTCCTCCCACGTGGTGCATCATCGTAAACACGCAGTCGTTGACGAACTCCCCGTTCACCGCGTAGTCTTCTAGCAATAGCCCGTATTGGTACATTATTTCAGGGGTCGCGAACCTGTATCAAAACTCCTTTGAGTGCGCGAATCAATAAAGACACTGAACATGAATCAATAGTGTTGGATGACGAAAGGGGATTGTTTACACCTATTTTCGCGATAACACTTCGTTGGTGTTGTGTTGACGCGAAGAGTTTCCGTAAAGGGACAAGTTTCTCTTAGGAATCACATTTCTTTCGTTTCGTTCGGTTTTAATGTGAGACATATTCTTAAATTCTATATTATTTATTTCGATTCAACAGCAGATCTCTTTAGTATTATGGTTCTTAGGAAGATAAAGATAGATTAATAGTAAGACAAGAAATTGTAGAAAATTATTGAGGGCGCCACTTCCTACGTAACTGTCACATTCTTGGCAACAATTTAGTATGGTTTTTGTTTTGTTCCATTTTATTTAATTTCTACTATTTTATGTCGCACTATAGGTTAGTTCATGGGAACAAGAGAAACATAAACGTCTCACGCTATGAACAAAGCATTTCCGCGTAATTGAATTTAATAGGTGTAATTGTCGTTCACCATACTCTAGATTTTATCCAATATCCGCCCACCAGTCAAAATTTGTTACATAAACTTGATAAACTCATAAAGTAAGAACGCAACAAACTGATCCAGCGCAAGCATTCTAACTAGGCGTCACAAACCCGGTTTCACCGAATTCGAAAAAACCGGGTTTACGACCAATTCTAAAAACCGGGTTTAGGTTTGATAAAACCGGTTTTTTCGAGTTTTTCGAATTTCGAAGCAACCGCCGACCTTTTAGTTTTATTTAATGGTACCTATAATAAAAGTCATAATATAATGATTTGTCATTTATCATTAGTCATAATTCTTAGACCGTTCACTTTTCAGGATTTTCCTCAGGTTATCCTATAGATAGGTTAGGTTATGTTTGTTTTATGGCAATCCTCAAAAGTTACGCGTTTCTGAGAAAAACCAAATTATGACTAACGAAAATGTGGACTTGCAAAAAAATTGAAATTTTTATTTAATTAGTTTAATGTTTAAATTTCGCGCAAAAACGCTCCAAGCTCTCACGTGATCCTGATGTTACGTAGTTTATTCTCTAATGAACAAGTTTGGGAACAAATCAAATTATTTTATTAAATATTTTGATGTGTTTTTTTTTAAGTAGTCACACTACTATATATACCTAGTCGGCTCATAAGTTCTGTCACTGGCCTTTAAAATTTAAATTTGGAACTCCTAAAACAAAAACCGTTCTGCATTTGAATTTCGAATCTTTATTAAATATTTGAGTAGTATAATTTTGCAATTTTCTGTTTTCTTCAACATGGAGTGGACGCTTAAAGATAGCCGTACCGCAATAATTGCACTATATCGTTGTGGTCACTCGCCGACTAAAATTTTTAAGCTACTTGAAAATTTAAAATTCTCTAAGATTTGTGTATCGTACCATAGAAAGATACAGTGAGGTCTCTAGTTTAAATGACAAGAAAAGAAGCGGTCGTCCGCGTACAGCTAGGACTCCAGCGGTTGTACAAGCAATTAGGGCACGCATTGCCAGAAATCCCGCTAGGAAACAAAAAGTTATGGCCCTCCAGATGGGTTTGAGCAAAAACACGGTGAAAAGAGTGCTTAATCAAGACCTGAGACTTCGTGCTTATAAACGAAAAACTGGCCATCTTCTCAATGGTCGGCTTAAAGCTTTAAGGCTTAAAAGATCTAAAGCTTTATTGAAGAAGTACGCTAAAAATAAGCACCGTTGTATACTGTTTTCGGACGAGAAAATTTTTGACATAGAAGAAAACTGTAATAAACAAAATGATAGAGTGTACGCTCGCAATAGTAAAGAAGCGTCTAATAGCATTCCCCGTATTCAAAGAGGTCATCACCCTTCATCTGTGATGGTTTGGCTGGGAGTTTCTTATGCGGGCGTCACTAGTATGCATTTTTGTGAGAAAGGAGTAAAAACTAGTGCCAAAGTGTACCAAGACACGATGTTGACTAATATTGTGAAACCACTATCCCATACGATGTTTCTAAACCAGCATTGGGTTTTCCAGCAGGACTCTGCTCCAGCCCATAAGGCAAAGTCTACACAAGCCTGGCTCGCCTCCAATAAAATCGACTTTATACGGCATGAAGATTGGCCCTCCTCTAGCCCAGATCTTAATCCTTTAGACTATAAAATATGGCAGTATTTAGAGGAAAAGGTGTGCTCAAAACCTCATGCAAAACTAGACTCGCTGAAAAAATCTCTTGCTACGGCAGTGGCCAATATCGACATGAAAGTGGTGCGTGAATCCATTGACGACTGGCCACGAAGACTTCAAGCCTGTGTAGATAATTATGGCGGTCATTTTGAATAAATGTTATACATTTAGATTCTCTAGTTTATAAGCTTTCAAACGCTGTACAAATTATACGGAATAAACTTAAACTTTTGATTTTATTTGATACTATGTATATGACAGAACTTATGAGCCGACTAGGTAAATTAAAAATTGTAATAGATGTCATATATTTAAGAAAAAGTGACGAAGCCCTCCAATGGTGAAGGCCGGATTCGAACCGGCGTCTTTAGCTATCGCGGCTAACGCCATGAACCCCTAGGCCACCCCGCCACGGCGGTGCCCGTCCGAATTTCTCGACTATATGCCTATTCTCTAATGTTAAATGTATTTATAAGTTTAGTTCCAGAAAAGGAATGTTTTGTTACATTTATTGGCCTAATTAGAACTAAAGTTTGACGTAAGTTATAATATAAATATTATGTAGTTTAATACTTTAGTAATGGCGGCCATGTTTTATATGTGATGCATGCATCACGTTAATTAATCTCTAATCTCTGTTCTACTAGTATTTCTTGTTAAAAATGTTTATTGCAGACTGATTATTAAATCGTTGATTCTACAAGTAAGTTCTTGTTTATTTTACAAATTATACATAAACTCGAAAACACCGAAAAAACCGGAAACCCGGTTTTGCTGTTCTACAAAAACCGAAAAACCGCATTTCAAAAATATGCACGGTTTTGTGACCCCTAATTCTAACCAAAGCCGTAAGCAAGTAATTAGGTACATCAATATTTCATGATGTCGGTAACTTGAGGTAGTTTGTTTACCGTGGTGAATAAGGAACGACAAAATATTTTAGGATACATAGTATACATACAACATAAAACCTAGTAAGTCACGCGGCACGGCATGCGTCTACAAAGTAATTATATCAATATTGTGTTTGATACCTACCTACCTACCGAATTACCGATATAGGTACGGCACGAGATAGGGAATACGTGTACGTACTGTTTAATGTGTTCTACAATGTCGGTAGAACCGGTGTAGTTCGGGTTTCTCATGGCGCTATCCAAAAATGTCAGCAGTATGTGGTTTGTTACAACGAGGTCCTGTAAAACATACCAAACAATTAGAATTAAGAACATAGAATGCGAGCAATCGTTTGGTTTTACATTGTTTCCCCAGTCAATAAAAAAGGGACAAAAAACGCTTTTAATCGATTAGCAAGACCGAAGTGCTCCGTGAACAAAGTTTTACACGGAGCACTAGATACATATGTTTATACACAACTAGAGTTAGAAAACCGTGAGTAAAATCGCATAATGTTATTACGAATTGTGATTTCGAAGAGTACACACTACACACTCACATTCATTCAAAATACTAGGGCTCCTTTAAAAACAATACGAGACGTCTAGTAGGGCTGAAGGAGTGTGGAACGAGCTCCACCAACGACCAGGAGAGGTATGGAAGCTTTACTGCCATTCTCAATATGAGACCGGTACCAGTGAACACCACCGAAGTAGTCGAATGGGCAACTAACGAGCCGGATGGATATTTTACGTTCAGTGGTAGAACACGCCATAAAATCCCTCAAATGTGGGAACTCGCCGGGATAAGATGGCATTCCAGGAGAACTGTTGAAGAGTCTGGGGTATACTAGGGTGACTATACTCAATTATAAACCGTGTTAGCAGGAAATTTTAACATACTGCTCTGATGCGAGTCGATATCAAAAAGTAAACAACGATACTTAAAAATCGACCCGTCTTAGCCCCAGTTTGAGTTGAATCTGGGACTGTATTCAGCGAAAGTTATTTCAGAATGCAATTCAATTTAATATGTTTATCGGTGCGTCGCTCTCTTACGCAAAGGGTGACTTCAACTTCATTGGTAACGCAGCGTCTTAGCGAACAACTCGCGAACGCGAAGCGAAGCCGCGGCGCGGCGGGCCCACGGCAGAACAGTTTGTTGGCGAATAAACACTCGTTTACCTATTGTGTGCGTACGTAATACGCTGCGTAATACAAAATCAATGTTTTACACATATCTTCCCTAAACTAAGCCTAATTAAGTCTCATGCTTTAAAAATAAACAAGTTTTTTTTTTTAGGTTTTAATTTTTTACATTTTTTAGGTTTCACATGGTTATCCTAACATAATGATTAAATAATTTTTAAGAAAAAAAACCGACTTCAATGGGGGATGCCGTTGAGAGGTTACTTATTGTTGATGGTGCACTCCAGACAATGAAATGAAAGACACAGCAGCAAAGACAGGTAAAACCACACACTTTTCTAGTAGCATTTCGTTTCTGTAAGGGTCACAGTTCTAACCTAACCTAACCCAATATTCTGATAGCATTTCGTTTCTGTAAGGGTCACAGTTCTAACCTAACCTAACTCACTTTTCTGATAGCAGTTCGGTTCTGTGAGGATCGCAGTTCAAAGAAGTTCCACTTCATCAAATGTCACTTTTTTATGTAAATTTGTTGATGAAAATACAAAAATCACTATATGTATGCCTTTCACATTTGAGGAGTTCCCTCGGTTCCTTATGGATCCCATCATCAGAACTCGAGCTTGACGAAAATGTGTCTTTAAAACTTAACTTGCTTAACAAACATAAAAAAGAAGACAAATCGCCAAACGTGAACTATGTGTCATTAAAGAGTTCTATTCTGATATTTCTGATCATCATCAGCAGCTCTACTTCATCAAATGTCACTTTTTTAAATGGAAATGCTGGATTTGTTGATGAAAATACAAAAATCACTATATGTATGCCTTTAACATTTGAGGAGTTCCCTCTATTCCTCATGGATCCCATCATCAGAACTCGAGCTTGACAAAAATGCGTCTTGAAAACCTAACTTGCTTAACAAACATAACGAAGAGGACAAATCGCCAAACGTGAACTATGCGTCATTGAAGAGTTCCGTTCTGATCATCATCAGCAGTTCCGCTTTATCAAATGTCACTTTTTTTAATGTAAATGCTTGATTTGTTGATGAAAATACAAAAATCACTATATGTATGCCTTTAACAATTGAGGAGTTCCCTCGATTCCTCATAGATCCCATCATCAGAACTGCGTTTTGACAAAAACGGGACCAATCTGTATGTATATACTTACAATCAAAAAAAGAGTTTTCAAAATCGGGCCAGAAATGACGGAGTTATGGAGTAATAAACATAAAAAAGAAGGTCGGTTAAAAAGAAGTTAAATGAATTTCTAATGAACACTTTCCTCTTGGTTATCACCTGCCACAGTATTTATGAAGTAAACGTGTTTTGACTGTCGTTACGTTGTTAGTAATTGTCACTTGCCAAAGAAAATAAGAGTGACAGGTATGACAGTTAGGTATTTAATCAATTTAATGTGGGTATTTACTTCTATACTCCATACTCGGGTCACCACACTTCGGGACTTTAATTATTTGTTTTATTAGAAAATTAGCGATAATTAATAAAATACAGCTAATTTTAACAACGGGGTTAACGTAATATATTATTTGGCATTAACTGAGCCACAATCAAGTGTTTTGTATTACCAATTCGAAGTCACCCTGTAATACATCATCGGTACTCTTGGATACATGCAACATGGAACTATGTCTGAAGATCAGGAAAATGGCACAAGAACTCTAGGCAGAATCTAAATTATTCCAATCCATAAAAATGGCTCCACCAAGAATTATGAAAATTGCAGAACCATCGCCCTAATCTCGCATGCAAGAGCTCTCGCAAGCCTACCGATTCGCCTACGGCTCATGAAAGACAGACTCGTTACATAATGACACACTTTTCGCACTTGCCATGAAATGTACTATTGTGTACCGAATGTTCGCCATAATCGCCATAAGTACCTTTACACAAAGCAATAAACAACCGATTTAAAACAGAAATAATGTTTACATAAAAAGCTCTTAATTTATACCTGTAAATACTGCTTGGAATGGTATTTCGGATTATAGTGACGTAACAGCAGCACTAAAAGTGACCTCAATTCATCGGTTTCACACATTTTGTTTTGTAATGTTATAAGGGCGTCTTTATCAACAGTATTAATATGCGGAAATTTTTTGTACACTTCAATAGCTTGTATAAACTCTCTGATGGCTGTAACAACCTGAAAAGTCAAGGTTATTTAACCCTTTACCTACGGGTGTCAACAGGAGTTGCCAGTAAGGCAACACCGCTGCAGTACGGGTGTCAACTATAGTTGATCGAAGATATGTTCATGTTCAATATTTTTTTAAATCAAAACGAGACCTTGTGTCTCGGTGATAGCGGTCACATTATGCATTGGGATTAATATAGGTGCAAAGAAGAAAATATCATAATGTTTCGGTAGATGGCTCAGACATAAACATATTTTAAAAATTACCGCTTTTTTGCTGTCAACTGGGGTTGACACCCGTACTACAGAAGCGCAAATAATTGAACTCAATATGGCCGTCCTAGTGTTGTTTTATATTTCATCGACTTGTTGTAGGAGTGATACGTGTGGGTGTTTTGAATGTTAATTTTAGTTTTTTGCATTTTCTTTGTCCAAAAAGTTACAAAATTGGAAAATAATATTTTTTTTACTAAATACATAACTTGCTGAGCTTCTATTCCGTACTTACAAAAATATCGACAGTTGTATCGATATGCGCACATCACTACTTTTTGTCCGTAGCAGAGATTTGTTTCTATGCAACAATTCAAGTAATTGATTTTTTGCAATATTTCAATAATTATCATCATTTAAGTATTTCGTTGTGTTACATATATAATAAACTAATACTTTAAGACTTAATCTTGAGAAATTCGCTAATAGTAACTTAAAATTCTTCAATTTTTTTGTGATTAATATTAAGTATGAAATAAGAAATATTAGTGAATATAAATACACCAAGTGATTAGTTATTAATTAAGCATATTATACTTAATGTGTGTGTGAAATTTCAAGCACGTAGCTGTAGTACTTCAAAAGTTACAAGTACTTAAGTGAAATTATGTCAAACCGCTGACTCTCGCCAATACATGCCCGTATTGAGCGGTGACTGGGTGTTCAAAGTCCCCGTAGGTAAAGGGTTAAGGGTTTATCATACAAGAATAGGACTACTATAAAAACAGTATCATATGACATGTGAACACTTACCAGATGAAGACGCCGGCTACTTGGCTTCAAGTTATTTCTGTCTAGCTTAACAGCCAATTCAAATTGTTCACATAAATTGACACCCTCGGCGGTCAAATATGACACTATATCAAACGATATTACACCGGAAATATGTTTTAAATCCAACTCGATTTGGGTAGCAAACTTCAGAAAGTAGGTCACTAACCAGAAAAAATGTGACGTGTCGATTTCCAATAATACGTTTGTGAGGATTTGACTATGTAGTGTTTGTACTAAAGAATTGTAACCTTTGAGTAAAAAGTCAACAGTAAACTCTTTAAGCACATTAGATATGTCATCATCTGTTGGAGTTTGATGAGTAAGCCCTTGTACGTTTATGCTGAAATAACGAATTAGATTTTCACTGAAATGCAATTAATTGTGAATTACTTTAATTATTTCATGTAAATAAAAAAAATCACGTTAAAATTTACTTACATGTTCGCTTTACCCCTTTTAGTTATCTTCTTACGCTTTCTCTCTTGTAATGTAACACCAGTCCGTGCCTTGGTGTTTACTCTTTGTTTAGGATTGTGTGGTTTTTGATGAACTGGTTTTTTGAAAGGTATCTCGTCATCGTTGCTTGAAGTAGAAATTGACTCTTGATTTTCGATTTGCGTTCCATATCCGCAGTCAGAATTTTCAGATATTATCCCCTTCCCCTTCTTCTCAGCCTTTACTGGCTGTTGATTATTACTTGTCTCGGTTGCTAAATCTTCTGACATCACTTTTTCTTCCTGTAATATTTAAGTTACATCAACAATCATAATTTAATTTATAAATATGTAACAAACACTTAACTTCAATAGTAGAAACGTATCTATCATACATTATCAGACTTCATATTTTTATCGCCAGTCGATGCGTCCTGATCCCTCATGTCAATGTCATTCTCATCAGGTAGTGGAAGTAGAAACTGTTGATTCTCATCTTTCATTGTAATGTTTTCGGAAGTTGCCCACCCATTGGTATCGGAATTTGGTTCATCGTTACTTTTTCTGCTACCACCCGTATCTGACGAATCCGACGTCGGATCTGATGTCAGCATAGGTGACGAATCTTCACTACCTAAAACATGTTATATGTTTTTAATGCATTTTGGTTGGTATCTACATCTACTACTTAATAAATCTCATATAACACGTCTATATTAACTACATATAATTTTTACTATATTCATTAAGTACCTCTATCCGGCGGAGAAGTGTTACTTTCATTGTCTTCTGAACTCTCAGAATTACACGACTCCAGCCACATATTGAGAAGTTTGTGTAATGTAACAACATGCTGATCCTTATACATCAGTGCTATAAGTTGTACCATTGTAACTCCCCAATTAGTCTGGAAAATAAAATAAGTACAAAACACAAACCTAATCTCATTCAACATCGCATTATGTATAATAAACAATCTTTTATTTTTGAGACTTTACAGCAATCAACAGGAAAAAAAATCGCAGCGCTACAAAGGGTTATATAGTTCATACTGTACAAAATGTAAGAGCTCTTTAAGTGTTACATGAATAATAATGATCTTCTAAAAAAAATAGAAACAGCATATGTACGCATACGTTTAGTTTGTTGACATGTCACCGAATTTGTAAGTGAGAAGTTTATAGAACCACCTGGAGAAATTATGGCAGGCAGTTGTGTGTAAAAGCCATCGTACAGACCAAAAGGGTGTTGAACGGGACAGCAGAGAGACGTCAGCGCGGCGCTGGAGCACGGGACCCGTCAGCGCGGCGCTGGAGCACGGGACCCGCCAGCGCAGGCGCAGGAGTCGTCGTTACGTTAAAACCCCATCACGTAACACAAAGCACGGAGCGATCACCGAAGGTCTGGGGTCACTAATCACTTGGAAAATATCCGCGTGGCCACCCCGATTCAGTTTTAATTAATAAATTTAGTTTCGTTTTAATTTAAACTATATTTGACAATACATAGCTGTTTTTAACTTTGTTTAACTGTTGCATTGCTAGAAATCGAATCTTACGATCAGATATTGCTTTTTTGTCATTAGAAGCACCTACCATATTGCACGATTCGAATTCGAACGATGATCATAATTATACTAACTTTGTATGTTACTGTTATTCAAGAAACCGAATCATACGACCGGGAACTGCTTTTAATTGACATAGCAAACAAGCAGTTTGCGAGATTCGAAAGCAAATGTAACATTGGAGAGCTGATCACTTACCGCTTCCGGTATAATCATTAGCTTAATCAGTACTTTCTCAACGCTTTGGCTAAACATGTTCCAGAGAATCTGATTTTGTACGGCGTGACCAGATTCATTGTTGCCTGAAATATGACTTTTAACGTCCTCTGGTATATGTAGTATGTTTCTCAATAACAAGAGACTGTTACTTATATTTGTACATTGTTCCGGTGACACTTTTAGTTGACCAGGATCCACATTTTTCTTTAAAAAGTCTACAACTACTTTTGTTGCCCGTGGACCAGTAAAGGCCGCTTTAGTGGCTGTGAGTAACTGGTTTATTTCAAATACTATATGCAAACCAAAATCTGATTGCGATGTTACTTCAACTGATAGCAAGCACTCTATGGGTATTGACAAATTGACTAGTATTCTCACTAGTAATTCTATAGTTTTATCTTCCTTAGCGTGTATCAAAAGAGGTATTAAGTCTTTTTTTATGTTTTGCCCGAAACTAATGCTCCTGCGGTATGTCCGTAGATACTTGTCTTCAGTTATAATATTGTGTAAAATAGTTTCGAGGGCAGCTGAAAAAATATTTTAAGTTATTAATTCCTCGTTATGTTATTTTGGACCTAATATTGCACCACCTTCTAATCAGACACTGTCTCGTTTACTGAGAATTATGTCGACTACTCGTATCTGTTACAGTAGGTTCCTCATTCACTTTTAAACCAGTCACTTAAACTGTTGTATTTTGACCCTTGATTATCTTGTAGTATTAGTATACAAATAACGTACGTAACGTAAGGAATCGGTAAAGGATTCGTTTCGAGCAGGTTTCGAGCTAGGGATTCGGAATAGCGACTGACGACTTTTAATACCAACGATGGGCTGGTAATACCAGAAACGAATCCTTTAACGATACCTTTAGTTGTATGTTGTATGTTACTTGTATACTATACTACAAAATAATCAATTGTTAAAAAAATATTATTGTCTTTGTCTGTTGCCAATGTACTATCTAACGAATTGAACTCACCATTACAGTTGTCATTTATGTGATATCCATCTGCGTGCATAAAGCCAAGATTGCTGAATATGCTATGAATCTTTGGACTCCTAAGAACCCACTCCATATTTTATCTGCAACAAAAAAAAAATGGGTAAGAGTCCGAAAAGTGCTAGAAGTACCTACTTAAATTGTGACGTTCTCAGGCTAAAGGTACCACATTGTCGCTTATGGATTCCGAGATATCAATGATTTTATAAATCATGTCAAAATTGACGAAATTTTGTTTTGTTCAAAAACAGTCTCTAGACACTTAAAATAATCAATCATGTGTATTGTACAAAAGTTGTGAATTCCAGCCCCAGATACCCAACTAGGGAACAAATCAAAGTATTTTATTAATTAATTTTTTCTTGTTTCTTTAGTGTATGATATCTATTTCAGTTTATAATTCCAGCGATAACTTGGAACTATACACGCTTAAAGTTTAATGACTAGGATACCTCATTGTCGGTCGTCCTTACTCCTTATTACGATCGACAATCATGAACGTTTTCTGTGCTAGTTACAGCTTCTAACTAGTTTGTGGACCATATGACGTAATCATTTCCACTGAAGTTCGGTGTAAGTGTGATTGACTACTTTGGAATTAGTTTTTCGTTGTTTTGTATTTAGTGCAATAAATTAATTTCAAGTGTCGAGTAGTCGAGTATTAGAAATCGCGGCATCTATTCCGCTGGTAGCAACAGTAGCTTACCAAACGAAAACCAGAAATTGTCAATCGGGTGAAATTGGTGTACCGGGGGGTGGGGGTGAAGCTAACGGGTAGGCAGGGGTTATTTGAAGGTCCCTTTTTATAGTTTTTCGTAAATAACTCCTAAACGATAGCCCATAGCAAAAAATGTCTGTTACGTAAATAATATGTATAAAATTTCCTACAAAATAGATAAACAGGGTGTCCCAAAAATAGCACATCAAACTGACACTGGAGGTAGGACACCCTTAAAAATAACACCATTGCACGGTTTTCGGAGTATTATAACCGATTTAGGATTTTACTAATTTTGCTCTTTTTTATCACTGACCATAGAGTGACGGTGCCAGTATTCACTTGGAAAGCCCTCAAAGTGAATTTGAGAGTTAACATTCACGAGGTATTCAGGCTGTTTTTTCATTTAATTTCTACTACTAGGGTGTCCTCACTATTTATTAATCTGTGCTCCAGTGTCAGTTTGACTTGATATATGTATAAATAAAACTATTAGCACTTATGATGTGTAATATTTTGCCTTTTAACTCTCAATATTTACTAAAACTCCAAATCCATATTCAATACCGGGATCCCGGGATTGATGAAGAGTTTCGGTATTAATACTGGTATTCCGTGACATCCGGTATTTGTGTGACGTTTTAAGTCGCATTTAGTAGGATAGGATACGTTGAAGAAAAATACCCGGATTAAAATTACAAAATGTATTTAAACTAAAAACTAACTAAAAGGAAGATATGGCCGTGAGTCTAATTCTGAGCTGGCAGATTAGTAAATTAGCGCGAAACAAGTCTTTGATAGGAGTCACTTCCCTGCACTACGTTGCAGAAAGTTGCACTCGGAGATAGACGTCTTCAGCCGTGGTTCCGGATCCTCAGCACGGGAACCTTCCGGAACGTAGAGGAGCATGCGCATTGCGCATCCAGGTTGGTAGGTGAGTATCTCAACCCCAGACTCGGTCCCCGATCCGGGGTAATGTACACAGCATATTATGATTTAAAAATGATCGGCAACTCGCGATCTAGCTAGTTTGTGTCAATGTTTGAATTATATATTAATATTTTAAATATTTAGAAGATTATTTGTGAAAGAAATGTCACTGATCTTCACAATTTTCTTAGTGACAGATTTCCAAAGATTTCACTTTTAACAGCCGGCCAGCACAAAAGGCTAAACACGAACGAGGTTTTATAGCAAACCGTTACATTTGGAAGCCCTAGTGTGGCCGTAGTATAAAAAATCCTAAAAAGGAAAAACCGAACCGTTTAAACATTTTACTTTAAAATTGAAATGCCATCAGAATTCAAAGCGAGTTTCGCTGGCGAGCGAATCGGAATCCCAATAAAAAAATATTATATCACATACTAAGGGGAATCCGCCCTCTCGAAGACTACTACGTAGATGTTGAAATACCCTACGAGTATACACGTGACGCTAGCGAGCGCAGGCAGGACCCAGAGTAGGTTACGCGAGTCGCGTGGCCGGCGCACGTGCCCAGTTAACGTGCCCAGAGCTATAACGTGCGCGGCCCGCGTTACGAACGAACGTTGACGAACGGAACGTGCTCATATGACGCGGTTCGGACGATTAGGTAGCTGGATGGTGCTGAGAATAAAATATTCCTGTAACACTTACATAACCTATTCTACCAACATGTTTTAACGTTATAAATTATGTAGAAACATGACAATAGTAAAGTTTGCTTTTTAAATCCCTTATAATTATTTAGTTAGTTTCTATCCAGTTACCTATCTGGAAGAGCGATATCTCTGTTTTACGAGACAAAGTTTCGAGAGAGTCAATTAAACGCAGGCAATGGGATGGGCAATTGGTCAAGCATTTTTTTAAGTTTGTTATAAGGCAAACAAGCTAAGAAAAGAAAGACAGTCGGATTTAAATGTTTATTTTAATCAGACACCTATTAAATAATAAAGCGTTGACTATAGACGGAGAGCTGGTAGAAATTTGGAGTAGGTCCTTGAGGCAAGCTGAAAATTTGCCTGATGCTTCTCCTATCTTACCCTTTTTTTTTTATAGGAGGGAAAAATGCATTCCGCATACCACCCGGGTGCGGGGGGTGTCCCGAGTGGTTATGTGGGACTCCCGTCTAGGCTAATGAGGCCCACGGTGTACCCACTAAAAAACCTCCCATATGCCGCCTCACCGCCCTATTGGTGGGGTTACGGGAACGCTTACGTACTCATCCGCGACCCCACCGGCGACAGCCGCCCACGAGCGGCTCCTTCGCGAATGCCCGAAGACCCTTCACGCTAGGCGCGCCAGATGGTACGACGCGCCTTCCTCCTCGGCTTCCGTTCTGCATTATAGCGGACCCCCCCGGAGTCCGCCACAAGGAAGCCACGGGCGCCAGAAATTTCCCCGGCGCCCGGCGACAGATCAGGTCTATGGTTCTGCCGCAAAACCACAACTCGGCTGCAGAGGACAGGGAGAACGGCAGATCGTAACACCGACACTCCTCTTCCTCTGCAGCCCCACCAACGCCGTTACAGCGGAACGGCCCCGCCAAGTTCGCAGGGGATAGGGAGAGTGGCGCATCGAAATACCATCACTTCTCTTCCCCTGCGATCCCACCTCGGCCGCCGAGGATAGGGAGAACGGCTTACCGCAATACCGACTTCAAGTCTAGCTGCAGGGTAGCGGGTCTAAATCAACCTATAAATTTTTAGATTTTTTTTTTGGTGCCCAAAAAAGGTTCTTGAGGCAATCTGTAATTTCTACAAGTGAAAATTGAATATCTAAATAGTCATTAAAAAATTATGCCAGACAATTTGGCCGGGTCTTTAACCTTGCCAGACGCGTGCAAAACATTTTTCAAAAAATTCAAAAAAAGGTTCTTGAGGCAATCTGTAATTTTTACTGGTTAAAGTTAAGTATCTAAATAGTCATAAAAAAATAAGCCAGACGATTTGGTCGGGGCCTTCTACCTGCCAGACGATCTAGAAAGTTACGTATGGCATATACTCGCACGCAAAATTAAGTTTGTTATCCTGTATAAATGTATGCTAATACAAAGTTATTTTTGTAGTGCAGAAAATTAAAGATAGAAAGGTACAAATTTGGATGTAAGATGTAATTATGTGTATAGAATTATGGGTATGAATAGGGTGTGGGCATATTACATATGAAATTAGCGACAATATGTCCAGCTGTATCTCTATTGTAGATCCATGGGCAGTTATGACGAAGGCCTAGGCCGGGAAGTATTTTTATTTTATTTTAATGTAAACATGGCGTGCATGGATAGATAAATAGATAGAATAACCATTTATTTGTTTGCCACAATACACACATATTAAAACAGAAGAAACACAGGAGATATAAAAAAGCAACATTAAGATAAAGAACAAAACTTAAAAAAATAAACCGTAGAATTGCTGTGTGCGTTGCAGCAAAACAAAAGGGTTCTGGCTCAGTTATACACCGCTCTTTCGAGCGAAGCACTGGTAATTCTGCTAGAACCCAGGTCACTAACAGACTATCAATGTAGAAATTATAATGTTATAATAGTAATGAATAATTGTCCTATTTCTAATAAAATTGCCATTATAATGTCTGAATAGAATAGATGTGTCGTAGGGATGTATAGATGTGGTGAGTGTTGGTGCGTATGTGTAGTATTAACAAATACAGCTGTAGTGAACGTCCTACAGACTACATCCGGTAATCTGTAACTAAGTACCCGTACGGAATTCCTAAGTTGTTTATTTAAAAGGTGTTTTTGAAATGAAACTTGAATGATTTTTTTGTTTTAAGGCATCTTAATGGTGGGGGGATATTATTTCAGCACTTGGTTGCCAGATACCGGAAGCAGCCAGTAAAAGCGACAGTTTTGTGCGGGTGCGTTTCTAAAAGGCAACGCCTGGTGGATCTGGTACCGTGTCTTTTGTGAAAGGAGGAAATGTGTATTTTTGAGTGCAGATATTCAGGTTTTTTATCATTCATGACACTAAACAAAAGACTTGCAAGGTGTAGGTGTCTGCGAGACGACATATTGAGTATAGAGGCCTTATTTAAATGTGGCGTTATGTGACTCCTAGGCGGGATTGAATAACAAAAACGGTAGCAGGCATTCTGTACTCGTTGTATAAGACGACGAGTTTTCTCTAGTAGACCTGGCCCATACACTATGTCTCCATAATTCAGTTTGGAGAGAATAAGTGATTCACATAGAATCTTACGTACTTCCTCAATTAAGAGGTTTCGAATTTGGTATAAAACCTTCAGGCGAAAAAAACAAGACTTGACCAACTCACTTACATGTTTTTCGAACCGCAATTGGCTGTGTTCATGAATATTTTTTTCATCTTTAGGGGTCATATAATATAATTAAATAATAAATAATTTATAAATTATTTTAGGGGTTTAATATAATTTTAGTCTAATTTAACTTTAATTTTAATAATATTGTCTTCGGTTACCGCGATAGTTACTCATGAAATAAAACTATGAAAACGGATTATATCGCGTATATTGAATTTATAATACATCCCGACGTTTCGAACTCTTTACAGCGTTCGTGGTCAACGGGTGACTGAGGAAAAATTACAAAATGCAAAAATACCCACATACTAAAATAATGAACAATCATAGACTACAAACTTTAAGGCTGGTTGTACATGCAAAATCGGTTCATAAGGCTAGTTATACACTATAATTATTTTTTTTTTCAAGTAAAGATATATATATATACGCGATAAAAAACTATGCCGGCTCCAACCCTACACCACGGACCCGAGAAGATTTAATTCCCTCCTAAATTGTAGGAGGGTATCCCAATATGGGACCGGCAACAAACTCGGCGGGACACATCTTTTCAAAACATCAGAATGTCCAGCATCATCCAACACTACGGTCTCACAGTCTATGTCTCGCTTGCTCCTTTATCAGGTGGACTACAGGATCCCAAGCTGGTGGTAGAGAAAAGCCATCTTCCCTATTAAAGTTTGGATATTTCTTAATCTCAATGGCCTCGCGCAGCATTCTGGGTATGTAACGCTTCTCCTTGGCAAGAACCAGAGGCTTATCAAACTTGATTGAGTGATTGGCTTTATCCATGACATGCTCACAGACAGCAGACCTAGGTCGACGGTGCTTGACATCAGCTATGTGTTCCTTCACCCGAGTGGAAATGCTCCGTTTCGTCTGCCCGACATATGATAGGCCACACTCACAGTCCAGCCTGTACACTCCTGCAGTCTGTAGAGGGGTATTGCATTTTACAGGCCTCAGGAATTGTGACATCTTCTTCATTGGCTTGAAATATGTTTTTATAGAAGCCCGCTTCAAGATGTGGCTGATCCTGTCCGTGACCCCCCTGACAAAAGGCAGAATGGCAGGCCTGCGCTCAACTGTGGGGATCTTAATGTGGGACCTCTGGTTGACCCGCGGTATCCTGAGCTCGTTTGCCTGGAGCGCGCGCCTGGCATGCTGGAGCTCCGCGGCCAGATGCTGGTCATCACATATCCTCTGGGCTCTCTGAAACAAAGATTTGCCTACTGTAACAAGTTGACTGGGATGGTGATGCGATTTGCCATTTAAGTACCTATCAGTATGAGTAGGTTTCCTATACACAGTGCGACCTAGGGTGTTATCAGGATTTCTTTTTACCAATACATCTAAGAAGGGGAGAGAACAGGCTGAGCTGCTCAGGATACCGCGGGTCAACCAGAGGTCCCACATTAAGATCCCCACAGTTGAGCGCAGGCCTGCCATTCTGCCTTTTGTCAGGGGGGTCACGGACAGGATCAGCCACATCTTGAAGCGGGCTTCTATAAAAACATATTTCAAGCCAATGAAGAAGATGTCACAATTCCTGAGGCCTGTAAAATGCAATACCCCTCTACAGACTGCAGGAGTGTACAGGCTGGACTGTGAGTGTGGCCTATCATATGTCGGGCAGACGAAACGGAGCATTTCCACTCGGGTGAAGGAACACATAGCTGATGTCAAGCACCGTCGACCTAGGTCTGCTGTCTGTGAGCATGTCATGGATAAAGCCAATCACTCAATCAAGTTTGATAAGCCTCTGGTTCTTGCCAAGGAGAAGCGTTACATACCCAGAATGCTGCGCGAGGCCATTGAGATTAAGAAATATCCAAACTTTAATAGGGAAGATGGCTTTTCTCTACCACCAGCTTGGGATCCTGTAGTCCACCTGATAAAGGAGCAAGCGAGACATAGACTGTGAGACCGTAGTGTTGGATGATGCTGGACATTCTGATGTTTTGAAAAGATGTGTCCCGCCGAGTTTGTTGCCGGTCCCATATTGGGATACCCTCCTACAATTTAGGAGGGAATTAAATCTTCTCGGGTCCGTGGTGTAGGGTTGGAGCCGGCATAGTTTTTTATCGCGTATATATATATATCTTTACTTGAAAAAAAAAATAATTATAGTGTATAACTAGCCTTATGAACCGATTTTGCATGTACAACCAGCCTTAAAGTTTGTAGTCTATGATTGTTCATTATTTTAGTATGTGGGTATTTTTGCATTTTGTAATTTTTCCTCAGTCACCCGTTGACCACGAACGCTGTAAAGAGTTCGAAACGTCGGGATGTATTATAAATTCAATATACGCGATATAATCCGTTTTCATAGTTTTATTTCATGAGTAACTATCGCGGTAACCGAAGACAATATTATGTACACCAGTACGGACTGGAAGTTGCAACCAAAATCCGGCGACATGAAGACCTTGGGAATAAGCTCGCACGCGCTCGTTGCGCTCTGCATTTCTTGAAGAGGTGTCGAGATGAAAATCTTATTCCTACATGCGTGAAGATAGCTCCGAAGAAGGACATTATCGGCAGTGAACGCATACTTCGCCGGGCGAGTGAGAGATTACTGTGCAAAACCATCCATAACAACCGTTACACGGCTTATAGACTTGAGCAACAGATTAAGGTAGGCACCGGTCAATTGCAGGAAGTGTTGACAAGCACCGATTTTAATGATGTTGTTGAACAAGGTAATAAACGTTACGCATTTACATTTGAACAATGCAAGAAACGACAAAGTGCCAAGTTTGACAAGTTAAAATCGAAAACGAGACGCAGCGATAACGGAGGGCTTCAGAATAATAGCGCTAACGGAACGTCGCTGTCAGTGTCAAATCGGTCGGTTGTCAATCTATCCAGTAAACAATTGTCGACGTCTGAGTTTTCAGTATTAGAAAAAGGTCTTAATTATGTTGTGGCTCCGCGAAAGATCCCTTTTGAGGACATTATTGTTAGTGTAGAAGACTGTCTGGTGAAAAATCAGGTAAAGAAGGAAGATTTGGAGGCTATACGGCAGGATGTTTCGTCATTATTACGGAAAGCCAAGCCTCCGAAAAGGAATTTGCCTAGAGATGAATTGGCCGCGTTGAAAACGTTACGCGATGATCCAGACCTTACTATTCTTCGAGCGGATAAGGGAAATGCGACGGTTGTACTTAATACTTCAGATTATAACCAGAAAATTAGGGAATTATTAGCGGATACTACAACCTACAAACATGTAAAGACGGACCCGACTATGAAAGTATTGAAAACCACTAAAGAACTAATTAGTGATTACTCGGACAGCCTTGATCTGAATGTTGCAAGTTTAGTTCCTGACTGCCCCGTGCCTCCAAAGTTGTATGGGTTGCCAAAAATACACAAACCTAGTGCCCCACTTCGTCCCATAGTGAGCCAGATAGATGCTCCCACATATAAATTGGCTCAGTACCTCGCGGGAGCCTCTCAGCATTACGTGGTAACACTAGCACGCATACAAAGGATTCTTACCATTTCATCGGTGAGATTAAAGACCTAACATTGACTGATGATGAGATCATGGTCAGTTTTGACGTCCAGTCGCTATTTACAAGCCTACCGGTACAAGACTGCATTGAAATTGTCAAGAAGAGGTTATGTGAGCAGAACATGTCAGAGGAATATGCTAAGCTGTTGGAACATTGCCTTACATCTGGCTACTTGCTATGGAATGGTGAATTCTACCTTCAAGTCGACGGCGTGGCCATGGGGTCTCCGGTGTCTCCAGTAGTCGCTGACATCTTTATGGAGGACTTCGAGGAGAGGGCACTCTCATTGGCTCCTGTGCGACCGAAGATATTTAAAAGATACGTAGATGACACTTTTACTATACTTCCAAAAAGTAGTGTTTCAACTTTCTTGGATCACCTAAATTCCATCCATAGCAAAATAAAATTTACTATGGAGTTGGAAAAAGACTGTTCTCTCCCCTTCTTAGATGTATTGGTAAAAAGAAATCCTGATAACACCCTAGGTCGCACTGTGTATAGGAAACCTACTCATACTGATAGGTACTTAAATGGCAAATCGCATCACCATCCCAGTCAACTTGTTACAGTAGGCAAATCTTTGTTTCAGAGAGCCCAGAGGATATGTGATGACCAGCATCTGGCCGCGGAGCTCCAGCATGCCAGGCGCGCGCTCCAGGCAAACGAGCTCAGGATACCGCGGGTCAACCAGAGGTCCCACATTAAGATCCCCACAGTTGAGCGCAGGCCTGCCATTCTGCCTTTTGTCAGGGGGGTCACGGACAGGATCAGCCACATCTTGAAGCGGGCTTCTATAAAAACATATTTCAAGCCAATGAAGAAGATGTCACAATTCCTGAGGCCTGTAAAATGCAATACCCCTCTACAGACTGCAGGAGTGTACAGGCTGGACTGTGAGTGTGGCCTATCATATGTCGGGCAGACGAAACGGAGCATTTCCACTCGGGTGAAGGAACACATAGCTGATGTCAAGCACCGTCGACCTAGGTCTGCTGTCTGTGAGCATGTCATGGATAAAGCCAATCACTCAATCAAGTTTGATAAGCCTCTGGTTCTTGCCAAGGAGAAGCGTTACATACCCAGAATGCTGCGCGAGGCCATTGAGATTAAGAAATATCCAAACTTTAATAGGGAAGATGGCTTTTCTCTACCACCAGCTTGGGATCCTGTAGTCCACCTGATAAAGGAGCAAGCGAGACATAGACTGTGAGACCGTAGTGTTGGATGATGCTGGACATTCTGATGTTTTGAAAAGATGTGTCCCGCCGAGTTTGTTGCCGGTCCCATATTGGGATACCCTCCTACAATTTAGGAGGGAATTAAATCTTCTCGGGTCCGTGGTGTAGGGTTGGAGCCGGCATAGTTTTTTATCGCGTATATATATATATCTTTACTTGAAAAAAAAATAATTATAGTGTATAACTAGCCTTATGAACCGATTTTGCATGTACAACCAGCCTTAAAGTTTGTAGTCTATGATTGTTCATTATTTTAGTATGTGGGTATTTTTGCATTTTGTAATTTTTCCTCAGTCACCCGTTGACCACGAACGCTGTAAAGAGTTCGAAACGTCGGGATGTATTATAAATTCAATATACGCGATATAATCCGTTTTCATAGTTTTATTTAATTTTAATCTTAACTGTAATATAATAATTTTATGTAATGTTATAATGTAATATATTATGATATTAAGTTGATTGAAATAAATGAAATGAAATTAATTACATCACACGTTTAGGGGGGGGGGGGGGAAGAAAATGTGACATGTTATGACAAGGGGAAGGGGGAGTCACAAACTTTGTGACGTCACTATAACTTATTTAAATTATTTTATTCGCTGTACAATTAAATAACAAGTTTTTGGAACGATAATCGTTTTTAATCGTTTAATTTTCTTTTCTTAAACATGCAATGAAATATCGTCCTCATGTGCGTCAAAACAGGCTTCAAAGTATCACGTTTCGGGCGGAGCAACTCGAGAGAACTGTAAAGGAATTTCATACGAAATTGAGTATTTTTTTTTAAATTTTAATGTAAACATGGCATCTGTGTTCATGCGAACAGGCTAAACAGTTGATTTTTTTTTTAGTCGTAGCGCAAAAATAATCAAATTTTCTTTCCCGCGTAAGCAACCCTTAATTTATGTTTTAAAAAAAACAAATTATTTTAGGGGTGTATCTCCTAAACCATGCGTCGTAGCGCAAAAATAATAAAATTTTCGTTCCCCTCTAGGTAACCCTTAATTAATATTTGAAGAAACAAAACCAAAAAACATAAAAAAAAATTACAGGGCTGTATCTCCTAAACCATGCGTTCTAGCGCAAAAATAATAAAATTTTCGTTCCCTTTTATCAAAGATCATCAAAGATACAGTCTAAGAAAAAAACGTGCCTCGAAAATCACGAAAATTTGATTCTCGATCAGATGGCGCCACTAGTTTTGGTCTACACTCGTATAGAGGGCGTTGACTGTTTCGTTTGTTATTTATAATTTTAACGCATACCAGTGAAAGAACATGGGTCCAAATCATATGAAAATAATTAATGCAAATAAAAAAATCATTGATCCATATTTAAATACATTTTATCGTATTTTTATAAATATCTATTTTTAGTTTTAAAGTGTGTCGACAGATGGCAGTGAATTTACTGGGGTTACAAAATTTACTATGACAGTACCGCTCTAGTATAAGTTACTCTATGCCTTTTATTAAGCCCTATAGTAATATACTAAGAACACAATGAAAATAAAAAAAGAAAAAAAAGCAAAGAAAAATCTTTATAGGGCTGTATCTCCTAAACCATGCGTCGTAGCGAAAAATAATAAAATTTTCGTTTCTCTCTAGGTGACCCTTAATTTATATTTGAAAAAAAAAAAAAACAAAAAAAAAACTTTATAGGGCTGTATCTCCTAAACCATGCGTCGCCAAAAATAATAAAATTTTCGTTCCCCTATAGATGATCCTTAATTTATATTTGAAAAAAAAAAAAACAAAAAAACAAAAATCTTTATAGGGCTGTATCTCCTAAACCGTGCGTCGTAGCGCAAAAATAATCAAATTTTCGTTCCCCTTTAAAAAAACCCATGTGATAAATAAAAACAAAATAAAAAATAAATAAATAAAAAAACAAAAAAAAACATTATAGGGCTGTATCTGCTAAACCGTGCGTCGTAGCGCAAAAATAATCAAATTTTGGGGACCAGGAAACCCCTAATTACTATTAAAAAAAATCACAAATAGGAAAAAACGCTTTATAGGGCTGTATCTCTTAAACTGTGCGTAGAAGCGCAAAAATAACGAAATTTTTAAAAACAATGAAAAAAATATATATATATATATATATATATATATATATAAGGCTTCTAATCCGTGCGTTGTAGCGCAAAAATAATAAAATTCTCGCCCTCTTTTAACATCCCACGCACTGAATAACCTATCACATCAGGACATGAAACAATCATCATCATCATCATGTTTGTATTATTATTTCATTATTATTTGTATTATTCAAGCATTTATTAATAAAATAACAAATTCACACATTATAATAATTACAACACATTACTATTCTGTATTTAAATTGTATTATTTTACATATACATGTATTTATTAAAATTACAATACATTGTTATAAATTCGGTCATATTACGTTAACTATATCCCTACTAATACTCATAGTGTACATAATTATCATAAATGTACACATATTCATAATCACAATCACATCGTACATCCTAATTTGTACCTTTTACCTTTAATTTACTGCACTATAAAAATAACTTTGTATTAGCATACATTTCTACAGGATAACAAACTTAATTTTGCGTACGAGTAAGTGCCATACGTAACTTTCTAGATCGTCTTGCAGGTAGAAAGCCCCGACGACCAAATCGTCTGGCTTATTTTTTTATGACTATTTAGCTACTTAACTTTAACCTGTAAAAATTACAGATTGCCTCAAGAACCTTTTTTGAATTTTTTGAAAAAATATTTTGCACGCGTCTGGCAAGGTTAAAGACCCGGCCAAATCGTCTGGCATAATTTTTTTATTACTATTTAGATATTCAATTTTCACTTGTAGAAATTACAGATTGCCTCAAGAACCTTTTTTGGGCACCAAAAAAATTCTTTAAAAATTTATAGGTTGGTTTAGACCCGCTACCCTGTAGCCAGACTTGTAGTGCTGAGGTAGGGTAAGATAGGAGAAGCATCAGGAGGCAGATTTTCAAAATTGCTTTCTTGGGGTTAGATAATAAGATATTACGTATCATTTGTGGTATATTGTACAAAGAAAAATCGATAGGGTATATCGTATTTGAAGGATACAATCTTGATATTTTGTGTCAAAAACTAAACAAACTATACCAACTGATAAAAGGTGCAGTTAAAGGGTTAAAGAGGTATTTCCCATTCGATACATGGATATTACGTATCATTTTGTGATTAATATGTACCGTATCTGCAGTATAGTTCCATAAGTCTCGTGAAATAGGTATTAAAGTAGAACTGTCACTTTGTAAAATTGAAAAATTAAAAAAAAATTGTTAATGATATTATTTTCAAAATTGCTTTCTTGGAGTTAGACATGAGGATATCACGTATCATTTGTGGTATATTGTACAAAAAAAAATCAGCCATATCGTGTCTGGAGGAGCCCAAACTTGGTATGTTTTGAAAATTCTTTTTGTTTAAATTAAAAAAATATGCCCGAAATGTAATGATGTGATATTTTTTAGAATCGCCTCAAAAAGCCCTTTCGTATGATACCACATACGATAGGTTTTGGAATTTTTTTTTCCATACAAAAAAAATAATGTTTTACCACCCCCAGCGAAAGATTTTTAGGAACTGCGGGTCAAAAATTTTGTTTTGGCCTCTAGTATGTGTGTGCCAAACGGCTAACCTGTACATCGATTTGCGGTATTTTTATACGAACGGGTTAGACTATCTGGTACAGTACATTGAACAGAATATTAAATAAAATAGGTATCTTACCTTTTAAATTATCGTCAAGGATTATAATTTAAAACCAAAACTTTCTTTACACGTAAATCACAGTAGCAATAACTCAGGATCGTATAAGTTCACTAACACTCGACTTTTAACTCACTTTCATAATAAGTACATATTATAAATTTTTCCTTTGCACTGTTGTAAACTTGTAACAAAACAACTCACGATACAAATAGTTCGTGTACTATACCTATAACCACATTATCTTCTGCTAAAATTTAATAATCTTTCTAATCATTTGTCGGCTTAGAATGCTTAGATATTTGTTATATATGCAGTGCGTAAGTGACATGGAGCGTAAGGTACCTTCTACGGTAAATAATCGCGTCAAACTCAAACACGAACACTCAGAATTAAACAGACAGACAGCAAGTTCCAAACAAGTACAAACAGTACCTATTATACATATACTTACTTTACTCTTTGGTCTACAAGTTCCAAGTTCCAACTGCTGTTCCATTCCAAGTTGAATTGAATTTTATTGAAGTTGACAGTTGACACTGATAGATTGCCCGTGCCGTGGCAGGATGGCGATATTGGCAATGGCACTCACAGATGGCACTAACACTAACTATATAATGGCCAGTGAGGTAGGTTGGTTGACTTGGTTGGTTGGTAGGTTGTTAGCAAGGTTTGGCAATAATAACAAAGCGTAGCGTGTCTCCAGTGTTACTCAAAATTAAACTCTCATGTCATCAAAATACTGCAAAATACGTGTTGAATGTTAGTGTTTTTTAATGGCCTGGTTACGAGACTTTTAAGCCGTCTTTATTTTTATAAAACTGTGCACTAATAAGGTCCCTCCACACTCATGCGCGAATCACGGCGCGAAGCCGCGAACGCGAGTGTGGAGGGCCTTTATATTTTGTCAAAGGACTGTCTCATTTCAAACGTAGACAGAAAGAATCATACTATCTTTATCTTACACTAGCATTAGCACCCAAAAGAAAAGGATGAGTATAGTTTTTGTTGTTCTTATTTACTGACAATAGTTTTTTTTTTTTTTTTTATTATTATTCAATAGCCATAAACTGTATGTGTACATGTTGATGTTAGACAAGGACAGTGAGAATCAATACAATTTTACCCGGTGGGTGTAGCTACATATTTACATACTTATTAACTAACAGTTTATATTATAGTATTCACTTAAGGTGTAGGGGCATAACTCAATGACAAATTTTTTAAGTTCTGTCAAAAACTTCAAGTCATTAAGTGACTTAATTTGTACGGGCAACGTATTAAAGGACTGTCTCATTTCAAACATAGATAGAGAGAATCATACTATCTTTGTCTTACACTAGTACCAGAACCCAAAAGAAAAGGATGTCTAGTTTTTTTTTTTGTTCTTATTTACTGACAATTTGGTTTGACCAACTATATTAAAGTTTTATCACTGTATTTTTAAAATACTTGTAAATTGGTTGATATGTTTGGATGTCTTTTAGTAGATTATTATTATTAAGCGGCGGAGGACGGAAGGAAAAATCACTATTAATATTTTTATACACTTCACAGTTCTGGCAAGAGTGGCAAGCACTAATCTGTCAATGAAGGATGAAGAATTAAAAAAAAAGAAACGTCAAAAACGTGTGGTCCTTTGTTCATGTCGTTCGCGTTTGTAAATATATATTTTTTATAATACTCAAATTCAAAATGACTATTGAGTTTCGAGGTTTTGAAAAGAATTCTTCAGACGAAAGCGGCAGTGACTCTAGCGAAGAATATGCTACGGATGATGATAACGGTACATGTACATCTGCACGTAATTTAAATATAACCTAAATACTAGGTACTACAGTGGATCCATCCTCTAAAATTTGCCATTTAAATCAATGACTCCGTTTTGACAGAAAGTTCAAATTCTATTGACAGTTTTTTGTGGATTGGATCCTTTTCCCTAAAAGGCGTCCCTTTATGAAATGAAGTATCATTTATTAATATTTATTATATACTAGCGACCCGCCCCGGCTTCGCACGGGTGCAATGCTGATATGTTATACATATAAACCTTCCTCTTGAATCACTTATCTATTTTAAAAAAACCGCATCAAAATCCGTTGCGTAGTTTTAAAGATCTAAGCATACATAGGGACAGACAGACAGCAGGAAGCGACTTTGTTTTAATACTATGTAGTGATGTCACAGGCATTTTGTAAGAATCCGCCGTTTACAAACGGCGCCGTCATTGTACAAACGCGAAGCGGTTTTAGTGCGCTTAATAGCGTCGTGGGTTAACGTTATGGGTTTCGTTAGGGTGACCATGGCTTAAAAAAACTTAAACCACACGACTTAACTAGATGGAGCCCCGCGTCTCGTGGGGCTCCTATTTCTGGGCGGTTCGCCCTTCGGGCATCTGAAGCTACCTAACGAACCTAACCTACCTACCTATTGATTTAGAGTGACGTCCATGAAAACATTACATTTTGGGCAAAAAAGCGTGGGTAGGTAAGTACCTAATAGTAGTTTCCGAAGGGCAAACTGCCCAGAAATAGGAGCCTAGGAGGCTCCGTCTAGTTGTGAAGGAAAAACATGAAAAGAAGCAGTCCGATGAACTACAGATTTGATGGACACTCCAGTGTTTTTCATAGTTTTGATGTGCAGCGCCACGCGTGGTAAATCAAAGAACTAATTCGACCAAAATGCTGCAGCAAAATGCAAACTGCACCGTTAATGACATAAGGTATCTTACATAATGCTGACTTTTTGCTTCGCGATTATAAATTGACCGCGCCATTTTTTTTTTTTTTTTTTTTTTATCTATTTAATAAAGGGGTTTTATCATATTTGATGATGGCACCCCCATTGTTACAAATCAAAATCACAAATTTACCTTCGCTTAATTCCTAAATTGACTAATTTATATAAATCTTTAGCTGTTTTAGACAAAGGGTGTGCTAAGATATCATTACATGTACCCACATTCAATATATTAATTTTATGTTTAATTACAAAAGCTTGCCTTTCTGTTTCGTTCCGGATACATTCCATCATAATGTGAGTAGCATCTTCTCTCGTCCCACATTCCGTACAGTTTTGAGTATCACTCTTGCGCATCAAGAAGGCAAAGCTATTAAGTGGAATGTGTCCCGATCGAAGTCTGAGGGCTATTATGATATCTAACCTACTCATACCAGATCCTCTAAACCATGGCACTTGACACAGATTAGGTTGAATTGTTCTGTACCATATTCCTTTGTTCAGAGACCTCTCGTCGAAGTGCTCCTTCCATAAGTCCCGGCATTTAGAGCGTACCATGTTTAGACAGTCAGTATGGTATGGTAAACAATTAAATATTATTCCCTCTGTGGACCGCGCCATTTTTTAACTGCGGATTCTTACAAAATGCCTGACATAATAATAATAATAAAAGTAAAGAAAAATGGAGCAAGAGAAATATATGGTGGTTCCTGAAAGATAGAAAAAGAAAACAAAGACCACTGTTAAAGCTGTTTAAAAATCTTATATGTGTGCACGGCCCACGCACACATGCATATTGTATTTAATAAGTACTTTCCTAAACACACTTCAGTCTTCAATAAATCGTAGAACAAGCAACACTCATTTGTATTATTTCGAAAAACAGCAAGATCCAAAATCAACCTTATTACAATCATCATATGGTCCATACCGAACCGGATAGCAACGAAGAATTGTGGAGTTCGCCGGCGACCGAGAACAAAAGGACTGCATTCCAGAGCGATAAGGCGGCCGGCGGACTGTTTTTTCATAGTGAACATTTTGTGATCTTTGCATTTACTTTGCAATACTATATGATCTTTGCAGTTACTTTGCAATTAAATAGCAAATTATAAAAGTGAATATACACGTAACATTTGAGTGCAATTAATAAACGATAAAATTGAACTTTGTCGTCGTTTATATAAGGATATTTACGTGAAATTTAGTGAAACAAAGTGTCAAATATGGATCAATTAATAAGTTTGATACAAGATACAGCAACTATATTACAAAAAACTCAAACAAATATCAAGAAATGTCCTAAAGCACGACTAACAAAGGGGTATCTTGAGTCGCGATTAAAAAGCATAGAACATTACTGGAGTATATTTCAAAGTGCGCATCAAGACCTTCTTAAGTGTACGCCGACGGAAAAACGAATTGATATACCTTATTTGGTTAATGAAGATTACTACGTTTATGAAGATTTGTACTTCTGCTTAAGTGGCGATATAAAGGACATGTTATCATCGTTTTCGAGTGGTAAATGCAATAGTACTGCCAGTGACAGTTCTATAACAGGAGATAAAGTGAAGTTACCTCGCGTACAGCCACCAGTTTTCAGTGGCAGCTATGAAGATTGGCCAACGTTTCAAGACATATTTGAGTCACTTATACACAACAACAGCTCGTTAACCGACGTCGTGAAGTTGCATTTCTTGAAAAACAGTGTCAGTGGCGAAGCACAAGCTTTACTTAAGAACATACAAGTAACAGACGCTAATTACGAAGAAGCTTGGAAGACTTTAAAGAATCGTTACGGAAACAAAAGAATAATTGTCAATGCTATTATGAAAAGATTATTTTCGCAGAAAAAGATATACTCGCAAACTTCTAACCAAATCAAATCACTTTTAGACACAACTACGGAGTGTTTGAACAGTCTAAGCAACCTTAAGGTATCCGTTGAATCCTGGGATCCTATGATAGTTCATTTGATTGTGTTGAAACTTGATACAGAGACTCACAAGGACTGGGAAGAATATTCCTTTAAGAGTACACCGGATGACTTACCGAAGTGGTCTGAATTGAGGACTTTTCTTGAAACCAAATTCCGGACTTTGGAATTTATTCACCAGACTACTTCGGCCGCTCCTTCAGTTTCTCGACCGGCTACGCAGAAAACATTTCATTTAACTTCGCCAGCTCCTTCTAATGAACAAAGTAGCTTGAATACAACACCACCAGCGACTTCAAGTAGAACATGCATCAAGTGTAATGATAATCACACGCTGAGTCACTGTAAGGACTTTGCAAGTATGGACGTAACTGAAAGAACTGACTACGTGAAAACAAACAATTTATGTTATAACTGCCTACTCAGCGGCCACTCCGTGTTCAAGTGTCGTTTACCAACATCCTGTCAAATTTGTCACAAACGTCATCATTCTCTACTACACCACACAAAAAACGAAAATATAAAGGCACATCTTAGTCAGATGGAAGAAAATAATGATTATGACGTACCAAAAGAAGAAGTAGAAGATGATATCACTGTAGCAACGCACTTCATTACTAAAAAGTCAGATGCTTTATTAGCTACAGCGCTTGTCCTAGGAAAGGGTGAGAAGGGGCAAGTGCTAACACTGCGGGCTTTGATTGATCAAGGTTCAGAAGCGAACTTCATTTCAGAGAGAGCCGTGCAATTGATGAAACTACACAAGACCCCGGTCCGGGGTTCAGCCACAGGACTGCAATCAATGAAGACTTCAATCAACAGTATGGTACAGTGTGAGCTTCAGTCAAGATTTGACACTGATTTGAACCTAAACATCAATGCATTTGTCTTACCTACTCGAGTAACCTCTGAACTTCCATCACAAACACTTACCAAGACTCACCACGCTTGGCAGCACCTTAATGGACTCGATCTGGCAGACCCGAACTACCATCAACCAGGTCGAGTAGACATGCTTCTAGGCGTTAAGGTCTATGCACAAATTTTACTGAACGGCTTAATCAAAGGTCCTCCAGGCTCACCATGTACACAAAATACAAGCCTTGGATGGATTGTGTTCGGAGACGCTGAAGGCAATTCTTCAAAAAATATTATTGTCATGCATCACAAACTCGACTTAGACCTTCTGGTAAAAAACATGTGGGAACTGGATTCAGGAGAAAAACCAGAACTTACAGCAGATGAGAAACTTTGTGAAACTATTTATGCAAATACAACTACTAGAACAAAAGAAGGAAGATATATAGTGAGACTCCCCACAAGAACAGAGAAACTAAAGTCAACAGAAGGACAAACAAAGGACATAGCACTGAGAAGATTCAAACAACTAGAACGAAAATTTGAAAAGGACGAAGAATTCAAAAAGGAATACACCAAAGTCATAGAAGAATATTCAACATTGAAGCACATGGAAGAAGTTCCAGACACTGAAATAGACGCCCCATCAGTATATCTCCCACATCTTGCTGTGATTAGGAACGACAAAGACACATCTAAAGTGAGAGCTGTGTTCGATGCTTCATCTAAAGGCATAAACAATATTTCACTTAATGAAGAGCTACTGGTGGGTCCACAGCTTCAAGAAGATTTAAGGAACATAATCATGAGATGGCGTATGAAGAAAATCTGCTTCGTTGCGGACATACAGAAAATGTACCGTCAAATTTTGGTTACAAAACAAGATGCAGATCTGCAGCGTATACTTTGGCGCAAATGTGCAGCAGACCCTATTAAAGAATACCGCCTGCTTCGTGTCACGTTTGGTACAGCATCTGCACCATACTTAGCTGTGAAAACATTACAAAGGGTCGCAGAAGACGAAGGAAAACATCACCCAGTAGCTGCAAAAACGATTAAAGAAGATTTCTACATGGATGACCTCATGTCGGGCCAAGATAACACAGAAGACGCTGTAGATGTAGCCAAAAATATTGCAAATATTCTGAAAAACGGAGGATTTGATCTGCAGAAATGGTCGTCTAATAGCACCAGCTTTTTGAAGCAATTCCCACCGGATGAGAGAAACAGTAATGTAAACATGGCTATCAACCTTGACGGAACTGTACGTGCACTGGGTATCACTTGGAACATGGGTGAAGACAGTTTTCAGTACAAACTTGAACTACCCCAGCAGCCGATAACTATTACAAAGAGAAACATACTAGCAGAGACGCAAAAACTATTCGATCCTTTAGGATGGTTGGCACCAAGCATAATTCAAGCCAAGATGCTTATCCAGAAACTTTGGTTGCACCGATCAAGTTGGGATGATGAAGTAGAACCTGAAATAAAAGAAGAATGGTTAAACATAAGACACAATTTTGAAAACTTAAAGGACGTCAATATACCAAGATGGCTGCACACAACTAAACTAAGACTAGATCAAACTACGATACATGGATTTTCTGATGCATCTACAAAGGCTTATGCAGCTGTCGCTTATTTAAGAGTAGAAACTGAAGAAGGTGAAATCAAGACGAATATCATAGCTGCTAAAGTCCGTGTAAGTCCAGTGAAGCCAGTATCTTTGCCACGATTAGAGCTATGTGGCGCTGCGCTGCTGGCAAAGCTGCTTAAACAAATTAGAGAAGCCATGAGAATCCCTGAAAGCCAAGTGTTCGCATGGACTGACTCAACAATAGTTCTGTCGTGGTTAAAAGGAGACCCCAACCGCTGGCAAACCTTCGTCAGAAATCGCGTGGTGTCCATTCTCGACGATATTGGCGACAAATGGCATCATGTCACATCCCAATCTAACCCTGCGGATGTTGCGTCACGTGGTTCCCCGTTACCAGAACTCATTTCACATCATTTATGGTGGAACGGGCCAGAATGGCTGAAAACTCATGACATTCCATTTAATAAATCAGACGCCACGACAAACCTGGAAATGAAACGAACCTTTCACACCAACTTAAGAGTACAAGACGAAGATAATTATTCAATTGTAAGCCAGTTTGACGATTTTGATGATTTACAAGAACTTGTTAAGACGATTACGTACTGCAAACGCTTTTTAAATCATAAGAAGATTACCCCGAACCCTATATTTACAACAGAAGAGTTACAAAATGCATTGACGACTTGCATTAAATTGGTTCAACAACAAGCATTTAATGATGATATAACTAGACTACGAAATAACAAGAATGTAAGATGTGACAGCAAATTGAAATCATTAAATCCTTACCTGGATGAAGTTAATATACTCAGGGTGGGCGGTCGTCTTAAACACGCAAATCTGAGCGAAGACAGCAAGAACCCTATAATTCTGGACAATAAGAACCGACTTACCTTTTTACTTGTGGCTGATGCTCATCAAAGAACCCTTCATGGCGGACAACAGTTGATGATGTGTTACCTAAAAAGTAAATACTGGATCCTAAAAATTAAACAAAAGGTCAGATCATACATCCACAAATGCCTGATATGTGCACGACAAAACGCCACTGCCAAGAAGCAGTTAATGGGAGATCTACCTAAGGAACGGGTTACCCCAGCGCGTCCATTTCTGAATAGTGGAGTCGATTTCGCTGGTCCATATCAGACACTTATGTCAAAAGGGAGAGGATTAAGAACCACGAAATCATACATAGCTATATTCGTATGTATGGTTACTAAAGCCATACACTTGGAGCTTGTCGGAGATTTAACCTCGGAAGCTTTTATTGGGGCCTTTAGACGTTTTGTCGCACGAAGAGGTAGGTGTGCACATCTCTGGAGTGACCAAGGGAGGAACTTCATTGGAGCAAATAAGGCTTTGGCAGATGCATTTGAAGATGCAAAGTTGGACTTTGATGGAGATATAGCTAGAAAGCTGGCACAAGATGGAACTCAGTGGCATTTTGTACCAGTATACAGTCCCAATTTTGGTGGATTGTGGGAAAGTGGAGTAAAGTCTATGAAGTTCCATTTAAAAAGAGTCCTTAATTCTCATCTTACCTTTGAGGAATTTTCAACTCTGATCTGCCAGGTCGAATCGTGCCTTAACTCACGGCCTTACGTTCCCATAGACGACGATGAAAACACGGATCCTTTAACCCCAGGACACTTTTTGATTGGAGAGGCACCGATAACCATACCATCACCAACCTTCAAAGATATGAACATGAACGTTTTGTCTCGTTGGCAACACCTGCAAAAAATGTTAAATGATTTTTGGCACACGTGGCAACAAAATTATTTATCAACACTTCAACAAAGAACGAAATGGACAAAAAGGGAACCGGAACTTGATATTGGCCAAATCGTATTAATAAAAAACGAAAACTTACCTCCTGGAAAGTGGTTATTAGGACGCATTGTTGACAAACATCCCGGAAACGACGGCCTAACGCGAGTGTACAGTGTCAAGAGCGGTGAAAATATTGTTAAACGTTCTATCAGTAAACTTTGTTTCTTTCCAGTCGATGTCTCAGAATAGTTAGATTTATTTAATTATACATTATACGTTAATTAACTATTGTTATACTTGTTTATAACGTCCAAAAATTATATTTGTTCTGATAAAGAACATATCTTATTTTTATTGTTATACTAATTTGTAAATTTCTTTCCAATTTTGATGTTTATGCAAACCTGGTTAAGAAGTCTTACACCTAATGAATGTATTACTAATGAATTGTATTTTAATTTTGTTGTAAATTGTGCATGATTATTTGATTTTGAAAAAGGATAATCAATATCCTTTTGGTGGGCGGTATGTTAAAGCTGTTTAAAAATCTTATATGTGTGCACGGCCCACGCACACATGCATATTGTATTTAATAAGTACTTTCCTAAACACACTTCAGTCTTCAATAAATCGTAGAACAAGCAACACTCATTTGTATTATTTCGAAAAACAGCAAGATCCAAAATCAACCTTATTACAATCATCAACCACCAAAAATGAGATGGGAAGACGAAATTGTAAAATTCGCAGGGAGACATTGGACCAGACTGGCGAGAGACAGGGAAAAATGGAAAGGGATGGAAGAGGCCTTTGCCAAACGGCATACAGACCAAACCGAAACCGATGTTGTCTGAAACAGTAATATTATGTCAATTTATATATTTGGATAAGTTGTGTACATATGTTGTGTGTATATTTAAACTCTCAAATTGTAAAAACAATGTCTGAATTGGCTTATACTATTATTATTTATATAAAACATATTGTGTCTTCTATAAATGCATTATCCATACATATACACTGGGATTACGTTTTATAATATTGAGGCCAGGTTACATAGATGGTAGATACTAGTTTCATGCCAGGGTGTGTTTAGACTCAAAATAGCCCTCCCTTTTCAACACTCCAACTTGAGTTGTACATAAATTAACTTGACAGATGTTTGGTTTCCAGATAGCACAGGCGACAATGACCAAGACATGAGTGGCAATGAAGCTGGTGAGCTGGAAACACAAGAAGGAGAAGATGATGATGATGAGGATGAAGTTGTTAAGGCGATAAAAGCTGAGAAAAATAAGCCACGAGATCATCCTCCAACCATAACTTGTGAGGACTTCATTGTAGACATTTCATTTAATCCTGCAAAAAATTTGATTGCTCTAGCCAATATTATGGGAGACGTCTTATTGTATGAATACAATGATAATGAAACAACACTTCTTAATACATTGGAATTGCATCTGAAAGCATGCAGAGATGTAGAATTTGATTCTGAAGGTACAACTATGTACACCACTGCGAAAGTAAGTATTTCAAGTAAATATAATTCTTTTCACCACACTAACTTGTAAAGGCTCTCTTTATTCTTCAAAAACTGATGAGGAAATTGCAATTTATCCTCAAGAGTGGCAAAGTAATTGGATGAAAATTTTGAGTGGTTTTGAATGGTGGGCTGGTGGAATTATTGTGATGGTTGATAAATATTTAATACACCCAAACATTTATTTGCATTTGATATGTAATGTTCTACAGTTACGATTTTCCTCACATTGATGTGGTGAAAAATGTCATGTTTCACTTGGTAGCCAAGTTTGTTAAACTCTCATCTCATGCCTTAAAACCCTCGCAATGCTCAAGACTCCACTTTTCGAATCACTTGCTATGCTCATGGTTTTAATTTTAGAATTTTTGCTTACTCAGGTATCAATATCGACATGAGGGGTTACACAACGGCTTTACCCTCTTGTAAAACGAACTATTGTTTAATAATTAGCCATCATAAGCATAGCTAGTGAATTTAATGTCCCCACTTAGTGCAAAAAAAATAGAGACCTTGATGTCTACCAATCCCTTGCCCTAGTTGGTTGCTTTTTGGTAGTTGGCACTTTATTATGCCAACTTGCCAAGTAATTAAAAAATAGAGACCTCAATGTCTACCAATCCCTTGCCCTAGTTGGTTGCTGGTTGGTAGTTTGCACTGTATTATGCCAACTGGCCAAATCATTATAAAATTTTATGAAAATATAGCAAACAAAATATTGATAATTTAGCTAGGGCTGTGAGGTATTTCTTTTGTCCATTATATACACGGTGTAACATGAGGAAACCGAATAATTTTAACAGCGTATTCCTGATCATATTTAAAGACTAAAATGTCCTATAAACTTTTCTGTAATTTGCCTAGTTTGAGAGTTAATACCAATTAAAAAAAACAAGTTTTTATTGTTACATAGTGCAAAACGCATTTTTGATGTCGATGTTGCCACTGTGGGACGTAGTCTAAGTAACCTTACTGATAGATGTCAAAAAGTGACAAGTAACACTTTGTAAAAACTACGTTTTACGAAAAAAAAAGTAAAAGTCCATTTTAAGTGACAAGTTTACCAATAATATTTACTTTTTATGTACAAATACATCTGAAAAATCGAAAAAAAAAATTTTTTTTTGCGAATTTGACCTAAACTTATTACCTAGTCGGCTCATAAGTTCTGTCATATACATAGTATCAAATAAAATCAAAAGTTTAAGTTTATTCCGTATAATTTGTACAGCGTTTGAAAGCTTATAAACTAGAGAATCTAAATGTATAACATTTATTCAAAATGACCGCCATAATTATCTACACAGGCTTGAAGTCTTCGTGGCCAGTCGTCAATGGATTCACGCACCACTTTCATGTCGATATTGGCCACTGCCGTAGCAAGAGATTTTTTCAGCGAGTCTAGATTTGCATGAGGTTTTGAGCACACTTTTTCCTCTAAATACTGCCATATTTTATAGTCTAAAGGATTAAGATCTGGGCTAGAGGAGGGCCAATCTTCATGCCGTATAAAGTCGATTTTATTGGAGGCGAGCCAGGCTTGTGTAGACTTTGCCTTATGGGCTGGAGCAGAGTCCTGCTGGAAAACCCAATGCTGGTTTAGAAACATCGTATGGGATAGTGGTTTCACAATATTAGTCAACACCGTGTCTTGGTACACTTTGGCACTAGTTTTTACTCCTTTCTCACAAAAATGCATACTAGTGACGCCCGCATAAGAAACTCTCAGCCAAACCATCACAGATGAAGGGTGATGACCTCTTTGAATACGGGGAATGCTATTAGACGCTTCTTTACTATTGCGAGCGTACACTCTATCATTTTGTTTATTACAGTTTTCTTCTATGTCAAAAATTTTCTCGTCCGAAAACAGTATACAACGGTGCTTATTTTTAGCGTACTTCTTCAATAAAGCTTTAGATCTTTTAAGCCTTAAAGCTTTAAGCCGACCATTGAGAAGATGGCCAGTTTTTCGTTTATAAGCACGAAGTCTCAGGTCTTGATTAAGCACTCTTTTCACCGTGTTTTTGCTCAAACCCATCTGGAGGGCCATAACTTTTTGTTTCCTAGCGGGATTTCTGGCAATGTGTGCCCTAATTGCTTGTACAACCGCTGGAGTCCTAGCTGTACGCGGACGACCGCTTCTTTTCTTGTCATTTAAACTAGAGACCTCACTGTATCTTTCTATGGTACGATACACAAATCTTAGAGAATTTTAAATTTTCAAGTAGCTTAAAAATTTTAGTCGGCGAGTGACCACAACGATATAGTGCAATTATTGCGGTACGGCTATCTTTAAGCGTCCACTCCATGTTGAAGAAAACAGAAAATTGCAAAATTATACTACTCAAATATTTAATAAAGATTCGAAATTCAAATGCAGAACGGTTTTTGTTTTAGGAGTTCCAAATTTAAATTTTAAAGGCCAGTGACAGAACTTATGAGCCGACTAGGTACATTTTTTCCTTCTTTTGGCCTCAGAAAAGCGTGGTTAAAATCTTTCGGTTTCCTCGTGAACACCTTGTATGATATAATATATTTTTGTTTCAGTCTCCACTTGTCTCACATTAAATTCTCTTAATTTGTGGTTGCAGGACAAGGCTATAATGGTAACAGATGTTGAAACAGGAAAATTAAAGAAAAACTATGAAAATGTACATGATGAACCTGTCTATTCTATGCTATGTTTAGACAATAACAAAATTGTAACAGGTAAAAGAGATCTATATTATATTTATTCTTGAAGTCGTCATAAGATCTAGTACTCATGGTTCTGCTTGCACAAGAGCACAGAATAACTAATAGTACTATCATACAGAAAATTCACTCCTTCACAAGTCAGATTTAGGTATAAAATTATACATATACTCGCCGCCTGCAAGCAAAATTGAAGCTTATAACCGCGCACGAACTGAATCTTCTTTGCGCGCCGCAGTTTTATGATCGAGCTGTGAGTGTCGGCACGGGGTTGTTACTTGACAAGTTTTTGTACCTATACCTACTGATTTATTATTTTTAAGATAAATATGTAAGAATTACAAACGTTGATTCTGTAAACATGTTTTTTTTATCCGGAGGTAGTATGTCTGATTCTTACGGAAGTAGGTATGCCACAGCCGTATCCCTTTGAAAATATGTCGGTCAGTTCCTAATATTGTTTCTGGGCAACCAATATTCAATAAATTAAGGATGTTTATTTTAACTATTACTAATTAAGGACTTTGGGAACTAAAGAAGAAATTTTCGAACCTAAACTGCTTAGTGACACCCCCCTGACAAGAATAGGAGGCAGCTCAGACAGCTATTTGATTTGGTAATAGCTATCTATATTATTTTCTTACTCCAGTAGTCTGTAGATAGCCCTCTCGTACTCTTGCAGGACTACAAGTCGAGTAGAAAGGGGGTTCCATGCCCCTCTCAATTAGGCACTGTGCCATGACACTGCTTGCACCACGTCACTCCTAGGTCTGTTTCTGAATCAGTACATAAAATAAATCAGAAAACTTAGAAAATAAAAGAAAAAGGTAAATGAGTCACACTGCATGTAAAAACACATTAAAATTTACAGGGGATGATGGAGGTACTGTCAAACTGTGGGACATGAGAAAACCTGATCCCATATTCAGTATAAAAATTGGTGAAGAACATGTAGCAGACATGATTACCAATGATGCACGAAAATATTTGGTGTGTGCTGGTGGAGATGGTGTATTAACCTCTATTGATCTAAAAGGAAGGTAAGACTGACAGTATGGTCATAATCATACCACTATAAAGCACCTATAAAAACCTCTTTAAGGTTTAAGGGAACAGCCCATGTTTATACTTGTCTATACTTGCTTACTATTTAAAAAAACAGTGAAAAGTAGGTTGGGTCAAAGTGTAAAATATATTGAACAAGCAACAAGATGTATGGTATCACATATCAGTCATATCACTCGTACTTAAACTGAAATAATTATCATATTACGGTTTTACATTAAATTTAACAGATATTTTCATTTTCTTTATTTAGGATTACTAACAGATAATAATACATCTTACATGCTCTTAAATCTATATGTATAACAATCATGACTGATGCTTATCTAATTATAGATAACCACAACTTATATAAGTGTCTTGCAAACTTGTACCTGTGAACAATAGTGAACATGCAGTAAACTTATGGTTATATGAATTAGTACCGGTACCGGTACATTACATTTTAACGAATGCTAGTACTTGACAACTAGGATGATGTGAAATAGTCGATAACAATTATTAACTACTTATTATACAGATATGCACATTTTATTTTATGCTATCTCATATAAAGAGACATGCATAATATGTTATTAATTATTTACAGTCAGGTGTAGGGTTAGAGACGGCGTAGCATTATATTAATTCGTTCATAAGCGCATTGTAATACGATAGCCTTCTTGAGAAATAAAATCTTATTTTTTTTATCTATCTTTAACCAGATTATCGAAAAATATACCGAATTTAAACTTCCTTTATATTTAGCATTTGTTGATTACACCAAAGCTTTCGATATCAGTATCACCCACTCCGCCACAATAACCGCACTGCACAACCAAAACATCGAGCAGACCTATATAAATCTAATAAGAACCTGCCAAGTGCGAGTCGGACTCGCGCACGAAGGGTTCCGCACCATTACGCAAAAACGGCAAAAAAAATCACGTTTGTTGTATGGGAGATATTTATAAAATTAAATATTTATTTTATACTGTTTTTAGTATTTGTTGTTATAGCGGCAACAGAAATACATCATCTGTGAAAATTTCAACTGTCTAGCTATCACGGTTCATGAGATACAGCCTGGTGACAGATGGACAGACAGACAGACAGCGGAGTCTTTGTAATAGGGTCACCTCACAAATTCTTATCGGTCCGGGACGAAGACAGCAAAGTCGCTTAAGGTGCTAAAAACTAGTGTTTGTAGGGTCATAAAACGTTGCAAGGAGACTATCCGCCGAAAGGAAGATACAAAGTAATCGGTGATCTGGCACAAGTAATAAGATTTTGGAAAAAAAGTCCTAAGGTCAGTCAAACAAAATCCGACTACCTGATTACGATTTATCACGAAAATTCATAGAATGTCGTAGTACTGTAAAGATAATTCCCCTCAGAGGTGGCTATTAAGAGCTATCGACCAATTAAACATTCAAATTGGACCGTTAAATTGAACCAACGAGCTAAAACGCGAGCTCGACTATTGTGCGACCGAGTTTTGACAAAATTTGAAGGTTGCTTGTTGTTGGACGACTAGCGGAAGCAGCTCGACCCCAATTACAAAGAAATACCGCAAATCGATGTACAGGTTAGCCGTTTGGCACACGCATACTAGAGGTCAAAACAAAATTTTTGACCCGCAGTTCCTAAAAAAAATTCCCGAGGGGGGGAGTGGTAAAACATTATTTTTAGGGTTCCGTAGCTAAATGGCAAAAAACGGAACCCTTATAGATTCGTTATGTCTGTCTGTCTGTCCGTCCGTCCGTATGTCACAGCCACTTTTCTCTGAAACTATAAGAACTATACTGTTGAAACTTGGTAAGTAGATGTATTCTGTGAACCGCATTAAGATTTTCACACATAAATAGAAAAAAAAAAACAATAACTTTTTGGGGTTCCCCATACTTGGAACTGAAACTCAAAAAAATTTTTTTCCATCAAACCCATACGTGATAGGTCTTCAAAAATGATATTGAGGTTTCTAATATATTTTTTTTCTAAACTGAATAGTTTGCGGGAGAGACACTTCCAAATTGGTAAAATGTGTGTGTCCCCCTGTAACTTCTAAAATAAGAGAATGATAAAACTGAAAAAAATATATGATGTACATTGCCATGCAAACTTCCACCGAAAATTGGTTTTAAGGTGGTTCGATTTTCATACAAAATTCAATCTGCTTTAATTAAGGCACTACACACTATTACTACACAAATATTGGCTCATTTATCTACTTTCGAATATTCGTTTGCGCTTAATTAATAGAAAAACTTTGTTTCATACAGAAATCATACATAAATCAACGTAATTTTTTCATCAATTTTACGTATGTGTGTGTCACAAATGTCGTGTACAAATACGTTGCGTGCGGCGTTGCCGCTCTATGACGTTGGCGACGTTGCCTGGCCGACCTGGCAGGATTTGCAGTGCCGTCATGTTTAGTGCATTTTTATTTGACAGTGTTGACACTGACACATAGGGTCATGTTTATTGTGACTTATCAACATGGATACCTTGTCTCTTCCGGTTCGAGCGCCATCTTGATAGTTAGCATCGTGATTAATTACTTTGTTTTTTGCTTATTAATATTGTTTAAAGTGTAATATCGATAGCTTATTATACAGTAAACTAATGTGGTAGTGTGCAGTGAATGGAGAATTAATTTTGAAGCGCGTTTAACCACCATCTTGGAGTCAACGGCCGGTAGTCCACGTGCTTCTTGTAAAGACTAGCTATCGATTTACAAGAGCTAACAAATCACCGTACACTGTCTTGTACAACCGTACAATTTTTGTCGTTTGTAAACCTCTCAATACCTTGATACTGGCGAAATAGTCCCACTGGGCTGAAGCCATAATTTTAAAAGAAGAAGAAGAACATGGATACCTACATCTATGCTTATCAATTAGACATGTGTAAGTAATGCTCGTAATATCACAAATGAGATATCTCTCGAACGCGTAATATGCCATTACGTATCACACGGAAAAATCAACCATTACTTCATGTATCACTCATCACGCGAGCCGAACGACCCGCGCCGAAGCGCGCGTAATGGTTTCAATTCCGCATAAATTCAATAGATTGACGCGCCGATATGAATGGTCAGTTCAACTCTATACACAGTGCGCGTAATGTATAATGCTACTTGCAATAGCAATAGTATCATCACAATTGTTTGTTTGCCAAGCCATGCTTTGTTATCTCGCTCGCACTCGCACTCAGTGATCGCTCGCTCTCGCTCTGCGATTCTTTCGGCTATCTTCGGAAGACTTCGGCTCGGGCCGCTCGGCCGATTGCGTTTAAGTTGACGCAAATTTCACTAATATTCTTACGAAATAGATTTTCTGCATCTGCAATAGATTTAAAGCTCTAGTGCGTCCGCGTAGAGCTTATAATGATTTCTTATAATACGAGAAGGATGCGGCTAAATCAAGTAATTTGTTTGAGATCTTGAATGTGACGAGAACAAAACCGTTTTTTATTATTGTTATGAAATGTTTGGTTGACTTTCGTGGTTCGCGGCAAACTAAGTACGAGTTACTTGTTTATCCTTTAATTTAATTACTTTTTGGAGCACTGTTTTGCGCATGTCTACAAAATATCAAGGTTGTATCCTTCAGATACGATATACCTTATCGATTTTTCTTTACCACACACACACAATATACCACAAATGATACGTAATGTCTTATTATCTAACCCCAAGAAAGCAATTTTGATAATAATTTCATTTAGTTTTTTTTTTAATTTTTCAATATTGTAATATTGAAAAATTATACACATGAAAATATTAAAAAAAAATCTTAATGAAATTATTTTCAAAATTGCTGTCTTAGGGTTTGATATCAAGATATTACGTATTATTCATGGTATATTGTACAAAAAGAAGATTTTCTTTTTTATATTTTTCATGTGTATAATTTTTCAATATTGTAATATTGAAAAACTATACACATGAAAAATATTTAAAAAAAATTCTTAAGGTGGTTCGACTAGGTTACCCAAAGCTTAAACCCCGCTAGATGGCGTCACTTTCGCAAATTTTCAGGTTTTATTTTTTTGTGGAATAGTATCTGTATACTTAAAACTATGTTTAGCGCACTCTTTACATAAATATTGAACTATTATAATAAACATTGAATACTCCATTAGTGCAAAAAACACTTTTAAAGTCGACAGAGTGTTTCTGTCATGCTATTTCCTACTATTACTCACACATGCAAACAGTGTTTCCGCGATGCTTGTAGTAGACAATTTCATGCAGTGTAAGTATGCTGCAATGGCGTTGCGGTATGTTCGTGGAAATACGTGCAAGAGGATTCGGGTTCGAGACTGGTACGTCAGGGGTACTTTTTTTGTCCTTTTTGTGTTATCTTATGTTTCTTATACCTTTTATTCTTCGAATTCTTGTCCGATTCCGATATAACCGAAATATATTTCAGTGATATCGGAAACGGCTCTAACGATTTCGATGAAATTTGCTGTAAGGGGTTCGATCTAGCTAGGTCTTATCTCTGGGAAAACAAGCATTTTTGAGTTTTTACTTATGTTTTCTTTTTCTCCCAGATATTCAGTATTATTAATAAATTAGTTTATAACGTTTTATAAAAATATGTGACGTTTTGAACTAAAAGGTACCACATTGTCGGTTGTCGATTAGGTTGATTTCATTTTGAAGCTTTATGGAAATATGACAACAATAAGTAGGTACCCGTTTGGTTGAAAACGCCACATATATTGAAAACCTGACTTTCACAAATCTCACCTTTTTGGGTTCTTCCAACTCAGAAAGGATGGAGAATACTGACGATTCTTAGTAGCACTAGCCCAAGGAAGTCCAGGTTTGTAAGTGTCAGGTATCAGTTTTTTTTAAAGCGCTAAATATAGTTCTACAAGTAAAGCAATCCCTTACTGCCCAGCCTCTATAGTATTTTTCAAACTGGAAGGGTACGATGATAGATTTCATCTCCATACAATTTATAACCTAATAATGCCAAATGTTGCAAAATTATATTGAATTGAGATCTATCATCGTACCCTTGCAGTTTGAAATAGTTATTTACGATACAAGTGCGGAAAAGAGAAAATTCGAAACGAGTGGCGACAGATTAAAACACGACCGCAGAGAGTGTTTTAAATCGACACGAGTTGCGAATTACCTATTCGCACGTGTATCGTACAACGTTTTACAGTACATATGGCCCTTTAAACTTTCGACGTATGCATGAAAACTCCCTGCGGTCGTGTTTTAATTTATCGCCACTCGTTTCGAATTTCCTCTTTTCCGCACTTGTATCGTAAATAACTATTTTAGTACATATGGTGCTACATATACGTTACCGCCCTAGTGCGGTAATTAGTACAATACGTGCATATGTCGAAAATATAAAGGGCCATAATTATGTACTGTAAAACGTTGTACAATACACGTGCGAAAAGGTAATTCGCAACTCGTGTCGATTAAAACACTTCCTTCGGTCGTGTTTCAATTTATCGCCACTCGTTGCCAATTTCCTACTTTTCGCACTTGTATCGTAATGTACTAATAATAAAGTAGTAATTGTAAAATAAAATTAAAACTTTTTTTATATATATTTTTTTTGGATTCAAGTAGGTACAGTGAGTAACAACATTGCATGGCCTTCTAATTATAACTATTATAGAAAACGGGATATTTATCATGTTTATTTATATTATTTATTTCTCGATATTTTGGCCGGTCTTGCAAGACCAGTCGTTGTGGAGATCCCTGGGGAGGCCTATGTCCAGCAGTGGATGTCGTGTTGGTGTAGATGGATTCACACAACAAATTAAATAACATTTTTTCATATTTGTTATCCGTAGTTGTCCCTGTACCTGAAAGAAAAATAATATCATGATAGCACAAAATCTCTAATGTTATAGGAAGAAAGATGATGCAACAATATGGATTCTAATAAAGTTATCATCTACTTACCTAGTAATAATTGTGTTTTTCATTCATAGACAAAATTCCATAATTTTCATCCCCAGGAAATGTTTTATTTTACTTTATTGCAGTGAGGATGTCCTGATTTTTTCTGGCTAATGAAGGAAAACATTTTATTTCCAAGAATGCCTCTTCATTTTGCACAATACCTAAAAAAACCTAGAGTTAGTGACACATTGACTATTCGGCAACCAAAACAGTAATAATTACATTATTTAGGTATTGTTCACTGCTTATATCTACCATTACGGAAGAAGTGAGAATTATTTTCTAAAAAGATCGGCACGAGAAAATTACAATGTACAATGAAGGAATGAAACTGTACCTACCTTACGAAACTTCACCATCATGAATTCCGCTTCAATTGAGTCTGAATTTTTCTGGATTTTCGCGGACCAGAACACCGATGATTTTTGTAACTTGATTTAGACACACAAATTGATAAGTCACAATAAACATGACCCTATGTGTCAGTGTCAACACTGTCAAATAAAAATGCACTAAACATGAGGGCACTGCAAATCCTGCCAGGTCGGCCAGGCAACGTCGCCAACGTCATAGAGTGGCAACGCCGCACGCAACGTATTTGGACACGACATTTGTGACACACACATACGTAAAATTGATGAAAAAATTACGTTGATTTATGTATGAAACAAAGTTTTTCTATTAATTTAGCGCAAACGAATATTCGAAAGTAGATAAATGAGCAAATATTTGTGTAGTAATAGTGTGTAGTGCCTTAATTAAATAATGACGACCGGTCTGGCCTAGTGGGTAGTGACCCTGCCTGTGAAGCCGATGGTCCTGGGTTCGAATCCCGGTAAGGGCATTTATTTGTGTGATGAGCACAGATATTTGTTCCTGAGTCATGGGTGTTTTCTATGTATTTAAGTATTTATATATATTATGTATATCGTTGTCTGAGTACCCATAACACAAGCCTCCTTGGGCTTACCGTGGGACTTAGTCAATCTGTGTAAGAATGTCCTATAATATTAAATTTATATTTATTTATTTAATTAAAGCAGATTGAATTTTGTATGAAAATCGAACCACCTTAATGAAAATATTTTCAAAATTGCTGTCTTGGGGTTAGATATCAAGATATTACGTATTATTTATGGTATATTGTACAAAAAAAAATCAGTAAGGTACATATCTGAAGGATATGATTATTTAGGATTAGGAGGGGTGTATCTGAAGGATACAATCTTGATATTTTGTGGCAAAAACAAAACAAACTTTACCAACCGATGAAAAGGCGCAGTTAAAGGGTTAAAGAGGTATTTCCCGTTCGATATATGGATATTACGTATCATTTTATGATTAATATGTACCGTATCTGCAGTACAGTTCCATAAGTCTCGTAAAATAGGTATTGAAGTAGAACTGTGTCAGTTTGTAAAATTGAAAAAAAATAAACGTTAATGATATTATTTTCAAAATTGCTTTCTTGGGGTTGGATATGAGGATATCACGTATCATTTGTGGTATATTGTACAAAAAAAAATCAGTATGTTTCGAAAATTCTTTTTGTTTTAATTTTAAAAATGGCCGAAATGTAATGATGTGATATATTTTTAGAATCGCCCTTAAAAAGCCCTTTCGTATGATTACCACACACGATAGGTTTTGGATTTTTTTTTTTCATACAAAAATAATAATGTTTTACCCCCCCCCCCCCCCCCCCCCCGGAATTTTATTCAGGAACTGCGGGTCAAAAATTTGATTTGCGGTTTTTTAATTCGAACGGGTTACACTAGAGTAGACGATACGTATGTAAAACTCGGATTTTAATCAACTACCTATACTCGGTTCGAAGTTTTATACGGCCGGTTTTATAGGAAATGTACCCGAAAAATATAGGTTCGTGAAACTTGACAAGTTCGCAAATAAATATATGATATGGCAAGGAATTTGAAGTTGCGGCCTTAAGACGAAAAGTTTTATTACATCGTCAACAATGAAGTCGGACTTTTATATTAAAGAGTGCTTAGAGAAATGAGTTCGTAAGCATAAAAATTTTAGGTCTGTGGTTTTGCCATTTATTAGAAACCGATAACAGTCCCGTGAAATTTTGGCCTGATTTAGCCAGCTGGCACTACTCAAAAAAAGTTTTGGCATGGTATACTTATAATCAGGTTGATTGTATACTCCGCAAGATGAATCCTCCGAATTGTCCCCAATTTCGATCTATCGAAACTACTGGGCAATTATAAAAAAAAATTAAACATGACTAGTCAAATTATCCAGGATATCAATTCGTTGCGATCTACATGGGATCAACACGCCAAGAATGTCGACAAAAGTGTTGTGCAGAATATGATGAGGTCCATTACGAAAAAAGTTCGTAATTAATTACATAACAGAGATTTTTATATATATTTATACATATTTAAAAGCTAAATACTTACTATTTAAAATTCACCATTCATAACTTTGTTATATCGTTTACTTAAAAATATATAAATTTTCTAGTGCGTACCAATTCTATATGAGCTATGCTTTAAACTCGTTGATATGTGCATTCTGCCTGTCCTAACCTACGGTGCCCAAAACATGGTCGCTCACCGAGAGTCAGAAGTCCAAATTGAAGGTTTGCCAGCGAGCAATGCTGCGCAGCATTCTAAGTGTCACAAGGATGGATTTGCATCCGAAACACTATACTCACTTCAGAACACGCAATGCTGACGTCGGGGAGAAGACCGCTAGGCTGAAGTGGGACTGGGCGGGTCACGTCCGCCGCATGCATCCGGATAGGTGGGCTAGTATAGCCACCAAGTGGATGCCACAAAATAAGCGCGGACGTGGCAGGCCCAGACGGAGATGGTGGGACGACTTAGACACCTTCACTAATAAGTGGCCGGAAAAAGCTCAACAACGGAAGTCGTGGAAATCAAGGGGAGAGGCCTTTGCCCAGCAGTGGGACACTAACAGGCTATAAAAAAACGTGCGTGCGTGTAATCTTTACGCGCGATTGAAGTAAAACTTCTTTGACGTTTATCGCTATAATATTGTCTTCGGTTACCGCGATAGTTACTCATGAAATAAAACTATGAAAACGGATTATATCGCGTATATTGAATTTATAATACATCCCGACGTTTCGAACTCTTTACAGCGTTCGTGGTCAACGGGTGACTGAGGAAAAATTACAAAATGCAAAAATACCCACATACTAAAATAATGAACAATCATAGACTACAAACTTTAAGGCTGGTTGTACATGCAAAATCGGTTCATAAGGCTAGTTATACACTATAATTATTTTTCAAGTAAAGATATATATATATACGCGATAAAAATAAACTATGCCGGCTCCAACCCTACACCACGGACCCGAGAAGATTTAATTCCCTCCTAAATTGTAGGAGGGTATCCCAATATGGGACCGGCAACAAACTCGGCGGGACACATCTTTTCAAAACATCAGAATGTCCAGCATCATCCAACACTACGGTCTCACAGTCTATGTCTCGCTTGCTCCTTTATCAGGTGGACTACAGGATCCCAAGCTGGTGGTAGAGAAAAGCCATCTTCCCTATTAAAGTTTGGATATTTCTTAATCTCAATGGCCTCGCGCAGCATTCTGGGTATGTAACGCTTCTCCTTGGCAAGAACCAGAGGCTTATCAAACTTGATTGAGTGATTGGCTTTATCCATGACATGCTCACAGACAGCAGACCTAGGTCGACGGTGCTTGACATCAGCTATGTGTTCCTTCACCCGAGTGGAAATGCTCCGTTTCGTCTGCCCGACATATGATAGGCCACACTCACAGTCCAGCCTGTACACTCCTGCAGTCTGTAGAGGGGTATTGCATTTTACAGGCCTCAGGAATTGTGACATCTTCTTCATTGGCTTGAAATATGTTTTTATAGAAGCACGCTTCAAGATGTGGCTGATCCTGTCCGTGACCCCCCTGACAAAAGGCAGAATGGCAGGCCTGCGCTCGACTGTGGGGATCTTAATGTGGGACCTCTGGTTGACCCGCGGTATCCTGAGCTCGTTTGCCTGGAGCGCGCGCCTGGCATGCTGGAGCTCCGCGGCCAGATGCTGGTCATCACATATCCTCTGGGCTCTCTGAAACAAAGATTTGCCTACTGTAACAAGTTGACTGGGATGGTGATGCGATTTGCCATTTAAGTACCTATCAGTATGAGTAGGTTTCCTATACACAGTGCGACCTAGGGTGTTATCAGGATTTCTTTTTACCAATACATCTAAGAAGGGGAGAGAACAGTCTTTTTCCAACTCCATAGTAAATTTTATTTTGCTATGGATGGAATTTAGGTGATCCAAGAAAGTTGAAACACTACTTTTTGGAAGTATAGTAAAAGTGTCATCTACGTATCTTTTAAATATCTTCGGTCGCACAGGAGCCAATGAGAGTGCCCTCTCCTCGAAGTCCTCCATAAAGATGTCAGCGACTACTGGAGACACCGGAGACCCCATGGCCACGCCGTCGACTTGAAGGTAGAATTCACCATTCCATAGCAAGTAGCCAGATGTAAGGCAATGTTCCAACAGCTTAGCATATTCCTCTGACATGTTCTGCTCACATAACCTCTTCTTGACAATTTCAATGCAGTCTTGTACCGGTAGGCTTGTAAATAGCGACTGGACGTCAAAACTGACCATGATCTCATCATCAGTCAATGTTAGGTCTTTAATCTCACCGATGAAATGGTAAGAATCCTTTGTATGCGTGCTAGTGTTACCACGTAATGCTGAGAGGGCTCCCGCGAGGTACTGAGCCAATTTATATGTGGGAGCATCTATCTGGCTCACTATGGGACGTAGTGGGGCACTAGGTTTGTGTATTTTTGGCAACCCATACAACTTTGGAGGCACGGGGCAGTCAGGAACTAAACTTGCAACATTCAGATCAAGGCTCTCCGAGTAATCACTAATTAGTTCTTTAGTGGTTTTCAATACTTTCATAGTCGGGTCCGTCTTTACATGTTTGTAGGTTGTAGTATCCGCTAATAATTCCCTAATTTTCTGGTTATAATCTGAAGTATTAAGTACAACCGTCGCATTTCCCTTATCCGCTCGAAGAATAGTAAGGTCTGGATCATCGCGTAACGTTTTCAACGCGGCCAATTCATCTCTAGGCAAATTCCTTTTCGGAGGCTTGGCTTTCCGTAATAATGACGAAACATCCTGCCGTATAGCCTCCAAATCTTCCTTCTTTACCTGATTTTTCACCAGACAGTCTTCTACACTAACAATAATGTCCTCAAAAGGGATCTTTCGCGGAGCCACAACATAATTAAGACCTTTTTCTAATACTGAAAACTCAGACGTCGACAATTGTTTACTGGATAGATTGACAACCGACCGATTTGACACTGACAGCGACGTTCCGTTAGCGCTATTATTCTGAAGCCCTCCGTTATCGCTGCGTCTCGTTTTCGATTTTAACTTGTCAAACTTGGCACTTTGTCGTTTCTTGCATTGTTCAAATGTAAATGCGTAACGTTTATTACCTTGTTCAACAACATCATTAAAATCGGTGCTTGTCAACACTTCCTGCAATTGACCGGTGCCTACCTTAATCTGTTGCTCAAGTCTATAAGCCGTGTAACGGTTGTTATGGATGGTTTTGCACAGTAATCTCTCACTCGCCCGGCGAAGTATGCGTTCACTGCCGATAATGTCCTTCTTCGGAGCTATCTTCACGCATGTAGGAATAAGATTTTCATCTCGACACCTCTTCAAGAAATGCAGAGCGCAACGAGCGCGCGCGAGCTTATTCCCAAGGTCTTCATGTCGCCGGATTTTGGTTGCAACTTCCAGTCCGTACTGGTGTACATAATATTGTCTTCGGTTACCGCGATAGTTACTCATGAAATAAAACTATGAAAACGGATTATATCGCGTATATTGAATTTATAATACATCCCGACGTTTCGAACTCTTTACAGCGTTCGTGGTCAACGGGTGACTGAGGAAAAATTACAAAATGCAAAAATACCCACATACTAAAATAATGAACAATCATAGACTACAAACTTTAAGGCTGGTTGTACATGCAAAATCGGTTCATAAGGCTAGTTATACACTATAATTATTTTTCAAGTAAAGATATATATATATACGCGATAAAAATAAACTATGCCGGCTCCAACCCTACACCAATGAAGAAGATGTCACAATTCCTGAGGCCTGTAAAATGCAATACCCCTCTACAGACTGCAGGAGTGTACAGGCTGGACTGTGAGTGTGGCCTATCATATGTCGGGCAGACGAAACGGAGCATTTCCACTCGGGTGAAGGAACACATAGCTGATGTCAAGCACCGTCGACCTAGGTCTGCTGTCTGTGAGCATGTCATGGATAAAGCCAATCACTCAATCAAGTTTGATAAGCCTCTGGTTCTTGCCAAGGAGAAGCGTTACATACCCAGAATGCTGCGCGAGGCCATTGAGATTAAGAAATATCCAAACTTTAATAGGGAAGATGGCTTTTCTCTACCACCAGCTTGGGATCCTGTAGTCCACCTGATAAAGGAGCAAGCGAGACATAGACTGTGAGACCGTAGTGTTGGATGATGCTGGACATTCTGATGTTTTGAAAAGATGTGTCCCGCCGAGTTTGTTGCCGGTCCCATATTGGGATACCCTCCTACAATTTAGGAGGGAATTAAATCTTCTCGGGTCCGTGGTGTAGGGTTGGAGCCGGCATAGTTTATTTTTATCGCGTATATATATATATCTTTACTTGAAAAATAATTATAGTGTATAACTAGCCTTATGAACCGATTTTGCATGTACAACCAGCCTTAAAGTTTGTAGTCTATGATTGTTCATTATTTTAGTATGTGGGTATTTTTGCATTTTGTAATTTTTCCTCAGTCACCCGTTGACCACGAACGCTGTAAAGAGTTCGAAACGTCGGGATGTATTATAAATTCAATATACGCGATATAATCCGTTTTCATAGTTTTATTTCATGTTTATCGCTATGTTGGCACTTTGACGTGTGTCCTATTGTGCGTGTGTCACTACTGCGCTTTACTTCCGTCAGTAGTCGCGCTAAAGAAGTTTTGCTTCAAAAAGAAATCTTAACTATTTTTAACTGAACGTGCTCAACGTGATAAACCGATCATAAACATTGCGTTAAATTTAAGTATTTTGACTTGATAACATTTTCAGATTATAAACTGCCTTGTTGCATAGACATCCCAAGTGTCATCGAAATTCGTTCAGCCGTTCTTGCGTTATGGAGGAACAAACACTAAATACCCACACATCTAACTTAACATTTGTAATATCAGTAGGATTCCTATATTTTATTTTTATGTATTGTTTCAGCAAAATTTACTCAACATCTGAAGATTATGATTCAGAGCTAACATGCATGGGACTGTTTCGTTCAGACACAAAGCTGCTAGTGGGCTCTTCTAAAGGAAAAATGTATTTGTTTAACTGGAAGGAATTTGGCTTGCACAGTGATGAGTATATTGGTCAAAAACACTCAATTTCTTGTATGATACCTATTACTCAAAATATTGTAGTGACCTCTGGTGAAGATGGCGTACTAAGAGCAGCTCATATGTTTCCTCAGAGACAATTAGGCATTGTAGGGCAGCATCGCCTACCCGTTGAGTGTTTAGATATAAGTCATGATGGCTGCTATATAGCCTCATGCTCACATGACAATGATGTCAAGTTTTGGAATATTTCATATTTTGAAACTATTGACTCTATTATTGATGTTAGTCAAAAACAGAACAAGAAAAAAGACATGAGTAATAATTTGCCATCTAGTAGTGTTAAAAATGCATCTGATTTTTTCTCTGGACTCGCCTAATATGATAAGTAAGAATATAAATTATATATTTTTTTTTTTACTTTGTATATTTTATTTAAACTTGCACTATTGTCTGTGTAGGTGTGGCTCCTTTTCCTAACAAATATAGCTATAATTAATATACGCCTATTTGAATACGATGTTTGTGCCCTATGCATAAAAATACCTTGCCTCTTCCCCGGTAACTTCCTAACCTGAGGGCCTACTGCGAAAAACAAAATTTATTTTTTAGGGTTCTGTACCCAACGGGTAAAAACGGGACCCTATTACTAAGACTCCACTGTCCGTCTGTCTGTCACCAGGCTGTATCTCATGAACCATGATAGCTAGACAGTTCAAATTTTCACAGATGATGTAATTCTGTTGCCGCTATAACAACAAATACTAAAAAGTACGGAACCCTCGGTGGGCAAGTCCGACTCGCACTTTGTCCGATTTTTTTGTTGTTGTTGTTGATTAAGGTATACCCGGGTAAAACCGGACTATTTTTTGGCGAGTTGGAAGGAAGGACGTCACAATAGTTTTTTTTCAACACACTCGCTCAGTAAATGGGGCATTTCCATAGACCTAGCGTTACATAGATCAGCTATACGCGTGCGCCCGTGAGGAACAAAACATACGCAATGCGACAATATGATTGGTCGAGAAGATTTGTAGCCCACCATAAACCTTACTAAATTTACGGTGGGGAATAAAAAAATATGTGAGACTGTGACAAGGACAAACAATAACAGCGCTTTCTCTGCTACTCCTACTGAAAGATACATAAGACTATCCCATTCGGTCATTTCCTCCCGCCCCTCATGACATGACCGATCCAGGGCTCGGAAACCGGTCTCAATGCTCAAACCGTTATCGCTCATTCGCCCGGGAACGAAAAGGATTTCGTTTTGCGTTTGCGGTTACCGGTTAAAGAACAGTTCTTTTGAGATAACGGTTTACACCAATTCGTTCCCATTTCTTGAGTTCTTATTTTGTTCGAAATAAACCGGTTAAATTGAGAAGGTCGCAGCAAGTTAAAACGAGTTTTATTATTTGTAACCGGCAGTCCGGCAGAATATCAATGCTTTCCTCGAGAAAGCTAAGCGTATTGCTGAGTAGAAATATTTTTGCTGTGACGAACACAGCGTGCGACACCGAATGTTGTTTTTTTTTGTTCAATATTTCTTAGTTATCTTTTATTTATTGTATGTTTGTTAGTATTTTCCTGTTTGTTAACAAATAGTTTTTTTTTTTAATTCTTTGGGGGAGCAGATTTCAAAAAATTATGACTATTTTGAAATCGTTTTAGTTTGCCGACCGCGATTAAGTACCCTACTATAGGTACCTAAATATATAATGAGAACTAGTGCTTTTACATGTGTTTATAATACATACTAATCATGCTACATATAAGTATATCATTATAATAAAATAACTTTTTTATAACAGTTTAAATAATTATATTAATTATACAAAGAAATATTATTAATATTTTTTATTATTTATTGAAAACCAACAAATTTAGTATTCAGTTTCAGTGACTGACTCATCAACGCAGAGGCGAAACCACAAAAGCTAGAAAGTTGAATTTTTGTACAACAGGTTACATTTATATTGTGTACAAGAAATAAGAAGGGGTTTTAAGAAATTCAACCCTTAATTGGGTTGAAAACGGGATGAAAGTTTGTATGGGGTTCAATATTTATTTTAAGCTAGGAATTTGAAGCTGCGGGAAAAGATATATTATTAAAATACAAGAAAAATAAATCTAGCGTTTTTGTAAATTCATCTCCTAAGGTGGTGAAAAAGGGGTTGAAACTTTGTATGGAGATCAAAAAAAATTTCAAGTGCGGGACTTGAATCTTTGTATATGGTATGGGCGTATTATTAGAATATAGGAAAAGTAATTTCAGTGTTTTTTTAAATTCATCCCGTAAGAGGGTTAAAAAGGGGTTGAAAGTTTGAATCCATTACAAATACTTTGAAACTTCTTGGAAAGGCATAATAGCCGATTACAAAAAAAAGGGAAATCGGCGTTTTTGGAAATTCCATCCCTAAGGGGGTTAAAGAGGGGATGAAAGTTTGTCTTGGAGTTCAAATTTTATTTTAAGCTAGGAACTTGAAACTGTAAAAAGGTATTATATTTAAAAAACAAGAAAACTAATTTCAGTGTTTTTAAAAATTCATCCCCCAAGGTGGTGAAAAACGGGGTTGAAAGTTTGTATGGAAATCAAATATTTTTGTGGATGCGGGACTTAAATCTTTGTACAATGGCGTATTAGTAGAATACAAGAAAAGTAATTTCAGCGATTTTGAAAATTCATCCCCTAAGGTGGTGAAATAGGTATTGAAAGTTGGTATGTAGATCAAAAAATTTTCAAGTGCGGGACTTGAAACTTTGTATATGGGCATATTATTAGAATACAGGAAAAGTAATTTCAGGGTTTTTTTCTTTTTTTAATTCATCCCCTAACAGGGTTAAAAAGGGGTTGAAGGTTTGTATAGGGTTCCAATTTTATTAAAGCTAGGAATTTAAAACTTCGTGAAAAAGCATTTTATTAAAGGAGAAGTAAACTAATTTCAGCGTTTTTAAAAATACATCCCCCAAGGTGGTGAAAAAGGGGTTGAAAGTTTGTATGGAGATCAAATATATTTTGAGTGCGGGACATAAATCTTTGTATAATGGCATGTTATTAGAATAAAAGAAAAGTAATTTCAGAGATTTTTTAAATTCATCCCTTAAAAGGGTTATAAAGGGGTTGAAAGTTTGTATAGGGTTCCAATTTTATTTTAAGCTAGGAATTTTGAAACTTCGTAAAAAAGTATTTCATTAAAAGAGAAGAAAACTGATTTCAGCGTTTTGGAAAATTCATCCCTTAAGGTGGTGCAAAGGGGTTAAAAATTTGTATGAAGGTCAAACATTTTTTTGAGTGGCGGGACTTGAATATTTGTATAAACTTATGTTATTAGAATACAAGAAAAGTAATTTCAGCGTTTTTAGGGTTCCGTACCCAAAGGCTAAAAAAGAGACCCTAATACTAAGACTCCGCTGTCTGTCTGTCTGTCTGTCCGTCTGTCACTAGGCTGTATCTCATGCACCGTGATAGCTAGACAGTTGAAATTATCACAGATGATATATTTCTGTTGCCGCTATAACAACAAATACTAGAAACAGAATTAAATAAATATTTAAGTGGGGCTCCCATACAACAAACGTGATATTTTTGTCGTTTTTTGCGTAATAGTACGGAACCCTTCATGCGCGAGTCCGACTCGCACTTGGCCGGTTTTTAAAAATTCATCCCCTAAAGGGGTTAAAAAGGGGTTGAAAGTTTGTAGGGGTCCTAATTTTATTTTAAGCCAGGTACTTGAAACTTCGTAGGAAGATATTTAATGAAAAGAGAAAATAACTAATTTCAGAATATTTGAAAAAAACATCCCCCAAGGTGGTAAAAAAATGGGTTGAAAATATGTATGGAGATCAAACCTTTTTTTGAGTGCGACACTTCAATCTTTGTGTAAAGGCATATTGTTAGAATACAAGAAAAGTAATTTAAGCGTTTTTAAATATTTATCTCTTAAAAGGGTTAAAGAGGGGTTAAAAATTTGAATCTATTACAAATACTTTGAAACTTCTTAGAAAAGCATTGTTTAAGATAACAAAAAAGTTATTTCAACGTTCTTAAAAATTCAACCCCTGAAGGGGTTAAAAAGGGGATGTAAGTTTATATGTGGTACACTTTTAAGCTAGGAACTTGAAACTTGGTAAAAAGGGCATTATATTCAAATAGACAAAAACTGATTACTTACACCGTTTTTGAAAAGTTTGTATTAATAGTTTCGGGAGCGAATATTTTTTTTAAATAGTGGAGTTGTAAATCTTCTAAGAGGGTCGAGAGGGATTATACTTATCGGGAACAATTTTATTCAGTTAGGGTCTTGAAACTTCGTAGTTTGTGAAAGACAAATTTAAAGAGGGTCAAGAGGCATTATACTTATCGGGAACAATTTTTTTCAGTTAGGGTCTTGAAACTTCGTAGTTTGTGAAAGACAAATTTAATGCATTGTATAATTATTACCCAATGATTAACCGTCCCTATTGATATCTTTTCTAATATGCTCATGTAAAAGACGTATATAACCACCAACATACAAATCCACGCGTACGAAGTCGCGGGCAACAGCTAGTTTTATACAAATGTAATTATGATGAATATTTCAATAAAATACTGTGAATTACAATAGGATACTGAGCATATTACTAAAAAACCTCTAGTAAAAAAATGAAGTTAACAATGCATAAAAAACAACCTCTATGAAAAAACAATTACATGAGACCAATTTTTCTCATCGCCCGTACAAAGGAATACTACTAGACTACCTAAAGCAGTGAGGTGGAAGTGACTCACGAACATAAAAAAAAGTTATGCCGTAAAAACATAGAGGTGATATATTATTGGCCGGTACTGTATTTAAAACTTTGTGAATCCATTTTAAATGTAACACTACACACCAACAGTCAAATGTCACACGCCTAAAAAGTATAAAAAATAAACAATCCAGTCAGCAAGCAATAGCACTGTCAAGTCAACATCGAGAATTCGGAGAATAGGGTATTTGACAACATTAAAAATATAACGAATTGCTGTCATCCTGAAAGATAATAAACTAATAAAGTATATTTCACTATATTTGAATGTAAATTATGTTTAGTTTTTGGAAAATAAACGAAAGAAAATTTAATATTTTTTGAAATTTCATCAGGGACGTGAACGCTCTGTGATTGGTCAACGCTCGGATGACGTCACACGCGGGTAATCATTCTTGATTGCCTTGAGTGTTTTAACTGTTTTATTTGTATTTAGTTAATTTTAGTTATTGTTCCACAGTTTTCTGATATATTCCGATTTATCCGTATATCTAGTAGCACAATATTCATAAGAATCTCAAAATGGAGCCGAAATATGTGAAAGCTGATAGCGGCAACCTACCAGACAAAGACGCATTAATGGTTGCACTTTTCTTTAAAGATAATCCGGATTACTATGCTGCGGAACTTAGAAATGTAAAAACAGCTGTGTGAGTATACGTAGAAATTGTTTATTTACGAACATTTCGATTTCGATAATACGAATACGACGACGATATATATATATAGAATACGATGACGAGAATAGTATCTCCATACTGCACTTTAGTTTGAAAGAAAAAGTATGCTACTAACTACCTACTAATGCTGAAAGAGCTATGTTATGAGGTTATGTAGTAATACATTAAATACCTAGATCTTGTTTCGTTAAATACAACAAAATCCGCTGCTTTAACTACCATATTTATTTACAGTTAAATATTACTTACATCGAAGTGGTCTTCACACATAAAAACATTTGTATGCGCTAAAATGCTCTTTGGGTCTCTTCGCGCTAGTTTTAACCACATTTTTCTTTTTTTGGGATTCGTTGGAACGGAAACAAACAATTTATCTGGATTTTTATAGTCGTACTTGAACATTGCGGCACTATACACCATTTTACAGTGAAATAATCAATTCAATGCACATAAACCATAAGATTTACTAAGGTCATTGACTGAGTTTACTCGCGTGTGACGTCACACGTGTCACGTGATTAGCCCCTTTGCAAAAACAGCGTTTAAGGCGCGTTCAAAATAAATAAACTTTAACATTGATTTTTTATATTTAATACAGGAAATTTCACGGAAATATCAATGTAGTGTAATTATTAAGTCATAAACAATCAATTAAAACCATTTTCAAAAATTAGTAAAATAGCCTATTGTAGGTGGCTGAGATTAACCGTTATATATCGTTCCACGAAAACAAAAACAAATCGTTCTCTCAACTAACCGGTAAGAAGAGAGAACTAAATTTTAAAGTTCGCGTTCCATCAATTCAGGGGCGTATTTACCCTAGGGCCAAGGGGGCCATGGCCCGGGGCGGCAGGCTGCGGGGGGCGGCGCAGGCCGCCGCTGCCTTTCAGTTGCTTTCAGTTTTGGGTGCCTCAGTGGCGCCCCATTTTTTTTGAGGTGTTACTGGTACTAGACATAATTTAATTTAAAGTAAGTAACTACTTATTTGTTATCTACTTCCAGTAGATATTACAATTTTTACAGTGCGTTTGCGCCCCTTTGCCTTCTACCTTCTTTACCCACGTCGGATTGTCGTCGAGTTCTCATGATGTCGCCCTGTGACGTCGCTCTTCACATCGCCTTAAGGCTCCAGATGCTTTTTAGCGCTGCATGCTTGACGGCATAAACGCCGTGAGCGACGTCTAGGCGCCGGCCATTGCGTCAGCAGCCGCTATATCGTGTACGACGTCCGTACCTCTGTGGCGCACAGCGTCCAGACGCTGTTGCCGACGTCAACCGGAAACCGTACACTATATATATTAATAAGCTTAGAAAATGTAAAATTGAAAAATACTTAGTTCGTTGAGTCATAATCACAGTGAACTCACGTGGAACTCACAATGGTCTTAAGCGCCATATAGACGCTTTTGGCGCTTAAGGGTTCCCCACGTATGTCGACGCGGAATCGGAAAAATCCGATAGGAAAAAGCTTTATGTCTGCTCAATAAGAGCGAAAAAGTCGTCATTCGGCTCGGCTCTCATCGGCCGGCACCTGCTTTTTCGGCTTTTGCTCAATGCGCGTCGATATATCTGGGGAGACCCTAAATCCTTTATGCCAATTTACGCATTTTGAAAATTTTCCTAAAACTGGATCGACAAAAAGATCTATTTTATCATAGAATCTGGTCACAAAATTTCACGAGAATCGGTAAAGAATTGCGCCCTGTAGAGGAAAACACCTGGACATACGAAAGCAAAATGCCCGAGTTAAAACGGAGACCTTCGCTGACGCTTCGTCATAATAAGAATGGCGGATTAGTTGCGAGCCCTGAAAAGCTTAAAGTCGCGCCTTCCAGAAGAACCGAAGCATTCCAGCATTTCCAGCAAGTCGCGCCTCCGCTTTAATCTGAGCGAACGCCAAAGGTCGAGTAGCAGGAGAGCCGAGATCACATTGGTTCCAAGCTCCAAGCCAATTCCAAACTCTCCCCTCCTCCAGCTCGGTCTTCGGCCTTTGGTGTCACGTGTCACTTTAACTTGGTCATTGTTCCAATCCCAACATTGATTTTTTTCCCACATCGACCTTTGGCTTTGCACGGAAGAGCGCCGCAATTAGACGATCCGGGACTTTAGCAATATGCAGAGCTCGTCTACTTGGACGTAGGTTTTTGTCCCGGCTCAGCTCCACTGAAGCTCGCCCTTTAAGTCTCTTGGGCCCGCAGAAAACTTTAATCATATTCGTAGTCTTCAGCCTCCCTTAGACATGACCAGTGCTTTGAGCTCTGTTCTTCTGCAGTTCGGCCTTCAGCCTCACAGGGCAGCACACCGCAATCGGACGCTCCAGGCCTCCACCCTTATGCAGAGCTCGGCCGTCGGCCTCGCTCACAATTGGCTATAGGTTCGATTCCAAGCTCTGCAGAAAGGCACTAAGAGAAAATTATGCTTTTGTGTTTACTTCAAGGGTCAGGGGGGGCGGCAGGGACCCAATGGCCCGGGCGCCAAATTTTTAAATACGCCTCTGCATCAATTAACCGGTTTATTAATGAACGAAATAGAATAACGGTTTAGGAACGATATTAACCGATATTTCAATACCGGTTCCGAGCCCTGGACCGATCCAGTTATACTAGATTCATGGGCATTTCAGTTTCACGTGAAGCGGACAGGGTAAAATAGTTGAGGTTTCCGATTTCGCTCCGGTACGATGAACGTTCCAGAGAGCATCAAAGAATATAATACTCACCTATGACGATGCCACCCTTAAGCCTCATTCTCACGAGCGTTTTGTCAACGCGCGTTAAAAAAGCGTTTGAATGACACAAATGGGAATAGTGGAAGCCGCTTGACCTCAATTTCAAAGAAAAACCGAAAATTGATGTACAGGTTAGCCGTTTGGCACACGCATACTAGAGGTCAAAACAAAATTTTTGACCCGCAGTTCCTAAAAAAAATTCCCTTACATTGAAATATTTTTTTTTATATGGAAAAAAAATATTTTTTTTAAAACCTATCGTGTGTGGTATCATACGAAAGGGCTTTTAGAGGCAATTCTAAAAATATACCACATCATTACATTTCAGACATTTTTTTTATTTAAAACAAAAAAAAATTCAAAACATACCAAGTTTGGGCTCCTCCAGATACGATATGGCATATTTTAAGAATCGCCTCAAAAAGGCCTTTCGTATGATAACTCACACGATAGGTTATGGAATTTTTTTTTTTTTTCATGCAAAAAAAATAATGTTTCAGCACTCCCCTCCAAAGGGAATTTTTTTTAGGAAGTGCGGGTCAAAAATTTTATTTTGACCTCTAGTATGTGTGTGCCAAACGGCTAACCTGTACATCGATTTGCGGTTTTTTAATTCGAACGGCTTACACTAAAATATGCAAATTCATACGATGGCGGTAGGCATCAAGCGTTGTTGGATTTTCAACTTTAAGCCTTGGTCTTTAAATCGAATTTAGCGTGCAGGCAGATTTAAGCGCTTTTTTAACGCGCGTTGAAAAAGCGCTCGTGATAATGAGGCCTAAAAGTGTTTGAAGCAAAATATGATACTTTCCCTCAGAAATAGGCTACATTAAAATTAGCACCATTTGGGGGTTCGGCTCCTTAGTGTTAATCAAAGATGTCGAAATTTCCTGTAAACCGTTTGGATCTATCACAAATATAACACAAATACAAAACAGATTTTTGCGAAATTTAGAAGAAAATTGCGTTTTCCTCGATAATACATTGGACATGTGAGTTTATTTTGCAAGAAATTTTAGACGTAGTGCCTTTTTGATAAGTCGCTCCAGACTACGCGGCGCGAAGCCGCGAACGCGAGTGTGGAGTCGATTTCGCTGATCAGCAAACTAGACTCCACATTCGCGTTGCGCGACTTCGCGCACGAGTGAGGGCTCTATAGGCGTCTCAGAATAATGACTAAAGCAAAGAAGCCGGGCAAAAATAAAAGCTTGGTAAAAGATATCGTATTCACAACACGTTATTACTTTTTGTCTATGAGTGAGTGAGACAACAATCCGCAAGTTCTTTCGTTTTTTCAGTATTGTCATAAGATGAACTGAGGGAAATGTCAAATGGTCCTATGTGGTTCTATAATATAATCCAGCCAAATAAAATATATGTTCGTTATTTCACAGGTAGGTGTCAACTGTAACAACTTGACATAGTCGTATTATTTTAGTTGAAATATTTCGGGATGTTTCAGCGGTCATCTTGGTTTATTTTAATTATATTGTTGCTATTCCTGAAAGATTGTTGGAAAACGTGCTGAGTTTTTATTTGTAATGGTTTGAAGTTCCCTTTGTGATAATGTCTTGTGTGATCGAGGGCTGTAAATCGCATACAGGAAGAAAAGAAAATACGCACGAACCGATAACCTTTAATCGGTGAGTTTTGTTCAATTTTGAAGAAATTAATTTATTGGACCTGACCCTAAACATAGAAATCGATATGTTGTTTATGTAATTATTACTTGCATTCAAGTCTATATAGATTTTTGCATATATTTTCGAACTTTTCTGCTAAGTATGAAAGGTTATATTTTTGGCATAGTGATGTATCGACCTCAGATCAATAACCTATCGACATTTACAGCTTTCTTATAGTTTGGCCCAGGACTGTCTCATTTTAATTGATGAGTACAGTCAAGGGCATAAATATATATACATTCCCAAAGTCTCAAAAATATGTGTACGCTCAGACAATAAAATCGTGTTCACATATTTTTAAGCCATTTGTCTAGATCGATATTTTTGCCTTCGACTGTACCTATAGTTTTCTTTGTTCTTACTTACTGACAGATTGTGTTTGCCAGACTACTGTCTAGCTATCACGGTTCATGAGATACAGCCTGGTAGCAGACAGACGGACAGCGAAGTATTAGTAACAGGGTCCCGTTTTTACCCTTTGGGTACGGAACCCTAATAAAAAAGACATTAATGATCATTGATGAATGTTCCTTTTATTAATATTGTTGGTCACAAAACTCAACTTTTTATTTCAGATTTCCAAAGGACGAGGAATAGGGGATATTACTGCAATGTTCTGCCACCAGAGTGCAGCACTAGCTTTTTTAGTGCACCGTAGAGTAACTTATTCATACTGTACCTTTAACAGGTTTTTGACAAGTTTTCAGGGGACCTACCGGAGAACTCGAATCCGAAATTTCGTTATCTAGCTGCCTCTTTATCGCTCGAATACGCAAGAGTGACAGATATGTTAGATAACGAAAGTTCGATCTTCTTGTTTCGCGATAGACCCTCAGATTGTGATAGTGGCGCCACCTACGCCGAGTTTCGCGTAATATTCCCTATTATTAAATAAAAAAAATATATTACACGAACGTTTTTTTTTTCATTTCCTATTTGGTACAGTCAGCTGCAGAGAAAAGGTACCCCACGTCCATACTAATTTACAGAACTTTGTATGCAGGGGGGGTGCCTTTTCTCTGCAGCTGACTGTACATGACTAGAAACTATACTTAGTCTTTTAGCATTAGAAAAAACGGTAAACCATTTCCACGTGTCTTTTTATTGACAAGTTTTTTTATAAATATAGCAATATTTTACTTATGAAAGCAAAAGTATGTAAATGATCGTATATTATATTTGTTGTGACTTATTTTCAAAGTGTTTTTCGATAAAACGACACGTTAAGATCGCTCGCCTTCTTTCTAATGATAAAAAAACGAGAGGTATAGTTAGACGGTTCTGAGTGGTAGACTGCAAATGTGATAAAAGCTATATTAGGTACATGCATTAATCCTCATATCAGGCGGCTCTTTGATTCCAAGGATTGCATAATTTTTATACTTTTTAATGATTTTTAGAATATGAAAATTATAAAAAGTATAAAAGTTATGCAATCCTTGTATTCCACGCATTTCATTTCATTTCATTTCAACGAGCCGCCTGCTACAGATTTCTTGAAATTGCCGCGTTTCTTCAGGTTCAACTTTCATTAGCCAGACTATTATCAATTTGCCAATTTCGTGATTATTCTTTTACACGGCACATAAACTTTTGCATAATTTATCGATATAAAAAGTCGACACAGTTACATCCCTAGCAAATTATCAAACTTATGACACCGTACGTAAATGAGAAATAACAAGCATATATGCATCTCTTTTCGGCACATTATCTAATTCGTAAGGAAGTAAAGTACGGGTATACATATTTGCGAAGCATTTTTGCCCGACTTCTATGCTTTAGTCATTGTTCTGAGATAGGCGTACGATAATTTTGACACAAATACGATAATTCTCTTCCGATTACCTAGCAACACTGCATTGACTTCAACGCAAAGAATATAATACTCCTCAGAATAGAGTAATACTCACTACTTCAACGTCATTGTCTGGCTTAAAGGACTCGCATCCAGGCCAAAATTGTTTTTAAAAAAAAAAACACGTCATTGTCAAAACATGTATAACTGAAATTTCGCCTTGTGCACAGTTAAAGTAATAAAATTAGTATTTTATTTATCAGTATGTTAAAAAGCGTATTATTTTTCTTATTTACTATAGAATTAGCTTGTTCTGATGTCCAGGATAGTAATGGGTACTTGGCATACTGTCCTTGCATGGGTAAGCAGAAGCACCTTTGTCTACTTAAGTTCTACCGGCATTTGTTATTTTAGTAAACAAATTCAGTACTTCGCAATAACTTATAACTACAAGGCAACTTTTCCTAATTATAGTCTTATAATTATTTACAGGCAGGTTTGGTAATCAAGCAGATCATTTCCTAGGCGCCCTTGCATTCAGTAAAGCCCTTAACAGAACATTGATTTTACCTCCATGGGTTGAATACAGATACGGAGAGCCAAGGTCTAGGCAAGTTCCTTTTGACACTTATTTTAAACCTGAAACTTTAGCCCAGTATCATAAGGTGATAACAATGGAACATTTCACGTCTCAAATTGCACCAACTCTCTGGCCAAGCGAAAAAAGGGTTGCTTTCTGTTACACTCAACGGCAAGGAGAACAAGATAATAGTTGCAATGCAAAATCTGGGAACCCGTTTGGCCCATTCTGGGATACATTTAATATAGACTTTGCAGCATCTGAATTCTATGGGCCCTTGAATTATGATTCCACCAATGCTGCTATGATTGAAAAATGGCAGCTGAAATACCCAACTTCAAAATGGCCAGTGTTAGCCTTCACAGGTGATTTCCTTACAGCACTTAGCATGATCAAAATTGGCATGTAAATTTTATTTTTGGTTTGCTTAATAAGATTAATAAGTATGTACAATTTTGTTTTCTCAGGTGCCCCTGCCAGTTTTCCTGTGCAAAGTGAAAATAGACCTTTGCATAAGTACATGCAATGGAGTGATGATATTGCAACAAGATCAAGGCAGTTTATAAAGAAAAACATGAGTGGGGGTGGTTTTCTTGGTATCCACCTCCGGAACGGCCAGGACTGGGCAAGGGCTTGTCAACATGTGAAGGACAGCCCTCTATTGTTTGCTGCTCCTCAGTGTGTGGGCTATAAACATGAAAGAGGGCCTCTGACAGAATCCATGTGCCTGCCATCAAAGTCTGACATAATTAAGTATGATATTAGAAAACTTAATATCCACGAGTTCATATTTCTACTTTAAATCTATATATATTATATATTATATCTTTATATATTATATTACTCTATAAACTTTAAAGGAACTTGTCTAATGGTTACGTCTCAGTTTGGGTATAAGATAGAGATTGAATAGTTCTATTAGCCTCTTAATACCTCAATTATTTTATATTTAATTTAACTTGCAAGAGTAATCCTTATCCGAAATAATAAAGGTATATTATTTGCACAGGTGTTTTGTGATTATTTGAAATGTTACAAGCTGTTATATTAATTGATTGTGGGCAAAAGGATAATGGTTTAATTTTGAGATATGAATGAGATGTGAAAAATAATTTATCAAACTATTTTTTTTTTCCAGACAAATAAAGAGAGTACTAAAGAGATTGAATGACATAAAGTATGTCTTTGTGGCTTCAGATTCCAATCACATGATTGATGATTTAACAAATGCCTTGCACAGATTAGATGTGTCTATTGTAAACCTAAAGCCTCCAAATCCTCACATGGATTTGGCAATTCTTGGGAAAGCTAATTATTTCATTGGGAACTGTGTCTCATCCTTTACTGCATTTGCTAAAAGAGAAAGGGATGTTATAGGATTGGGCTCAGAATTTTGGTCATTCCCCCACCGCAAGAAACAAAAACATGAAGAATTATAAAATAAGTAGCTTAGCATATCTGAACAATCAGCAGAGTGCAAGGCCAATATTCAGTCTAGTTTGTGAGTTACTGGCATCCTGGATAAAAATACGTACCCCGACTTCTTACATACATGATATGAACTTGTTTGAGTACAACCTCAATCTGCCATGTTAACAAAGTTCTAGTATTGCATTACCTAGTCAAGGCTAACCACTACTCAATAAAATAAGGTTCACCCAGAACTGTAAGAAGCTAAAAGTAATAGGATAAGGAGGCATAGACTGCAAACTGCATACATTCATTGCTCACAAGTATGAGATATGTGAAAAATTTGCATTTTTTGCTCTTGATCTCCTTTGAATAAAGGTGCATCCAGATCAAGTGAATATGCCACAAATGAAGAATGGGTTGAGAGTTGAGACATGGAAAGGGCAACAGGTTGAATGCACGCAAATAGCAACTTCGCCAAGATTCTCACACGTGGGCACGCGAACAGCATATTCCCTAGATCTGATTAGATTGCCATTAATAATTCTGTGTTTATTATAGACTTCTTGTTTGATGAGGAGAAAATAAAAACAAACCAAAATATTTAAGCGATTTTATTAAGCCTTAACAGCATAAACCCTGGGGGGGAAGAGAGACTTCTTTCTGATCTCTTTTCTGGTCTTGATCTTGGCTTCATGTTTTGTGAGGGCCTTGCGCATAGCACGGGTCTTCTTGGGCCTCAGGTCCAGGGGCTTATACTTCTTGTTCTTGTAGTGGTTACGCAGGTTAACCTTCATCTTCTGGTGGTAAACAATGTATACTCGGGCAATTGCTTTCCTTACCACTCGACTGAAAATACACATTTTATATTAGGTAATAACATTTACTTTTCATTATATTTATTCTTTACTTGAAAATGCAATCATCTGTACAATGCATCCAAAATCCAACTCTGTAGACAAGGCCCACAAGCTTTCTAATAATAATATTAACTGCCAACAACCAATTTCTTTCAATTTATAACATATTAGCTTTTGCCCATGACTTCGTCTGCATGGAGTTAGTAATTTGGGTAGCTTATTTTTTATCCAATCAGCTTTTTATCAATTCCCCATACAAACTCTCCCCCCTTCACCCCCTTAACCTTTTCGACGCCGTGTCAAACACAAAAGCAGTAATCCAGACACCACGTCACCGAAGTGTCAAAAATGAAATTGAACTTTATGCATGTACATGTAGGTCTATGTTGCTCTGTGGTCTAGGACTGATTAATCGGTCTTTGGCGTTAAACCTACAGTGCGCATATATCGGTTATTGGCGTCCAAAAGGTTAAAGGATAGTCTGGGATAAAAACTACCCCATGTCCTATCCCGGGACTCCTATACTAAGCGTGAAGAGGTAACAGACACACTTTCGCATTTATAATATTAGTATAGATTTCATGGTCCAGAACTAGAGGTTAAGAGAGAGCTTAAAGTATAGGTTGTTCAAGATTGAATTATTCGTTCAAAACTAAATAAAAACTCGGGTTTTTTTGTATCCTATATATATAATATGATAAATATTTATTGTTAATAAAACAATTGGATAAGGATGGGCCAGATCTCTTATTGGTTACTAACTTGGTTTTAAGCCAGATATGTTATTATAATGCATCCTCTAATAATATTCTTGACTAAAAAAATACACTCACATTTTAGACAGCTTGGAAGCTGCTCCACCAGTGACTTTAGCTACTCTGAGATTTGTTAACTCAGTCTTCAGCTCTTCCAGTTGTTTGAAGAGCTCCTTTTTGTCCTTCGTACGCAGTTCTGAGCACTTAACCTTACCCTGTAACAAATAAAATGTGTTCCATTAAGTGTAAAACATAGCTGGGCAAAACAGGAGCGTTCAAATCTTAAAGGGTTTAAAGTGAAGCTTCGCCTCTCGACTGTATCCTGACGAGAATGTCTCCAGACCCGAGGAAACTAAACGTTAGTATCGTTTCTGAAATTACAGTCGTTTTGTGTCTATGACAGATTGAGGTTATGAGAATCAAAACAGACTGGTACACTGACGAAAATTCCCTAGTTAAACGGGAAACCTGCACTTTCCTGCATGAAAATTTCAATTAAAGTAAAACAAAACACGGCACTTGAAAGAAACAATTATTTTCTAAACAGCATTCATTCACACCGTAGTGTCACTGAAAATATTCACTCCTACACCTAAAATATAACACAAATTATACAATCAGACGTTAAAAATCTTATTTTATGGTAAGATCGGCACAATAGAAGGAGATTTGATAATATTTCACTAACCATTTTGGAATCTTCAAAAAATTCCTCCCTCTGTCACCATAAAAGTTGACGTAAAGAACGTTTGCCATTGTGTTGCCATACAACGCGCGCTAATATTAAAAACCGGCCAAGTGCGAGTCGGAATCGCGCACCGAGGGTTCCGTGCATTACACAATTTAAACAATGTATTTTTATGTGAAACGTGAGTAAATTGCGGCTTACGATTTACGACGTATTAAAAAAAACTACTTACTAGATCTCGTTCATACCAATTTTCGGTGGAAGTTTGCATGGTAATGTACATCATATATTTTTTTTTAGTTTTATCATTCTCTTATTTTAGAAATTAGAGGGGTGGGGGGCACACATTTTACCACTTTGTAAGTGTCTCTCGCGCAAACTCTTCAGGTTAGAAAAAAATGATATTAGAAACCTCAATATCATTTTTGAAGACCTATCCATAGATACCCCACACGTATGTTTGATGAAAAAAAAAGTTTTGAGTTTCAGTTCTAAGTATGGGGAACCCCCAAAATTTATTGTTTTTTTTCTATTTTTGAGTGAAAGTCTCTGTCTTAATGCGGTTCACAGAATACATCTACTTACCAAGTTTCAACAGATAGTTCTTAAGGGCCCTCCACACTCGTGCGCGAATTGCGGCGCGAAGCCGCGAATGTGAGTGTGGAGTCTGGTTCGCTAATCAGCCAAATCGACTCCACACTCGCGTTCGCGGCTTCGCGCCGCGTAGTCTGGAGCGAGCTTTAAGGGCCCTCCACACTCATGCGCGAAACCGCGAACGTGAGTGTGGAGCCTAGTTCGCTATGAGGGCTAACGCGTATGAATTCGCCGCTAGGGGCGCTAGTGTAGATGGTGGTCTTTTCCATAGTTCGGAATGTCAAATGTCACTTGTCACTTCAATGACTGACAGCTGTTCTTTAGTCTTTTGGACCACCATCAACAGAGGTGCCAACTGGTGAGCAAAAAAACGATAGCCCTCATTCTGCGAAATCGACTCCACACTCGCGTTGGCGGCTCCGCGCACGGATCAAATCTAATATCAAATGTTGATAAAATCGATAAAGCTAAACGTAAGTACGACGGTTCTCAGTTACGAAGTATATGCAATTCAATGCTTACAGACACTTATCATGAGTATTATAAGATATTTACAGACGGATCTAAAACAGATATTGGTAGTGGAGCAGCGTTCTTAGATTGGCAAACCGGAGAAGTAATTAAACTACATATTAAGGACAATATTTCGATAATGGCTATTGAAATGATCGCAATTGCAGAGTCACTATCATATATTGACAGCATCAATAGTCATAATAAATTTGTAATTTTAACGGATTCAAAATGCACTCTTCAACATTTGAACCGCTGTACTTACGTCTTTAGGGGCATTCCAGTAGCTTACACAATAATTCGTCTAATACTTAAACTCTGCGCTGCCAAAAAGAAAGTTATTTTACAGTGGATTCCCTCTCACTGCGGTGTTGTGGGGAACGAGGTGGTGGATCGGTTGGCTAGGGAAGCAACCGAAATGGGTGACAATTGCCATAATGTTCCTTGGTTTTCTGATGTTCTGTTTAAGGTCAAAAATATGTGCTTTGACATGTGGTCCGAATATTTTGACGAAAGATCTCGCACAAAGGGCATATGGTATAAAACGATCCAACCCACGCTCCCTTTCTGTAGGATTAACAGGCAGAATTTAATTGTTGCTCTTAGATTGCGATCTGGCCACATTCCTTTAAATAGCTATGCGTTTATGATGCGTAAAGTTGACTCGCCCAAATGTAATTTATGCGGAGTAGTTGAAGACGTGTTTCATGTTACAATGGAATGTCGCCGAGGTGCTGCGCAGCGTCGACTGCTTAATGTCAGGTGCTATGACCTCGGCAGGGTCAATAGTATCCTGGCTTGTCCAGCCTCAGAAGAGGCTGGGCTTCTTTATAATATGGTCAAAGACATCATTCAACTTAGAAATAGTGAAAGTTAGTCTGTTGTAGTTTTTTTTAGAGAGCCACTATGAGGGTGGCATTTGTTTAAAACTTAAAACCCTCTATAAATAAATAAAGATTTAAAAAAAAAATGTCTAAAGTGCACTCCAGACTACGCGGCGCGAAGCCGCGAACGCGAATGTGGAGTCGATTTCGCTGATTAGCGAACTAGACTCCACACTTACGTTCGCGGCTTCGCGCCGCAATTCGCGCACGAGTGTGGAGGGCCCTAGACAAAAAATAAATGTAAACAGAAACAAGCTTGCTTTTTCTCTCAATATTAATTTTAAAGTGTAAATGTCTGTGTGGGCTCTCTTTACCTATCTATTATACTTACTTTACTCTTTGCTTTAGATTCATATCACATTGTATTGTATTGTGTATTAGTTAGATTTTAGGTATAAGCTATATAATTACTTTTGTGTTTTATGTTTGAGCTGATGGCCAAGTTGCCAATGCTCGTAATAAAAAAATAAAAAAATAAGTACTCTCAGTCAAGTGAGTCAAGTCAAATCACTCAAATAAGTAAACAATCATGGATCGAGTTCAATTTTTGATTTTTTTCGATTTTTTCTTATTTGTGATTTATTATCAGCGTTTTACATATCCTAGTTATATATGATTATACAGCAAATTACATGACACTGGCTATTATAATAAAAGCCATTAAAATAAAAATAAAAATAATCATGGATCATGGTAGTATCTACTTAATAAATTTAGTAATCTGTGGGATCATGGATTGAAGTATTTTGGAATAACTCGTGTATGAAGAATTTATCGTATTCAGAAATTCAGGTTACTCGAGATTGAGTGCCTTGTGTTCCTGCATCTTGGGGATAACACATTTTATCAAGCATGACCGATTCTCAAGAAAGTATATGCTATGAAAAAGCTTTAGAGTACTGGTCGGAAATCCCGGCTACGGTTGATGGTGTACTCGGAGGTTTTGGCTTTATTTCAGATGTAGACATTCAAGGATCCAGAATGTTTCTACAGTCTATTCTCTCGTCCGAAAATCCACCGTCTACTAATTTAGCTCTTGACTGTGGAGCCGGCATTGGAAGAATATCTAAGTATTTACTAATACCTCATTTCAGCTTAGTGGATGTTATTGAACCAGATGAAAAATTCATAAACACCATTAGGGAATATGTTGGAAGTAATGCAGACAAATTAGGAAATTTGTATAAAGTGAGTTTACAAGAATTTAGACCAGAGAAAAAATATGACGTAATTTGGAACCAGTGGGTTTTAGGATATTTAAAAGATGATGACTTGCTTTCATATTTAACATATTGCAGGTAAATATGAGAAATCTTTTCGTTTACATTTATGTATAACTAGCTGTGCCCGCGGTTTCGCCTGCGTGGAATTCGGTCTGTGTCAGTCTGCCGCAAAACCAGCTCGGCTGCAGAGGACAGGCAGAATGGAACATCGAAATACCATCACTCCTCTTCCCCTGCGATCCCACCTCAGCCGCCGAGGATAGGGAGAACGGCTTACCGCAATACCGACACTCCTTTTCCTCGATGGTCCACCTTCGGCGCATCACAAGCGGGCTTAACCAGCCCACTTGGAGCATCCTCCTCGGGCCAGCCCGCACCTCAAACAGGCCGGCCCTGGTTGCCTCTTCGCTTCACCGTGGGTGACCAAGCCACGGATACTAAGCCCCTCCACCACGATAAGGTGAGCAACCCGCGGGGGGCCGCAGTTCTAACCTAACCTAACCCACTTCTAGCAACAGTTCGGGTTTGCAGGTTCGCAGTTCAGCCTAATTTATTTATGCCGAATTTTTATGCAATAAATATTTTATGCCGAATTTAACATGATGCGGCACGACAGGCACCCGTAATAATTACTAAAACATGAGTGTTCATTTGAATATCACGGATTTCATTTTTCCGACCTTACAAAAAACGGAATTTCTGAATACCGAATTACTAAAGTAAAACGTGAGTCTTTATTTGAATATCACGAATTTCATTTTTCCGACCTTCCAAAAGACCGAATTATTTAATTTCCGTTAGGACAATGACTTTTCGGAATTTAGGAATTCGGAAAAGTGTAATATCGAAACTTTAAGCTTTCGGTCAAGTGACAATCGGATTTTGAGTTTTCGGAAATAGCAGTCGTGATTTTATTCCATTGTGTTTTTAAAAATCGTAATTTTGATATTTCGGACTTAAAAAAAATCGGGATTATGAAAATCGTGGTTATAAAAATCGGAAAAACGTATTTCGGAATATTTGGGTGTTCCCCATGGGGACGCGTATAAGTCCCAAATCGTTTGACATTTACTCCGCAAACGACATAGAAAAATGTTTTTTTTTTAAAGTACCAACCTTCGTGGCCATTAAGAGGAAAGGGCACGGCCGCTTCTCCATACAAACGCAGTCTCCATTTCCATTTTCCTGTATCATTATGAAAAAAAATTTTTTTTCATATTTTTTGTGTTTTCCGGAATGGTCTCATTTTGATATCATAAATGAATTCGGCATAAGTACCCGATTTATTTTAACCCCTTTTTCACCACGTTGGGGGATGAATTTTCAAAAACGCTGAAATTAGTTTTCTTGTACTTCAATAATATATTTTTTTACGAAGTTTCAAATTGCTACCTTAAAATAAATCTTGAATCCCATACAAACTTTCATCCCCTTTTTAACCCCCTAGGGGTAAAATTTCTCAAATTTTTATAGCTGGCCGTGGATTTTTTTGACAGATTAGTAAAGTTTGCATCAAAATCCGTTCAGCCGTTTTCATTTGATGCGCGGTCAAATAAACAGACAAAAATTCTAAAAACTCTTGGAACGTGTTCTGTTATCGATTCTAAGTATCCCCAGCTAATTTTTTTTCGAATATCTTCCATGTACGCTTTATTATATGTATAGATAGATAGATGTTTATCATGGGCAGAGCCTGGAATTTGATCTATAATAAATGTTATAAATGTAATAATTAGTTAGCAGCTTCCTATACATATATAGGCATTTATGTAAATTTATTATTATTTAGTAATTCATTTCTTAAAAACCAAGTTAGGAATTATCCTAACATGTACAAGGTTATGTACCTAAAATTAGAACTAAAACAAAATAAAATAAAATTAAGAAATTTATTCCATTTTAAGTATTTTAATTTTTAACATAATATGATAAATGTCTTTATAAAGTTATTTAATATTAACTTGATATTAACTAATTATTCTGTTATAGAGATGGGCCGAATATTCAGTAATTATTCGATATTCGGCATATTTTTCAATGTTCGTATTCGGCTGAATAGTTTCGGTTCAAACTGCCGAATATTTACCGAATAAATATATTCTCTTTTAAGGGTGTCCTATAGCGGGTGTACTTCGCGCTCAGCCATGAGACGGTTCCGTTTCTTTAGCCGGTCCAGAGGGGAAAGGTCAAAAACATGTGCGGAGTGCAGTTCGCGGACCTGTATGAACTTGTTTTAGGCAGTTTTAGCCCAACCAAATATTCAGTTTTGTATGATCTGAACCGAATATTCTTATTCGGCAAAGTCCATATTTGGCCCATCTCTATTCTGTTACCAGTAGTCATGTTGATAAGTTCAGTTGTTACACTTACACTTATACAGATGCATTTAGAAATCAACAATCATCCATGTTAGAAAACCCATCATAGTGTTACTTTTGCTGGACAACTAATTCCGTGCACGGCAGGAAGAAGTTTATTAAGTCGAGATAATTTATTGAAGAAATTTGAACTTAAAATAGAATTACATAAGGTTCAAATGTCTTCCGTTTTTCCCGCCACTTATCACCTTCTTACCGCCGTGTATGGAATTATACATTCATAATAAGAAAAAAAACAATGGGATCTGTAATATAAGCAATATTATACATTTTTCTTATTTGATTTCAGGGATGCCCTGTCAGAAAATGGAGTTATTATTGTTAAAGAAAATGTGACATCTACTGGCAAAACAGAAAAAGATGATGCTGATTCATCAGTTACAAGACCATTGAAAGAATACATAAAAATCTTTGGCAAAGCCAAATTGAAAAGGATAAAACAGTGTAAACAAACAAATTTTCCAAATGGTATATATCCGGTGTACATGTTTGCTCTTATACCTAACTTGACATCAGAAGGAGATAGTAATGATGTTAAGTTATGATATATCTAGTCGTATTTTCATTCAATGTGTAATGGTTACAAATGTAATGGATTTTGATCAATATAACTGAAAACATCTTACGGTTTTTAAATGATTTCAAAATGCTTAACACTCAGTAAAGACTATTACACAGTTAACACACTGATACGGGTTCGCAAGCCACTCCAGGGTGTAAGTTAGCACTATAGCCGATGCCCATACGTACGTAGCAATGTCCCATTTGAAAACACTAGGGCGGCATGCGGATCTGCATCGTATATGAATATTGCTGTATAAGTTTTAAAAGCTTTTTTTTTTTCAGTGCAATCTGAACATCCAGTAATGTTAAAATAGAATTCCATTAATAGTCATATACCAGGCGTGGCTCACTCCGCGATTTCGTCGCGCTATTATTTTTTATTAACCCAATTTGCTTTAAGTATAACAAGGTTATAAGTGTAACAAGGTTCAACCTTGTTATATAGCAAATTGGGTTGAATTTATTTTATTTGAGAAAGAACTGAAATAAAAGAAGTGCTACTTTAATTTTTAGTTTATCAAAGCTTCTAATCAAGTAATCAGATTGAAATTGTGTGAACATTCTAATTGGGCTTTACGTTCAAGATGGTTCAAGCGATTACGAGCGAGTTACGTTACGTGGGTTCAAGCGAAAAACAAAACTTTACGTGTATGGGAGGTTTTCCTTACTTTTTATTTACGCATATGCCCTAGTTGGCTACCACCAGTTTGGCAGTGACATAATCGCTATCGAGAACGTAACTTACTTTCTATGCATCTCGCTCGTACTCGTATATGAGTGCGAGCGAGATGTATAGAAAGTTAATTACGTAGACATAGCGTATATGTCAGTTTTGACACTGTCAGTAATACGGGTACTGGTGATTGAGAAACTTACAGAATACTTAATGTACAGACACTCAAGACAGACAGATCGAGTACATATCGAAACTAAGGGTTTCTAGTTGACTACGGACCTCTTCTGGGGTCTGGGGCTGATAACTATATTCGGGTTCAGCATCTCCAGAGGAGAACCTAAGCAATAAAAAAAAATAAAAATTCAAGTAAACTAACAGCTAGGTATACAATTTATTGTAGGCATCAGGTCAAATTCGCAAAACTCTTGTAAGAGACATTGGGGTTAGTGCGGACTATTTTCAACTAGTTTGGATCATGGTTTATTTTTTTGTTCACTTTCGAGTTTTAAAGAAATGTCCAATTATATAGAATTTATTATTCGTTATTCTTAAGTATATAAAAACGTATTTAAATAACTTAAAAAACTAATTTGTGTTAGCCTTTATAGCTAGGCTAGGTAAACTTAGTTATTCAGTACCTCATATCTTCTAATAGGAGCCATGTCGATATTGAAATTACTAACTTTAATATAATTTCTAATATATTCTCGGTCACTCTCTGTTAGTGAAGTCCAACTTTCCAACTCTACTAGTATTCGTAGGCTCATACAACTCTGAACAATCCTTTCAATCGATACTATAGTTAAAAAATCGGAATGCATGATCCGAAATTCTTTTAAATGAATCAGGGGATTTTTATCTAAAAGTTTAAATACAAATTCATCTGTTATATTAACGGCGGTACCTAAGTGAACATATTGTACATTTAAGCAATTAGCAAGAACAAAAGATAATTGATCGTCATTGCAAGTTGCCACACAAGTAAACTTTTTTAGATTTCGGAATGGCAATAACTCTAACTTTTTTGTATATAACGACGTATGTTGTATTAACGTACAATTATAGAGAGTTAAATGTTCTAGAAGAGGGCACATCTGGCTAATATACATTAAAGCGTTTAAATCTATTTGATCCACGTGTTCAAGGTGTAGATGTATGATGTTACAGCCCTTAACTTGAAGTATCTGTTTAACTTGATCCCCGTAGAAATCACACGACAGTAATTTAAGCTCACAAAGGTCCTTAAGACCTATGAGCATCATTAAATCGCCATGCACAGCGTTGTGGAAGACGGTCATGCTTCGTATATCCGGACACATATCTACTGCTAACTGCAAGTGGTTTGCCGGTGCATATCGACTAACATATGTTTTCAATTTTAATGGTCTAGCAGAAGAAGTTGTCAAATCAATGTATTCTAAAACTTTACCAATATCGTCACAGCGCCCAATGTCCTCAAGATTTTTACTCTTAATGAGTAATCTTGCAAAGCCTTCATATGTCACAGATGTCCTGTATAGTTGTATAGTTTTCAGGGTTAGTAACTTAGCCAAGATGTTAATACTTTCATTTGTCACGCATTTGGAACTAGACACATCCAACTTTTCGATTTTTTTACAATTTTGTATTATGCAATGCAAGATATTATCGGTACAATCGTAGTTTATTGTCAAGTATTTAAGATTATGAAGTTGTTTGAGTGCTTCAATAATGGATCCTTCCATGTCGGCTGTTTTCCAGCCTCCAGAGAGGGATCCCAGGTTCAGGTAAACTAGACCTGAGAGCATTTGTAATTTTGAATAGAAAACGCTACGCATCATTTTTGGTATGATGTCGATAGAAACATAAGTCAAATTTCTTGTAAACAAAGTCTCGACCATTCTCACAATGACATTCATTTCACTGACAAACTTTCCCATAGATCCTCGGAAGTGTGCCTTCTTAGTGTTTTCCAACAGCGTCGACAGCGCTCTTATAACTTCAGTTACCAGCAAATCATGAACCATCCATGGAACGTTGTAATCAATGTAATTACGAATACTATCGATGTGACGCGATAGTAATATTTGAGCAATGGTAGTGTCCCGCTGAGCTTGTGCTGAAATGGGCGCCATGAGAAGCTCCGCCTGTACTGCAATCCAGTCACCAAGCCTGCTCAAAGCTAAGCTTTCAAGCGGTTTTGGTTGTTTGTATCTCGACATTGTCCTTGGACTGAAAAATAATAAATAAAATAAAATAAAATTCATTTATTTCGGACAATTCGGAATCCATATATCATATATCACAATTTACATATCAAATATAAAATATTAAAATTAAAATTAAATCAACTTTAAAAAAAAATACAGCATTGTTTAAATTATAAATTTACAATTAAAATAAATAATTAAATTAAATCAAAACGGTTACATCTGCGAACGGATCCAAAAACAAAGCCATTGGAAAAGGAACAGTTGACTTATTAGCGAACGTCCATGGTCGCCAAGAAAGAATTCAACTATGCGATGTCTGGTACGTCCCTGAAATTAAACGAAACCTGTTTTCTGTACTTGCTGCTCAAGATAAACTTGAGAATAGTGTCTTCACATCTGAAAGAGAATCCTGTCAATTGATACATGATGGAAAGGTTAAACTGATTGGAACGCGAATCAAAAATGGAGGACTCTACAAGCTGAAAGTTACTGTATCGAATCAAACTCCAGAATTAAACATCGTGTCAACAGAAAACACTTTACAACTATCACGAAAGATTTGCTCATCAGAACAAAAGACACGTTAAACAGTTGATTGAAAAGGAACTTGGCATCAAAGTTAAACTTGATTCTGAATTATGCACTGGATGCGTCTACGGAAAAGCACATAGACATAAATTTGGAACAAGACAACAAGCTAATGAACCAGGTGAGATTATACATACTGACGTATGTGGCCCTTTTCCAAATTCATTCACGAAACTACGTTATTTTGTATTGTTCAAGGACGGCTACAGCAAATATCGTCATGTTTACTTCATGAAGCATAAGTCTGAAGTTAAAGACAAGCTCGTGCAGATGATCAACGAAGCAAAGACAACTGGCCATACCATAAAAACAATACTGAGCGCCAACGGTGGTGAATTTAAAAATGAAGCAGTTGAGAAAATACTTCAAACTCGTGGTATCCAACACCGATTGACAATGCCTTACACAGCTGAGCAAAATGGATCAAGCGCAAGAGAAAATCGCACCCTGGTAGAAGCTGCTCGCACCATGATGCACGCTCACGAGGAACTCCCACTTGCCTGTTGGTCAGAGCTCGTCAATACGGCTGCTTACATTCTAAACAGAACCGGACCAACTTCTCAAGAAGGAAAGTCACCATTCGAACTCTGGTTTGGAAAGAAACCTGCCATAAAACATTTAAGAGTCATTGGAACAGAATGTTTTGCACACGATCCTAAGCAAAAGCGAACAAAGATGTCCAAGAAAGCCCAAAAATGTATTTTAATTGGCTACGAAGGTGATGATGGCTATCGGTTGCTGAGTTTTAATAAAAATAACGAACCGACTCTGATCAGATCGAGAGACGTAACCTTTAACGAATCTATAATCAGATCTGTTGGATTAATACCGCTCCTTCACTCATGATTTCATGAATTATCACCACTCTACCAATGGACCCAAAAATGAACACGTCTCCAGGTCTCCCTCCACCCACAGTACCCACACTAACCGTCCAAAAATTAACGGCCTTATTCAAATCGACCCAAATACGAACGCGCCCCTACACTAACCGACCATAAATGAACGCCCCTCCACTAACCAGCCAAAACTGAACGTAAATAGTAGTGGATATCTGTTTTGCAAGTAATTGAACGTCTCTCTTTACCCCAACGCACCTTGGTAAAAATTTTCTGTAAGATGTCAGTATAATCCATTGAAATGGTACATTTTGCCTTGCATGAAATCGGGCAGTTCTGTTTTTTTATATGTTCTATGTGATGAAGTGGTTATGGCAAATCCGAGTTTTCGACCTCGGAAACCCAGCGCATCATTGTCAAATTTTTGAAAAACCTAAATTTTCTGACTTTTTAGTTTCTGCCAATTTTTACCAATAAGGGCTTGTTTTACGGCAAATGTCACTATTAACTTGCTATGAACACTTTAAAGAAGACTAAATTCTTAACAAAGTATGTTAAATTGGTTAAAGTGAGAAGGCGATAAACTGAATATATATAGTTTGTCAAAGGACTGTCACATTTCAAACGTAGACAGAGAGAATCATACCATCTTTGTCTTACACAAGTACTAGCGCCCAAAAGAAAGGGATGAATATGATTTTCCTGGTTGTTACTGACTGACAGATTGGTTTGACCAACTATATTTTGTAAGATACAGTTGTTCAAAAATTTACAATATAATTTTTTTTACACTTTTTTTTAGTTTCTGCCAATTTTTACCAACAAGCACTTATTTTACGGCAAATGTCACTATGAACACTTTAAAGAAGACTAAATTATCAACAAAACGTGACCAATTTGGTCTATTAAGACCTGATAGTTCTTTAGATACAGCTATTCCAAGTTGCTGAGGTGAGTAAACAAAATAATAGAAGGGTTGTACATTTTGCCTTGCATCAATCTTGCATACCCTTATTATACGTGCCGCACGTATGGTGCTAGTTACCGTACTAGTACGCACGTAATGTCGAAAATTTTAAGGGCCATATATGTACTGTAAAACGTTGTACAATACACGTGCGAAAAGGAATTCGCAACTCGTGTCGATTTAAACCTTCGGTGTCGTGTTTTAATTTATCGCCACTCGTTAAATTGCGAATTTCCTACTTTTCGCACTTGTAATGTAATACTGTACTATTTCATGCATGTAGCCTCAATGGGCTTGAATTGAATTGAAATGTAAATTAATTTAATTGAATATACGGAATATAAGTACCTAATGTATCGTTGTCGAAATATTAATAGGTACAAGTGCTACAGTCTGCATGTGCCCTAACATAAGTCTACAACTCTACATTCTATCTATGTATAAGTACAACTGGTATGGCGACGAAGCACCTTAGGTACAAGGACTAACTGTACAAGTTGTTTGAGGAACCGGTGCAAATTATTTTTCATCATTCATAACACAATCCTCATTTATTTAAAATAACGCGCGGGTAAGCAAAATTCAGCGTCCATGCATTTAATGGGTAGTAAATAATCAATTAATCATCATATTAATCTATAGGTATTATCTAATCTTATTACTTTATATCTGGGAAACACTTTCGTCTGTCTCGATTTAGATTTTACGCACTTACCTTTATCAGCGCCTAGCTAGACTTTAGTCATAATATATAATTATGGAACAGGCTATGCCGATGCCGTTATAAAAAGTAAATAAGTAATATTATATTTTAATACACTCAAATCACTTCCCAACAGTTGGTGTATTTACGAACAAAACTGAAAGGAACAGAAACATGAATGATCAAAATAACGCTGAGGTATATTTTTAGATGAACGATGATAGAGTGTGTTCGCTCTGGCGATCTTATTTCTGTTACTCATTGAGCTCATTTACCTAAGTAGACTCGGGATTCTCGGGAAAATCAGGTAGGTAGAGTTAAACCAAGATAAATCTGCAACGACTTTGTTATTTATAGTCTGTCAAAAGGCTTTGTCAGTAGAAAAAGGCGCGAAATTCAAATTTTGTGTGGGACGATAACCCTTCGCGCCTACATTTTTTAATACGTCATAATTTCATATAAGTTTGACACTTAAAATAACACTTGCATAGTTTACTATAGGCTAACAAAATCGCTGCATGTATTATCTAAGATTATAGGATAGGTATTTGAGTATTTCAGTTTCAATGAATCGTCCAAGCTGAACTTAAATATTGAAAGTAAAATCCTTCATATGGAGCCCTAATGCCGTTTGATAGAAGTTTCCCCACAACAACTGCAATCAGAATCAGAGAGCCCACCCTGACCAACCAACCAACGTCGAAAAATCTAAAATTTGTATAGTCTGTCAAGCCATTTCCGTCAGTAGAAAAAGCGGCAAATTTAAAAAATGGAGATAGATTTAATGGATTATTAATGGACGATAGATGAGATTGACGCCAATTTGTTTGACCGTCTAGATTCACTTTTAGCAAGAGTCTTTACTTAAGCTGCCTGGCAACCTTGCATTTATTGTCAAATTCGATATGACAATGGTATGACGGGTATGAGTGGTATGACACATGATCATTTCATGATCAACATTCATCTTGATCAAGTGACACTCAATTGACCAGCCGTATATGAGCAATGAATGAGCGATTATAATCTATTTTATTTATCCTGAAAATATACTTTCCAAGCGAAGTATAATTTCAAATTAAGTTAATCGATAACTAATGTGAAGTTTACTGCAGTGTGCCTATTGGATAATATTTTGGAACATTATTTTTAATGAAGCGACCTGTCTTTGAAAATAAATAAATGACTCTCCCGCTGCCGATAGCGCCTTGCGCCAAAAGGGATGGCCTGAGCGGGCTGAGCTGCGAACAATTCGAGTACGCTAGCACCATGGCTACAACATTGCTGGCACCAGTGAAAACTGAGAGAGAGATCCTGGAGCACTCGATGTCGGAAGATGACCCGAACGCGAACACTCAGCTCTCCAGTGAAGTGGGGAAGCAGCCGCGCTGGGGCCCGCGGCACCGAGGGGCGCAGGAACTGGCTGAACTCTACAGTCCAGGTGACTCTTGCACACTTCCCATTACTCAACATCAACTTGAACATATTCTAATCTAACTAAAAGTAAGAATAATAATGATTAAGTGATCCCGTAATAAAGTGCACTTAGCATATTACAGAATAGAAGTTCTCAATTATTTTTAATGATAGATAATTTTATTTAATGAGATATATAAACTTATTAAGCACATTCTGACTGAGTTCCTGAGTATAGCAAAGGGGGGGCCGCTCTTGGGACTTAGAAACTTTCAGTGTAATTTTTTTTTGCCAACATAACACCAGATTTTTATTATTTTGTCATGTAAGAAATGTCAAATTAAGTATATTGTGTCATGTAACATTTTTCTCTAGGATCAATAATTATGGAGATAGGCGAGGTTGTAACTGATAATAGTAGGTAACATAACATGTCTGTTCTGGCGCGGTCTGTTTGATTGTGGTCAACCTAACACACTCCTCCTCGCTTTGTTCAGCATCGCACCTATCTTGCCTCTGTTACTTAAGTTTACTAAGTTCCTAACGCCTTTAAAAATTAAAGGGGTAGTAATCTACCCCTTCTATCTTCATAATGGTTTATCTTAGAGAAAAATGATACATAACAAAAGATACTTATTTTAACATTTCTTCCAAAATGAAGTAATGACGAAGCCTGTAGCTGATTTGTTGTTGTAGGCACTTGACGAAGCCTGCGTTGCTGATCATGAACTATGTATATTTCATCATTATTAACATAATAGTAATAAAAAGTTGGTGTTGTTTAAAAAAAAAATGACACTGAAATTTTCTCCCCCTTTAATTGCTATACCCCAACCAAAAAAGCTTTAGAACTTTATAGTTTTTCTTCAGTCATGTTACTTAGCCATGATCTCGCCTTCTTTACTTGCTTTTTCTTGAACTCATTATTTTTACTATTTCTAGAACCCATTACATCTCAAAATATTTCTCAACATGATATCTGAAAGAAAATGTGATTTTTCCTTGATTAATTACTGGAGATGCACCGGATATTTGGTTACTATCCGATATCCGGCCTATCTGGCCCTAATTTTAGTATCCGCCCAGATACCGGATAGTGACGCACAATCTGGACAGATACCGAAAGTAACTTTATCTGATTTTGGAGTATTATTATTATTACTAGAGACCCGTTGCGGCGTCAAAACGCCGCTAGAGTATGGTTCTAAAAGTTAGGTTGCCTGTCCACTGGAGCGGAGCGGTAAGCGGGGAAAAAATCCAGCAATAGAATTTCATTAAAACTTCAGAGCGGAGATTTTATGCCATTCAATCGGTGGATTTTTTCCTCGCTCATCGCTCCGCCACCTCGCTCCGCTCCTGTGGACAGGCAGCCTAAGACTGAACGCTTAATGAAATCAGGAAATGTGACGTCTTCAGATGAATCACTGGCTGTCACTATCTATTTGATGCTGACTATACCCACAGAATATGAAATCTTACACATAATTATTTCTTATAAAATGGCGACACGTTTGTATAATTTTAGCGTATTATATTTCGGTCGCGTAGCACCTAATACCAGCATTTTTGTGATCGTTAGTTTTGATGCAAAAAAGACATAATTATTGTCTATCTTTTCGCATCTTTCTAAACTAAAAATCATGATACGCGACCGCGATATGATACGGTAAATCAAGATTTCGTGGAAAGGATGCCTTCTTGTCATTTGGCTCTCATGCCTAAAATTTCATAGGGCTAGAGTATAATTTCTGTCACTCTAATTACGCCTTCATTGGAGTAAAATAGAAAGATCCCCGCAATTTGCGAATTTCGGTTTTCGCGGTAGACCCTCTGACCTAATAATAGACATAGTATATACACGTAGTTTTAGACATGAAACCGAGCGACCAGGGGTAAGAGAAAGACATATTCATGTATTGACAGTTTCATGTATGGCAGCATAATCCTTTTTAGGGTTCCGTACCCAAAGGGTAAAAACGGGACCCTATTACTAAGACTCCGCTGTCCGTCTGTTGAAATTTTCACAGATGATGTATTTTTGTTGCAGCTACAACAACAAATACTAAAAAGTACGGAACCCTCGGTGGGCGAGTCCGACTCGCACTTGGCCGGTTTTTTCTCTTTCACTCTTATAAATTTCGGTATTTCGCCATCGCCTCCATTTCATTCGGCATTTTTTCATGGTCGGGTTATGCCATCATAGCAAACCCGACCATTACATGAAAAAATGCCCGGTCGGTGATAAAAATAAAGCATGGCACTATTTTCTCCTTCCTCTTATAGGAATCGCAATAAGACTATCTTTCTCTATCAAAGAGTGTCAGGCCCTTGAACCTAATTTAGTTTTTTTAAATTTACTTTTTTGAAAGTCTGTAGAACGACTGGACCGCGACCTTGGTACCGTCAAAATATCTCTTTCTCGCTCTCGGCGTACGGCCCCCACCTTAAGCGCCTAACACATTACCGCACCGCACCGGTCATTGTGCGATGCACCTATAAGTAAGAGCGAGAAAGAGATATTGCTTTCTCGTTCTTACTTATGGGTGCGTCACACAATGACCTTGGTGCGGTGCGGTGCGGTAACAAACTATCGTAAAAGCCGTTAGAGACTACCACACCTCACCGCGACCTTGGTGCGATGCGGCGCACGTATCGATAGTGTGCAAGGTTGTCACTGTACATACGTTAAGGACGCAGCTATATGTTAGAGCGAGTAGGAGATTTTGACCGCACCAATACGGCTTTTCGAGATATTCTCTTTCTCGCTCTCACTTATGTGTGTGGCGCACCAAGATCGCGGTGCGGTGCGGTAGTCTGTTACGGCTTTTACACACGATCGCACATACGCCGCACCGCACCAAGGGCGCGAACCGATGCGGAAAATGGGGTTGGCCGGTCGACATAATTAGCAGAGGGCGCCAGCATAGCTTGCCCTGTCAATCCCTACAATTGAGTCAAATTTTTGTTTTTTTTAATGCCCTGGATGCCAGCCCTTTAAGGGGCAAGCTATGATGGCGCCATCTCTGCAAACCTTTGACAGTTGCCAACCCCATTGGCTGACCGTTTACCTTAAAGATCCGACATCATTTAACATCCTCATAAGAACAAACCTCGCCGTACGTGCGTTTTGAAGTAAATATAGATGCTTTTCCCCACCGTTTTGTATGGTTTATGGTGGGCTACAAATTCTGTCCCTTACGGGCGCACGCGGTAAGCCACTTCTATAGGATCCTACCTTCTATGTGCCAAAGCAACAATAAAATAAACATGTGTCATCTTGATGAGTACGATGTGGATGACACATGTCTGACATGTTGTCAAACACAATAATAAAATTTTATGGTGTTTTAATATAATTTTTCTACTCGTCGAGTATAATCTGTGTATTACGACTTCATATGCGACACTACAACCTTACTCTTTTCAACGTTGGATAGTCTATGGCACTTCCGACTTAAGCATAAGAATTTTATCGATACGGTTTAGTCAATTATAAAAATTTTGAAAATAGAACTACATACATTTCAGTAAAATATTTCTTGTTTAAGGAGACTCGATTTAATGCAAATTAGCCTACTTTAACACGCTGCTGCGTCGCATCTGCTTTGTGATTGGTTGGCCAACAATTGCTTCATAAGTCATAAACGCGCATGTGACACCCTTCATATAGCAAAATCCATATCCTACTAAAACCGCTTAGCGTTGCTTGTTAGTCTCCATAGGCTACGGTGGCCAAAATCGAGAAAAAAAACTGTCTTAAAATTGAATTTAGCGCGGAGCAGGCCTCATGAGTTACGAGGAGGTGCCGTTGACCAACCCGCCGGGGGCGCCGGGCCCGGCGGCCGGGGCGCGTACGAGTATGAAGGTATCGCGGGCTGCGGCAGCTCGCGAATCTTAGCTGTATACTTTTGGTTTGTTTGCCTAAGTATATGATTCTACTAGTTGAAAGTTTTATTTTTTTGTCTCGTAGAAAAAGTATTGTATACAATAGTGATATAATCAAGCTTTTCAATCTCGTACCTTAACTTAAGCAACTCAGCAAGCTTCGTTGCTTAAACACGGTACTCGACTGAAAAGCTCTCTTTTATATCACGATTGTATAAAATACTATTTTAGTGTGGTGTATGCATGTTACAGTCTCAAAACAAATATTTGAATGGATTGGATACCTTACATACATTGGATATAGGTTTGAGTTCAATTCAATCTCAATTCAGAACAAAGGTCACGTGGTACATTTTTTCAAATTTAACTGTTTAGTACTTTTTCGGGAAAAAATCAAAAAACTAAGAGCTTATATTATTGCAAATCTGTAGCATGAGACGAATCCAATGACATATAATTTATTAAAATCGGACCATAACTAGATCTGATGGGATGTACAAAAATCGGCCTCGCCGAATATATATATATAGATTATTATATACGAATGCACAGGCAGCTTAAAATAGCTGATACGTGCATATCAATGTCCTGCACTTGTGTTTTGTCCATTCGTAAAATGTTTGTCGAGTCTGTTTTTAAAGGAGTTCACTGAAGGCGCACTGATTACGGATTCGGGCAAACTGTTCCACACTTTCACTACACGGTTAGACCGGAAGTGTCGTCTTGGGTTGCTACTACTCTGCGTCCGTGCCAGCTTCAGAGAATGTCCTCTCAGTCTGTCATTCATATTCCGAGTGAAAATGTCACTTAACCCGGGTACGTTGTAGTGTCCTGTGAGTATTTTGTATGTTTCTATTAAGTCACCACGTTGCCTTCGCTGCTCCAAGGTTGTCAGGCCCAATTCCTTTAACCTATCTTCGTAAGATCGGTTGCGAAGAGATGGCACTCTTTCAATAAGGTTGATGTCCTTTCGGAAATATGGATTCCAAATTTGGAAGGCATATTCCAATAGGCTATTTGACTAATTTTTGAAAATGGTTTTAATTGATTGTTTATGACTTAATAATTACACTACATTGATATTTCCGTGAAATTTCCTGTATTAAATATAAAAAAATAATGTTAAAGTTTATTTATTTTGAACGCGCCTTAAACGCTGTTTTTGCAAAGGGGCTAATCACGTGACACGTGTGACGTCACACGCGAGTAAACTCAGTCAATGACCTTAGTAAATCTTATGGTTTATGTGCATTGAATTGATTATTTCACTGTAAAATGGTATATAAATGGTGTATAGTGCCGCAATGTTCAAGTACGACTATAAAAAATCCAGATAAATTGTTTGTTTCCGTTCCAACGAATCCCAAAAAAAGAAAAATGTGGTTAAAACTAGCGCGAAGAGACCCAAAGAGCATTTTAGCGCATACAAATGTTTTTATGTGTGAAGACCACTTCGATGTAAGTAATATTTAACTGTAAATAAATATGGTAGTTAAAGCAGCAGATTTTGTTGTATTTAATGAAACAAGATCTAGGTATTTAATATATTACTACATAACCTCATAACATAGCTCTTTCAGCATTAGTAGGTTAGTTAGTAGCATACTTTTTCTTTCAAACTAAAGTGCATTATGGAGATACTATTCTCGTCATCGTATTCTATATATATATCGTCGTCGTATTCGTATCATCGAAATCGAAATGTTCGTAAATAAACAATTTCTACGTATACTCACACAGCTGTTTTTACATTTCTAAGTTCCGCAGCATAGTAATCTGGATTATCTTTAAAGAAAAGTGCAACCATTAATGCGTCTATGTCTGGTAGGTTGCCGCTATCAGCTTTCACATATTACGGCTCCATTTTGAGATTCTTATGAATATTGTGCTACTAGATATATATATATCAGATGATAGATATATATCAGAAAACTGTGGAACAATAACTAAAATTAACTAAATACAAATAAAACAGTTAAAACACTCAAGGCAATCAAGAATGTTTACCCGCGTGTGACGTCATCCGAGCCTTGACCAATCACAGAGCGTTCACGTCCCTGATGAAATTTCAAAAAATATTAAATTTTCTTTCGTTTATATTCCAAAAACTAAACATAATTTACATTCAAATATAGTGAAATATACTTTATTAGTTTATTATCTTTCAGGATGACAGCAATTCGTTATATATTTTTAATGATCTGATATACCCTATAATCCCCATATCTAAATCTAAATCTATTAGTACGAGTAATATACAGGCCGCAGAGAGTGATAAGAAAAATAAATTGACTCAAGTCGAAACCGGTTCGCTTCGAATAACGGAAAGTCAGGCGATCAGATGTTCTACCTCCGGCGCACAAAATGTTATGATTAGTAACAGCGATGCGATAAGCAAAGAGTGCTTGCATGAGAAACAGAGGGATGAATGGAAAACAGTTACTTACCGAAAAAAGGAATCTTCAAACCGATTTAATGGACAGGTGGGAACGGCGACTTGTGATATCAACAGCAAGTTCAGAGCGGCAGAGAAACAGATTCCTATCTTTATATCAAAAATACATCAGGATACGAATGAAAATGACATAATAGATTACATAAAAACAAAAACTCATGAAAGTGTGTCCTTAGAAAAAATTATAATGAAAAAAAAAGTCATAAGGCTTTTAAATTTTTTGTATACGAGAGTAAATTACCATTATTTCTTGATACTAGTCTGTGGCCTAAAGACATTGTATTTAGGAGGTTTGTGCATTTCAAGCACAGATATACGAACAGAGTTGCGTCTGAAGGCGGCACATAACTACATAATTTAATATAGCAATGGAACAACGCACAATTAAATTAACTAGTTTTAATTGTAAAAGTGTCAAACGATCAGTCGACTACGTTAGACAACTTTGTCAATTCTCCGATATAATCGCTTTGCAGGAATCGTGGCTATTACCTACTGAAATTTCATATCTAGGTAATATTAGCAGCGACTTCTCGATTACGGGAACATCGGCGGTGGACACATCCTCTGGTATGCTGAAAGGGCGACCGTACGGCGGAGTGGCACTTCTGTGGCGAAGTAATCTGTTTCAATGCATATCAGTGTTACAGTGCAGTAATCCACGCATATGTGCGGTTAAAATAGTGACTAGTGATCGGCCGTTTATAGTTGTCTGTGTCCTGTGCCCACGGATTGTTCAGACAACTTGCCCGAGTTCACGGATTGCCTTAGCGCGGTGAGTGCAATAGTGGATGAATGTGAAGTGGAATCAGTCTATATCCTAGGAGACTTTAACGCACATCCTGGTGAGTTATTTTTCACTGAACTTAGTAATTATTGTGATGAACAGAGCTGGGTGTGAGTTGATATAAACAGATTAGGACTTTCTTCTGATACCTATACTTTTATCAGTGAGGCGCACGGGTCTAGGCGCTGGCTAGACCACTGTATTGTGACACAATCGGCTATAAGTTCTGTTCGTAATGTACATGATAAGTGTGACGTAGTCTGGTCCGACCACTTTCCCCTCATATTAGAGTGTAATATAGGTGTACTAACTCCTAGATTAACTGCTGCGCCACTTAATAACGCTAATTACGCAGTATGGGGGGACAGAACAGAGGAGCAGATTGGGATATACACAAAAGAATGCGATAACAGGTTAAGAAATATCCATTTTCCTTCCGATTTTATAGATTGTAGCGATAAATGCTGTAGTGACCCCTATCATAAAATAATTTTAGATAACATGTATAGGGACATTGTATCTGCGCTCAGCCAGTCTGCCATAGTTAGTAAGGAAAATGTGGGACTTAAGAAAAAGAACAGAAATCGTATAGTCGGTTGGAATAGGCATGTGAAAGAGGCTCATTGGCGGGCGAGGCAGGCATTTCTTGTGTGGGTCTGTAGTGGCAAACCTGTAGTAGGCACTGAGTATATTAACATGTGTGAAAGTCGGCGTATATTTACGTCCCGACTAAAATGGTGTCAAGATCATCAAAATCAAATACAAATGGACATAATAGCATCACAACACTCAAAAAAAGATTTTAAGGCTTTTTGGAAGTCAACTAGCAAGTTAAATGTCAGGTCTGGCCCGCCGGCGAGCGTGGAGGGGGTAACGGATCATAAGGCTATTGCTAACATTTTCAGAGACCACTTTACTGTGCAACCTAGCGTAACACCTTCATGTGAAAGGGGGGCGGGCACTGGGACCATTATGAATAGACAGGCGACAAGGATATCGGTCTCAGAGGTAGCCAAATCCATTAAATCTATGTCTGGTGGTAAGTCGCCTGATCATGATGGCCTCAGTGTGGAACATCTACGTTATGCTGGTTGTCATATTTCGCGTGTACTTGCAATGTTTTATTCTCTGTGTATATCCCACTCCTACCTGCCAATCGACTTAATAAAAACCGTTGTCATACCAGTGGTGAAAAACAAGACAGGAGACCTAACTAGTAAAACTAACTATAGGCCGATATCGCTCGCTACTGTTATGGCAAAGGTACTGGACGGTGTGCTTAATGCGCAGTTGAATAAGAACCTTTCGTTACATGACAACCAGTTCGGGTTTAGGCCCGGGCTGTCTACTGAAAGTGCTATCCTGTGCCTTAAGCATACCGCCGCGTATTATGTTGACAGGAATACGCCAGTTTATGCTTGTTACCTTGATTTATCAAAAGCGTTTGATCTGGTTTCCTACGATATACTTTGGAAGAAACTAGAAGGAATTAACTTAGCTCCCGATCTGATAGGTATATTTAGATATTGGTATGGAAACCAGATCAACAACGTGAGATGGGCAGGTACATTGTCTGAGACATATAGGTTGGAATGTGGGGTGAGGCAGGGGGGGTTGAGCTCACCATCACTTTTCAACCTATATATGAACGAGCTGATTGTCGCGCTCAGCAGCATGCATGTGGGCTGTCACGTAGACGGGGTTAATATGAACAACTTGAGCTATGCCGACGACATGGTGCTGTTGAGTGCGTCAGTCTGTGGCATCAGAAGGTTGCTTAAAGTGTGTGAAGACTACGCACACACGCACGGTCTAAAATATAATACAAGCAAAAGTCAGTACATGGTGTTTGGGGTCGAGTCTAAAATCCCGTCAGTAATACCACCTATCAGACTCAACACGGTTGCCCTAGAAAGGGTATACCAGTACAAATATTTAGGTCATATAGTTACTGCCGACCTCAGGGACGATGCTGACATAGAACGGGAACGTAGGGCCTTATCGATCAGAGCTAATATGATTGCACGCAGATTTGCTCGGTGCTCAAAGGAGAGTAAAGTGACATTGTTTAGAGCTTTTTGCACAACATTTTACACCTGCAGTCTGTGGCGAAAGTTCACCCTGAAGTCGTATAAGGCCCTACAAGTACAATATAATAACGCGTTTAGGGCGCTGATGGGGCTGCCGCGATATTGCAGCGCGTCAGCTACTATGCGCCTGCGAGCCGCGTCCCTGGTGCGACGCGTCCGCGCCAGCTCCAACAGCGTCCTAGAAATGATTGCGGACAAGTTTTGTCCGTATATCACATTTTGCTGCGGACTTCATACGCCCGGCAGCACTGTGGTAAACACGTTGAGAAATAGATGAAGGGTGTCAATGTATTTACCACAGCTACCTACTTTAATGTAATTTTTGTAATTAATGTAATTTAATGTAATGTAATTTTTGTAGTTTTTGTTTAATGTTATCGTGTTAATGTTTGTGTTTTGTTTAATGTTTGTAATATGTATTATGTACTTATGAGTCACAGATACTCGAAATAAATGAATTTTAATTTTAATTTTATAAGGGTCTTACGTATGTTTTATTGAGCTTTATGAAAATATTCTTATCCATATAACGGTAAGCTTTCTTAATCATACCTAGTCGGCTCATAAGTTCTGTCATATACATAGTATCAAATAAAATCAAAAGTTTAGGTTAGGAAAAAAAAAAAAAAAAGTTTTTTTTTTTCCTCAGTCACCCGTTGACCACGAACGCTGTAAAGAGTTCGAAACGTCGGGATGTATTATAAATTCAATATACGCGATATAATCCGTTTTCATAGTTTTATTTCATGAGTAACTATCGCGGTAACCGAAGTCAAAAGTTTAAGTTTATTCCGTATAATTTGTACAGCGTTTGAAAGCTTATAAACTAGAGAATCTAAATGTATAACATTTATTCAAAATGACCGCCATAATTATCTACACAGGCTTGAAGTCTTCGTGGCCAGTCGTCAATGGATTCACGCACCACTTTCATATCGATATTGGCTACTGCCGTAGCAAGAGATTTTTTCAGCGAGTCTAGATTTGCATGAGGTTTTGAGCACACCTTTTCCTCTAAATACTGCCATATTTTATAGTCTAAAGGATTAAGATCTGGGCTAGAGGAGGGCCAATCTTCATGCCGTATAAAGTCGATTTTATTGGAGGCGAGCCAGGCTTGTGTAGACTTTGCCTTATAGGCTGGAGCAGAGTCCTGCTGGAAAACCCAATGCTGGTTTAGAAACATCGTATGGGATAGTGGTTTCACAATATTAGTCAACACCGTGTCTTGGTACACTTTGGCACTAGTTTTTACTCCTTTCTCACAAAAATGCATACTAGTGACGCCCGCATAAGAAACTCCCAGCCAAACCATCACAGATGAAGGGTGATGACCTCTTTGAATACGGGGAATGCTATTAGACGCTTCTTTACTATTGCGAGCGTACACTCTATCATTTTGTTTATTACAGTTTTCTTCTATGTCAAAAATTTTCTCGTCCGAAAACAGTATACAACGGTGCTTATTTTTAGCGTACTTCTTCAATAAAGCTTTAGATCTTTTAAGCCTTAAAGCTTTAAGCCGACCATTGAGAAGATGGCCAGTTTTTCGTTTATAAGCACGAAGTCTCAGGTCTTGATTAAGCACTCTTTTCACCGTGTTTTTGCTCAAACCCATCTGGAGGGCCATAACTTTTTGTTTCCTAGCGGGATTTCTGGCAATGCGTGCCCTAATTGCTTGTACAACCGCTGGAGTCCTAGCTGTACGCGGACGACCGCTTCTTTTCTTGTCATTTAAACTAGAGACCTCACTGTATCTTTCTATGGTACGATACACAAATCTTAGAGAATTTTAAATTTTCAAGTAGCTTAAAAATTTTAGTCGGCGAGTGACCACAACGATATAGTGCAATTATTGCGGTACGGCTATCTTTAAGCGTCCACTCCATGTTGAAGAAAACAGAAAATTGCAAAATTATACTACTCAAATATTTAATAAAGATTCGAAATTCAAATGCAGAACGGTTTTTGTTTTAGGAGTTCCAAATTTAAATTTTAAAGGCCAGTGACAGAACTTATGAGCCGACTAGGTATATAAAACAGAGTTAGCCTTTTTGGTAAAACCCAAAATGTGTTCCTCCCATTTTAAGTTATCAGCTATAACGACACCAAGATCTCGCTGGGAAGCAACACGTTGCAAATTTTTGGAGCCAATATTATATGTCTGCTTAAGGTTTTTTTTCCCTATATGAAGTACAGTGCACTTGTCTGCGTTGAGGGTTATAAGCCAATCTTTGGTCCATTGATAAATGCGGTCTAAGTCCTGCTGTATGATGTTATGGATAACAAGAGGGTTTCCCATAATCTTTGTGTCGTCAGCGAATAAAAACAAATCTGACTCTACAACTTGCCTAAGATCCGTCAGAAAAATCCCAAACAGCATTGGTCCAAGTACAGAACCCTGCGGGACTCCACTGTAGACGTCATGCGGATCCGAAAGGTGCCCTCCAACTCGTACACGAAACTTCCTCCCTGTCAAGAAGTATTTTATCCAATTGAGTAAATTTCCGCGAATTCCAAAATGCTCTAACTTGACAAGGAGTCTGTTTATCGGGACGCGGTCGAATGCTTTCTCGTAGTCCAGGTAAATAACATCCGCTGGAAGCTTTTCATTCCAGCTACTAGTCCATCTGTCAACACAACATAATAGGTTTGTTACCGTTGATTTCTTTGGGCTGAATCCGTGTTGTTCATCTATAATGACGTGCTCTCTTGCTATGAAGTTCCTCATCGCGCCTGTGAATTTTTTTTCCATTGCTTTACATATACATGTGAGGCTTATGGGACGATAATTACCCGCTATGAGTTTGCCTCCTTTTTTATATATAGGCGTAACGTTGGCATTCTTCCAATCAAGGGGCAATCGGTGCTCACGAAATGATAATGTCATTATATGGGCTAGCTGAGGTGCAAGGCCCTTAATACATTTATTTAGCAGAACTGCAGGTATTCCATCAGGTCCCATTGATGAGCTTTCGTCGAAAATCAAAATCGCCTTACTGACTAAATCCGGTGTGAACTCAACATTTTCAATTGGGTTATTAACCCTGGCTACATTAACTTCAGGGATTGGTTCGTTTAATGGCTCGCGTACATAATGAAATCTAAAACAGTCATACTCGAAGTCGTTGATTATAATTGAATACAGGACATGTGCGAGTCGGACTCGCCCACCGAGGGTTCCCTACTTTTTAGTATTTGTTGTTATAGCGGCAACAGAAGTACATCATCTGTGAAAATTTTTACCGACCCCACGGACGGACTGAGTCGCACCATAAGGGTTATTTTTGTACCTTTTTGGTACGGAACCCTAAAAACAACACGATAACGATTTAAATTGGGAAGTAGCCCATTCTAAACACTTATTGTTATTTAGCTATGTATTACGTATTTTAACTTAAAAAACCGGCCAAGTGCGAGTCGGACTCGCGCACCGAGGGTTCCGTACTTTTAGTTTTTGTTTAGTATTTGTTGTTATAGCGGCAACAGAAATACATAATCTCTGAAAATTTCAACTGTCTAGCTATCACGGTTCATGAGATACAGCCTGGTTACAGACAGACGGACAGCAGAGTCTTAGTAATAGGGTCCCGTTTTTACCCTTTGGGTACGGAACCCTAGAAATCATTCGATATCCGTCGATGTCGTGCTACACATTTACAATCGGGTCTATCGCGAATTTATTTTGTTACCTTTATTTATCGACGTTAGACCCGATATGTGATTTAATATGTGTTCAAAGCGCGAAGGTTTTAAATGTTATGATACTTATGATGTCGTGCTATTTCGACATTATCAAAGAAAATATTAGAAAGGTGGCAAACAAGTATTAAGTACCTACCTAATTATTAAAATGATTCCACCAAACAAATTGTAATTATCCCAAGTCCCAATATAACTTCGATCTGTGTACAGTCAAGGGCATAAATATATATACATTCCCAAAGTTTCAAAAATATGTGTACGCTCTTACACCTTAAACAATAAAGTCGTGTTCACATATTTTTGAGCCATTTATCTGTATCGAGTATAGATATTTTTGCCTTTTTGACTGTGAACACTGAAGTTTCAGCGATCTATTAGACAGAATTGGGCTTGTAAACTGTAATACCTACTCGCATTGTAAGGCTTTGACACGGGTATTGTTCGAATCAATATAAGTAGGAAGGTATAATTATATTAATTATCCCTGCCTACAAACATGACAAATGGGCGTCCTATCGTAGCTAACGTCAAATATAGGCGGCAAGGTGGCAATGGTTTATTCAGAAAATGGAGTCAACTTTATACTTAAGTATCGTCTACTTCATAACTCGTATCGATTAGCCGATAATAGTCGTTCGATTTGGAACTGAATTTTCTTTATACCCTTAAATTATTATACAAATAATTGCTCGTCACCATGTTATAAAGCGTGTTGACTGAAGTATAATAGTATACAGGCTGACATTTAATTGAGCGCATTCTTTTTATTAGGTAGTTGATAAGTAGGTAGGTACTAGAGTTAATTTTGCAGCCAATGGGCTCCTATCAATCGGGTGTTCAAAATAAATTGTTTCCGAGAAGTACTTAAATTGTTTCCTAGATATATAAAACTTAGATATAGCCAGATAATAAGGCTAATCTGGCCTCTAGCTTCATATTGTCCTAAACATTACTGATTACCTTCAATGAAACTTTTATATTTTTTACATGGAACAGTTTTTTTTTGTTTCGTTCGATTTAAAAGCAAAATAAAATCAGTTCGCTTTTTGAATACTATTGTTTCAAATTTAAGAGGATAGTAGACGACCGCTTTTACTTCTACATACAACCGGATTAAGTCTCACCTCGAAATCCTTCCAAAGATATGAAATTTGGTATGTAAGGTCTCTTTCATGTCCACACTATTTCACATTTGGGGACCTCGAGGAATCGCAGCCATCTTAGAAAATGTGTACCATCCTGGAGAAATTTGCGTTTTACTCTAAATATACGTTCTCTATGAAAATATGGTGTAAGGCAACATTAAAGCTTATTAAATTCTACACAAATAAGTCCTAGATAACTTTGCGGAAAAAATACATCTTGTTATAGAACATAATAGCTGAATCCAGATTAAGCGCTTATACCCTTTCAGGGGATATTCTCTTAATATGAAACTTGGAGGAATATGAATTCCACTTTAAATTTCATAACTTTGGAAGGATTTCGAGGTGAGACTTAATCCGATTGTACTAAAACGCGTAATCCTCATATTCTTCTCTGGATATTAACATAGAAAATGTTTTTACACAATATGATGTAAATACAGTGAAAGAATTTAATTTCAGTACCATTTTGAACCTGTGAACGGTCTGTCGTTGTCGTCTGCCTTGTTCGGTTGTCTGTCGTGAACTGGTCTGATTTTTGTCTTGTAATTGTCATATCTAATTTTAATTTAAATGTCGGTCGTTCCAAATATGTATGTCAGTCAGCCAGTCGGTCTATGTCAGGATTGTCAGGTCACCACGGAGGCTCTAGAAGCCACGACATCCCCACCTCCGTTATTGGACGTCTGCCAATACTCAAATGCTGAGGGGCTTCCAACCGCCGTGGCTTAGTCGAGTCGGGCCGTGTCAGGCTAGGTCAGATCAGACCACGTCAGGCCGTGTCAAGCCGGGTCTGACCTTGTCAATTCAATAAGTCGCGTCAAATAAAGTCAGGTCAAGTCGTCGCTTAAGTCAGTCAGGGCAGTCAGTTCAATCTTGCGTCGGTCTCACGTCAAGTCAACATAGTTTAGTCACCGGTTGATAGTAAAGTCCATGACTGGTCTGGACGTCTGCAACTCGGACCTGTCCGTCACGTCCCGGGTAAGTCTTCACAACTCTTCCTCGCGGCCACAGGTTGCGAGGTGATTGGCTGTAGGCTACGACGACTATGTTTCCTTCAGCGAAGGGGGGTTGAGGACTAGTACCACTTTTCGCGCCTTGTCAAGGTGGGTAGGTACTCCTTCAGACCTTCACCCAGCGCTTCCAAAGTAGGTCAGCCAGCCTCTGTGACTCCCGCCACGACCGTCGCAGGAGGTCCCCGTCGTTGAAGGTTCCGGAAGTTGCAGTTATTCCTGTCCGGTCGGTCATCGGAATGAGGGCTATCGTTTTTTTGCTCACCAGTTGGCGCCTCTGTTGATGGTGGTCCAAAAGACTAAAAAACAGCTGTCAGTCATTGAAGTGACAAGTGACATTTGACATTTCGAACTATGGAAAAGACCACCATCTACACTAGCGCCCCTAGCGGCGAATTCATACGCGTTAGCCCTCATTAGGAAGTCATTAGGCGTAAGTGGTAGGTCGTCCGCCGTTCACGATTGCTTCCGCCTCAGCCAGCAGAGTGGTGAGGGTGTCCTCCCTGGGGATCCTGGAATTAAGGGTGGCGCAGCGCAGTCTTCACGGCTGTATTAACTCGCTCCCAGCAGCCTCCCATGTGCGGAGGCTGCTGGGAGCGAGAAAGCTCCATTCTATCTGCCGAGGACTGCCGAAGCGAGTAAGCTCGTCTCGGTCGATGGGTCGCACGGCTTGCGTAAGCGGTCAGCTCCCCTGAAGGTGGTCGCGTTGTCCTTCCATATTGACATTCTTTTCGGGCATCCACGTCTGGCGATAAAACGTCGCAGAGACATTAGAGCGCTCGTCGTTGTCAGTTCGCTCACGAGCTCGCGAGATAGACTACCCGTCTTTTACTAAATGTATGAATTAAAGGGGGACGGGTAGTCTATCTCGCGGCGAGATACTGTCGCGACCATGCATGCTGAGTTCACTCAGTTCCCCATCAACTAGTTTTCGTAGATAGGTACTAGGTATTATACATACTGTATATTATAATACTACTTAATATTTTTATATTGCATTTAGTACAAGACAACGCGATCACAGAAGGTACCAAAAGATCTCTTGAATTAATTTGAGACGGCGAGGTTTAGGAACTTTTCTTAGACATGCAGTAGGTAATCTTGTCGAAGGCTTAGTGCAAAAGGAAATGGAATGGCTAAAAGATTTACTAGAAAGCTCTTTAAGTCAGTTAATTGAACTAAATACTAATGCCTGAATTAAAATTTTACTAATGCTATTAGTCCATTTTTTACATTTACGGGATCACTTGTTGAGTTCCCTATACCTAGGGCACTAAATCTGTTTTTCCATCAGAGATGTAAGTGGTAGCTAAATTGTGATTGATATCAAACTAAGCTATAAAAAAACTATTCCACCACCTTCTATTGCTTGCAAAAATCTTCAGCTCTCATCTTTACCTTACCATCCTATTGCTGAAATAAAGCTACCTTGAAATAATTGTAATACTGTGCCTTGAACCCGTTACCACCAGCTATAAAGATAAACGATCCTAATTGGTGGATATCAATCACATCCTTAGCTCAGCACAAGTCTGGTGGAGAAGCAGTCAATTGTAATGCATGAGATGATAATAACTTTTGTTTTGACAGGCAAGAGACTACAGGAATGGGTGTGCGTGGTGGTTTGTTGCACATTGTGCGTGTGTTCGGGCCTCCTGATGGCTCGGCACATTCGTGCTGATGTCTCCTTATTATTGGCGGCAATAGCTGGTGTTCTAACAGCTGACTTTGCTTCGGGTTTTGTGCACTGGGCTGCGGACACTTGGGGAGCAGTTGACCTACCTATTATTGGCAAAGTAATTAAAATTTTTGTAAATGCATTCAGCATTATATGTAATTTTTCTCACTTTAACACATATTCATAAATTTGCTATTGTGTTAATACATTATTTATAACTAACGCTGCTGAAACTACTAAAAGCAAATTCGTTAAATTACGTTTGATTTGCCTACTTTGACTCGCATGGCTTGGCATTACTACTGCAGTGACACACATTTCCAGTTTCTATTTACAAGTGCATAGTTTCTCAAACTAGATTTAAGGGGCTTGTGCCAGTCAAAACATTCACTCTTTAAGGCGGTCGTCACACTGCTCCGCATCTCGCAGCGGCGTCCGTTGATGCGTTTTTTAACTTTGTATGTAGAATCTTGATTTAGTATAGAAAAATCGCATGGTACGACACACTGGCTCCGCATCGACGCGCGGAGGTGCGAGACGCAAGACGACTCGCGCGCTCGGACGGAGACGCGGTGCGTCCCGCAGGGTATGTCACACCGAGCTCCGCAGTGCCGTACGGATTTTAGTGCAAAAAGGACGTAGACGCAATGGATATCGACGTCGATAAGTTTATTTTTGAAATTGAAAGTCGTCCAAAGTTAATTATTCGAAATATTGTTTTTATTTAATTCCAAATCTATTTAGTTTTATAGTATCGGTTTTAATCATAATCATAAATATAAGGAATTCTTGTAAAAGTATAATTAAAGATTGAAGTAGTAGATTATTACTTACTTGAGTGTAAGCCAAAGCTTTTCTTCCGCCGTAATAGAACGTCGAAAATTTGTGTCCGCGCCAGTAATAATCACTCCAATTTTGCTTAGCAAATAATCAAATGACGCGGTTGACATACGGGTGCACATAACATTTTTTTCTTCGTGTTGCCTTAAATCTTGGTAATCTCTAGCAAAAGACCCATTTATAGGTCTGGTTTGTAAATAGGGATGTACCCAGTGTCTTCTGCGTTTTATGACTCGATTGTACAAAAACAGAACTGAAAATATCACCGCAGCGTTCCGAATAAGTTCCGTTTCCATTTTATCGACAAATAGGAACTGTCTTCACCTTAACGTTCGAATGTGAAATAATCGCGAGACGGAAGTAACGCGGGACTAGTGATGGGCAGCGGTAACATTCCCGCTACCAGTAAGTTTCCATTTGGGAATGTTACTAGTAAGTTACCAATGTTACCAGTAACATTCCCAAAAGCCGGTAACATACGAAACTGATGATAGTGATGACTTATATGAGATAAAATAAGGTTCAAAACTTATTTTTTTAGTACAACTTACTCAAAAATATGTCCCATAGTTCTTAATTCGCTGACATAAGAGCTATGGGATCAATTTTATAAATTTGGTATACAGATAGTGAGTACCGGGGAAGGACATAGGATACTTTTTTATCCCAGAACTCACCCCTTAAGGGGATGGAAAGGGGAGCACTCAAAGTGCCGCTGGTAATGTATGATGGAGGCAGCTCAAGACCTGGAACACCTGGAGTCAGGGGTAACAATCGCTCAACGTGCTGCTGGTAGTATACGATGGATAAAGCTCAAGACAATGTGGAGTGCTACTGGGAGCAAAGGGTCAGGGGTAACACTCGCTCAACGTGACGCTGGTTGTATATGATGAGGAAAGCTCAAGACCTGGAACACCTGGAGTGCTGCTGGGTGCAACGGATCAGGGGTAACACTAGCTCAACGTACCGCTGGTAGTGTATTATGGGAAAAGCTCAAGATCTGGAACACCTGGAGTGCTGCTGGGTACAAAAGGTCAGGGGTAACACTCGCTCAACGTGTCGTTGGTAGTGTATGATGGAGATAGCTCAAGACCTGGAACACCTGCAAGACTTTGGTGACCAAGTTTCTGCTGGAGACGCTGCTGATCTCCCACCAGGGGGCTACCACACGCTATTCAGCGGGTAAAATTTAGGTAGTAAAAAGGGGTGGAAGTTTGTATGGGGAGACAATAAATCTAGCTGATTGTTTAAAAATAAGCTACCCAAATTACTAATTCCACGCAGACGAAGTCGCGGGCAAAAGCTAGTATTTTGTATAAAACTGTGATCATTATTTATTATCCCTTTACTACTACTACTACTTTAATTTCAAATTTGATTAATTAATATAAAATCGAAATTCCAACAACTCAAAAATGACGTTTGTCACTTGAAACGTTATACGAAACTAGCTTTTGCCCGCGGCTTTTTGTCTAATGTACAGGGTGCGGGGGAGGCAGGGGAAGGAGAAAATATGGTTTTATAACTACTTACAAAAGATGGTTTATATGGTATATGGTTCGTAGGTAGAATAATTATCTAATCCACGTTCGTAGGTTAGAGGTGGCAAGATATTGGCAAAAAATTATTTAGTTTTGATCCCTTCACACGATAAGAAGAAGAAGGTAGAATACATATATATGTACTTACGATGTTTTGGATTTTACTTAGAATGGAAACCTAAACTTATAAGAAGCAAACAGACAACCAACTTCTTGTAGCACCTTGAATGTACTCATTACGGATGCAGGAAGTTTCCCGATGACTTACTCCTTCCGCCCCGTCCGTCCCGCCGCGCCGCCCGCACTCGCCTAGGTACCGATTGACGACGATCGAGATGGCACCAAATACAAATTTAAAAATCTATTAGAATAACGCGGGTCTCCATACCTCAAAAGCAAAATTAGAACCCTTATAGGATCACGTGTGGCTGTCTGTCGGTCCGTCTGTTACAACCGATTTGCTCCGAAACTACTGGACCGTTTGAATTGCAATTTGGCACAAATATGAGTACTTTCAAGAATTTTCATGAGCACATTATTCAATTTCAAAATCGATGCGATTTTCGTAATTAACGTCCCAAAAAACCATAAAAACGACACCCATATTGATATTTAGACATTTCAACCCTATTGCACCCCAACAGGGGAGATGGTTTTTCACGTCCGTCACGTTGGATTTTAAAATCGTTCCTGTTTTCCTAATTAGCAACCCGATAAACCATAGAAACAATACCCATGTTGATTTTCAGACTTTGTCACCACATTTCCCCCTATTAGGGGGGAATTTGCAAAAAAACCTGTAACACGTGTTTATTCATTTATCGTTAGGAATACTCCTGTGAAGTTTCGAATATAATAGTCTAACTAATCTTGTTTCCCCATACAAACTTTGAACCCCCATTTAACCCCCTTGGGGGGTGAATTTTGAAAAAATCATTTCTTAGTGCACCCCTAGACCTTATAAGAAAGCTACGTGCCAAATTTGGAATCTCTAGAACCAGCGGTTTGGCTTGTGTGTTGATATGTCAGTCAGGCAGTCAGTCAGTCAGTTTCTTCTTTTATATATTTAGATGTTGATTGGTTTATTCTAATAATTAAACTGATTTATACACATATTTTCTTTTACTTTATTTCCAGTCCACTTTTAATCATTATTTCCAGATAGTAATGTTCCCAGTAACTTTGGAAAAATACCTGGTAATATTGGGAATGTTACCGGTAACATTGGGAATTTACTCTTTCAGAGATTCCTTGACTGTTTTATGACTGTAAATAATAGAATTATTATTTTCTTAAGTATTTAACACGAAAAAAGCGTATACAATTCTAATAATTTTTTCAAAGTTACTCAATGTTACCGATCTGGGTAATGTTACTGGTAGCGTTACCGGGAATATTCCCACTTTTGAGTAAGTTACTGGTAACGACCCATCACTACGCGGGACGCGGGACGTCGCGTATCGCAGCTCCGGACGGAGATGCGGAGAAAACTCGGACGTTGGTGCGTTGTCTCCGCATGCGAGTCCGTTGCTCTCGTTGCGAGACGCGGGGGCAGTGTGACAACCACCTAAGAAACACATCCGAGCATCCGATAATATACTTTTGGTCTCTTTTGCTTGTAAAATTTCGATGCCGGTGTTTAATAAAAAACTTTTTAGAAACAACTTTTTTAAATAGGCTTTTCGACTAATAGCGCTCCGGTAGTCGCAAAAAAATGTGTCGGCCTGTCTGTCCAACCGACGTTGACCTCTGTGTCAATAAGTTTGAGTTCTGGCTTACGCCAGTTACGCCTGATTAAACTACTTTCATTTATCTATTAATAATAAGATTAAACTTTTTGTATTTGCGATTTTGGTGTCTTTTGAAGGAACTGAATCCTATAATTAAAGTATGCTATTCAACACGCTTGAACCACAGAATAACTAATAGTACTACCCTTGAACATCGTGTTTTACTATAGGTATAGGTAACTAATATTCCGCCTGTTCTTTTGGTAAAGAAATCAACCAAATGTTATGTAGCTATGATTTTACAATAGAACACCATATCAATCACGGACAAAGTATCTAATATCCAACTATACAGAAACAAAACAAAGAAGTTATTGATACAATCTTTAGATAAACCAGTTATAATCAAATCTGTGGGGTCCCCGTTTTTACCCTGTTGGGTACGGAACCCTAAAAATAGTCATGGATGTCGTTTTACAAGTTTTATTTAGGGAGTGCAGATTTCAAAAATGATGACTATTTTGAAATCCAAGATGGCGGCCGTTCACGTTGTCATAAAAGTCGTCAATGGATGTCGTTTTATACGTTTTAGGTAGTGCGGATTTCGACAATGATGACTATTTTGGAATCCAAGATCGCGGACGTTGTCATAAAAATTGTCATGGATGTCGTTTTATATGTTTTAGGGAGATTAGAATTTCAAAATGAACTGTTTTGGGGTCCAATATGATGGCCATCAGAAAAGTCGTCATGGGTGTCGTTTTATAGGTTTAAGGGAGTGCGGATTTCGAAAACGATGACGAAGATTTGGTCCCTTCAAACATTTTAACCTCCACCTTTTGTAGGGCAAAAATACCTGTATACTGAATTTCAATGTAAACTAATAAAGGCAGCACATATTTGTTATGTATATTTAAAATGATTAAATTAAATTGAAAATGTTTATTTATCTTATCTATGTAGATATTGTAGATAGTATGTCGTATGGATAGAATGTATTTAGCAATGACTAGCAAGTAATATTAACACTTCACCGATCTGTAATAGTAGGTTACTAATATGATATGTTGTTGGACAGGTAGTAGGGTCATATTTTAAAAAATGCAAATATTGCGTGAAAAAAACACAGCACAAGGGAATTTCCAGCGAGTGAAGGATGACCGAACATTTTAATCAGTTATTAGGTACCAAGCCTTCAGTACACTCCCTTTATTTACTGTTACGGTCGAGGACAATTCAGTTGACACACAAAACCCGACAAAAACTGACGATCTTTAAAGCTTGAATTTTGTACAAGCTGGGATTACTACTGCTTTTAAAACACTGTAGTATATTGTACCCCAGGCTAACACTCGCAACATTCGCGACAATTTCAATTGAGCCACTTGCTTCTTATTTCATCGATCAATTTCCTCGGGAAAGGATGCCGCTACAACGCTACAAATCGTATATCTACTTGTATAAGCGTCTACATGGGCAACAAAAACGTTGTTTTAAATAAATGCTATCTTAGTATGACAGTTTAGACTGTGTTATGTAACTACTTACCTAAACTTAGAGATATATCGAGAAATACCACATTGCACCGTCGCATCAGCTTTTCATCCATATGTTTCTATTCACACGGTAGCGTGCCACCTGCTTTATTGCGTCTAGCAATTAATTATTGCTTTAGCTTTAGCGTATTATGTCAGTATCTTGTAGAATTACCTACGATATTTCTAGCATACAAGATTTAACTTTTATTTTTATTAATCCGAAATGCGACCATCGCACTGTCATATTGCTGTATGTGGCTATTTTTTATTTCTTATAATTTTTTTTACAATATTACTGAGTTGTTAGCCGAACGAACTTAATATAATAGTTCTGTTCTAATGGAAAGCATACAGCATTAAACAATACATATGTGCATCAGTTAGGTTGCTTACCTTTTTCTTTCTGGTCCCTTTTTACGTGGTGTACAATCAGGTAAGTTGATATTAATAATTGCGCTCATCTGCTTGATACTTGAAGAATATATGAAAATTATGGCAAATTTGAAAAAAATATAGGTATCCGATTCAAACGATAAAAAAAAATTGCCGTATTGTTATTCCTCTCTATTTGATGTTTTTTTACATCAAATTGTAGTAGCAATGCTTTCCTGCTTGCTCCGGTTTTCTCATTTAAAAGTCTGCAACATTATTTATGAACGGATTTACTCTAGCAACCCTATGTATATTACTATAATTGCCAACACTTTGATATATTTTTCTAGTGGTAAGCAGATGAGCGCAATTATTTATATCAACTTGCCTGTTGCGACACGGCTACCAGGTAATATTAGGGACCAGAAAAAGGTAAGCAACCTAAGTGATGCATATTGTTTGCTGTGTTCTGCTTTCCATTGGAACTAAGTTCGTGTGGATAACAAGTCAGTAAAATTCGTAAAAATATTAATTAAAAATAGTCATGAACATATTTTTACGGCAACCCTATTGGTATATGTTCAGGGACATATTTGATTTGATAAAGTATACTTATCATCCGGTAAGCAGATAATTGAAGGTCGATCTTAGATTAATACGTGGTACCTTTTTATCCATTCTGTGCCGTAGCCCAGCAATTTCGGGTTTTGTAAAGCATTATTGACCAGTCTGATTGCATTATTTCGTTTAATCGTAAATATATTGTTATCAGTCACCTTTATGAATTAGTTAATACTGCATCTTGACTTTTATCCACTATTGTTGTAAACTTTTTCAACACACTTGCTCAAAACGACGTTTTTATTCCACCGATTTTTGGCTCATAATCCTAGATATTAAACACGCGTGCTCTTTCAGTGTATTATTCCACGCGTGCTTTTCATTATATTATCCGACTGAGTTAAGAAGGTAACTGATTGCTAATAATATGCATGGAAAGAGAGCCTTCTTAATTGGTCGGACTGGCGGGCACCGGCGCGCCCGACCGCCTGCGCGGTGCGCGGCCCGGCCGACCCGCCCGCCGCGCCGCCCGCGGCCGGGGCGAGGGGCGGCCGGCAGTATGACAGATGCAACACACAATACTAACTGTTTTAACTATTAAAATTTGATTAATTATGAGTTTCTTTTTTTTTCTCGCAAGTGTGTTGAAAAACGTCGTATGAAACGCGTGTGCATTGGTCTTTACACACATCGGCTTTCTTATTGCGCGCTCGCTTACAGCTCGTGCGCACAATATCGCCTCGTGTGTAATGACCAACTTAGCACACTTGTATCATAATGTACTATAAAAAAACAAGAAGAAATTCCTCAATGTGACTGTATTTTCAGATGAGTGTCTACAACTACATACGTGTCAGTTGCACAATTTCTCGTAGTTTGTAAAACGTTTTGTAGAATAATTTCGTATGCACAGTTACTAGACATAAATATGTTTAATTACAAAACATCGTAGCCACAGCCTAACCGCAGAACTCGATGGCGCTGCAGTCTGCACGGTGCAATTCTGGTTATAGTAAGATAAGTCTGCAGCTATTTTAATAGCCCAGACTGTGCAAGTGTTATTTTAAATGTCAAACTTAAAGGAAATGATGACGTATAATATAACGTATAAATAACACTTGCACACTCTTGCTGTCAAAATCGTTGCAGAGTTCCACTTGGTTCCACTAGACTTATATTGACCGGGATGTAGACCGTGATTACCTTTTGTATTATTTATGAGCTCCCGATATTTCGTTGCAGAGTTATCTTGGTTTAACTCTAACAATCCAGTTGTTGTCTAGTTCAGCAGTCAAAATAAGTACAATAAAAACAATGTTTTGTGCGTCCTTTATTATCTTGTACGCTTTACGCCTTACGCCTACTACTTATTCTGTATCTTTATGTAATCTGTAGGTACAATAGTTAACACATTCATACTTACATACTATGGAACAGTGGAATAATGTAAAGCTAGAAGTCTAGAAACATTACGTATACAGAATGAAATTTTATTAACCAGCCTTACTCTGCGTAGTGAATTTATAGGTCATACTGAACAACCTTTATTATGGGACCACTGCCGAATCCCGAAAAAAATTTTGGCTGTCCGCTGTCCCATAGAAATCAGCGGCAATCTATGACCTATAAATTCACTACGCAGAGTATGGCTGGTGAATAAAATTTCACCCTGTATATTTTTCTAACGTTACCCGGTACGGTAACTTTGAATTTTCATAAAGGATTTTTTTTTGTAGTTATTGTTTCACTATTTTACTGCAACAGAGTGAAAGTGTAAATCGAAATTACAATTCCAAGAAGCATTTCTTAATCTAACGGTGGGAGAGGATTGTTTGTTTGTAATACATATACACCTAGACGTTAATTACCTATTTGTTACTTTCAGAATTTCCTGAGACCGTTCCGCGAGCACCACATTGACCCTACTTCAATAACGCGACACGACTTTGTGGAAACTAATGGCGACAATTTCGCTATCACCATACCCGTTCTAGGGCGGATCGTATGGCAGCTACTGACGTTTGACAATACGAGTATCGAGAGAGAATTCCATTGGATTGCGTACTGGTACTTTTGTTGTATATTTGTGGCAATGACTAATCAGGTGAGATCATCGATTTAATATTTTGAAGTGCGAACTTTTGTATTTAACGACCCACCATATATGTTTATTTGACGATGTTGACGTACCTACTATAGTACCTACACTAACTACTTATAGGCTTTATAAACGCTTCACTCAAATACCTACTCTAAAACGATAATATACTGTTCTTTGCTGTCCGTCCGTCTGTCTGTCTGTCACCAGGTTGTATCTCATCAAACGTGATAGCTAGACAGTTGAAATTTTCACAGATGATGTATTTCTGTTGCCGCTATAACAACAAATTCTAAAAAGTACGGAACCCTCGGTGGGCGAGTCCGACTCCGGTTTTTAGGGTTCCGTAGCGAAATGACAAAAAACGGAACCCTTATGGATTCATCATGTCTGTCTGTCTGTCTGTCCGTCCGTATGTCACAGCCACTTTTTTCCGAAACTATAAGAACTATACTGTTGAAACTTGGTAAGTAGATGTATTTTGTGCACCGCATTAAGATTTTCACACAAAAATAGAAAAAAAAAACAATAAATTTTGGGGGTTCGCCATACTTAGAACTGAAACTCAAAAATTTTTATTTCATCAAACCCATACGTGTGGGGTGTGGGGTATCTATGTATAGGTCTTCAAAAATGTTTTTGAGGTTTCTAATATCATTTTTAGGGTTCCGTACCTCAAAAAGAAAAAAACGGAACCCTTATGGGATCACTCGTGCGTCTGTCTGTCTGTCTGTCTGTCTGTCCGTCCGTCAGTCACAGCCTATTTTCTCCGAAACTACTGGACCAATTAAGTTGAAATTTGGTATAAATTTGTAAGTTTGTGACCCCAAGACGGACATGTAACGTAAACAAATTAATTTTAAACATGCGGGCCACTTTTGGGGGGTAAATGAGAAAATTAAAAAATAAAGTTTTTCAAACTATATCGTGTTACATATCAAATGAAAGAGCTCATTGTGAGAATATCAAATATATTTTTTTCCCTCACTAGCTCGGAAAGCCGTCCTTTATCCATTAAACCTAAACCTAAAGCGCTCATAATAATGGTTCGTTCGATATTAATTATCATTAAATAAATGGTTTGAGAATTTAATAAAAAATACCAAATTTAGCTTTATTTAATGATTTTAAGTCATAAACCTTCAATTCCATAAGCAACTTTTTTTTTAAATTATGTTGAATGTAATTCTGAACGCACAAGTTGAGTCGATGCAATTTCAAAACGCATCGTCAGAAATGTCAACATTATCAACAAAAAATTTCTCACCGACTCCGACACGTAAAAATACACAACTTCCAGAGTTTTCTGTTATAATATCGTATTATTGTAAAAAAATGAGTGACTCCAGTGATGAAGTTGAAGATGATCTAACGCCTGTGGATGTTGCACTTTCCTCGCTATAGTGAGGGGAAAAGTTTTGTAATTTTATGATTAACAGTTTAGAAGTTAATCGAATTTAAACTATCGTGAGACATATTAACTTAACTATAACATAGCGGTTTCACTCACGTGTTTTTACACGCACGTATCGCAGTACGTGACGCCCATCCGTCGTGACCGCTACTCACTCAGGCACTGTTATATTATTGTTTAAATTGTGTAATGTACGGAACCTTTGGAACGCGAGTCCGACTCGCACTTGGCCGGTTTTTTTCTAAACTGAATAGTTTGCGCGAGAGACACTTCCAAAGTGATAAAATGTGTGTCGTCGTCGTCGTCCCGTCCCTCCCCTGTAACTTCTAAAATAAGAGAATGATAAAACTAAAAAAAATATATGATGTACATTATGCATGCAAACTTCCACCGAAAATTGGTTTGAACGAGATCTAGTAAGTAGTTTTTTTTTCATACGTCATAAATCGTAAACCGCAATTTACCTTTCAATCACGTTTCAAATAAAAAATACATTGTTTAAATTGGGTAATGTACGGAACCCTCGGTGCGCGAGTCCGACTCGCACTTGGCCGGTTCATTCATGTCATTTAAATAAAAATAAAAACTATAATGTCCTCCTCGCCGTGTCCGACGACGGCGACTTCAACTGTTTTTAATGTGGAACATGGAACGCTCTAATGTCGTGGCTTGCGAAGCCAAACTTGGTTTTGAAGATGCGATTGCATGGTACGCAATGGAGCTCATCATGATATCGACATCGTTTCAGATCCACAAATGGTCGCATACATACTTCGGTCTGCCGCCTTGGGTGGTGGCGCTCCAGGAATGGCACGTGGTGCTGCCGCGGCGCCACCACCGCATCCACCACGTGGCGCCGCACGAGACTTACTTCTGCATCACCACCGGCTGGCTCAATTGGCCGCTGGAGAAGTTACGCTTCTGGTCCACTCTAGAAAACGTCATTGAAGCCTTGACGGGCTGCAAGCCGAGGGCAGATGACCTCAAGTGGGCCCAAAAGCGGTCGTAATGGTAATTCGTTTTATTACATATTGTTTAATGATACGTCCACGGCAACCAAATCAATTAATAATTTATATTGCGCTGAAAATGATATATTCAGCTCTGTAGGATGTAATGAGAATATGACTGCTCAGCTGTCCGTGCTGCATAGTTGCATACAGCAATAGGTACAGTCGCCATCAGATATATCGGAGCGGCCGAGGTGCTCACAAATATCTGAACACGCCTCTATTGTCAAGGCGCTAGGTGCGCATATATCTGATGGCGACTGTACCTAATATTTACATTGCCCCAGAGTTATTTACAAACTGCAGTACAACAGATGCTCTGCTACTGAATGATCCTTAGTGATGTGTACTGTTCTTAGAGATATTCTTAGAAATAGTGTAATCTGTTCTCAGAAATATTACCTAAAGTAGGGAAAATTTAATACTAATAAAAATTGAATATGTAAGGTCAACCGGGGTAATTGCCACTATGGGATTATTGTGTCTATTTGAGTTATTTTTTAAACAACATTAGTTACTACAGCTCCCTCCATCTAGAGAAAAAGTCCAGATATACTTGGAGGATAACACGTAACATAGAAGGCATTTTACCGAATCGTATTCAAATAGTTGGCTATTTTGAAAATTAGAGTATACAGTATAACCTACACGGTGTATTGGGTAATATTTAGTAATAAATGTGCTCAGACATATGTGACACAAAATGCAGTGACGTAGCGTGAACTAATCTAGCCGTGGGCGAAATCGCATTTGCGAGGCCCTTTTTTTTCTCTGCGCCCGGAGGGGCCTCTCGCGAGGCCCCCCTTGGGGCGCGAGGCCGTGGCCGACGACCAAATTCGCCCACGCCTAGTTACGCCACTGGCAAAATGCGTCAATAATGTTGAGGTAATTGCGCCTATGTAACGCATTTGCCCCAATGTCAGTGGTCAACCACCTTTTTATTAGATACGTAGTTTTACCAAAACACTTGATACGTAGCTTTAGCAGCTATTCAAGAAAGTTTCGTCAGTAGAAAAGCTCGCGAAGTTAAAATTTCGACCATACAAAATTTTCTAATGCTAGCTTTTCTACGGAACGAAACTTACTTCTTGCTTGCCAAGCTTTGCAATATAAGTCATACATTTTCCAGATTTTTTTACCAGAGACACTTTCGCCTACACTTAAATAGAACCTCTTTTAAAAAAATAATATTAGTTTTTTGAACGACAAAAGGTTTACAACATCTGGAAATAAGGTTTGGATAAATGCGTCTACAAATTAGGGACGCATTTTACCAAATTATACTACTTTCTACTTGATGTTGTTAATTGCTGTTTTTGGCCCCTTGTATTGATTATTTATACCTTTTAATACTGTATTATGAACACGTTTCACGAGGTTTGAAAAGTCTTATCGTAATTGTTTATAAATTATTTTAAAAAGACGCAGTTTGCCCAACTCGGGCAAAGGCGCTAAATTTCCGTTTCTTAAAAAAACATCTCTATAGATAGGTATATTTTAATTATAATGCAACGAAAAAGTTACTTCACGAATATCTTGGCAAAAAGGTGTAGAAAGCACACAGCAAATAGCTATTTATGCAACAAGTGCGGAAATCATCTTTACGCACGTGTATCATACAATGTTTTACTATGCATTGTGCGAATAAATAAAAAAACATATCATGGCAAATAAGTTTAATTATTAAAAAATTGAAAACAAAAAGCACTAGTGCGGAAAGTAGTACTTTCCGCATGATATGGCTCCGTAGGAAACGCACTTTTCGAGCACATGCATTGTAATAGTACATTATGATACAAGTGTGCTAAGTTGGTTATTACACACGAGGCGATATTGTGCGCGCGAGCTGTAAGCGAGCGCGCAATAAGAAAGCCGATGTGTGTAATGACCAATGCACACGCGTTTCATACGACGTTTTTCAACACACTTGCGAGAAAAAAAAAGATACTCATATTAATCAAATTTTAATAGTTAAAACAGTTAGTATTGTGTGTTGCATCTGTCATACTGCCGGCCGCCCCTCGCCCCGGCCGCGGGCGGCGAGCCGAGCGGGCCGGCCGGGCGCGCCGGTGCCCGGCAGTCCGACCAATTAAAGAAGGCTCCCTTTCCATGCATATTATTAGCAACCTTCTTAACTCAGTCGGATAATATAATGAAAAAGCACGAGTGGAATAATACACTGAAAGAGCGCGCGTGTTTAATATCTAGGATTATGAGCCAAAAATCGGTGGAATAAAAACGTTGTTTTGAGCAAGTGTGTTGAAAAGAATATTTCAATACACTAATTACATATTTCATAATATGGGGTTAAAGGAGCTGTTGCTAAATATTAATAAAACAGTAACGCATTTGCCCCGGTTGACCTTAACGTAATTTTATTTTAGAAAAATTAAAATTGTTTACATTATTTGTGACATTTTAAGAAATAAAATATCAATTGCCATTTTAAATATTGCTGTGCTGTGATACCCCAGTAGCATTTCTACGTCATTATGACGTCAGCGACGTCATTATGACGTAATAATGCCGTCAATATGACGTCGCTGACGTAAATTTGCTACCTGGGTAGTTTCTTCTTAGTTTATAGGAAATTAGGTATGATTCAACAGCTATCGGAATATTCCTGAGAACAATTTCTACAGACATCACCAAATTTCGGCATCACCACTGTTGTTTCATTCATTAGGTGACGTAACCTCACGTATCACCGACGTATCATCCTAATGACGTATAAATATGTCATAAGAGAGAGACACAAAAACCGGCCAAGTGCGAGTCGGACTCGCCCACCGAGGGTTCCGTACTTTTTAGTATTTGTTGTTATAGCGGCAACAGAAATACATCATCTGTGAAATAGAATTGGCCATGTCATCTGTGTCTGGTCATTTCATAAATTGCGATCAATTGTTGAAATGCAGGCCATTTCAACAATTGATCGCAAAAGTAGCGTAGTTTGTTTAACGTAGACTAATTTCCCGAGTCCTATTTATCGTGTATCCTGTCTCTCTCTCTCTCTCTCTCTCTCTCTTTCTTTCTCACTCTCTACAACTCCCTGTACTCCATAAAAGCCCTTATTACACCGCCCATACGTATTTCAGATTAACTATAAGAACAGTTCACAATTATCAATCGCCCACTCCTTGATAGAGTCAAACGTTAGTGGTCACGTCATAAAATGGTTACATGTATTGTTTAAACACAGGGCAGAGGGGCAGCTAATGTAATAATGATAAATAATGATGATAGCGGCGACTCAATTCTTATACGGTACTTCGCTACGTAAGCGCCGACCTCATTTATTATAATAATTTCCGATACACCTTTTTATTACGGCCAGTGCGCCATCCTTTGATTCTTACGTAACGGTATCGGTATGGCCAAGCGCTGATAAGTAATTAGTTTTATTAGCAGGTCATAAATGGCCAATTCCACGATATGTCCAATTATGAATTATTGACGTTGAGCACTTTATTGTTGGTGGAATAACAAAAAAAAGTATATTTTTGTCATTTTATCGAAATATACCTATAGGGAGCGTGCATAAACTGTAGAGGGCAGCACAGGTCAGATTTTTGGCGCGAGGCGCAAAATATGTAAAGCTCCCTCCAGACTATGTGCGTGAATCGCGGCGCGACTTCGCGGAGAGAACATGTCGCGACATTGACGTATGACTCCACACTCGCAAACTTCACGGCGATTTCGCAGTTTGGTTCGCGCCAAGATGGCGGAAACGGAAAAGCATAAGCTGATCGAGGTTAACTGCTAGTTATCTATGGCATCATACGTGATTTAGCTATTTTTCCATTTTGTTTTGTTGTAAAACCGTAAAATATAGCCTCTTTATATAATATAATTATTATTTATCTTGCCACATATGAGTCAAAATAGTGTGTAATTTGGAGTCTTGCCAGTTCGCGCTTCGCGCCTCCTTTGACTCGGGCCGATAAACCGACTAAAAACGGAGAACTAGGAGCGGAGGCGTGAACAATCTGCGAAATCGACGCCACACTTACGTTCGCGGCGTCGCGCCGTGATTCGCGCATGAGTGTGGAGGACCCTTAATGCCACAAGATGGCAAACCCTCCAACCCGCACGGCTCCTATGGATAAACACTTTCGGGTTATATTGCTAATTGCATCTCACGATGTATTAGTTGTTTTTTAGGGTTCCGTACCCAAAGGGTAAAAACGGGACCCTATTACTAAGACTCCGCTGTCCGTCTGTCTGTCACCAGGCTGTATCTCATGAACCGTGATAGCTAGACAGTTGAAATTTTGACAGATGATGTATTTCTGTTGCCGCTATAGCAACAAATACTAAAAACAGAATAATATAAATATTTAAATGGGGCTCCCATACAACATACGTGATTTTTTTTGCTGTTTTTTTCCGTAATGGTGCGGAACCCTTCGTGCGCGAGTCCGACTCGCACTTGGCCGGTTTTTTTTAATAGTGCATTGCTATGTAAGTATATTATGACTATGATTTGAAAAGTTTTGGATATTATGAATATTCCTGGGAACGGCACATCACTTCGCTAGTTTGCATGGCAGCTTTGTACCATGCTCAATTAAGTTATTCCAGAGTTTTATTTTTATAAACAAAGCATTTACAAAAGTTATTATGCAAAATAGGAGAAAGCTCTAACCCTTATAAATCCAAAAAAATGTACCTAATACCTACTGCAGCACAGCTTAATACTCTAAATCATGAATCGAAATAGTTATTTGTTATACAAGGGTGCAAAGTTGTATTTTACCCGCGAGTGTGGAATTGAAACATGAGCAAGCGAAAGGATTCTATAGTTGAACCACGAGCGAAGCGAGTGGTTCTAAAATAGAATCCTGAGCGTAGCGAGTGTTTCAACACACGAGAAGTAAAATACATTTGCACCCGTGTGTAACACAAAACTTTTCCCCTCACTATAGCGAGGAAAGTGCAACATCCACAGGCGTTAGATCATCTTCATCACTGGAATCACTAATTTGTTTACGATATTATAACAGAAAACACTAGAAATTCTGATTTTTACGTGAGTCGGTGAGAAGAACAGTAAAAATTTTGTTGACAATGTTGACATTTCTGTTCTGACGTATGAAATGTCAACGATGCGTTTTGAAATTGCATCGACTCAACTTGTGCGTTCAGAATTATATTTAACATCATTATAAAAAATCTAACGTTTCTTATGGAATTTTAAGGTTTATGACTTAAAATTATTAACTAAAGCTAAATTTGGTATTTTTTTATTAGATTCTCAAACCATTTATTTAAGGATAATTAATATCTAACGAACCATTATTATGAGCGTTTTACGTTTTGTTATCTGTCAAGCTACTTAAACACGCTCCATCCAAGGTCAAATTACTTTCCCCACTAGTGGATAAAATGCGTTTTTCCCCGCTTGTTTTAAAGGATAATAGACGGCTTTCCGACCTAGTGAGGGGAAAAAATATTTCAGTATGATAAATTAAGTAAATAGATGCCTATAATAATATTTCTGTTCACCATTTATTTTGGTTTACCCTGTATTTTGGTAACTTGATGCATCTTATGTTATACCTATACACTTTTAAGTATATACTTAAGCCATCAATTATTATGATCGCTTGTAGGCAGTGTAGGCACTAACTCCTAATTGTAAGTACTTTACTAACAATTTTATGGACCTATGCAGTCTGAAATAAATATATTGAAATTATATTAATATATAAATGAAGAAACAAAATAAGAGACTGTAGGTATTATATGCCGTGAAACGTTTTGAGCGTTTTGCTATTTCTATTTTCACAATATGAATTATGACAATGATACATGTAGATAATTATTAAGGATATTGAGATTAATTTAAAGACTATCATTTAATTTAAGAAACGTAAATTAACTACAATATCCATTGAGATCACCAAAGTGGAGTGGACCACACAGTTAATTATTGGAGGCATAAGGTATCTAAGGTTTAAGGTTAGACTATCGGAATAAGACACTTTCACTTGTATCGACCGGAATATAGACCGTGATTACCTTTTGTATTGTTTTCGAAATCCCGATACCTATAAGTCTAGTGAAACTAACCGTGAATTATTCAAACTGTAAAGGCGGGATTTCACCAGAGTGCGGCACTGTACGGCACAAACATTTTTGTACTGAATATGCTTGTGCCGCACTCTGGTGGAATCCCGCCTTAAGACTATCACTTGTATGGAATCCTCATACTGTTAATCTTGTCCCGAGCAAAATAAATTATGTTAGTCTTACCCCACCTTACCTTAGGCCTCATTCTCACGAGCGCTTTTAAATCTGCCCGCACGCTAAATTCGATTTAAAGACCAAAGTTGAAAATTCAACAACGCTTGATAAAAAGCGCTACCGCCATTGTGTGAATAAATACACATGTTTCCATTTGTGTCATTCAAACGCTTTTTTAACGCGTGTTGAAAAAGCGCTCGTGAGTATGAGGCCTTACCTACTTATGAGTTATGGAAATACTCTGTATAAATACGTTATAGACGCTACCTGGTATCTGCGACATGCGTCACAGGCGACAGAACAACGCTGCAAATCCCGGAAAGGACTCTAGCTTCGATCTAATTATAAGAGTCTCAAAAACTTGAGTCGAATCTTAAAGCAAAGGACTCGAGACTTAACCAACACTAGCGCTACCTGAGATGTATTTCGATACTTGTTTGGTCGATCAGGGTTTGAATCGCGATTTATTTACCACACGAGTGCTTTAACCACAAAAACTAACAAATAACAATAAGTAAGGTATGACGCTTTTACTAATAATCCTAACTCTCGGGAGACTGGGGCCCGCGTCTGTGTCCTACAGGCTACAATATATGTATACCGTTGTCGCTCAAATAGCTTTTCCTTAAAATAATATTTACATACCATGCAAGACAGTACCTATCTGTGTGCGTTGGCACCGTAGCTCGTAGGCACGGTCTCGAAGAGAATAAGACGGTCATACCATATAGCGTTGCGTTCATGGTAGCTTGCGAAGACCAAAGAATTTCAAAGAATCTAGTTCTTCTTTATTCTGTAGCAATAGGCATGGCTTTAATATTAATATCTCTAACACAATCTTAAGTTTAGAACTTTAGATGACAGTGGTGCCTTCAAAGCTTTGAGCTACTGCAGGCCGTAAAGGTTGAAATAGTTAAGAGTAAGTTAAGGCGGGCGGTGCAGTGTAAGGTCACAGAATAAGTAATGTAAGGTGTAAGGCAGTTGATGTTTTAGTAGTTTGAGGTATTATAAACACTTTGTTATATTTGGCAGAATATTGTTTGATACTTATATCGGCCAAAACCGTGCGAATCCATCAAAGTATATTAGTAGATTGTGTCACAAAGGGAGTTCAGTGATATATTTACGGCAAGGGCGTACATTAGATCCTGAACGACGCGAAGGATCTGTAATAAAATCCTGAGCGTAGTGAGGTATTCAAGTGTTAACGCCCGAGGTGAATATTATATTGCTAAATTTGCTACCATGTGAGTGTGACGCATACTCCTTATCATACCACCTATGATATGAGGAAAATAAAAATCCGCGAACCGCGCCAGACAGCCCTGAATAAATTAAATAGTCATATAAAACAGAAAAGTGCCACTTTAATCCCTCCCAGGGGGCAAACCAAACCTCACATCCGAATGGGTGGTGTGAATATTTATTTAATTAAATTAAAATATTTGACATTAGAAAAAGGGTGCCTAATATAGTTTTGTTAGGTATTACCGCTTTTTATGAGCTTTTATAAGGGAATGGGGCCTTATTAAACTGAGATGCTACTTTATAATAGAATGTAATGTGTAACACAAATTAGATATATATATATATTAGAAGAATAACAAAAAGCTTTTATTCAAACAACAATGTCGCATCATGTACAGTTTATTTCATTTATATCTAAACCGAGTTATAAACTTAGTTGCCTATTACGTACCCAATTAGTAAGATTTATTGTGGTAACTCGAAAGCGGGGTCCTATTATTTTATTTTATTTTGAAGATCCTTAATATAAACTAAATCAGAAGCACTTCATCATTTTTTTTTTTTTTTTTTAAATCATTTGGCAAAACTTACCCTAATGCAACGCTTATTACTTGCCACGAATACCACGGCATTTTCCTTACCGTTGCTATAGCAGAAATTGCTTCTAGCTTTTAGTAGATATTTGCTATTTTCGATATATATATTACCCCGTTTTCACACCTTATAAGTGCCTACAAAAAGAGCTTATTACATCTACACGGTCACTCGGGCACTTTTTGTAGGTAAGCCGTCCGACTCGTAAAAAAGTGCCCGGCGACCGTGTAAATGTAGGTAGGTACATAGGTAATAATAATAAGCGCTTAACACGCTTTGCCAATATTCTTGACGTGATTGTTGTTCTGAGATAAATGAACTCTGCAATCTACAATAAAGTAAAAGTATTTACAATTTTAATCGGTTGTTAAAGAATATATTATATATAACTTCACGATTGCTGTAACAAAGGTAAAAATATTAAGAATAAGTATAAGATACAAGTGCGGAAAAGAGGAAATTCGAAACGAGTGGCGATAAATTAAAACACGACCGCAGGGAGTGTTTTAAATCGACACGAGTTGCGAATTACCTATTCGCACGTGTATCGTACAACGTTTTACAGTACATATGGCCCTTTAAACTTTCGACATATGCACGAAAAATGCTATTTGACGCACTAGTGCGAGAAAGTAGCACCATATGTACTGTAAAATATATTGTAATACGTACTAGAAGTGGAAAATTGTGCGCCTTTTGCAGAGGATGGAATGGGATATCTAAATTATCTAATATACCTAATATGTTAGTGTGGACAATTTTATATTATTTATATACAAAATAGGTATTCTATTACTCATGTAGGTAATAGATGCGTATGTGTTATTAGTTTTAAGGGTGCGTACCTACGTAGGTACTTTATTTAAACTCTACATGATTGACACAAATTAATAGGTAACTATGGTTTTCGCATATTTATTTCGAACTAATAAATGAGGAAGAAGCAATTAAATTAATGTAATTCAACGCTTTAATATTTTATTGTATACTTTACACTGAAAAATAAACAAGAATTGATACTAACAAATAGTTTCAATTACCTGCATCTTCTTTAAAGTTCTTAACCATATATAGCGGTTAATGATGAATGCCTAGCCAAATAAATACCTAAAGGCCGGTCTGGCCTAGTGGGTAGTGACCCTGCCTGTGAAGCCGATGGTCCTGGGCTCGAATCCCGGTAAGGGCATTTATTTGTGTCATGAGCACAGATATTTGTTCCCGAGTCATGGGTGTTTTCTATATAATTAAGTATTTGTACATCGTTGTCTGAGTACCCATAACACAAATCTCCTTGGGCTTACAGTGGGACTTAGTCAATCTGTGTAGAATATCCTAGTCGAAGAGCCTAATAAAAACCGGCCAAGTGCGAGTCAGACTCGCGCACCAAGGGTTCCGTACTTTTTAGTATTTGTTGTTATAGCGGCAACAGAAATCCATCATCTGCGAAAATTTCAACTGTCTAGCTATCACGGTTCATGAGATACAGCCTGGCACAAGTAGTGCTTAATTGCTCATGGTACAAAGCTGCCATGCAAACTAGCGAAGTGATGTGCCGTTCCCAGGAATATTCATAATATCCAAAACATTTCAAATCATAGTCATAATATACTTACATAGCAATGCACTATTAAAAAAAAACCGGCCAAGTGCGAGTCGGACTCGCGCACGAAGGGTTCCGTACCATTACGGAAAAAAACAGCAAAAAAAATCACGTATGTTGTATCATCATCATCATCATATATTTAAGAGTTATACTCTTGTATGTTGTATGGGAGCCCCATTTAAATATTTATATTATTCTGTTTTTAGTATTTGTTGTTATAGCGGCAACAGAAATACATCATCTGTGTAAATTTCAACTGTCTAGCTAATTAGCTATCACGGTTCATGAGATACAGCCTGGTGACAGACAGACAGACGGACAGCGGAGCGGAGTAATAGGGTCCCGTTTTTACCCTTTGGGTACGGAACCCCAAAAAATCGTGCCCCCGAGTTTGATAGCCAAACTAGATGGCGCTTTATGGCGCCATATGTTTTGTGGTAAATATAGTCCGTTTTTTATACGGGGTTTTCTTGTACAGGGCCCATGGGCCTGACACTCTTTGATAGAGAAAGATAGCCTTATTGCGATTCCTAAAAGAGGAAAGAGAAAATAGTGCCATACTTTGTCCTTATCACCGACCGGGTGGCACCATAGGTAGGAGGCGATGGCGAAATACCGAAATTTATAAGAGTGAAGGAGAAGACTATGCTTTGCTATGGGATATTCCTAGTCAGGCTTTGTAGTCTGTGGGCTCTACATATAGCTCTTAAAGGTCCCTCCACACTCGTGCGCGAAAAAAAAAACTCGCGTAGTCTGGAGCGCTTAACATGCACTGCGCCTCAGAATAATGACTTGCGCCATGTGCAATTGTTACCACTGTTATTAAAGGTCTCGTAACCAGGCCATAAAATAAATAAAAAAAGTCACTGAGTCACTGTCATCATGACAGTGTCATGTCAAAAGTCGCCACAGCCAGCCACCACGATCTGATTTTTTCAATATTTGATTAGCCCGATGTCTGTTGAGAATTGGCTGGTTTCACCCTTTGCAATATTTTTATTGAGTGTATTATATAACTACTATGAAGGAGCGAAAAATGTCGGGACCCACTGTGACACCATCTTCTGAATATGCGAATGCCTTTAGTTCTATTAATGAACGACCGGTAGATGATATATCCATAGAATTTTTCTATAAACCTCATACTATAACCCTATTGGCAGTGTCTATTGCTTCGGTTATTTATACTGCGTTTGTCAGGTATTGTGATTTTTTTCTTATATCATTGTCAATCTAAATTACCATTTATAAATTTAAAATTAATTTGTCTGATGTAACTAGCAGAAATAATTATCTTGAGGACTTAATATCCAACTTTCGACCCACCCTGGAAAATTTATCTTCTATCATGCATCAGCTGGTCTTCTCTACCGACAATTAAGTATAACAATAACACTGTCCTAACATGTCATTTTGCACAGGATATAAGACAACAGCTAATTCATTAAACTTTAAACACCATGTGTTTTGATTATGGTAGTTAGAAAAAGTGTGTCTAATTTACTGTAATCTCCATGCTATTTATTCTATGATTTTGTAAATATCTTTTGAAGTAATGTTTCATACAGCATGATTTTATTTAGATGTATACTATATAGGTTGGGTAAAAAAAAAAATAGGTTGGGCGTGAATAACCTGACTAAGTCTAGTTACATATTCCTGATTATATTGCAAACAAAATATGTTATATCAAAATAACTATATATTTATGCAAATCTTTGTTATTTTCTCTAACAAAATAATCTTGTTTAGAAGTTGTTTAGTTAAGTTTAGGTTGTGCTCCTATAATAGGTAACAACTGACAACTATACATAGCTATATAAAACGAAATAGTGTGTGGATTAGCCCTTTGACCGCCAAAGACGTTAACTGACGCACGGCTACCTGAGTGCATTCCGGCAAGGATCACGATGAAGCGCCACACACACCTTGCGTGCCGTCAAACATTTACGATAAATTTACTCAGGTTGTTTGCACCCATATAAATGTATGTTCTTGACTGAAGTCACTTATTGACATGTTTGTTTTTCGATAATAACTAAATGTGATACACCCAATAAATGGATATTATGAACACTAAGTGATGAGATAGTAGACATCATGGTTTGCTTGTCATTAACCCATATTGGGTTAGTTAGCTGTATCATAGAGTAACTTATACTAGAATAGAATAGAATAGAAGATGCTTTATTCAAAAACGCTTAATTTAAATCTTAACTAATAACACTGACATAGATTGCTGGTTATAAAGCGTTCCTGAAATGGTCTCCACTCAGCTTCATGTCAAGGAACCTATGAGGCCCCCGACGCTGGTCTTCCGTGGAAACCCTTCCGAGAGAGTGCAACAAATACAACTTAAATATAATTACAACAGCTATACGAATCAAATATAAAATAAATAAATATATATATAATACTACAGCTATACAAATTAAATATAATTTTAGTTGAATTATTATAACTATTGATCCACATTAAAATATATAAACTATTGACCAGTACAGTAGCAGTCATACTTCTTTTATTTGTACAATTAGATCCACTTAGAAGCCAGAAACACATAACACCTAAGTACACATAAGTACACAAAAATAATTAGCACAGACTTAACAACGATTTTTCTGTACACTTAAAATGTATTTTTTGTAATTCACTTTGAACGAATTTACTGACAATGAGTTCCTAAGAGGAGGCGGTATATTATTCCAGCATTTCGTGGCAGTGTATTTAAAGCTGCCGCGAAATGCGGCGGTGCTGTGCCGTGGACAAAGCAAACGAGTAGCTCCCCTAATATGCCTTTGTGAAAAAGTTAATTTTTCGAATAGATATTGTGGCGTCATTGTCCTTACAATACCAAAAAGCAAACAGGCGAGATGCGTTGCACGTCGCGACTCCATATTCATTAACCCGCTATTATTTAGGTAAGGAGTAACATGGCTTCGAGGTGGAATGTAAAAACAAAAACGTGCACATGCATTTTGCACACGCTGTATTAGCTTTTTGGTTTTTGACAACAGACAGCCACCTATAACAGTATCGGCATAATTGAGTTTTGACAATATCAAAGATTCACACAGAGATATTCTGACTTCAGTACTCAAATACCTACGCACGTTATATAATATTTTGAGTCTATAAAAACATACTCGAGAGGTCTCTACTACATGGTTGTGAAATCTGAGGTTACCGTCCATCAGGACACCCAAGTTCCTTACTTCTGCTACTACGCTACTACTGCTAGAGCGGTACTGTCATAGTAAATTTTGTAACCCCAGTAAATTCACTGCCATCTGTCGACACACTTTAAAACTAGAAATGAAGATTTATAAAAATACGATAGAATGTATTTAAATATAGATAAATGACTTTTTTTATTTGCATTAATTATTTTTAAGATTTTGACCCATGTTCTTTCACTGATATGCGTTAAAATTGTTAAATAACAAACGAAACCGTCAACGCCATCTATACGACTGTAGGCCAAAACTAGTACCGCCCTCTGAACGAGAATCAAATTTTCTTGATTTTCGAGGCACGTTTTTTCCTTAGACTGTATCCATCTATTACGGAGTTATATCTATCTTTGGCTGTATACATTCAAAAGTGCCACTTAAATAAATGATGTAAACTTTCAAAGCTAGTCAAAATTTATTTTTAACTTATTTAATACATTTAACATAAGGTGAATTTTTGAATCAGATCCCAATAAGACTTTTTTACTTGACTTTTGTTATATCTCCGTTGAATGGCCAATCACATGGTGTATCTGTTTACTACATTATTTTAAAGTACAAATGATATACATTTTAGTTTAGCCTCGTCTGTTTCTTCAGTAACAATAAGGGATATTTTGACTGTGCAATATGTGTGGGTAGTGGGTAGAGCCATATATTATATTTCTTTAAACTTAGTATTATCGGGTTTAGAAGATTAAACCTAGCCCATATTGTCTCTAACATAAACTTGTGTTGTTGTGCATGGTTTCTTTAAAATAATATTAACAATTTAATTTATTAGTTTTTTTGTATTTACAGGGATGAATCAAGTATTCAAGAAAACATATGGTCAGGAATATGTTGTGTTGTATTTTTTTTCCTAATAATATCAGTGCTTACATTTCCAAATGGGCCATTTACAAGACCTCACCCTGCTTTGTGGAGGATGGTGTTTGGCATGTCGGTACTATACCTGCTGGCTCTATTGTTCTTATTATTCCAAAGTTATTCTACGGTGACTGAGATAATGTACTGGATTGATCCTAACCTTCGTAATTTTCACATAGACATGGACAAGGTAATTAATGCATGTTTATATTTAATTTAGCATGCATATCTTTAACTACAGAAAATGCAATAATGCCTTTAATTATTTAACATTAAAAAATCATTTATTTGTTTCCAGGAGTATGCTGTCAATTGTTCGGATATTAGTTTTGCTAAAGTGTGGTCTCATTGTGACATATTTGCCTGGGGACATTTCCTGGGATGGACATTTAAAGCTATACTGTTCCGGCATGCTGGCCTGTTGTGGGCAATATCTATCATGTGGGAAATTACAGAAATAGCTTTCGCACATTTGCTGCCAAATTTTCTTGAATGTTGGTGGGATTCAGTGATATTGGATGTATTGGTCTGTAACGGTTTGGGCATTTGGTTTGGCCTAAAGATTTGTAAAGTGTTAGAAATGAGAGAATACAAATGGGTCAGCATAAGGTGAGCAAATATCCATGGTTTATTTTCTTAAGTTCTCTTATTTCATGTCATGTATGTTGTTTGCTACTTTTACGCTGTTGCTATGTAAAAAATCATTAAATTAGGCAAAATTATACCATATTTCTTGTAAGGAAATAACAGCGGCAATTTACGGCAAATCTGTGGAAAAATTACCTTTTCAACACACTTGGTCAAAACGACGTTTTTATTCCACCGATTTTTGGCTCATGATCCTAATTATTAAACACGCGTGCTCTTTCAGTGTATTATTCCACTCGTGCTTTTTCATTATATTATTCGACTGAGTTAAGAAGGTAACTGATTGCTAATAATATGCATGGAAAGGGAGCCTTCTTTAATGCCCCCGCGGCCGGGGCGAGGGGCGGCCGGCAGTATGACAGATGCAACACACAATACTAACTGTTTTAACTATTAAAATTAGATTAATATGACTTTCTTTTTTTTCTCGCAAGTGTGTTGAAAAACGTCGTATGAAACGCGTGTGCATTGGTCATTACACACATCGGCTTTCTTATTGCGCGCTCGCTTACAGCTCGCGCGCACAATATCGCCTCGTGTGTAATGACCAACTTAGCACACTTGTATCATAATGTACTATTGTAGGTTAACCTGCTACCTATATAGACAATGTATTTCTGTAAATCAGTCTCTATAAGACAATGGTAACAAACATTATCGAAAACGTTAGGAAATTATGCCATAGAGAAAGAAATATCCTAGGAACTAGGAGTTCTAGGACTGGTAAAGTAGTGCAAAACATTGTGGCTGCATGACTATCAAATTCGTTTTATGCGATACTAACTGGCTGCACACATTATATTCATCATACAATTTGTCATTTCCAGGGATATTTCATCTACTACTGGCAAGATCAAAAGAGCAATTCTTCAATTCACCCCTGTCCAATGGGCCCCAGTGCGATGGCTGGACCCTACTTGCACCTACATGAGGTTTTTCGCATTGGCCCAACTTGTTGTATTTTGGCAGATATCCGAATTGAATACATTCTTCTTGAAACATATATTCGAAATGCCGCCGTCACACCCGCTGGTCAGCGCCCGGCTGTGCCTCATCGGAGTCATTGTGGCTCCGTCTGTCAGGTAACAGTTGCTTTATACCAGCTTTATACTATTCTGCTGCTACTCGTATCTATAATACTTCACAATGCATAGGAAAAGTTTTGTAATCACAAAATTTCGGAACCCTAAAAATGACTTAAGTAGGTATTTTTTTAATCGTTTTGAAGGCAAAGTTCAAAAATTCTCGTTCTTTAATTCAATTTCATTGGACTTATTGTGCGTTGTTTTTAGGGTTCCGTACCCAAAGGGTAAAAACGGGACCCTATTACTAAAGACTCTGCTGTCCGTCTGTCTGTCACCAGGCTGTATCTCATGAACCGTGAGAGCTATTATTTTCACAGATGATGTATTTCTGTTGCCGCTATACCAATAAATACTAAAAAGTACTAAGTCAGGCTCGCACTTGACCGGTTTTTAATATGAGTTCCGACGAAAATACTGATGAAAAACCGGCCAAGTGCGAGTCGGACTCGCGCCCGAAGGGTTCCGTTCCATTACGCAGAAAACGGCAAAAAAACACGTTTGTTGTATGGGAGCCCCACTTCAATATTTATTTTATTCTTTTTTTAGTATTTGTTTTTATAACGGCAACAGAAATACATCATCTGCGAAAATTTAACTGTCTATCACGGTTCATGAGATACAGCCTGGTGACAGACAGACAGACGGACGGACCTACAACGCGCGGAGTCTTAGTAATAGGGTCCCGTTTTTACCCTTTGGGTACGGAACCCTAAAACTGCCTACGCGTGTTTAAGTAGACATTTTTACCACTATTATTTAAATGAAATCTTTTAAATGAGTATTTGTGTAGTTTACTTATTCACATTAATAATATTGTCATTGAATACACACACGCAAACAAGACTTTATGTATATGTAAATAGGTACTTAATTCGAATTATTCAATTTAAATGATTCGATTTTTTAGTTATTTTATTCGGTTATTATTTTCAGGCAATATTACATTTACGTAACAGACCCCAATTGCAAAAGAGTTGGAACGCAATGCTGGGTATACGGCGCCATAATGGTAACGGAATCCATGCTGTGTATCAAAAATGGGAAACAGCTGTTTGGTCAGGCGCAGATGTGTAACGTTGTTGTGTGGCTGATCATTCAAATACTAGTCTCAGTAGGATGTGTTTATGGAGTCGTCGCCTACCATCAATATTTTGCGGTAACTCAATTCATGCTTAATATTATTGTTAAATAATGCCTCTTCATATGTACAACGAGTTGCTAAATTGCATGGACACATTATGAATGAATCCATTCATAAAGTAGCCATGCCATTTTACGGCTGGGTGTACCAACAGTTAACTTCCTAAGGCCTGTAGATACATAGGTATTTTGTAGTCGTTACTAATTCCTCTATTAACCTTTTCGCCACCATTGACTTGATATAAAGTCATTACATTTCGTGCCCCACACGCTACGACTTGATATGTTATACAGATTTTTTACGTGCAATTTTTGACATGGTGTTGACGATACTTTATTACTTCATTGACGTGGCGGCGAAAAGGTTAAGTAAATAAAGTTTTATTTTAAAACTTTAAAATCATGGTGAATTAACTAACTTTGTAACAGAATTTATGGCTAGACTAGGTATGTATGTATGTATCAATAATTGTTGTGTGCACATGCGCACATGTGCACATGTGCATTGTGCACCATATACCATTGATACAAGATACACAATTATACAATTCATCATTATTTATTGATTTTTTGAAGTATTTTGTTTTGTGGTATGTTAGAACAGTACGCCATTGCAACCATCGCCAGTGGGTTTAGTTAAAAGGTCTCAGATTTTATTCCGCTTATGCAAATTGTTTTAATTTACAGCGCTGGAGCCAGAGAGGATCAGCCTCCGAGAGCTCCCGGAAAGACGATTAATGATGGTAAGACAAAACAATAAGCTGATATTTAAGTCATCTGAAATTCGAACTAGCTAGTTCACGTTTTAGAATTACAGTATAAGAAGAAACTTACTTACTTGTTATTATTTCAGGATTGCTACACTACCGGAAGTGTTTACTCTATGAAAAGAACATTATATCGAATGAATTAGATATTAATTATGATTAAGTAGCAAATAATAGATATATTATTTATTCTATCTAAGTAAACATGCGTCCGGAGAACGGAACCATTTAGCTGTGACTACCCAAGTCTGATGTATGCCGAGTTTTATAATTGTCTTTATTTTTATAGGACAACGTTAGTTTTTGTCTACTATCAGATTGCGTTTACCTTTTTGACGCCAATGACGGATATATCCGCACCGTAGGTCCAACGCTGAAGACGGATTAATCCGTCACAGACCACAGAGCAACATAGACCTACGTGCATAATATGCATAAAGTTCAACTTCAGTTTTGACACATCGGTGACGTGGCGTCTGAGTGACAGCTTTTGTGTTTGACACGGCGTCGAAAAGGTTAAATGTCGGCGTATAGAATTTTGTTTGTAACATTAAAAATATGTCAGATATTTTGTACCTGATATACTTACTTCAGTGTTTTTGAGGTGTGGGCATATTATGCAAGCTCAGTACAGACTGAACTACTTATATTCATGGGTTATGGCACCAACCCCAGTTGCGACCACTTAAAATTGCTATTTAATGGAAGTTTGCGATTTCAGATTGTGGTGAGCAAGAAGTGTGGCCATGCCAATATAAGGCTTTGTGTAAGATAGTTGACGGTTTTAATAAGTATCAGCAACCGGGTTTAGAATTATATATTAAATGCAGTAGAAGTTGAGAAAATGGTACCATAAAAATATACCTACTGTAATCCTTTACTCTTCTGTTCCCAAAAGTCGAGCCTTATTTTAGAGCCTACCTTCGCTGCGAACATATTTATCTGCCTCTCTGCTGGAGTATGCAAGAGCGACTGAGAGGCAGATAGAGTTAGACCAAGATAAGTCTGCAACGATCTTGATAGCATAGTGCCAGTGCTATTTATACGTCATAATTTCATAGAAGTTTGACGTTTAAAATAACACTTTCACTATAGCTGCGTGTGCCATCAGAATCGTTATGACTTATCTTGGTCTATCTCTAAAGGGCCCTCCACATTCATGCGCGAATCACGGCGCGAAGCCGCGAACGTAAGTGTGGCGTCGATTTCGCTGATTGTTCACGCCTTCGCGCTTAGTTCCCCGTTTTTTGTCGGTTTATTAGCCCGCGTCAAAGGAGGCGCGAAGCGCGAACTGGCAAGACTCCACATTACACACTATTTTGACTCATATGTGGCAAGACAAATAATAATTATATTATATAAAGCGGCTATAAATGGAAAAATAGCTTAATCACGTATGATGCCATAGATAACTAGCAGTTAAACTCGATCAGCTGATGCTTTTCCGCCATCTTGACGCGAACCAAACTGCGAAATCGCCGTGAAGTTTGCGAGTGTGTAGTCACACGTCAACGCCGCGGCATGTTCTCTCCGCGAAGTCGCGCCGCGATTCGCGCACATAGTCTGGAGGAAGAGGAAGACACAATTGTACAATTCCAAATCGGTGACAATCTGACAATAGTCAAAAATACTGATCATTATTGGTCAAGAATGTGTCCAATGTTACCGGTTGCCGGATTACAACTGTACAATTGTAATATGTGTCGAAGTCTAGTCAAAACTCCCACTTTGTCGCTTGTATCATAAGGACGAGAATTGCTTGTATCTTTATACGAATAACCTGTTAAAGCGCCCTTATGACAAGCGAGAAAGTTAGAACATATCGTCCAAACATAAAAGAAATTTCGAAAACATAAAAGAAAATACAATCTAAATATGTTTATACCCTTAATTAACCATACATAAATGTATGTAAGTGTTGGCTTAAAAGCTGTGTGTATAAACTAATAGATAACTATGTAGATTATTGTAGCTGAAAACAATACCAAAAACACTGCTAGTTGCTCATTATGGTTACTTTGTGCATGTGTTGTGATTAGTAAGAGTGTATACTGTCTGTGTTATATTATATTTATAATGTGAAGCCGAAGCCTGGTATTCAATCGAGTGATACAGAAGCATACGTTTTAGAAAATATCTGGCTTTAGACGAGTAATAGGTAATAAAGACTGCTAATCTTTAGATGTCGCCTTTCGCTACCGTCTGCCTGAAATAAAATTGGATACCGCTTTATTAGGCGGGCGTTCGGTTTTTAATCCCATAGATGTCGCCTTTCGCTACCCCTGTTTCACCAAAAACATTTTTATGTACAATGTTGCCAAGACGAAACCATAAGGCTCGCACTGTCAAAAAGTTATCATTATCAAATCTCTTGTAGAGCCAAGCCTCTAACTCTACAAGCCCTAACTTCACAAACTCTACACCTTAGTTAAATTATTTTGTATTACTTAGTACAATGGCAAAACTTCAGCGTAGGAAGATGTAAATTAAAAATTGGAATTGTTTCAACTGGCTCCACAAGACAGGCCTAGCCTAGTGTGGAGGTCATAGGTTAATAAAACAATATGTATGTATGTATTATGTGACTTAGCCGTTTCGCAACGCAAGCTTCAAAATTGGCAGTCTTTATTATTAATTCAATTTTACATCGCTCGTATGTGGCATATAATATACAGGGTGGAAAAAATTAATGGGCCCTGGTGGGAAAGTGCCTTAAAACTAACAACCTTTTGGACGCCAATGACCGATATATATATACGCACCGTATCGTACGATTAATCGTTCATAGACCTCAGAGCAACTGTTCTTAGACCTACATGCATATGCATAAAGTTCAATTTCAGTTTTGACACTTCGGTGACGTGGCGTCTGGATGACAGCTTTTGTGTTTGACACGGCGTCGAAAAGGTTAAGGTAGCTCATTTTATTTTACTTAAAGGAAACATTCTTTTATTTTTAAAAATAAACAAAACTGCAATCGAAGATTTTTCATTTTTTTTTTAATTTTGTCTAAAAATATTCTTGAGTACTAAATATTCGATTTTGTACGACAGATGAGTGTAAGACCTAATTCTTGAAAAAATGTTATCATTAACATGAACTGTAGGTATCAACTAGTAGAATAAAATAGCGTGTTTATTTTTTGGAATTTTTAGTCAGTTCGATTCCCGGGCGAGACAAGCGAATTTAAAATATCTTTGAATGCAGTTTTATATATTTCTTTTTATAAATAAAAAAATGTTTCCTTTAAGTAAAATGAGCTAACTTAAAGGGCCCTCCACACTCATGCGCGAATCATGGCGCGAAGCCGCGAACGCGAGTGTGGAGCCTAGTTCGCTAATAACTTGCCCTCCAGGACCCATAAATTTTTTCCACACTGTATATTGTGTTTGAAATGTTTGAATGAAGGACTGGGCTAAAGGTTATGATAACATACCTAAATCCAAACAAAAGGCCGCACTGATGGTCTCGCTGCTCGCTGGATACGTTGCGCCAGTGAGGCATTTGGTATGTTGACCGGAGAATCGCTTGATATTTTGGTCATGAGGTATGTAGGCACATTTGTGACGCTATCAGGCAATAGGTGCCTGGAAACGGCAAATTTTATCACATTGATATATAATACAGGCCCGTGGCTGAAATCTGATTTCGGAGTCAATTAGTGTTTAACATGCGTGTCGTTTGTTCTTTCAAACTAGTTTGATCTTCCATAATGAATGACTTACGAGAAAGGACTTCTCGACGGGCCTGAATAGTTAGTATGCCTAATATTTAAGGGCAGTTTACTTATCCGTTTTGTTGCCTTAAATTAAATGTCTATATAAATATATCTACTCTACTCTATGTAATTAGGTAGGTACATTATAAGCGACAGAGCGCAGCTAGCACGTTTCGAGCCATTTTGTGGAACGTATTAAATCTTCCAGCACTAGAAGTATCTAGTGACTCTGTTTTGATATTTTTGACCAACCTGTATACTATATATATATATATATATATATAAATATATGTGTATGTATATGTACAGGTTGGTATATATATAGTATGTATGTATATATTTATATATAATATATATGTATATGTAGTGTATGGCGACTCTAACAAAGGTTTTTTTTTAATCAATTGAACTTATTTAATAATGACTTACCTTAATAATAACCCATTTACAACAGTACCGCCCTAAAATTTAATAACAGTTTGAAATTGTAATGTCTTTCTACTTTCAATAATTGCACTGTACCTACACTTTGTATACACTCATTTTACCATTGAAATAATTTGTAATTTAAAGCGTTGTTCCAACTAATTACCACCAAGTTGTTGCGGGTTGTTCCCACTAGTTACCACCAAAATTGTGTTAGTGTTTAATACTAATAATATAAAAATACCTAGATAAATATGGTGTCGTAAAAAATAATTATATGTCAACTAGTGTTTTTTCTCAGTACTGTTGGTTGTCGGACCAGGTTCTACACAAAGTTTGTTATGGCGTCAGGGGTTATTGGTTTTTTTATGTAAAATAATTCAAAAGTCAAAATTTATTTATTTGTAAACATAGGTTAAATATAGGTCTTATACAATGATTTATGTTTCACTATGTTTTGCCATTTGGCATACAAATATAACTAAGAAGAGATGGAGCATGCACTAATTATAACAGATGTCAAACGAAAATAATATGTTAAATATCAAACAAAATAAGAGTGTACTTAAAACTAAAACAACTTAAGATAATAAGACAAAATTCTCGTCTACATGAAATAAAATTATATTAGTACTAGTAGTAGTAGTAGTAAATCACTTTATTGTACAAAACAAAAATTGTTAACATGAAATTCATATAAATTTAGGTACAAAGGCGAGCTTATCCCTATAAGGGATCTCTTCCAGCTAACCTTAGAGTAAATGAGTGGAAAATTCGAATTAGATAGATAGACAAACTTACAGAACGTACAATAATATTTAAAAAGAAAAACTACAATATTAACGTCTACGAATAACTAAAATACATCAATAGCATTATGCAATAAAATAAATATGTACTAGCATACATAAATATAGAACTAAATAAATATTAAATAAATAAATATATATATATATATATAATAAAATGCTATTCTCTCCTAAACAACTTAAATTCAAAATATGTCGGTAATTCGGTTACATTATCTATTGCAATAATATGTTTTGCCAACTTATTGTATATTTTGGGTGCCATCCCAAAGATACTTTTAGCAAACAAAGCCGAGTTCACGGATTGGATGTAAATTTTTTCGCATCTGCGAGCACTTTTAAACATTGAAAATTGATCCATGTTATTTTTAATATAAACCGCAGTTTCAAAAATGTATAGACATGGCAGGGTTAGTATATTGAACCGATTGAACCTAATGAAATGTGGTTTACAGGTTTCCATTAATTGTAATCTACAAACTGATCTTAAACATTTTTTTTGCGCCTTTAATACAATCTTCTTGCTGATCGTGGATATACATATTTTAATACATACATATACATTTGGGAAAAAATAATCCCATCCCTTGCATCAGAAATTGAAGGAAATCCAAAACTTACGTGAAAAATTATTTATGTCAAAATAAAAATTCACTACATTTATTCCGCAGCTGCTCAATTGAGCAAACATGACTTAGATAACATGTTTAGGCAGCTTATTAACCTTTTGTTTCTTTAAATCGTACCAAGAAGTCAGTGAGTTAGTCTCAAATGAAGCTCGATAGGCTTGATAGTCCGAGATAAATTTGCTAGACGATATTGACAGCATCATGGTCCCTAAAAAAACCATATCAGATGTGGCTTAAAAATACCCTCAGATCAAACCCCTAAGAACATAGTAATACAAAATAAGACACATATCAACAGTTAGATCAGGTTTTATCTGTCTTTATACTTTCAGGTTTTTTTTGTCTTTAAGTGATCCAAAATATTAAAACTGTTTTACCGGTGCAAGTGCAAAAACTAAAATAGTTGATGAGAAATTAATGTTTGGATGAAATTTATATTATTAATTGTAAATTAATAATACAAACAAACAAATCAGTCAAAAATTTGATCACTTTTAAGGCATGAATATATATATACGCGATAAAAACTACGCCGGCTACTTTATATCATTACTTGAAAATAGTTCTATTGTATAACTAGCCTTATGAACCGATTTTGCATGTACAACCAGCCTTAAAGTTTATAGTCTGATGGTTCATTATTTTTAGTATGTGGGTATTTTTTGCAATTTGTAGTTTTCCCTCAGTCACCCGTTGACCACGAACGCTGTAAAGGGTTCGAAACGTCGGGATGTATTATAAATTCAATAATATACGCGATATAATCCGTTTTCATAGTTTTATTTCATGAGTAACTATCGCGGTAACCGAAGACAATATTACACTTTTAAGGCAGTTTACTGAAACACTAATCGACTTATAATTATTGATTAAAGCACTCTATATTTTTTGTTTATTGTTTATTTATACTGTTTTTATTAGTATTGAACGCTAACAAAATTTTGGTGGTAACTACTGGGAATAACCCTTTTATTTACAATTTACTCTTTAAACGCCGCGCCTTTCTTGTGCGGCGCGTCATCGTGAACGTTGTCGGAATGCACGGAGGTTGATATCGGGCTGTACTGTAGCCGCACGTGTCAGTTGACGTCAAAAGATTAATAAGAATTTCTAAATAAGATAATTTTTAATTTGTACTTACTATTTTAATCTTAAACTTGTACCGCTAAAACTGTTTAATTGTTTTACCTAACCTAACCGAGGTTACCTGGTTAAACCGTCAACACAGTGTCAAATTGTACTAGTAACAATGGTAAATCCAGGTTTAACTGGTTAACCCAGGATTAGTGAATGGTGTAAGTGGCCCTAACAACATTTTGGTGGTAACTACTGAGAAAAAAAATCTGTTCCCAGTGGTTAAGGGGTCATTCTACTTTTTACTGCAGGTATTTTTGTCCCCGGTAGAAATTGTTTGATTTTTATATTTGTAAATTATGTAATTTGTTTAATTGTATATCAATATAAAATGTAATGCTACTCTAACGATACCTTGTAACCAAAGTAAAAAATATTTTTTTAAAGGTAACAAAGTTTTCATTATGAGTGTAAGAGCAGGGACGGTAACAAAACTAACAAAGTTGTATATCTGCCTACTCCAGACTAAAAATAATCAAATATTGAGGCCTATTCTGTGCATATAAATTTTTAGTAGCTAGTGTGAATTAAAACACCATAAAAACCTGCAGTAAAAAGTAGAATGACCCTAAGAAAAAAAATCTGTTACTGCCGGTAACAATTTTGTGGTAACTAGTGAGAATAACCCATTTTAAAGGGTGCGCTACGCTTATTGTTTTTGTTTGTCCTATTGATAATACAAGACGGAAGCAGAATACAAAATAACGTGGAATTTTTTTTTGTTTTTTTTTACTCATACCCTCATACCTTAGAGCATAGAGTAACTTATACTAGAGCGGTACTGTCATAGTAAATTTTGTAACCCCAGTAAATTCACTGCCATCTGTCGACACACTTTAAAACTAAAAATAAATATTTATAAAAATACGATAAAATGTATTTAAATATGGATAAATGATTTTTTTATTTGCATTAATTATTTTTATATGATTTTGACCCATGTTCTTTCACTGGTATGCGTTAAAATTATAAATAACAAACGAAACAGTCAACGCCCTCTATACGAGTGTAGGCCAAAACTAGTGGCGCCATCTGATCGAGAATCAAATTTTCGTGATTTTCGAGGCACGTTTTTTCCTTAGACTGTATCCATCTATTACGGAGTTATATCTATCCTTGCTTAGAGTAACTTATACTAGAGCGGTACTGTCATAGTAAATTTTGTAACCCCAGTAAATTCACTGCCATCTGTCGACACACTTTAAAACTAAAAATGAAGATTTATAAAAATACGATAGAATGTATTTAAATATAGATAAATGTTTTTTTTTATTTGCATTAATTATTTTTATGATTTTGACCCATGTTCTTTCACTGATATGCGTTAAAATGGTTAAATAACAAACGAAACCGTCAACGCCATCTATTCGACTGTAGGCCAAAACTAGTAGCGCCCTCTGAAAGAGAATCAAATTTTCTTGATTTTCGAGGCACGTTTTTTCCTTAGACTGTATCCATCTATTACGGAGTTATATCTATCTTTGCCTCATACAGAGCAGTCACGGTAAAGCCGCGTTTTCAGTTTCACTTAGTATTCTGAACAGTTCTGAGCAAGCAATCCTTTGTTATTGAACAAAACTAAGTTAAAACATGGCTTAAAAGTGCCAGTGGCGCCAGTGCGTATTTTACGCTTGCGAAGATGGTGCGGGGAATGGGGGGGGGGGGGTTTGTTGTTCGTTATAGTCATTAAGCATGGTTACTTTCAACAATATGTATTGTATAAATGTAATTTATTGCTTTACAAAGTGAAATATAATATAATATACCGCGTTATATTATAATAATATACATATCATGTAATAAAATAAAATCACACTTCTATAAGTTGACCGGAGCAACAACTACAAGGATGGAAATTATTTAGGTCTAAACTTATCTTTTTCGGATCGATTAATGTGTTATGCTTCAAATTGGTGAGCAAATCCATTACCTTGGCCATATTGGCCTGTTTAGCTTCATCTTGGAAATATGAAGACAGTTGGGCATCTCCAGCAAAGCGCATAAGTATAGCTCCCAGCTCCTCTAACTGCCTTCTCAGGCGATCACACTCGGCTTGGAATATTTTAACCTGAGCACTTCTTTCTTCATCTCTCTTTTTCAGTAAGCTCCGTTGTTGTTGATAAAGTGCAACATACTCGCAAATTGTGTCAGTTTCATTTTGCAACTGCATTATTATATGTTCGAGTCTGTGTTTTTCATCTGATAGGTCTGCAACTTCTGCCATTATTTTGAGAAATCTTTCTTGAAGTTTCAACATGGCATGTTCTTTTGGAATGTTTGAATCATTTGATGTTTCTGATGAAGCCTTAGTAGCACCTTCTACTGCTTCTTCAACTTCATATTTATTCTCCTCTTGTTCAACATTATTATGATGATGATGATGATGATGGTGGTGGTGGTCATGGTCACATGTTCCCTCTGCTTCGTGAATGTGTTCATTTTCAGTTGCTTCACTGGGTTCAATGACATTCACGTCACTGGTAAGATGTTTCTCCAATTCCCTGCATCTTGTTTGTAGCCTTATCATTTCTTCATCTTTGGCCATTAATTTAATATGCATATCTTTTGCCTTTTCTTCAAACTCAGCCAATTTAATTGTCAGCTCCCTGTTCAAATACTTTTCTGCTGTTAATTTTTCAACCAGTTCCAATTTGTCTTGACTCTGAAAGTATTAAAGTACGGTAAGTAATTGAAATTGAAATGTGGAACAGAAATTAATATTAGAGCAAGTAAATTTTGGCACAAGGTCATTTGAAATCGAACCTTAAATCACTGCCCCCTGAGTCAGAAAAACGATCCTGGTCTTGATATGGGTTAATGCATAAAATCATCTTTGAGCTTTGTAAATCATCTCACCATAGCGTCATAAAAGCATCTTACCAAAGGGTACAGCCTAAAAAAAATCGTACCCCCGAGTTTGATAGCCAAACTAGATGGCGCTGTATGGCGCCATATGTCTCGTGGTAACTACAGTAGAATGTACGGGGCCGTACACTAACATCAAAGATAGATATAACTCCGTAATAGATGGATACAGTCTAAGGAAAAAACGTGCCTCGAAAATCACGAAAATTTGATTCTCGATCAGAGGGCGCCACTAGTTTTGGCCTACACTCGTATAGAGGGCGTTGACGGTTTCGTTTGTTATTTATAATTTTAACGCATATCAGTGAAAGAACATGGGTCAAAATCATAAAAAATAATTAATGCAAATAAAAAAAAATCATTTATCCATATTTAAATACATTTTATCGTATTTATATTTTAGGTTTTAAAGTGTGTCGACAGATGGCAGTGAATTTACTGGGGTTACAAAATTTACTATGACAGTACCGCTCTAGTATAAGTTACTCTATGCTAACATCTACTCCAGCTGTCAAATTAGACTTAATTAGAGGAACGAATTTTTCTTAGCCTTTACACCTCTTTTCTTACTATTGACAACTAGAACACACAACACACAAATAGAACGGAACTATGGTTAGCTTTAGTTCGTGATTGACAGAAAGTTTTTAGACATTTGATTTTTTACCTTATCGTAATAATCATAAAGTCTATATTAAACCAATTGTGAGACGTGTTTTAAATATTGATTTGATGTAGAAAGTAATTAATCTTTTTGATAATCTTTATAACATTAGGGGTAGTATACAACAAGGGGTCCATTCAATTTACCTAGTCGGCTCATAAGTTCTGTCATATACATAGTATCAAATAAAATCAAAAGTTTAAGTTTATTCCGTATAATTTGTACAGCGTTTGAAAGCTTATAAACTAGAGAATCTAAATGTATAACATTTATTCAAAATGACCGCCATAATTATCTACACAAGCTTGAAGTCTTCGTGGCCAGTCGTCAATGGATTTACGCACCACTTTCATGTCGATATTGGCCACTGCCGTAGCAAGAGATTTTTTCAGCGAGTCTAGATTTGCATGAGGTTTTGAGCACACCTTTTCCTCTAAATACTGCCATATTTTATAGTCTAAAGGATTAAGATCTGGGCTAGAGGAGGGCCAATCTTCATGCCGTATAAAGTCGATTTTATTGGAGGCGAGCCAGGCTTGTGTAGACTTTGCCTTATGGGCTGGAGCAGAGTCCTGCTGGAAAACCCAATGCTGGTTTAGAAACATCGTATGGGATAGTGGTTTCACAATATTAGTCAACACCGTGTCTTGGTACACTTTGGCACTAGTTTTTACTCCTTTCTCACAAAAATGCATACTAGTGACGCCCGCATAAGAAACTCCCAGCCAAACCATCACAGATGAAGGGTGATGACCTCTTTGAATACGGGGAATGCTATTAGACGCTTCTTTACTATTGCGAGCGTACACTCTATCATTTTGTTTATTACAGTTTTCTTCTATGTCAAAAATTTTCTCGTCCGAAAACAGTATACAACGGTGCTTATTTTTAGCGTACTTCTTCAATAAAGCTTTAGATCTTTTAAGCCTTAAAGCTTTAAGCCGACAATTGAGAAGATGGCCAGTTTTTCGTTTATAAGCACGAAGTCTCAGGTCTTGATTAAGCACTCTTTTCACCGTGTTTTTGCTCAAACCCATCTGGAGGGCCATAACTTTTTGTTTTCTAGCGGGATTTCTGGCAATGCGTGCCCTAATTGCTTGTACAACCGCTGGAGTCCTAGCTGTACGCGGACGACCGCTTCTTTTCTTGTCATTTAAACTAGAGACCTCACTGTATCTTTCTATGGTACGATACACAAATCTTAGAGAGAATTTTAAATTTTCAAGTAGCTTAAAAATTTTAGTCGGCGAGTGACCACAACGATATAGTGCAATTATTGCGGTACGGCTATCTTTAAGCGTCCACTCCATGTTGAAGAAAACAGAAAATTGCAAAATTATACTACTCAAATATTTAATAAAGATTCGAAATTCAAATGCAGAACGGTTTTTGTTTTAGGAGTTCCAAATTTAAATTTTAAAGTCCAGTGACAGAACTTATGAGCCGACTAGGTACAATATTAATAACTATCCATAGTAACCAGAGTTACAACTATACAACAACATCAAGAACAAAAAAGCAATGTGATTGCATTGCTCGGCCATTTTACTTTCTTTAATGTTGCTGTATTTATAAAATAAATAAAAAGCTTTATTGTACACTACAAAAAAAGGTAAAGAATTGAGAAAAGATATCAATTGGTAGGTAACAACAAGCGAACTTATTGTTAAACAGCGATCTCATATATATTTTATAGTATAAACTTCTTTGGACCCCCCACCCACCCATAGATTATAATATTTATTTCCAACTAGATACATGGGTGTTTAACCTCATTCTTACCAGTTTTATAAAAGCTTCCTCAAGATCTTGAACACTTGTTTTCAATTTTCTATTCTGCTCAGTAGCTCTTTGTGCAGCAATTTTATCACTAGTTATATCTGCTGTTAGTTTTGTGATGCTTATTTCATCATGGGTACATGATTGGGACTCTCTCCCTTGGCTTAACTCCTTGACTTTAGCTTCACTCTCTAAATAACATTTCTGAAGCTCTTTATACTTTATGTTTAGTTCATTTAACATTTCCTAAAAAAAAATACAAAGTAAATATTATTAAAGTGTAGTAATATAATTAGAATTTTATTAGATTGGGTGATTTCCACTAGTTACCACCAAGTTGTTACCAGTGGGACAGTGCAAAAACTAAATTAGTCAAGGAGAAATTAACGTTTGGATGAAATTTATCTTATTAATTGTAATTTGAATTAATTATTCGAATGAACAAACAAATCAGTCAAAAGCCCACCACTTTAAGGCAGTTTACTGGAACACTAATCGACATATCATTATTTATTAAAGTACTCTATATTTATACTATACTATTTATACTGTTTTTATTAGTTTTGAACTTTAACAAAATTTTGATGGTAACTTTTAGGAAAAATAAATCCCACCTTTTACCAATGGTAAGAAAAACTGTTTTTTTTTTCCCAGTAGTTACCACTGGTAAAAGGTGGGAAAAAATTCCCAGTAGTTACCACTAGTAGCAACTTGGTGGTAACTAGTGGGAATAACCCATTAGATTGCACATCAAGGCATTGACAAAAGCAAAAATGGATTACCATGGTATTTTTGTAACTTTGCTGCAGTTCATTTATATCAATATTAGTCCTTGCTTTACTGTCCACAGCTTCTTTAAGTATATAGTAGTTTTGTAACCGAATTTCCATATCACCAATTTGCTCAACAAGCCCAGTTTCTCGGTTGGTCAAGTCCTGAACTTCTTTTGTTAATTCTTCATTCTTTGTTAAAACTGCTTTTAGCTGGGAATTCAAATCATTAACATAATGTTCATAGTGTGAACTTATTTGGTCTTTTTCTTTCTGTAAAGTCTTTAATTGTTGTTCAAGGTTCAACATTTTTTGTTGCAATGCCACATTTATTTCACTATTTTCTTTTTTATCTCTGGGGGTAACACAATCAGCTGAACCATTTGTTATTTGCTGTAAATGCAATTGTGTAGCATCCAATTGATTTTGAAGTTTACAAAGTTGACTATTGAGTGAATCATTTTCAATTTCTTTAGCTGTAAGAACAGTTTTTGTAAACTCCAATTGGTCTTGCATGTTGTTATTAATATCAGTTAATGTTTTTTTTTCTGCATAGAGGTTTTCAATAAGTTTGTCTTTTGACAAAATATCTTCAGTTGCAGCCACATATTTGTCATTCAAGTTCTTCAGATTTTTTTCTAAATTGTTAATATGTTGTTTAGATAAATTATGACTGGCAGCAGCTGCAGCATACTCAGTCTCTGTCTCGGATAACTTCAATTGCAGCTCATTCACTTTTAATTCCAGATCTCTTTTACTTGACACAAGAAGTTCTGTTACATTTACCTGTGGGCCTGTTACATTTACAGCCTCCAATTTATAATTTTCATTTTGATATACCTGATTTATTGTTTGATTGTCATCTACAACCTCAGGATTTATAACTGTAAGGGTATCAGGCACACTATAGAACTGTGGTTCCTTATTAGATTGTGTTTCATCTTGAATTATATTTCCTTCTTTAAGGACTACTTTCTTGTCTTGATGATCTTTTAACTGAAAAAATAAACAAAAGATTAATATTTTACCTTAATAGTACATTTATTAGTGACAATGTAATGGTTCAGATTTTAAAAAGTAGAGGTCCCTATTTTAATTAAACCGAAAACCCTAAATTAAACTACAAATGTGACGTTTTCAACCAAAAGGTACCACATTGTCGCTTGTTGATAAGGTTGATTTCTAATTGAAGCTATATGGAAATAGCACCTTACTGACAAGCGACAATAAGTACCCTTAATATTGGTTTAATGTTAGAGCATTTAACAACCAGAGTCGCCTTTCTTACCCCTCTAATAAATTGTAAAACGGGACTTAATAGCTTATTTAAGTTTTAAGATTTACCTCCAACGTTTCGAGTCTGCGACCAGGGAGACCCGCAAGTTGAAATCAGTTTTTAGCTTACCCCTTTGTCGAATACCTCACCCAATGGTCATACTTATTGTATGACAGATCTGACATGGCTATTTGTGCATTACGTTATACATTTGATGTGCCCGTCCCCGCGAAAATCGGCACGGTTTTGTACATAAAATTACAGAGAAGGCTTTTCCAGTTGTTAAACGCTCTAAGGGTTTAGTTCATAATTTACATGATGTTTACAAAAAACTAGTGCTACACTGGCGGTTGTTGACAACACATTCGTAACAACAATAAGTTACCTTGAAAACAATAGATTATTATCAGGCATCGTAAACTGCGAACGAAATCCATTGAAGTACTAGGGTTGTTACTTAGTCAAGTCAAAGTCAAAAATTATACGTCATTTCAATGGATTTCGCTCGCAGTTTACGATGCCTGATTATTATAGTATAAGTTGATGTATCTGGCAAGCTACAATTAGAAATATCAGCCATAAACTAAACATAACGAGTTGTAATCGTGTTCATATCTAAATGACACGTAAAAGTCGCTACTCTCGTTTGATATGGTTATCATGTTTAGCACCAGATTTGCAAATTTAACAAAAATTTTAAATTGAAGTACTAGGGTTGTTACTTAGTCAAGTCAAAGTCAAAAATTATACGTCATTTCAATGGATTTCGCTCGCAGTTTACGATGCCTGATTATTATAGTATAAGTTGATGTATCTGGCAAGCTACAATTAGAAATATCAGCCATAAACTAAACGAGTTGTAATCGTGTTCATATCTAAATGACACGTAAAAGTCGCTCTCTCGTTTGATATGGTTATCATGTTTAGCACCAGATTTGCAAATTTAACAAAATTTTTAAATGATAACGTTGTTGCAAAGTACCTTTTTGCGAGCTAAAGCCAGTTTAGCCGCTCTTGCGTCCATTTTTATGATTGTTCGTCTAAATCGGTAAGTTTACGCCTGAGAATATCATAAACTTATATTTTTTATAAAATATATTCAATCCAGTATTGCTAGATACCTTTTCTCATAACTTAGTTGTATCGTTTAAACCTTCGATTCCATTTTCGGATATATATAATTACGCGAACTTTTATTACTATTTAGGTAATGTTGTTACGTTTACTATTTCTGTCAATCAGTCATAAATGTCAGGTCACTCAGGTCAGACAATAGACATTAGAGTGTCACTTTCCGCCAGCAACGCCAGCACGAAACTTTAATGTCAAAGTTGTGACCAGTGGGAAAATTGATGCGGTCAAAATATCTCTATCTCGCTCTTACTTATAGTTGCGTCCGTGACGGACGTACAGTGGACATTATCGAACCAGCGCCGGACCGCCGCGGTTAAACGTAACACACCATCGCACCGCACCAAGGTCATTGTGCGACGCACCCATAAGTAAGAGCGAGAAAAAGATATCCTTGGTGCAGTGCGATCACAGATTAACCCCGGTGCGATGGTGTACGCCTTTATAGAAGTTTGACGTTTAAATAACACTTGCACAGTCTGGGCCATAATAATATAATAATAGTTCTTTATTTACAGGTAAACACCCAATTCAAATACATGTACAGTGTAAAAATAAGTACAGTGTAAAAATACAAAAATAAAATACAATTAAAAATAAAAATACCAAAAATTGATAAAAATTAGGTAGTCACAGATCGTCACTTCCTGTTCCTCTCACGGTGCACGGAAACCCAGTTAACCCGGACAGCTCACGGAGAATACTGTTGTCAGACGTTCTTAGGCGACTCCAGAAGGTAGCGACGCGGGAGCGAATGATGGCAAAAAAGTCAGGGACTTCGGCCTCAGCACCATAGATGGTAGGATCCTATAGATGAGCTATAGGCGTGTGTCCGTGAGGGACAGAACATACGCAATGCGACAAAATGATTGGTCGGGTTTATTTGTTGCCCACCATAAACCATACTAAATTTGCAGTGGGGAATAAAAAAAATGTGAGATTGTGACAAGGACAAACAATAATAGCGCTTTCTCTGCTACTCCTACTGAAAGATAGATAAGACTATCCCGTTCTGTCAGTTCCCCCACCACTCATACTCATGCCCAATCCATACTAATAAATTAATAATTCATGGTCTGGGTTATTAAAAATCGCTGCCAACAAGCCCCCATTCACACTCCTACATGGTAATGGTATGTAGTAGGGTAGTCCGCCTCATTAAGTAGGATTGTGAATGTGGTCGCGGGACTACATGGCGTCCTACAAAACCCAGGTAGGATGCCTCTTGGGTCCTACAAGCCCCGCCACCGCTGCAGTCCGCCGCGCAGGATTGTCTGTGGGTTGACGTCCTACGTAGCAGGACTGCAATGTAGCGAATTAGACCGTGAATGTTAATGCAGGACTGTAGTCCGCCGTTTTGTTTACAATTGAAAACACGCGCTTAGCAGATTTTATTGAAATATATAAAGGAATTCGATGTGTATGTGATCAAAAATCACCAAAATTGCCCTATTTTTATTATTATTATTATTCAGTAAGCAGGCAGGCAGTTGTGACAACTGATATAGCCTGTATCCAGTTATCATTGACAGTTATCGTTGAACGGTAGATGTGGAGGTATGCTTTTCTAATTTTTTTTTTCAAATTTCCCTAAATACTATATGTGTATAGAAAAAAGGTGGCAACCCTAGTGCAGGGTCAAAATGTCCATACGGACCGGCTATCTATGTGGCAAAAAGTGCAATGGTTAAAATGGACGGCAGTTAAAATGTGTTCGGGTCCAATCGAACAAGTGCCATAATGTATAATGGCCAACGCGAACACGTGTGTAAATGCATCAAGGAAAACAAGTACATGAGAAAATGTTGAATTCTAAAATTGCCCGCTTCAGATGCCCGAAGGGCAAACTGCCCAAAAATAGGAGCCCCGCTTCGGCGTCTAGTCAAGTATTAGGTTTATTCATAAAAACAAAGAAATAAAGGACATTAAGGATAAAATATTATAAAATTAAAACTAGAAGTACTAAACCTAAAAATTAAATTAATTATAGTTTTAGCAAACTAACAGGCAATGTATAGGTAGGTATATAAAAGGGCTATGTCCCGTTCCGACTGTCACCAGGTCCAAACGTGCCAAAAATGCTAGCGGCATTGCCGCGTTGCACGGCCAGCGATATTTGCTGGACCAGGTAAGAGCCGGAACGGGGGTCGCGGCCCCTATCCCTCAACCGTCGCCCCAAAGTTTTTATAAATGTTTTGGCCTCCGCACACCAAGGCCCCGCCGTTTCTATAGCGACCGGAACAAAGTCGTATGTTGGTACCAAGTTTGCATATTTGTTATTTTTTAATTTTGCAGCATTATCGGCGGCCGCGCCTGCCATTTTGTTGGTATGAGTGATGTGGGAGGGGGCAAAGGTGCTAACGCAAGTGGCGTCCCAAATCAGGCTGCGGCCTTTTGCCCAAGGTACCAACGTAAGGCCGTCCGGTCGCTTATCGTCTGTGCGGCTTAAACCCTGCGGCTCCAGGATGCATGGTACACTGGCCGAGACCATAGCACGACGGATCAGCTCGTTGATGGCGTGATGCCTTGGTATTCGACCCGCACATCGCAAGCAGCTTAAGCCGTGGTGCCCATTAGTCTCGACCATAGTCCCGCAGATGCAGCGATGGGGTTCGCATATATTACACCCTAGTCTTAAGGCGACTCCGACTCTTAACGTGTCATCTTCAAGGAAGGTACCCAATTGTGGTGAAGGCAGTGCATGCAGCCAGGCCCCCGACTCGGGTTGCCTGACGGCTTTTAGTCTGGCGACATCTTCTGCTTGTGGAGCGCTGTTCAATAAGTTGAAATACGGGCGCTCACACAAGGTGTCGTCCCAAGGTCTTTAAGGATCAAGTTGAGAAGGGAATGTTTTTTGAATTACAAAAGTACCAATTTTTTTTTACGTGCTAGTTAATTTTTTGACAATTCATTTAAACTTATGCACGTTATATCAATCAAGCGTTTTGTCCATCACCCCTTTTAGTACAACCGGATTAAGTCTCGCCTCGAAATCCTTCCAAAGATATGAAATTTGGTATGTATGTTAATTAAAGGTCTCTTTTTCATGTCCGCACTATTTGACATTTTGGGACCTCGAGGAATCGCAGCCATCTTGGAAAATGTGTACCATCCTGGAGAAATTTGCGTTTTACTCTAAATATACGTTCTCTATGAAAATATGGTGTAAGGCAACATTAAAGCTTATTAAATTCTACAAAAGTCCTAGATAACTTTGCGGAAAAAATACATCTTGTTATAGAAAATAATAGCTGAATCCAGATTTAGCGCTTATACCCTTTCAGGGGATATTCTCTTAATATGAAACTTGGAGGAATATGAATTCCACTTTTGTCTATACATTTGTACACGTTCTACTCCAATATCAACATTTTACTCGACTGCGACTTAAACAGAAAGTAGGGTTATGGGTTTAAATACTGAAAATCAGTACACCCTGTAGCTCAGGATACTGGACCGATTTTTTAAAACGACATATTGGTAGATTCCTCTTGCCCTTCACAACCTGTTTACACCTGTTTTATTAAAGAAAAATCAATACAGCTGCCTTGAGAGGACGCCGAATACTAAATCATATTTTTACTTCTAGCGCCTAAACTATTGAGTGGATTTTAATATAATTTTTAAGAAAAAAAACCGACTTCAATGGGGGATGGCGCTGAAAGCATTCTTAGATTCCAGACAATGAAATGAAAAAGACAGCATCTTTTGCCTAATTATGTAGAAAAGGAGGTAAACCGACCCACTTTTCTAGTAGCATTTCGTTTTTGTAAGGGTCGCAGTTCTAACCTAACCTAACCTACTTTTCTGATAGCAGTTCTGTTCTGTGAGAATCGCAGTTCAAAAAACCCACCCACCCACCTAACCCACTTTTCTAGTAGCATTTACGGGTCCGGGTCTGGGTTCGGATCAGAGTCCGGGTCCGTGTCCGGCTGTCCGGGTCCAGGTTTGGGTCAGAGTTCGGTCCGGGTCCGGGTCCGAGTTGGGGTCCATGTTCAGACCCGGGTCCGGGTCCGAGTCCGGGTCCAAGTTTGGGTTTGGGTCCATAAGGAAGAGAACAAATCGCCAAACGTGAACTATGTGTCATTGAATAGTTCCATTCTGATCATCATCAGCAGTTCCACTTCATCAAATATCACTTTTTTAAATGTAAATGCTGGATTTGTTGATGAAAATACAAAAATCACTATATGTATGCCTTTCACATTTGAGGAGTTCCCTCGGTTCCTCGTGGGTCTCCTCATCAGAACTCGAGCTTGACAAAAATATGTCTTAAAAACTTAAGTTGCTTAACAAACATAAAGAAGTGGACAAATCGCCAAACGTAAACTATGCGTCATTAAAGAGTTCCATTCTGATCATCATCAGCAGTTCCACTTCATCAAATGTCACTTTTTAAAATGGAAATGCTGGATTTGTTGATAAAAATACAAAAATCGCTATATGTATGCCTTTCACATTTGAGGAGTTCCCTCGATTCCTCATGGATCCCATCATCAGAACTCGAGCTTGACAAAAATGTTTCTTGAAAACCTAACTTGCTTAACAAACATAACGAAGAGGACAAATCGCCAAACGTGAACTATGCGTCATTGAAGAGTTCCGTTCTGATCATCATCAGCAGTTCCACTTCATCAAATGTCACTTTTTAAAATGGAAGTGCTGGATTTGTTTATAAAAATACAAAAATCACTATATGTATGCCTTTCATATTTGAGGAGTTCCCTTGATTCCTCATGGATCCCATCATCAGAACTCGAGCTTGACAAAAATGTTTCTTGAAAACCTAACTTGCTTAACAAACATAACGAAGAGGAAAAATCGCCAAACGTGAACTATGCGTCATTGAAGAGTTCCGTTCTGATCATCATCAGCAGTTCCACTTCATCAAATGTCACTTTTTTAAATGTAAGTGCTTGATTTGTTGATGAAAATACTAAAATCACTATATGTATGCCTTTAACATTTGAGGAGTTCCCTCGATTCCTCATGGATCCCATCGTCAGAACTGCTTTTTGACAAAAACGGGACCAATCTGTATGTATATACTTACGATCAAAAAAATAATTTTCAAAATCGGTCCAGAAATGACGGAGTTATGGAGTAACAAACATTAAAAAAAAAAAAAAAACAAAAAAAAAACAACCGAATTGAGAACCTCCTCCTTTGAAATTTGAAGTCGGTTAAAAATAGACATCAATAGATCCATAATTGGTACACGAGTGCTATGCAATACAAATTTACTAAAATAAATGCAGGAAAAATGTGTAAAACTTAAAAATGTGACTATAAAAACAGGTAATGAAATTTGACACCTACAATTTCAGGGATCCCTGTTTGTGTGTCATAAAATTGGAGCTTCGGGGACCACGGGGATCAAGCGCCATCTTGAAAAGTATAAGTCTTTTTTGGTTTTTCTTTTTTTCTCGGAATATCTGGGTTTAATGCGAATACTGTGTATGGCGAAACGAAAGCTTATTAAATTCCACACTATAAAGTTATACTACACCATGTCCCAAAAACGAAGCCTTTTCTAGAAATAGGGCTTACAAGTTACAAGGGAAGCTTACAAGTTTCCACACTTTTTTTTTTGTGGTTGGGTAGATAATGTTGTTGTGTTCCAAAAACTGGTAAAAAAATTATACAGGTATTTTTTTCTGACCCGTCTTAAAACAAAATTTTAGTAGGAGATGATTAAGTATAACCTTTTGACTTCTGAGCCATATTTCTAGAAGAAAGCTCCGTTTTAGGGACATGGTGTTTTACACCTTTTTTGTGTAGAACTTAATAAGCTTTTGTTTCGCCATACACAGTATTCGCATTAAACCCAGATATTCCGAGAAAAAAAGAAAAACCAAAAAAGACATACTTTTCAAGATGGCGCTTGATCCCCGTGGTCCCCGAAGATCCAATTTTATGACACGCAAACAGGGATCCCTGAAATTGTAGGTGTCAAATTTCATTACTGTCACTATTGTTTAAACCCCATTTAAGACCTAAAATCTGTTTTTATAGTCACATTTTTAAGTTTTACACATTTTTCCTCCATTTATTTTAGTAAATTTGTATTGCATAGCACTCGTGTACCAATTATGGATCTACTGATGTCTATTTTATTGAAATCCACTCAATAGTTTAGGCGCTAGAAGTAAAAATATGATTTACTATTCGGCGTCCTCTCAAGGCAGTTGTATTAATTTTTCTTTAATAAAACTGGTGTAAACAGGTTGTGGAGGGCAAGAGGAATCTACCAATATGTCGTTTTAAAAAATCCGTCCAGTATCCTGAGCTACAGGTGTACTGATTTTCAGTATTTAAACCCATAACCCTACTTTCTGTTTAAGTCGCAGTCGAGTAAAATGTTGATATTGCAGTAGAACGTGTACAAATGTATAGACAAAAGTGGAATTCATATTCCTCCAAGTTTCATATTAAGAGAATATCCCCTGAAAGGGTATAAACGCTAAATCTGGATTCAGCTATTATTTTCTATAACAAGATGTATTTTTTCCGCAAAGTTATCTAGGACTTATTTGTGTAGAATTTAATAAGCTTTAATGTTGCCTTACACCATATTTTCATAGAAAACGTATATTTAGAGTAAAACGGAAATTTCTCCAGGTTGGTACACATTTTCCAAGATGGCTGCGATTCCTCGAGGTCCCCAAATGTGAAATAGTGTGGACATGAAAAAGAGGCCTTTAATTAACATACATACCAAATTTCATAACTTTGGAAGGATTTCGAGGTGAGACTTGATCCGATTGTACATTTTGTTGTACTTGCATTTTGAGATGTGTACCATTTGTCACTAAACCATTGTGACCACGATGATGTGTACATTTTGGTCATTTTGACACTAGCCATTACAACGTTCATACTTTTTGCCACATAGACAGCCCGGTCCGTATGGACATTTTGACACGTTGACTGCCCATTCCTGGAACCTTTTTGACGTATTTCATATTTCCGAAACCGAAGTGCGGTTTTTTTTTTATCGTTTATTGTTTCTATGGAAAAGACAAAAAAACCAAATGGTAATTTCAAGATTTTTTTGATTGAAATGGGTTTTTACGAGCATTATGCTAACCTCTGAATTTCAAACGATTTGGTATAAATAAATTATTGTTTTCATGTTTTTTTAACAAAACCGCAGCTGTTGTATTAATGAGCAGTATTCCAAAAAATCACAATACCACCGAATTACGGTGTATAACCATCTGCGAGGATATTACGGTTACGATTGCGGTTCTCGAGATAACTTCAATTTTTTAACCTTCTCCATAAATTTTTTTAGAAAAATAAAATCATAACGTGATAATTTTCGTGATAAATCATCTGAAATTCATAGGTTAGCATAAAAATGCTAGTAAAAACCCATTACAATAAAAAAAACAAATCTACAACTTTGGTTCTTGTGTCTTTGCCATAGAAACAATAATAAACGGAATAAAAAATAAAACCGCACCCGTGACGGAAATGTGTAGTACGCCAAAAAATCACAAATAATTTGCATTATGCTAACCTCTGAATTTCAAACGATTTGGTATAAATAAATTATTGTTTTAATTTTTTTTTACAAAACCGCAGCTGTTGTATTAATGACCAGTATTCCAAAAAATCACAATTAATTCGGTGTATAACCATCTGCGAGGATATTACGGTTCTTTTTGCGGTTTTCGAAATAAATTAATTTTTTGTTCCTGCTCAATACGTTTTTTTGAAGAAAAAAAAACATAACAACACTGTTTATGCCAAATCGTCCCAAATTCGAAAGTTACCTTACAACAGCTGGCCAAAATGTATCTCAATAAAAAACTTTACACCTTTACAAATTTTGCTAAAAATATATCTTAGTTTCCGAGTAAAATCGCTGACACAGGGACAGACAGACAACCATGACGAAACTATAAGGGTTCCGTTTTTGTCAGTTTGGCTACGGAACCCTAAAAAACGAGCTATAGTAAAATGATGATGACAAGTCTGCATTTGAAGACGAAAGTCGCGTGGTCTGATGTGCTAGGCTAGAGGTAGGTTACAGCAAAACCAATGATATCCGTTTCATATTTATTTATGATTTGTCACATAATTATCTATATTACAGTTCATCAATACAGCAATGCAAAATAATAAGATTAATAAGAATACAATGTAATAAATAATTTTATCACATCCAGTGTTGCTCTTATTTTTAAAATAGAAAACGAAATCATAGCTTGATACGTATTTCACAATCTATAAAATAATTAAACAATATAATAAAATGTGATTGCAATTGCATCGCGAAGTCTAACTTAACCTTAAGTTCAAATATAAAATACCTATCAAAACCAATATATTGACGACCACGAATTAATCTAAAATGTGTTGCCTTTTGCAAGAGATCTTGTGATACCTTTACATCACAACAGTATCAAAATGATGAAAGTTTTTTTTTGTAATTTCATTTGATGATAGGTCAAACTCAAGACAGGTCGTATTGATCCTAAAATATTATATTAGGGAGTCTGCCTGCGACAAGAACACAATACCAATTTTTTTTCATCAAAGCATTGTATGGTTATAAATTAATAAATATAATAAAATGTAACTACTTCTTATGACAAAATGTATATATAGCATAATTGCAATAGTCATTAGTACGTGGAGTATCCAGTCTTCTATAATTTTTACTATAAGTAATGGATGTCGCAAGAAAATACCAATGACTACATCATCTCACTCACTCACCACTCACCATCCATTTGTCTCTCATTTTTGTTTATTTCTATTATCCTCGATGTTTAGCTAACTGGGTGCGTAGCCAACATGCCAATCGTTTATGCTCCGTAGCGAACAAAATGCAACGGTCTCTGTCGCACTAATACGAAAAAGTGATAGAGAGAGATGATTACGCTACGGAGCGTTAACGATTGGCATCTTGGCTAAGCACCCTGACCAGTTTCAAATGCTATACACCGCGTGGCTTGTATTTGTCTGCGACATACACCGTTATAATAAGAAAAGTATTCTTACATCTAACCTAACCATTAATTTTATGTATGCCAGAATCACCTGTGAAAATAAGAGAATGTCCTAGTCACTTTCTGTATATAACAGACATAACATGATGAACGTAAACAGAGCTGCAACTTAGTACGTCTAGACCAATTTTAGACATCTCGCAATACTGCGTTAATAAATAGTGTGATGCAAATTGTTAGGTACCGCCAGTCTAATCCTTTTCAGTGATTTGTGTTGGACTCTGTCGATAAACGGCCCGCACTCGAGCGCAACTCACGTCGCGGCCCCGCTACTGCTTCTTCAGATGACTTACGGCCTTTTTTTCGGCTGCCTCGCCGGCCTCCGTCATTAGCTGATGTATCGTCGACGCTACCAGATTCCTCAGAGGCGCCGGTGTCCTTGCTCTGCTCTTCGGCTATATTACTGCTAGATTCGGCACCGTGAGTACTATCGGCACCTCTCTGCATCATTGAATTGTCATAAGTACTGGCTTTGGGTTGAGATTTTTCCTCTTTGTCAATGTGAGGGGGGCAGTCTATTGTAGATTTCGGAACGTGTTTTTCGAAATCACTGGCTTTAACACCAGTTTTGATAACTGTCGAAGGAGCAATGAGGTCTTCTAGATCCATTTCCCCCGTAGGATGATCTTGTTGCTTATCTATGGCTGAAATACACTCTGAAGACGCAGATTCCTTTGCCTTTTTTGCAGAATTCATTTCAGGTGTTTGCATAGCCAAGTTTTCCGGTTCATTACTCATTTCATCATGCGTCCGTTTTAACCCCAATGGTAAAGATGGATCTTCAGAAGCGAGTGCTCTCGCAATATATTCTGAAGAGCTCTTGCTGAGTTTTTCATAGGCATCCTTCTCCATGTCTTTAACTTTTTTCGCATCTGCCGAGCTAACTAGGCTGGCGCTCAAAGCACCAGATGCCATTTGTTCCAATAACATTTTACTAATGTCAATATCTTTCTTGTCACCCTTTAACAATTTTTCTTGCACGGCAGCAAATTCCGGTGGCATCTGCGATCTTAAGGAATCATATGGAACTTTCTTCTTGTCACTTTTGGACAAGTCTGTTGCCATGGATTCATGACTGTCTGTCTCTCTGCTTCTTTTGTCTGATTTTAACTGACTGACATCATAATTCATAGACTGCTTAGATAGTGATTCTAGCAGATATGGATCCGGTGGTAAAAGTATTTGAGGTAATTGACTTGATTGTTGGCGGTCTGAAACCTTCTGTTGGCGAGAAGTCGCCGAACTTGTTACGACAGTAGATGATCTGGGTGTCGTAGTCTTCACTGAACTTCCCCGAGCTGATCCATGACTGGAGCTGTGCATTGTGGACGAGCCAGAACTGGCGGCCAAATTGTTACTAAGCAATCCTAGCGCATCATACGCTGACGATATCCCCGAATGCATTCCGAATGGATTTAAACTGCCTAATCCCAATTGCGGATATAACATGTTAGGATTAGGGAAAACGAAAGGAAATTGTGAATTAGCATTTTTAGAGCTGGACGCGCTTCCGCTCTCAGTCGACTTTCGGGATTTCGATTTAGAATCACTGGCAGCAGCCGCGCCGAGGCTATTCATGTCTAAACCAGAAAATCCAGGCAGTCCCAGACCAGCTAAATTGGCAAATATATTACCTCCAGAAAGGTTTCCCAATAAATTGGGCATGCTACTGAATGAGCTAAGCAATGGATTATTTTTCGGATCGAAACTGCTTAGGCTCGATAGTAGTTTAGGATCAAATGTATTTAGTAGTTTGGGGTCGAAACCTGTCAAATTGGAGAGTGTTGCTGCTAGTGTTTTTGGATCAAATGCACTCAAACTAGACAGACTAGCTAAGAGAGCTGGGTTCAACCCGGCTAAGTTTTGATTCAGGTGCGACCCGGCTGACAAAACATTAGCCGTAGATGAATCCAGAGTGGGTGGTCGACCCTTCTTTCTTTCAGTCATCGAGCTACTGGGCGCCATGGGCGAAGGTCTCTGACTCCGCACGTCCTGCGGTAGTTTGACATGCTCCTTGATTCCCTCCGTCCATTTGGGGTCGATATCGTACATAGGGTTCTCGGCGATCCACTGCGCGAGGTTCCTGAGCTGCGGCGCCTTGTGGCCGACGATGCGCTTGCCGGTGACGCGGTGCACAACCGGCACGTGCTCGTCCGGCGCCAGCCGAGGCGTCGTGCCGCGCCTGCGCGGCTCCACGCTGGCCTGCTCCGCCAGCCATTTGTTGACTTTAGCTTCGTGAGAGTAAGCTTTCATCGTTGCCGAGGACGACTGTACTTTCTGGGCTTTACTACTGTGCTCCAACGACTGTTGTAAAAATGACGAGAGATCCTTCGACATATGCGGCGAAGGCACGTTGGTGACGGTGACCGAGAAAGGCTTTTGAGCGGGGGGCGTCGCGGAAGAGGGGGGAGCGGCCGGCGTCACGGTCACGTCGGGCAGGATGGAGCCGCGGCTGCGCGGCGGCTCCGGCGTCGACGTGCTCGGTCCCCGGCCCTTGGCCGCCGATAAACCTAACACTATTTCGTCTAGTTTCTTCCTCTTCTTCTCTTTACCGACAATCTGCTCCGGCGCGGCCTGCAAAAATAATGTATGTAGGTCACCGAGAATATGTTGTAGATATACTTCAAAAAAATCAGCCTAGAAAAGACATCGATACAGCATTAATATGATCTATTACTAACCACATTTTTCCTTTTCATCAATTTGGTGAGCGTGTCGTCCAACCTGCCCCTGGGGGCGGCGGTGGCGGCTGACGAGGAGGAGGGGGAGGGGGCGGAGGCGGAGGCGTCGGTGGCTTGCGGCGTGCGGCGGCCGAGGCTGAAGTCCTGCGCCTCGCTGAGGTCGAGCGGCGCGGACAGGTCGACGGGTGCGGGGGTGGGGGCGGGAGAGGGTGCCACGCGCTGGTGCGCGGGCGGCGGCGCGGGGGTGGAGCGGCGCGAGCCCGAGTCGCTGGACGCGTCGTCGCGCGCCGCGCCCGAGTGCGCCGCCGCCGGCGACGACAGCAGCGCGTGCAGCTTGGCGCGCTCCGTCTCCACGTCGATGGCGATGTGCCGCTTCTGACTCTGCTTGCGCTCCTCCTGTAGTTCCGCCTGGATGCTGCGGGTGTCGCTCTTGGAGCCGGAGGCGGAGGGCCACTCGCAGTTCTGTACGGCGTGGGCGATGTGATGCAGGCGGGTCTCGAGCGGGCGCTCCGTGAACCACATGTCGGGGGTGAGCGCCTCGTCCGCGCGGCCCAGCTTGGCCAGAGTCTCGAGCTCGGAGAGCGCGTCGGTGTCCTCGTCGTCGCGCTCGACGTTGGTCGTGCGCTTGCTGCGCCGGAGCGACATTCGCGTCTCGGAAGCCGAGCCTTCTGACCCCTTCTCGTCCTCGTCGGACGACGCTTTTTCTTTCTCCTCCGCTTTCTTTGCTCCGCTTTTATTACTGTTGTACCATTTGCTGGCACAATCGGCGAATGGTAGTTTAGGATCACAAAACAGTTTGTGGTAAGTGTCGCCCAATCCGTGCCTGTAGAAAAAAAGTAGGATCATAAATAGATTGTTTTGCAAATAAACGGCATAGAAATATATATATATATATATATATATAAAACAAGTAATTAAATAATACAATCAAAAATAGTGTTGCTACCTTGGCCAGAAAACTAAGAAAGGATAAGATTTTTTTTATTTAAAAGAAAAAACCTCATTAACATTTTGTCAATGTCCTGTGGCCCCACACCAGCGATTGATAATAAACATGGATGACTAGCTTCAAAGAAAATATCAGCTTATAAAAGGCTACAACATTAGAATACGCATGCTCACCAGCGGACCAATTGCAGTCAAAGTTTAGGTATGGGTTTTCTTTGACCAAGATTATGATTGGTCAATTTCACCGACCCGAAATACTATTGGTCTATTTTAAAATTAGTCGCTCTGATTGGCCGTAACCATGCTACACTGTCACTTGAAAATACTTGACAATGAAAACTGTCTCTTAGTAGACGGTTTCATGCAATATAGAACATGTTTTATATGCAATATTTTTGTACGATAATTTATTATTTTATTTTTAAGTGAATAATGGGAGATAATTTATTGATGGCCATGTACGTCTGTCGCACGTTTTTAATAGTTATTTACGATACAAGCGCGATATTCGCAACGAGTGACGAATTTTAAAACACGACAAGACAGTGTTTTAAATCGACACGAGTTGCGAATTACCTTTTCCCACGTGTATCGTACAACGTTTTACAATACATATGGCCCATTAAATTTCGACATTTTTTATTTATTTATTTAAGTAATTACAACAACAATATCTAACTAACATAGTTACGTAATGTGCTTGTTATAGCACAGGGTGTCGTAATGGAGCACCAGATGTACTGTAAATAACGTAAACGTTTTTATAAATTTTGACCTCAGATTCATAATAAAGGTCCTCTTTGATCCTCAGACATCGATTTTCATCTTGATTAGAGCTAAGATAGAGAAAAGAGAATGATAATAAAAAGCCTCTCTCAGATTCGCAGATGTCGATTTTCATCTTGATCAGAGAAAACATGCAGAAATTCTTATTTGACACGTCGTAAGAACAGTTTGTGTGGGAAAATAACATTGTTGTTTTTAATATTTTCCTTGCAATTTCCATATTTTCTCACCATTCTAACCGTCCCTGTAGGGCTAGCACATGTTTGGCGCGACAGCATCTCGCGGCGAGATAGATTATCCGTCCCTCTTTTAACATAGAAAAAGACGGGTAGTCTGATCTCGCCGCGAGATACTGTCGCGCCAATCTTGTGCTAGGTCTACTGGTCTGCCACAAATATTTCTATACCAAAATTAGCCACATCGGTCCTTTAGCCAAGGGGCTGAGCCAAGAGCCAAGATGCCAGGGACATGTTAAAATGTACACATTAAAAAAGCGCCACCTACAACGGCGATTAGTACTTACTACCACTAATTTAAATTAAATGGACTATATCAAAACAACCACAACATATTAACAAATTTAAAATAATAGGATCTTAATATCAATGGCTGTTTAAAAATGCATGACATCATCCCCATATATAATCTGTCATGAGCAAAAGAAATCGAAATAAAATAATATTATCATGGCCAAATTATATGTGAAAGGTAATCCCATAATATTTTCAGTGTTTGTTGGAACGGCTAGCACATCATTTAACCGCACAGTAAGGCATATATTTTCCTTAAAGAAATAATCTAAATACTTCTTACGACTGTGACAACGGGCCGCCATTTGCGAACTAAATAGCGCCGTGGCGCAATATTTACGCCCCACCCAGCGTGGCTAAAAATGTGTGGGGTCATTTTGCAGAGCTAGTTCGTCATCTATATTTATTATCAATCGCTGCCCCACACTAGGCTATGCCATGTCACGTGGTAGCCGGATTCGTAACATACCTACAGCCAAAGGTTAAGTAAAAACTAGGTCACATTATTAATAGAATCACTTAAGTCTAATAGGTAATGTAATAATTAAATAAATTAAGTACGAGTGCAGTTTGATAGGTACACGTTTTACCACATTGTCTATGTCACTGGTCAAAAATGTATTTTCCACATTTATGGCTTATGAAAGATGCCTTACATTTTTCATAAGCCTTAAAAGATGAAAGAAATTGGCGCTCTTGTTTTTTCTTCCTTCAAACACTATCAAAGGTATAATTTTTTTCATAAAGCGGTCGACTATATTTGCAAGTATGAAGAAAGAACAGCATCAATCCGTAGTTCGGTTCTTGTATTTAGAAAGAAAAACGTATGACGATATGAGAGTAGGTGAGTAAGGTTGCGGATTGTTTATAACGACTGATCTTCTTCCATAACAACCCTCAGAATATGATGCTTAACGAATTTAGCGTGGCAGTACATCTGTTTTGATGTTATACCGGGCATTAGCCCACCAAATAAACGAGTTAAGTATAAGACCTAACATTTGACTATCAGGCAATCCGACAGGACCTCGCTCGCGGAAGAAAACCAAAGCGATCCAAAGATGCATCTTGCAATTATGAGCAACTTAGACTCATCGGCACGAAGCGCAGAACTCATAAACTACATAAAGTCACAATTATAAAGACGGTACATGGGGCGGTACCGATATTTTAATAGCGGCGGCAGAATACTACGGCATAAATGTGAAAATAGAGTCTAATTCGCTAATCAGCGAAATCGACTCCACACTGGCGTTCGCGGCTTCGCGCCGCGTAGTCTGGAGCGGGCTTAATACATATTACGTACTAGCTGTGCCCGCGTGGAATTCGGTCTGTGTCAGTAAGCGGCTAATTCACCCCTAATAGGCATGATGACAGTAATTAAAAGTCACTAAAATATTATATTTATTTGATGAAACTTTAGTCGTAGAATACGAAAAACGCATTTTTTTTTATATTTAGCGATATTGGTAAAATGTTTTGTTAAAATAAAATTACAAAATACGTAAGTCCGCCATGATTCGTTGAACACCAATCAGAGCGAATGACGTCACGTTCAGGTCAACAAATATTCAAAGTACTGGTTCTCCTATGGTTTTCCTGCTATTTTATTTACGATTCACGGATTCAATATTAGTAGTTTAAACCGAATATTAACTAATAATAATAACTTGAATCATGGAACAAGGATTTACTAAGGCAAACAGGGCTAATTTTCCTAGAATCGATGTGATGATGCTTGGAGAGTTTTTACAATCAAACGAAGACTTTTGTTCAGCAGAATTTAGAAATGTCAAAAGTTCCTTGTAAGTAAAATAAACAATATTTATAATTATACATATAAAAAAAACATACTAATTTAATTAATTAACTAAATCCAAATCCTGTAAAATCGCTTTTAATGTGTATTCCATAGCAGGTTAATATTACAATTTCGCATTATCTATTAAAGACAAAACTGGTGCAATTTGAAACCTAACCTCAAAAACCTACTCTGATGCAACTTTTATAATAAAGTTACGCCTCAAACAAGATAGATACCGTTAGGTATAGTAACTGAAAAATAAATTAAATACTCACATCGAAATGATCTTCGCAAAAATAAAGATGAGTCTTAGGCAATACGGCCGTTGTCTCGCCTTGAAGTGTAGCTACTTGTTTCGTGTTGTTTTATTGTGTGGAACATGCATAAATAACTTATTAGGAGTTGTAATTGATCTATTATTACACTGAGGACTGCACAACATTTAAACACTTTGGTTCATAATACGAAATAAACAAATTATTTAATAAGCTTCTAAGGAACGCCTAGAACGTGCGTTTTGTTTATATGAACTTGACTTCACTAGGGACGCCATGACACTTACAAGCGTTTTGGAGCGAATTTAAAATCTAAAAACTAAAATGTAGTTTTTTCCTACTAAACCTTTATTAAATGCAGAAATATGTTATTCATAGTAAATAATTTATGATTTTTAACATTATAGGACAGTTTTTCAAAATCTGTCGTCATGCCTATTTCTCTCCCTCTCCCCTGGAGGCGGAAATTGAAGTAAAGTTGACAGATGGATACATTGGATACGCTAGAGAACTGTAGTCCAAATAAAATATTTTACAATTAGGTACCGCTAAATAAAACTAATTTAAAAAAGTATTTTATTCATAATTTTTGTGGTTTTACTTCGGAATGGTATCATTTTGATATCATACATGAATTCGGCATCCCTGATTTATACGAAAACGATACCAAACTTGGCCTAGTAGCTTAAATGATATAGATATCAAGATAAAGTTGAGACCCCTCCACTTCTTAAATCCCTCCTTGGGTCCTAAGGACCAATCCTGCCAAAGGAAATCTTTTGTTCACGCAACGCCGTATTTTAGGACCTGCACCTTCGACTAAATCGAGTGTAGTGATTACCCCCCCTTTTAGGGGTTGAATTATTATAGCATATAACCTGGCCGGAGATTTTCTCGACAGATTAGTAAAGTTTGCATCAAAATCCGTTCAGCCGTTTTCACGTGATGCGCGGTCAAATAAACAGAGAAAGATTCTAAAAACTGTTGGAACGTGTTCTGTTATCGATTTTAAGTGTCCCCAGCCACCCTCTTCCGCTTTATTATATGTATAGATAATCCGCGCGGACAGCTTTCTCATACAATTTGGTGGTGCGGAGCGATCCGCACGGACGGTCCGCGTGACACTAAAACCCGCCTAAGACTAACTACTGGACAACAACACTCACTTGCACACGCCGAGCACGAGCAGCTTGTCGTGACGGGCGGGCTGCCACCAGGGCGGCGCGTCGGCCGAGCGCTCGCACAGCGCCAGGCGCGCGTCCAGCGCCCCGTGCGGCGCCACCTCCTCGCCCAGCCGCAGCAGCTCGCTACTGGACAACAACACTCACTTGCACACGCCGAGCACGAGCAGCTTGTCGTGACGGGCGGGCTGCCACCAGGGCGGCGCGTCGGCCGAGCGCTCGCACAGCGCCAGGCGCGCGTCCAGCGCCCCGTGCGGCGCCACCTCCTCGCCCAGCCGCAGCAGCTCGCTACTGGACAACAACACTCACTTGCACACGCCGAGCACGAGCAGCTTGTCGTGACGGGCGGGCTGCCACCAGGGCGGCGCGTCGGCCGAGCGCTCGCACAGCGCCAGGCGCGCGTCCAGCGCCCCGTGCGGCGCCACCTCCTCGCCCAGCCGCAGCAGCTCGCTACTGGACAACAACACTCACTTGCACACGCCGAGCACGAGCAGCTTGTCGTGACGGGCGGGCTGCCACCAGGGCGGCGCGTCGGCCGAGCGCTCGCACAGCGCCAGGCGCGCGTCCAGCGCCCCGTGCGGCGCCACCTCCTCGCCCAGCCGCAGCAGCTCGCTACTGGACAACAACACTCACTTGCACACGCCGAGCACGAGCAGCTTGTCGTGACGGGCGGGCTGCCACCAGGGCGGCGCGTCGGCCGAGCGCTCGCACAGCGCCAGGCGCGCGTCCAGCGCCCCGTGCGGCGCCACCTCCTCGCCCAGCCGCAGCAGCTCGCTACTGGACAACAACACTCACTTGCACACGCCGAGCACGAGCAGCTTGTCGTGACGGGCGGGCTGCCACCAGGGCGGCGCGTCGGCCGAGCGCTCGCACAGCGCCAGGCGCGCGTCCAGCGCCCCGTGCGGCGCCACCTCCTCGCCCAGCCGCAGCAGCTCGCTACTGGACAACAACACTCACTTGCACACGCCGAGCACGAGCAGCTTGTCGTGACGGGCGGGCTGCCACCAGGGCGGCGCGTCGGCCGAGCGCTCGCACAGCGCCAGGCGCGCGTCCAGCGCCCCGTGCGGCGCCACCTCCTCGCCCAGCCGCAGCAGCTCGCTACTGGACAACAACACTCACTTGCACACGCCGAGCACGAGCAGCTTGTCGTGACGGGCGGGCTGCCACCAGGGCGGCGCGTCGGCCGAGCGCTCGCACAGCGCCAGGCGCGCGTCCAGCGCCCCGTGCGGCGCCACCTCCTCGCGCAGCACACGCAAGAGGTCGATCCTGAGGAATAAAGTTACGTTTTAGAGGCCCGAAAACACAAATAAATAAATATTATACAAGTTTACACAGATCGACCTAGCCCTACAGTAAGCTCGTTAAGGCTTGTGTTGTGAGTACTAGACGATATTTATATAGGTATAATATATGGTTAATGTACGGTTGGTGGATATATACAGTGCTGGACAAAAATAATCACACACATTGTCGTCTCGAAAAATTGCCGCAAAATATTCAATCTCAGAGGGAGGTGTATTCGGAAAAAACATTAAAAACAGGCAACTGTAGCAACTGTTGTGTGAACTTGCCTGGAGCCGGTCGCAGGTGAAGTTAAATCCAAAAATATCGTCAAGTTGTTAGAGAAATTATGGATCTTAAGCAGTGTTGGGCATTCAAGAATAAAATCATTATTTGAACAAGAATTCGTAGGAATAAAATTATCTCGATTTTATTCTCATCAAAATTATTCAAATAATTTTGGTCGGGAATAATTCGTATGAGAAAAAAATTTAAAAGAATAACTTATAAATAAATAATCAAAATCGTTTATTTCAGATCTGCATTGATCCATAACGGTGTCAGTATAAAAATCCTAAAAACTATGTTAAGTACTAAATTAATTAATAACAGTACAATTAAAAAATATTTATCTCTAGGTAAAAACTAAAAGCTAGGTATTTGGTCAGACGTGGCCACTCGGAGACCAGGAGCTCAGGTTGCCATGCTTTATTTCGCTCTCCCAATGGCCACCTCCACCCAAAACTTCGTAACAGCTCGGCCAACACCCTGTGAAGACCCTGTGCTGCCGCGCGGGTCTCAGCATGGAGGCGATTCTTTTCCGCCTAATAGCGAAAAAGTCATCTACTCGCGCTCAGCGAACATGCCGGATGCACTGCAGTGCTTCGGCAGCTGCAACAGCATCCTCAAGATGTTATTATATTGAACGCGCAATGCGTTATAGGCCCGTTGTGTAAACCTCACCCACAGCTTATTGTTAATCATGATTTTTTATTCTAAAAATGTAGTCTGGGTGTAGGGTAATAGTAGTCTCTTGTCTAATTTATACCTATTTTATGGAATAAAATCTTACAAATTGACCGTCGCATAGTTTCAGTAACTATATTGTTTTTAATGTAATAATCAAATCATTAGGTACAATTTAGCTGTTCTAGCCAAGATGCCAATCGCTTGCGCTCCGACAACGAAGCGCTTTCTGTCTCTATCGCTCTTACATATTAGTGCAGTAGAGAGACAGAGCGTTTCGTTGTCGTAGCTCAAAAGATTAGCATGTTGGCTAGGCCCCCAGAACAGCTAAATTGTAGGTACCCAATGATTTGGTTATTAAATTAAAAACAAAAATTGCCATGTTGGCTAGGCACTTTGTGTGAAATTTGGGTAAAAAATTCATTTGATGATTCACGTAATTTGGTAAGAGCAAGAGATACATTTCGGACCTACCTTTCGAGAGTAGCGATAGCTCTTTCTTCGCCAATAGGCTCCGCTTTGAGATCTGCTCTCGTGGGCAGCTCCGCTTCGCCCACAGAGAGGCCGCACTGGCGCTTGCACATAGCCATAAAAGCTTTCAGGTAGTCGGTGAGAGCGTCGTCACTCTTGGAGTCGAGGCGAGCGAGGGAGCGGAAGCGGCCCCAGCGCAGGCTCTTGGTGGCGGGGTCGAACTCGACGCCGTACGACGCCACGGTGCGCCGGAACGCCTCCTCGTCTGCGCGGCTCCAGCGCCACGCCGACACCTCGTCGCGGGCCAGCTGCTCCATGCGCTCCCGGCGCTCCATCTGAACATACCAATATCCACAATTTGGGTACTAACAATATATGTTTTACCACAGAATAACTAATAGTACTACCGTACAGAAAATTCACTCCTTCACAAGAGTCAGATTTAAGTATAAAATTAAACCTACACTCGCCGCCTGCAAGCAAAATTGAAACTTATAACCGCGCACGAACCGTGAATCTTCTTTGCGCGCCGCAGTTTTATGACCGAGCTGCGAGTGTCGGCACGGGGTTGTCACTTGACAAGTTTTTGTACCTATACCTACTGATTTATTATTTTTAAGATAAATATGTAGGAATTACAAACGTTGTTTCTGTAAACATAAAATTTGTAGCCGGAGATAGTATGTCTGATTTTCACGGAAGTAGGCACGGAGTAGGATGGAGATGGCAAGTGGGCGTTCCCGTCTATCCGACAGTTAGTAGCGACCGACTCACTTTATGCACAGACTATGCTCAGTTGTTGTGTAAACTTCATGCTCGAATGACATTCACGTCGTACGTACGCTCGTCTAACAAAAATTGATAATTAAATTTAAAATGCCGTATTGTGCAGTATTAAGCTGCAGAAATCACAGCGGTTTAAAAAATCTTTCACGTGGAGGTATTTCTTATCACCTGTGGTTATTTATTTAAATATAATCCAATAAATACGAAAAATCTGTTTATTTTGCATTATTTACGAATGTTCGTTAAGTAAATCTATATTTTATCAGTTAGAAGTTCACAATCCTTTGTCACTATTCTTTACGTTTATCTGGAATATTCGCTATCCTAAATGTCAAATAACTTCGCTACTCAATTGCTGCGCAATGTCGATATTTATATCGATAAAGTTAAAGTTACGATATTTCAAGTTTGATGTTTGGTTCGGTAATAAATTATTATTTTAGACACGTTTCTAATTATTATTTGGGATAATCAATGTCTTAGTAAATATGGCAGCTCTGGTCATCAAGCACTAAGTTAAGTCGGGGTCATTTCATGGCAACCTTTCAAACCTTCGTATTCCTTTACATACGTTTTTGTTTTTTACACCCATCATATTTTCATCGTTAATATAATTAGACTAGGTACTTAATGCACTTATGCGTACAATGCATGCAATGTGCCATGAATAAACGTTTTATATTTTCTATTTCTTTGTTATTAATTATTGTAGGTTACCACAAGATGCCGATATTAAAAATAAATGGATCAATGCTACTGGGCAAGAAAATTAGTTTCCGCAAAAATATAGCACCATTTGCTAGGAGCATTTCTTAGAGAAAGATTTCTGGGGATAAAATTGCCATACATCTCATCTAGCGTCCACACGCCTAAAACTTAGTTAAGAGCGTTCTTACAAGAAAAGTCGAAATAATGTAAAATTGATGATATTCCCGACAACATTTAAGATTTTACGCTCATTATTAGAAATAAAGAGTACTTGTTCCAGTAAGAGCGTCTTCTTATCCTTAGGAATATCGTTGTACATTTTAGAAAAAGGACTAATTAAATTAGTAATGATTGTTTTTCTGATGGTCGTTTACGAAAAACCGCGTGAAGCACTGAATTGTGAGCTCTTATTTGTAAATTTTGAGAAGTTTACTCTGCTAAAGTTGGATATTTTGTATTACTAATATCCTGTACTTTAGGAATATCGAATGATATTCTTCCTACATGCTTTTAAGAAAGAGAAAATCAATGTTAAACGAATTGAATTTTCTCTTCGAAACAAGTGTAAATTCCTACGAAAATCTACTTAGTATCGAAGTCATTTTTATACACGAGCAATCTACAACGTTTGCTTATACTGTTGGTATACATTTGTGTTTATCAAATTCTACTTTAATTTTTTGGCAATTTTTTGAAAACTACTCTATATTGCCGATGACGCGCGCTGGCGATCTCAGTACCGCGGCAGAGCTTGAAGAGGTCGGACCTGTGTCGGTCGGCTCCGCACGTTTTCGACGGCGACAACGAGGTTTTTTATCGTTGTGTGCGGCAGGCGCCGTGTAAAACGCTATACTGTGTGCGTGTAAACTGGGACTGACAAACTTTGATCCGAGTACTGTATTTGTTTTTATAGTATTATAGTATAGTAACATAACAAACTTCCGAACAACATTAAAAAAAAAAAACAGCCAAGTGCGAGTTGGACTCGCGCACAAAGGGTTCCGTACTATTACGCACAAAACGGTAAATAAATCACGTTTGTTGTATGGGAGCCCCACTTAAATATCTATTTTTTTCTGTTTTTAGGGTTCCGTACCCAAAGGGTAAAAACGGGACCCTATTACTAGGACTCCGCTGTCTGTCTGTCTGTCTGTCCGTCTGTCACCAGGCTGTATCTCATGAACCGTGATAGCTAGACAGTTGAAATTTTCACAGATGTATTTCTGTTGCCGCTATAACAACAGATACTAAAAACAGAATAAAATGTGGTATTTCCTATAAAAAGGGACCTTATTGTCGATGGCGCTTACGCCATTATAAACGATGCTCCGATATAACTAAGACTGAACTTGTATAAGTTTTTAATTATGTATTACTCATCCTCCTTATGAACCCTGGCAGTACCTAGTGGAACTTAGGTTTGGTGCAACATAGGCGCACAGAGTTTTGGTCATTCGACTCGTCTTGATGAGCAACTTGGGAGAGCAGTACTCATGATAGAGCTGATGTTGAACCCTGGCAGTACCTAGTGGAACTTAGGATTGGTGCAACATAGGCACACGCTGTTTTAGTCATCCGACTCGTCTTGATGAGCACTTAGGAGAGCAGTACCCATGATAGAGCTGATGCTGAACCCTGGCAGTACCTAGTGGAACTAAGGTTTGGTTGACATATCAGTCACATTTGACAGATTGACAGTTTTTGTCATTTTCAGTTAAAATTATCTTTTTGGGATAGAATTTAGCACCAAGTAACATTGTTTAAGTGTAGATTTATACTATCTGTCAAAATTGACATTTTTGACAGTTTTGGATCCCAGATCGAAACGGCTTGTCCAATTTTGATAGGACCTTCAACATTAGTCATGGGATGGAAAATGTAGTTTGAACATCTGTCAAAACTGTCAAAATTGACTGTCAGATAAGAAGCAAATTTCTAGTTAGATATTGGTTGTACTGTACTACATATTATTTTTCATACAATCACGATTATCACTACCTATATTATAATCATAAATAAAGTATCATCTAAATGTGTTAAAACATACGGTAATGAAATATCAATACCTAACTGAACACACAAATATCGATAAAACACTCCGATTACACTGTCCCCTCCCTATATCGTCGAATGGAAAGAAGTTCCAACGTTCCTACTCGCAGGCGTGTAGAGATCTCGAAAACACCAGTGTAACGTGACCGTGAGATCCGTAACAAACCATGCTTAATTAGACCTTACTTATACTGGTTTTTTAGCCCTTTTCTCGCCTGTAAGTGATTTTAAAATTCTATAAAATAACGCCATCTGGTGTTAAGTAGTTGTATTAGGTGAACGTTGAGCGAGCTTTTGTGAGATGAATGAGATAATGAAAGAGTCGTATGTCATATAGCTTTGACATTATATTTTAAACCGTCACTCACGTAGCCTACAGTTGATATTCGTTCGAGAAATGTCCACCGGTAATAACCTTTTGGTATGGAAAGTTGCTACGAATCAGAGCAATTTTGTAAGTGTGTGACATATTTTAACGTGGCTATGAATGTGTGAGTTTAGCGATACTGGTTTTCATACTAAATAGGAGTCATTTCACATCCACTAGTTTATTAATTCGTGGAAGTAGGTATGCCACAGAAGTACTTATTCCTTTGAAAATATGTCGGTCAATATAGTCCGGAATTTAAAAAATATGTTTTTTCTGCTTCCTTGTTCTTCCGTTTATTCAGACATCCGTAAACAGAACATTATCTTTTATACAGATTAGATCGCGATTTAGGTTTCGAAGCCATTGCGTATTTTCAATTTTGCGCGAGCGCCACGTGACACGACTATCGTGCGAGCCGAGCGGCAGCCCACTGCCATACACCACGCCGGGCGCGTATTTACAAAGGCTATACTGATATGGTTCAGATGCGAACTGAACTAGATTAGCTTTTGTTTGGACAAAACTTAACAAAACCCTAATCTATTATAGTATAGAAATTTACTGGAATCGTATAGACTTTATTAACTAAATTCATACGGATATTGTTACTACAAATGCTAGTCTGTTGCGATCTAAAATTTGAATCATATTTTAGTAACGACTCCGATTGTATTAAATAAATTACCGTTCATGCAAATTACTTAACAATGCCTAAGATTTTTTTTAGTTTTAGAATTATTTCAGTTCATAGGTACGAGTACTCCCTTTAGTACCGTTTGGTAACCAAAATTTCGTAACCAGCTACAGAATGGGAATCAAGATTCCCAGTTAATTTGAAGCCGGTTACGTATTGGGCCAGCGTGTTACCGCTTGATAACTAAATTTGGTAACTAGCTACAAAACAGGAATTTAAAATTCCTTGTAAGTAGCCAGTTACGAATTGGGCCAGAGTGGAATTGTTTGGTAAATAAGTTTTGTAACTGGCTACAAAATGGGAATCCAAAATTACATTAAATCAATAGGTAGGTAGGTTAGGTTCGTTAGGTAGCTTCAAATGCCCGAAGGGCAAACCGCCCAGAAATAGGAGCCCCGCGACGTCTAGTTACGTTGTGAAGTAATTTTTTTTTTAAAGAAACAGTCCGACGAACTCCAGCTAACTAGACGGAGCCCCGCTTCGCGGGGCTCCTATTTCTGGGCGGTTTGCCCTTCGGGCATTTAAAGCTACCTAACGAACCTAACCTACCTACTGATTTAGTGTAATTTTGGATTCCCATTTTGTAGACAGTTAGGTAAAAACATTTGCCAACCGTGGCTAGGAATAATCCATTTGAGTAAATAAGTATTATTAAAATTTAGATATCATATAATAACTGACGTTACTAAACTCATCTAGGTTTTGTCGTGAATAATATTTGAAAATATGTAAGCAAAAAGCTAATCCATTTGAGTGACTACTTTTTACCGAAATGGTATAGATATTGTTAACTAATATGCATAAACAAAAGCTCCCCGATTATAATCTGAGGCGTGACTGAAATAGTTTAGCTTTTGTAAATACGCTTCCCGCGTGGTACGCCGGCCAAATATACCTAAACTGCGCACCCCCCCTGACACCCCCCTGGTTTTATTGTCAAACATTTCATTTTTTATACACGCTTTTATTGCTCACTGTACTTTTCTTTCTACAGTAGACTAATAATCATACAGATTGCACACATCGCGGTTGTGGAGATTTTTGGCGTTTAGGAAGCCGCGACCTTCACACTTCCGTGGGATGTACAATCTCATAACTGGCGAGCGTGGGTGTAGCATATGTTATGTGGTGAGAGTCAATTTTAACAAACCCAAACTAAAGTTGCGCTGTCTTATCACAGAGTTCCTATGGCGATCTCTAATATCTCTATTGTCCATCAATTAGATCAGCATAAGTATGTGAAGTTTCAAATCGATCAAATGATGGAAAGTGGGGGCCTAATTTAGCTTGCAAGTATTGAATAGATACAAACAAGCAAGAGAAACTAAATAAAAGCTTCTAATGAATGTCGATTTTCTTGAAAAAGTGAGTTACTCTTACTGTATAAATAATATATTGTTTCCCAGTTTTTTTAATATTCTGTTAGTATAGATGTATTCCGCTACGCACCTTAGCCTTCTGTTGCAACTTGAGCTCCTCGCGCTTGTAGTTCCTCTGGTAAGCAGTGATGAGGCGGCGCAGACGGGTGTTGAGGTCCTGCATGGAGGGCCACTGGTGGCCGCTGGCGCCCTCGTCGTCGGGTCGCGGCGACGCGGCGGGCGACGTGGCGCCGGCGCCGCTCGACACGTCGTCCGTGCAGTCTTCGTCGCCGACTGCGCTGCCGTGGACCTTTCTTTCTTCACTCCTAAACGAGCGATTGAGATATTAAGAATGTTTGAATGAGATATTTTCAAATTTTCAAAGCTTTAATTAGGAGACGCCTCCGTTATGGGCCGAAGATATTCAGATACGAAAATCCGCTAAAACTTTAATATGTCACAAATATGATTAAATTAAACAAATATATGGGAACAATTTAAACCAAATCCACCTAGCCCCAAAACTAAGCAAAGCTTGTACTATGGGTAACTAGACGATGATATACATACTTATATAGTAAAATGTGACGTTTTCAACCAAAAGGTACCACATTGTCGCTTGTCGATAAGGTTGATTTCTAATTGAAGCTATATGGAAATAGCGCCTTACTGATAAGCGACAATAAGTACCCTTTTGGTTGAAAATGGAACAAATAATAAATACTTATACAAGGTATAAAAAAATTGTGGGTATCCATTTCATATTCTTGTATACACAGATAACATCCATAAAAACCCTGAAATAAAAGATATTTTATTTTTATTATTTTTTATTTATAACTCTGAAACAACCATTAGTGATAAAAACGTACACGTACGTGCCCACCAGCAGCGACACGTCGCTCGCACTCATTAGTATCGTACTCACTTGATATCGGTGCACTCGGCGTCGTCGGGCGGGCCGAGCTTGTCGACGTAGCACAGCTGCGGGTCGGAGCGCATGGCGAGGTAGTTCTCGTAACCGTGCACGTACGTGCCCACCAGCAGCGACACGTCGCACTCCGTGTCCCACCACACGCGCGGCGGCGCGCTGTCCACGCCCCGCGGCACACGCATGCCCAGCGAGCTAACATATAACATTTATTAATGCAGCGACTTAGCGAAGTAGAAAATGACTTAATGCTGATGTATCTCAAGGAGTCTATTTTAGAAGGGGAGAATCCTGTATTCGTCCAATTTTATCAATGGTCAAACACCCGAATCACATGTTTTTATTTTATTTAAATTATACTTAAATTTTATTAATTTTAAAGACGAAAAGTTATCATTAAGATAACCTAACTAATCAATAATGCCTACCCCTACAGGGTTAAGATTTGAATAAAATAGACTATAGTTGAAATTGGATGTAAATAACTAATTATTTTTGTAGGTAAATAGATAGATAACACTTTATTCATTTCCACAACATACATGGTAATAATTACAAAGAGAGATTTATTAACCAGATTAAATTGAAAGAAAAACTATTATAATTACACGATCTGAACAAGGAAATAAAAACATAAAAGGACATGGTTATGTGTCGTGGCAGAGAATTGGCGCTGGCTCAGCATGATGATGCGACAAGCCACATCGCTAATATTCTGCCAGGACCTTACATAAAAGTTTGTGCAACGTTTTATGACTTATGACGTACCTTATCTTAACTAACTTAGCGGTTTCACTCACGTATTTTTAGTCACTCGCGCGACATGTTAACCCGCCCTCTAAGTTACCGCTAAGTTAGTTAAGTTAATATGTCTTATGATAGTTTAAATTCGATTATTGCAGACGTACCTTATGAGGCCGGTGTCGATTTTGGAGCAAAAACGTAAAATTCATAGATTTAGTCGTTGAAATATATTTATACACGTTTTAGTAGGAGATACGTTATATATGGTCGACCTTCACCCATACGTCTGACGGATGAAACTTATATTTTATGAAAGAAAATATGTTCCTGAACATAAATAAATAGGGTTGCCTAATGAAATATGGTCAAGGCTATTTTTAATACATTTTTGAAAATATTTTTTTTCCTCAAATTTCACTGATTTGTCTGACGAACGGAATAAGTTCCAATGGAAAGTATACAACTTCTACAACATGAATAAATTAGGTTGCCTATGTTTTTCCGGTCACTATTATGAGGTTGCCGTGTTTAAACAGGCGAGTTAAAATCGATAATTGCACCCATCTAAAATCTTCAAAGAGCCCTATTTATTTTGAAAGACCTATTCAACGACACCCCAAACCATAGGGTTGAAACGATAAAAAAATTGTCACACACATTTTGTTTCTTTCAAAGCGATTATTTCCGAAAATATTCACTTTATCAAAAAATGTTTTCCTAAAACCCCTATTTATTTTAAAAGACCTATCCAACTACATCCCACATCATAGGGTTGAAACAAAACAAAAAAACCTTACATACATTTTGTTTCTTTCGAGGTGATTATTTCCGAAAATATTCACTTTATCAACAATTGATTTTGGAAAACCCCTATTCATTTTAAAAGACCTATCCAACAATACCCGGCACTGTAGGTTTGAAATGAAAAAAAAAAAAAAATCCTTACATACATTTTGTTTCTTTCGAAGGGATTATTTCCGAAAATATTCACTTTATCTAAAATTGATTATTGAAGACCCCTATTCATTTTAAAAGAGTTATCCAACAATATCCGGCACTATAGGGTTGAAACGAAAAATTTTTTTTACATATATTTTGTTCCTTTAGAAGCGATTATTTTCGAAAACAGTAACTTTATCAAAAAATGTTTGTTCAAAACCCCTATTCATTTTAAAATACCTGTCCAACGACGTCCAACACCATAGGGATAAAGTGAATATTTTAGGAAATAATCGCTTCTAAAAGAACAAAATATATGTAAACAAAAAAATTTCGTTTCAACACTATATAGTGCCGGATATTGTTGGGGAGAGAGAACACTAGAGCAGGTTGAAATGTATTCTAAACAATGTCATCAGATGTTAAAATGTATTGATTTCCCAACCGAACTAAGGGCCTGTGCGGACAACTATTGTTAAATTTGTGTGCACAAAAAAGTTCTGGATAATCTGTATAGTGACATAATTAATGCTCTAAGGAATTCGGCGACTACAGGGAGGATTGAGAGAGGAACTAGGGATAAAAAGCAGGTAGTGGGCTGGAATAAGTTTGTCAGCGGCGCTCATAGGGTTGCCAGGCAAAGGTTTCATGAATGGACATTAGGTGGGACACCAAAAAGCGGATGTCTTTTTAAAGAGATGGTTGAGAGTCGTAAGATCTTTAAATCACGATTAAAATGGTGTCAAAATCATCACAACCAAATTAAAATGGACAAAATCACCTCTCATCACTCTAAAAAGGATTTCCGTGGTTTCTGGAGGTCCACAGGCAAAAGAAAGCCTATGGCTCGTCACCCGGTTAGTGTTGATGGCGTAAGTGAGCCCAAAAGTATCGCGAACCTGTTTAAAGATCATTTCTTTTTAAAATCTCCCTTAGGTCCATCGCTGATGGAGGGGTTTGTGACTGAGACCTCCAATGAAAACCAGGCACGGGGTTTACGGCCAAGGATATCGATAGAGTCATTAAATCAATGTCAAGAGGCAAATCCCCGGGTCATGACGGGCTCAGTATCGAACACCTTCAAAACGCTGGTCCTCACATATCTAGGGTATTGGCAATGTTTTTTACACTGTGCGTGAGACATTCATATCTGTCTAATGATATGTTGCGTACTATCGTCGTTCCTGTAGTTAAAAACAAAACTGGGGACCTGGCTGACAAAAATAATTACAGACCGATATCGCTGGCGATGATTATAGCCAAAATATTCGCAACTAAGTAAGCATATAAAACTGCATGACAACCAATTTGGCTTTCGACCGCGCTTGTCTACAGAATCTACAATACTGTGTCTGAAGCATACTGTCAAGTATTACACCAAGAGTAAGACCCCGGTGATTGCATGTTTCCTGGACCTTTCTAGGGCATTTGACCTGGTTTCCTATGACATACTATGGGAAAAATTAAGGAAAACCAGTATACCACCGGAAACGGTACGTATATTTAGGTACTGGTATGGAAACCAGGTCAACTGCGTTAGATGGGCAAATGCGTTGTCGGACGAGTACAGGTTGGAGTGTGGGGTAAGGCAGGGGGGTTTAAGCTCACCAACGCTCTTCAACCTGTATGTGAACGAACTCATCGAGGAGCTCAGCAGCATCCATGTCGGATGCCATATAGACGGAGTCTGTGTAAATAACATCAGTTACGCAGGCGACATGGTGCTTCTGAGCGCCTCGGTCGGTGGCATGCGTAGGTTGCTGAAGGTATGTGAGGATTATGCGATGTGTCACGGGCTCAAATATAATGAGAAGAAGAGCCAGTATGTGGTCTTTGAGAGCGGCCGCAACAGGTCTTCGGAGTTTCCCGCAATCTATCTCAATGGTAGTCGGATGGACCGAGTAACCCAATTTAAATATCTAGGTCATGTTGTGGCGGCCGACCTCAAGGACGACATGGATATTGAACGGGAACGGAGGGCCCTGTCGGTGCGGGCGAATACGATAGCTCGAAGGTTTGCGGGCTGCTCCGGGGGGTAAAGATCACTCTCTTTAGAGCGTTCTGTACTTCCCTGTATACATGCAGCCTTTGGGTTCAGTATTCGCAGCGGGCCTATGGGGCTCTCCGTGTCCAATATAATAACGCGTTCCGGGTGATTGTGGGACTGCCTCGCTTCCCATCAGGAATGTTTGCGGAGGCGCGCGTTGATTGTTTTCAGACGACCTTGCGCAGGCGCGCCGCATCCCTGGTGCGCCGGGTGCGGGACAGTCCCAACATCATCTTAAGAATGATAGCGGATAAGCCTGATTGTCCGCTAATGCTAAACTGTGCGGGGCTACATTCTCCAATGGGCTCCATACAGTGGTAACGTGTAGGTTAAGTGTGTAGGTTTAGGTATAGATATAATTGTTGTTAGGCTTAGGTACTAACCCTTTTGAAACTGTTTTTACTAACAAAATGTATGTGTCACAGTTACATGAGAATAAATGATTTAATAATAATAATAATCAATTTTAGATAAAGTGAATATTTTCGGAAATAATCCCTTCGAAAGAAACAAAATGTATGTAAGGATTTTTTTTCATTTGAAACCTATAGTGCCGGATATTGTTGGATAGGTCTTTTAAAATGAATACAGGTTTTTAAAAATCAATTCTTGATAAAGTGAATATTTTCGGAAATAATCGCCTCGAAAGAAACAAAATGTATGTAAGGATTTTTTGTTTCGTTTCAACCCTATGATGTCGGATGTCGTTGGATAGGTCTTTCAAAATAAATAGGGGTTTTAGAAAATAATTTTATGATAAAGTGAATATTTTCGGTAATAATCGCTTTGAAAGAAACAAAATGTGTGTGACAGTTTTTTTATCATTTCAACCCTATGGTGTGGGGTGTCGTTGGATAGGTATTTCAAAATAAATAGAGGTCTTTGAACAATATTTTTTCATAAAGTGAATAAGTTCGGAAATAATTATTTAGAAGGAAAAAAAAGGGTTTTTCCTTCTAACTTTTGAACCATTGATCCAAAAATTATGAAAAAATTCACAGAAATAGTGATTAATAACACATTCGAAAATAGTTAAAATAATCGTGATCAGTTAAGCCGTTTTTGAGTTACCGCTAAAAGTCTTTCCTTCTTATTTTCTTTAAAAGCCTGGCAACCCTTATTTGTCACCGGATTTTTGCAGGCAACCCTACACCATTGTATTCGCAATAAAATTACCATTATTTTGATATATAACTCAAGCGTCAGACAGATGGGTGCAATTATCGATTTTATCTCACCTGTTTAAAAACACGGCAACCTCATAATAGTGACCGGAAAAACATAGGCAACCTAATTTATTCATGTTGTAGAAGTTGTATACTTTCCATTGGAACTTATTCCGTTCGTCCGACAAATCGGTGAAATTTGAAGAAAATTTTTTTTTTCAAAAATTTATTAAAAATAGCCTTGACCATATTTCATTAGGCAACCCTATTTATTTATGTTCAGGGACATATTTTCTTTCATAAAATATAAGTTTCATCCGTCAGACGTATGGGTGAAGGTCGACCATATATAACGTATCTTAGACTATTTTGTTACGTAATATCTAAATAACAAGTATTGGTTTCTATTAGCACGTTTTCTCATCTTGCCTTTTAATAATGAAGTCGCGAGCGTGCGTCACCGGTAATATATGAAGAGAAGGGGTAGTTTTCAAAAATTCACCAAAAAAATATGGTGGTAAATTATACAAATTGATGTATAAGAATAGTTTCAGCAAATGTTGTAGATTGTTTAAGTATCAAAAATTACGTTGAAATTAAGTCGACTTTCAGAGAAATTGTCACTTGTTTTGAAGTCATTTCTGGAGAAAATTGAATTCGTTTAACTTTCATTTCCGCGAACTCGTAAGGGGCCCACTGACTATCAGTCCGCCGGACGATATCGGCCGGTCAGTTAGAACAAAAATTTGACAGTTCCGAACAACTGACAGGCCGATATCGTCCGGCGGACTGATAGTCAGTGGGCTCCTTAAGTCCTATAACAAAAATGTAATCTGATAAAGGTCAAGTACAGAATATGTGTAATACAAATTTACCATTTTTAGCAGTTCAAACTTTACGAAATTTACAAATAAGAGCGACAAAATCAGTGCTTTACGCGCGTTTTCCTAAACGTCCATCAGGAAAGAAATCATTACTAATTTAGTGAGTCCGAGTAAAAACCGGCCAAGTGCGAGTCGGACTCGCGCACCGAGGGTTCCGTACATTACATAATTTTAACAATGTATTTTTTATGTGAAACGTGAGTGAAAGGTAAATTGCGGGTTACGATTTATAAGGTATTAAAAAAAACTACTTACTAGATCTCGTTCAAACCAATTTTCGGTGGAAGTTTGCATGGTAATGTACATCATGTATTTTTTTCAGTTTTATCATTCTCTTATTTTAGAAGTTACACACACATTTTGCCACTTTGGAAGTGTCTCTCGCGCAAACTACTCAGTTTAGAAAAAAATTATATTTTAGAAACCTCAATATCATTTTTGAAGACCTATCCATAGATACCCCACACGTAGGGTTTGATGAAAAAATCGACACCGGCCTCTTATGTTCAAGTTCATGTAGTATTTATGTAAGTGTTGCGTTAGTGTAATTGTGTATATATGCAAGTCGCGGCAATATCTTTATATTGTGTTATCTGTATTATTATTTTTACATGAAGTACATTTAAAGAAACATCAAAAATGAAGCTAGGGAGTTTCGGCCTTTTTCTTTTTGTTCGTTTAAAAGGTGTAGACGATATTTGTTTTTGAAGCTAAGTTTGTTTCGTGAGCGACGAATCGGTGGAGGAATATTGTTCCAGGATTTACTTGCACGGTACCGAAAACTCCCTCTAAAAGCAGCGGAACTGTGCCTGGGAACCAGTAAAACGGCCACTTGTGACGTTCTAGGTTGGTGGTGGGTATTAGAGAGCCATACGAGTTTTTTATAGAGATAAGAGGGCTGTTTCGTTTGGATAGTGTCACCATAGAGTAACTTATACTAGAGCGGTACTGTCATAGTAAATTTTGTAACCCCAGTAAATTCACTGCCATCTGCCGACACACTTTAAAACTAAAAATAAATATTTATAAAAATACGATAAAATGTATTTAAATATGGATAAATGATTTTTTTTATTTGCATTAATTATTTTTATGATTTTGATCCATGTTCTTTCACTGATATGCGTTAAAATTATAAATAACAAACGAAACCGTCAACGCCCTCTATACGAGTGTAGGCCAAAACTAGTGGCGCCCTTTGATCGAGAATCAAATTTTCGTGATTTTCGAGGCACGTTTTTTCCTTAGACTGTATCCATCTATTACGGAGTTATATCTATCTTTGGTGTCACATAACAGGCATGTACACATAAGCTCTTGTCGACCGGCCATTTTTAACGTATCCGAGTTATTTAGGTACGGTGTGATGTGCGTCCTAGGAGGTATTTAGAAGCAATATCTCGCGCAAGCATTTTGTACTCTTTGAATGAGACGCTGTGAACGAGCCAGAAGGCATGGGCCGTATGCAGTTAGACAATAATTCAGTTTGCAGAACCAAGGATTCAGTCTCAATCGGAGGTCAAAACTGAGAAAGTTTCGGATGTTATATAAAAGTTTTAAGCGATATAAACAGTTTCAGATTTGTGTCAAACAAAAGTCCTAGATTTCTTGCTTCATCGACACGATCAACCCTTAACCAGTATAGTTGGATCTTTACTAATAATAGCAATTGCCTGTTTTTGAGACCCGAGCACCATGTATTTAGACTTTGTTGGATTTAGTACGAGACAATTTATAGAGGACCATTCTGATAATCGTTTTAAGTCATCATTTACCTTTTCTACTTCTACTGCCTAAGCGATATCACGGGTGGAAAGACAAAAATATTTGTAAATCATCAGCATATAGCCAGGGACCGGACAACCCTTTCCGCGATAAAACCCTTTCAATGGGCAACACTTAAACACGGCTAACACATTGAAAGACTTTCCCTTTTGAACTGCAAGCCCATTCATACCCTTACCTTTGACTAACCCTTACCGAAAAGCTAACCAAAAATAAGGCTAGCCCTTAATAAGGGTTACCCTTATCTTTAAGCGCTTTTTATAAAGGTTTCCCTTTGCGTGAAAGAGACAGGATTAGTATATATCTACGGTAGTGTATGAAAAGGAAAGAAAATACGTGCCTAGTCAAAGAACGCCGCCGTCGCCGCCGACGATCGCTCGGATTCGAAGTAATGTGTGCTTTATGAACAAGGTAGACGACTTAAATTAGCACGCTTATATGCTAAAAGGGAAGCCCTTTATAAGGCTAACCCTTATAAGCAATATGCAAGGTGTTGGTGAGCGGATGATAAGGGTTTTGTAAGGGTATTTGGGCTACCGATTACTCAAATGTGGTAGCTTTATATAAGGGTTTTTAAAACCAAAACAAAGGGTTTCGTCTGGGAAAGGGTATGGTGAGTTAAGCCTTATGCAATACCCTTATAAAACCCCGATAAGGGATAGCGGGCCGGTCCCTGCATATAGCTGGTATTTACAATGCTTTATACAATTTATAACTAACTGCTATAAAGGATAAACAAAAGGGGTCCTAGAATGGATCCCTGAGGGAGGGACTCCTCTATTCACCGGACATGGATTGGACGTCGAACAAGAACCATCTCCACCCGTCAGTTTAACGATTTGCTTACGGTCTTTGAAGTAACTTTCGAACCAGCGTACTGAATGATCATCAAAACCATAATAGCGTAATTTCGAAAGCAGAAGCGAGATGTTAATACAATCAAATGCCCTCGAAAAATCTAATAATACCATTATCGTACCCTTTCCATATCCTGCGCTGGCAGAACCTCATAAATCATAAACGACATCAAGGAGGGCTGTGGAAGTACCTCGTTTCTTCCTAAAGCCTTCTTGGTTTTCGGGTAAAATATTATTAGATTCTAAATATTTTGACACTTGATCATACACTACCTTTTCCATTATTTTCGACAGGTACAGTAAGATACTAATAGGGCGCAAATCTTTTAGGTCCCTTGGGTCATTTACTTTTGGAATTGGGCGAACTATGGCTGTCTTCCAGACTAAAGGTACTTCGGCTGTCAGTATAGAAGTGTTTATCAAGCCCGTTATTATTGGTAAAGTGGGCGAACTATGGCTGTCTTCCAGACTAAAGGTACTTCGGCTGTCAGTATAGAAGTGTTTATCAAGCCCGTTATTATTGGTAAAGTGGGCGAACTATGGCTGTCTTCCAGACTAAAGGTATTTCGGCTGTCAGTATAAGGAAGCGTTTATCAAGCCCGTTATTATTGGTAAAGTGGGCGAACTATGGCTGTCTTCCAGACTAAAGGTACTTTGGCTGTCAGTATGGAAGTGTTTATCAAGCCCGTTATTATTGGTAAAGTCAGTGGAAGTGTCATTACTCATTAGATTGGTAAAATCAGTGGAAGTGGCGTTAGATTTGGTACACAATTACTTATCTTTTTAAGCAAGAAAGAGATATATGGTTTTAAAAGTGCTTTCACTTCACTAGATAAGTTACTGTACATCTGTGCTCCCTCCGACACGATGTTTCTTTTGCCGAATCCTGTTCTGTGCTTAAAAAGTGTGATTTTGTCTGTATTTCTCAGGCAATGTCTGAAATTCGTTTTGTTAATGTGATGTTTGTATGTATTTTATTTGTTAAGATTTTTGATATGATCATTTTAACTCACCTGGCATGTATTCCGCTCTCAATTTGGGTGGCATAATCACCAATAACTTCATGTTTAATATAATACATCATGCGAACCCTCAGCAATACCCTGAAACAAAATCTTTTGTTACTCAATTAGATGTTATTGGTCTATTACATACGGATCTTGGAAAAAGAGTAGATTCACATGTTTTTGTTAGTAAATGAGAATAATTAATTCATTTATTTCGACCAACTTAGGATCATATCACATGACATTATTACATAAAATTATTAGAGATAAAATTAAATGAATCATTAAAATTATAATCATTAAACTTAAAACCGAGTTTTTGTTTGTATTTTTTTTGAAATCCATATGAAAAAGATGGGAGGTAGGAGGTAGTATTGGGAGGTAACAAAATTATGTCAAACATTACATAAATCTAATTTCACAACAATATTGGATTATGCAATTTAATTTTCAGGGTCATATGATTATGGTTAAAATAAAGGAAGAAAACTTTACTTACTTGTTTGCATGTCTAAACAAATGCTTCTTATAACTAGATTCCAAATATGCCTCACAGTCATATTTTTCTATCGAACTCCAGTGGTTAGGATCTTCCCACCTTGGTACATCATTGGGTTTTGGTAAGTCCTTGGGCCGGTTTTTCTTTTTTGCATTTCTGCCTCGTGGAACAGGATTATGAAGGCCACTATGATTTCGAGATATTGTTACTTCTCCATTTTCACAGGGTTCAATTAAATCCCAAATAAAATTTCTAATCTTTTCGTCCCCTTTGTAGTGCCGCAGGCAATACAGGACCTATAAGTTTGAATGAAGACCATAGTAACAGTTATGACAATTATTACAACATCATATTAATATATTTACAACATGTAAATGTGGACCTTTAATTACAAGTTGTATAATCAGAAAAGCACATTGAACTCAGCGAAAATCTGAAACTTTCTCGGTATTAGCATGGCAAGTCATCATTGAGAAGTTTTACTTCGAAAATAATAACTATTAATTAATTTAAAAATAATGAATAAATCAGTTTTAATATTTTCTAAAATAATAACTACAATAAATTAAGGCAAATATATACGTACGATAATACGGGCACAATCTTCTATCACAGGAAGAGTCCAACCTTTTCTAAATTGATTTTTGTCAATAATTTCGTCCCACCGCGCCCATCTGTAAAGTCAAATTTACAAAATTATTAAGAAGGAAACATACGTGAAGAATGTAGACTATGTAGAGTTAACATCTTCTCATCTATACATTTACGTCATATTAAGAAGTGGAAAAAAAGTTTCAATAAACGTACCCGAATGTCAGTAAGCCTCTTTCAATCTTGAAACACTCTGATCTAGTCCAAGATCCGTAGTTGACCTCCTCGTCCACCGGCACACCCTCGTGACGAGGTATATATTCGTCACTTGCATATCGTCTACCCTTTCTGCCAAGTTTTTCTTTCTTTCTTTTACTTCGTAAGCTGATACCTGTCAATAACCATGAAAGGAAAATTTAGGAAAGCAGTCCTCTAGTACGAGTAAGAGGGGGCAAGGAGTTGAATGTTTGTGATATTTGGAATGTAATTCATAAAGCGGGATTTACATTACGAAATTAGTGTCATGCATGTTGAAATCAATTTAACGAAAATAGTTTCGATATATGCGAAAGTAGTGTCATAAAATTTACAGTATCTTAAGACAGAAATATTCCTCTTATTCAATAATAAAGAAACTGTCAATTTGTGGAGTAAAGCTTACCTTCTTCGTCTTCCTCTGAATCTGGAGTCACTTCCATATCTGACATTTCTACAGTGCCGTCATCATGTCCATATCGCTTGATAACAGTTCGTTTCCTGGGCTCTGTAACAATCAAATCTTCATCTTCTTTCTTTTCTGTTGTATCAATTTCAGCCTTCTTCGCCCATTTGTTCCAAAAGTCTGGATCTCTGATATCAATATCAGATCGCTGACCAGTAGACGCGAAACTAGCTTTCGAAAACGTTGATCCTTTTTCGGATTCCATTTGAATGACTTGTGTTCGCCGCGCCAGGATCATCTCAATGTCTTCTTCGCAGAACTTGTCACCAGCGTTGTCTTCATCCATTACTGCGCCGTAAGCGCCTTTCTTAAGGAGATCTTCAATTTCCTTCTTCGACAATTGTTTAAGCCCTGTCTCTTTTCCTTGGATAGTGTTCATACTTTGCAAAATTGCTTTATCCAATCCAAGTTTCATCGACGCTTTATCAAACATTTCTCTTTCATATGTATTGCGACAAATCAACCTATAGATCTTAACCATTTTCTGTTGGCCAATACGATGACAACGAGCTTGAGCTTGTAGATCGTTCTGTGGATTCCAGTCACTGTCGTAAATAATAACAGTGTCGGCAGCTGTCAAATTGATACCGAGTCCTCCCGCTTTAGTACAGAGTAAAAATACAAATCTATCAGAGTCAGGTTTTGAGAATCTATCAATTGCTTCTTGCCTAAGATTTCCTCTGATTCTACCATCAATTCTCTCGTAGGGATAACGTCTAAAGACAAGGTAGTCCTCTAATATATTAAGACATCTTACCATCTGACTAAAAATTAATACACGATGTCCGCCTGCCTTCAGTTTAGGAAGTAACTTGTCAACCAAGACCATTTTACCAGATGACTGAATGAGGGCTTTGTAGTAGGCCTCATCGTCTTCGCCATAAGTCTGTTTGTAGTCAAATTGTATTTGATCCTCAGCACCATTTAATAAATATGGATGAATGCAGCATTTTCTAAGCTCCATCATAGTATTCATCAAGTTAGGTATATTTTGCGCAGAAGCAGTACCCTTTTGTAAGAAACTGAAATTTCTTTCTAAAATAGCTCTGTAGTATTTCTTTTGTATGTTCGTCAGTTCCACCTCAATTATAGTCTCTTCTTTAGGGGCCAGTGTTTTTTCAACATCTTCCTTTAATCTTCTTAGCATCATAGGTTTTAATAGGGCTTGTAGCTTGAGCACTTCTGACTCAGTTTTTAGTTGCCCGAATTCGTTCAAAAATGCATCATTACTAGCAAATTGAGAGGGTTCTAAAAAGTTCAATAGGGAGAATAATTCATTAACGTTATTTTGCAGTGGAGTACCTGACAATAGTACTCTGTGCTCCAAATGCAGCTGTCGTAATCCCTCTAATAGTTTGCAGTTACGATTCTTCAATCGATGTGCTTCATCAATGACACATACTCTCCAATTAAATGTTTTGAGTTCTTGGAAATCTGTTACTATTATTTCAAAAGTCGTGATTAACACATTAAACTTTGTTATTTCTGTAATTGGTTCACCTTTATCATTTTTGTAATAAAATTCATACTCTTGTAGCATGCTTTTGCTTTGTTGTGAACCATGATAAACCACTACGTTCATATCTGTCCAGCCTTCAAACTCTCTTTGCCAATTAGGAATGGTAGATAGTGGAGCAATTATAAGGAAGGGGCCTCGTATGCCATACTCCCAAATGGCATTAACAAATGTCAAACTTTGAATAGTTTTGCCAAGTCCCATTTCGTCTGCTAAAATGCAGTTGCGATTATTATGCCATGAAAATAGAAGCCAATTCAGACCTTCTAACTGATATGGTCTCAAAGTATTACCCCCTTTATATAGCGGAGATTCCTTCAACTGGACCCAATTATCTGTAGATGGGCGTTTCTTAAATTTCCATTTCTCTTTTGGTGGAATGTCGCTAAAAATTTTATATTGTTTAATTTTGTCAACATCAATGTTTTCTTCCAGCTCCCAAGTGCTATCTTCATATTGCAAACTTTTCCACTTAACTAAATAGTACTTCAGTTTACTATTCGTTGCAGGATCTTCATGCTCAGACATATCTAGGATTCTCTCAACTTCTATATAGTCAGGATTAAAGGGCTCCTCGTCCAGTAGTTCAAAAATGTTCAGTTGTTGGGCTTGTTTTTGCTTAAACCTCTTTATTTTAGAAAATATGCGTTTGTCGCCCTTATACAACTCCTCTTCTGTTTTCCACTCGCAATGCAAATAAGAGAAATTTCTGTATTTAACATAATATTCTTCAACATCAACAATTACGGGTTTTTCATCCTTTACTTCATTGTCTTCTTTTTGAATCTCGGAATTGTTAGTATCTTCCTTAGGCTCTTCTTCTTTTAGCACTGTTTCTGTTTTCGTTACAGTTTCTTGTTTTTCTTCAGGTTTATTTTCATCTTGAAAATCATTCTTTGATTCAGTCGCGTCAGACTGTACGGTCTCTGATTTGACCTCCTCAGGGTTGTCATTGACAGCAGTCTCTTCTGATTTCTCCGGATCCGGTTTCGGATCAGCTTCGACAGGTGGCGGAGGTTCCTTTTTAAGTTCTCTTTTGCCCATACGACAAGTGAGTACGTGTTGAACAATCATAGTGTCTTCCTCAGATGTATTTATATAAATATAGTTCGGCTTAGGAGTGCCTTCCAACCTGCTATTATCTTTGGTATTAATAAGTAGATCATCTGAATCAAATTTCTTCTCTTGTTTCGTATTAGGTATTCCCAAACATTCATCGTCTGACAAACGCAACATAACATCATCAGTGTATTTTTTACGTTGAGTATTTCTTGCTGATCTTCGTTTCAAACTATCATCACCTTCAGGTGGTGGAGAAGGTGGAGGTGTAGACATTAAATCATCAGGTTCACCATCCGAATCCGGTATCAATCCACCTCGTTTCTTTCTTCTTCCTCCACCGGGAGTTCTTTTTAGCGCAATTTTCTTACAACTTCCGCTTCCAGATGACCGTTTTTTCGCTGTCCTCTTCTTAGGATTAAAAGCATCTAAATCATCGTCTTTATCTTCTAGATCTCTTTTAGCCTCTGCTTCTTCCAAAAGATCTTTAATTGCTATCTTTGATACAGGAATATCGTCGAAATCAGTGACGTTCGTTTCATCAGCAGTTGATCCATCTTGTGGATTTTTAAGGGAATCGACAATCATGAAACTTTGGTTCATTGAAGCATCTATTGATTTACTATCGTTGGGGTCTTTCTCCGATAAATCGTAATTAGTAGTTGTGTCTGCTTGAATATCAGAACCGTCTTTTTTAGCATTTCTGCGTCTTTTAGGCGGAGCATTTGGATCTTTAGGTTGACGTTTTTTGCGTTCTTTAACTGGTTTTTCACCCATTTCTGGCTTGGGTTCTTTGGGAGTTCGCGGCTTTCTTTCTTTGTTTTTACGAGGACCTCTTAATTTTTTCACTTTGCCTACATTAAGATCATCTATCATCAGGGCACTACTGTCTAAATTTGTAACATCTTCAGTTAAATCAATATCCATCTCAGAGGTATTTTTCAGTCCAGTACCTGCTGTGACACAATCTTCAGATACTGGAAGTTGATCAAGAGGTTGCATTGCACCAATCAATTTCTCTTTTTTGGCTCTAGGTTTTCTAGGTTTAGCTGGACCTTTACCTCTTCCTCGTCCTGTTGTACTGGTAACTTGTGGGCTCTCCACCATTTTAGATCCGTATACAGAATTTTGTATAGCACAATTTGGACCACCGTTACATTTATCATTTGTTTCATGTTGCTGCAAAAAGGCTAATCTTTCCTGAAGACACCTTACTTTTTCTTGGTTTTCGGCTGACGGAGGCAAACAATATATCTCCTGTATTTGCTGCTGCAGTGATGCCCTTTCTTGATGATGTGATGATGGATACATACCTGGCATATGATGGTGCGGCATAGGGTTTGGGCCCAACATCATCATATTAGGATTAACGTTGTGAGGCAAATTACTCATCATGTTTGGTTGATTAGGTTGCGGCATATTGGGCCCCATGTTTGGATGCATATTTTGTACTCCCATAGGCAATCCTGGCACGTTAGGAATATTTGCAGGTGTGTTTGGCGGCATATTAGGAATATTATTACTTGTAGCACCAGGCAAGTTTTGTGGTATATTTCCTGGTAAGTTCGGGTGAACGGGTGGCATACAAGGTAAATTACCCTGAGTATTATGTGGTGGTAAACTGGGTGACATAGTGCTTGATGTCATATTCACATGTTGCAATGAATGGTTAGTTGTAACACTGGGTTGCCCATTAGAAGCTGCTTGTGCACCAGGAGGTAGTGCACTGGGTCCACTTTGATAATTCGCGGTAATACTATGGGGGGTATTACTCTGCATACTAGTTGACACATTAGATGGTACATTAGGTGGAATGCCTGGTGGCAATATATTTGGCATATTACCAGGAACATTTTGAAGACTGCTTGGTGGAAACCCTTGTTGTCTGTTTATATTTAGCGGAGGTAGATTGTCTGGCAAATACTGATTTGTTGTAGGTGTAGCCATATTGGGAGGATGACTCAAAGTATTTGATAAATTAGTTACTTGTGAAGGTATCTGCGAGTGTTCAATAGGTTTATTGTTCATGTTTGTGATCTGGGTCAATTGCGGGTTTTGACCTATCGATTGCTCGTTATTAATTTTTCTAACATTGTTTTCTACTGGTTTTGAAGTTGTATCCAATTTTTGTTCTGTGTCAAATGAGCCTAAAACCGCCTCTGGCTTTTCTTCTTGTTTAGGCGCAGCAATAGGTTCAGTTTTGTTTTCGCTAGACAGATGCGGTCCTAACTGATTACTTTCACGTGGTTCTGGTGTTTCAGACACACTTGGCGAATGAGCAATGTTTGGTGTCATAGTATGGCTGGCATTAGATGTATTGACAGGTACACTCTCTTTAGGAACATTACTTATGCTTGACGGCGGCATAAATATATGCGAAGGGTTATCATTTTCCGCCAAATTTTGACCGAGAGTGCTTTTCTTTTCCATATCCTTGTCCATGTTGGCGACAGGTTTGGTCTTATTCAATTCCGCTAATAGTGGCGGTTGCGTTGGTGGCGGATCTCCAGGTTTTGCAGGTTGCTCGGTTTCAACCGGCACTACGTTGTTCAAAGGTTGCGGAAGAATCTTGTTTTGATTCCACTGCGTAGGTGACGAAACAACATGTGGGACAGCCGGTGACGCCGGGTTGCGTTGGTATGAGTACTCTGAACCTGCTGGTAAAACCATTTGCTCAAGTGCTTGAAGGGTGTTTTGAGTTGTAAATGGCGTAGATGTTGGTGGTGGTGGTCCACCCGAACTCGGTGATTGAACCACGTTTCTAGGACCATGAGGCGACGCACTTGGCCCTTTCACTGGAGACATCACAGGACGGGGTGATAGTTGAGGTGGCTGCTGCTGTTGTTGCTGTTGCTGCTGTTGCCGTGGAGACATTTGTGATCGTGGCGACATTTGTGGAGATAGTTGAGGAGGAAAGGGAGGGCGGTACTGAGCAGCTCCAGCATCCATGCCTGGAGGCTTAGGCGCATTGTACTGGTTAGTGACATTCACATCTAGAGGATGCTGCACCTGATGTGATTGGTAATTCATAGAAATGGAATGATGGGGTGAGCCGTAAGGCATTTGTGATGGAACTGGATGCGAAGGTGCAGCCGAGGATGGAGGTCCCGAAGGTTGGCGCGCCACATGATGAAGCGGTGGCGCTCCTCCGTGATGAAGATGAACATTTGGATGTCCTTGAATGCCGGGAGCTATGCCACTTGAGTGGCTTGACATGTTTTGGTGTGGTTGATGTTGTGGCACAGTCCCATGATTTTGCTGACCAAGGGGTAACCCATACTGATGAGGATTGACATCCATCTGCTGGTGATAAGAGGGATGTTGACTAATTCTAGATGCCGCCGGTGGATGCATCTGCGTGTAATTTGGATAATTCTGTAATATTAAACAAAAAAAATTGTATATTTATTTTATGGTTTGTATGACATAAATGCAAAAAATAATTAATAAAAAACCAAACATAGATACAAAATCTACAAAAAAAACATACTTGGATAATAACTACATCACAATCGTTATATGAATATAATTATGTATAGTATATGTATTATAAATAAGTATAATCTATATTATTTAACAATAAACAACGAAATAAAAAAAATCGCACTCACAGAATTCAAATGGAAAGAAGGTTTCACCTGCTGTTGTCCATAAACTTGTTGTGATGTTGGTTGTGAAAAATGTGGTTGTCTGGGCAAGTATGCACCATTTTGGGCTTGTATTCCTCCTATTGCTGAAGCCTATTAAACATAATTCATCTGTTTAATACACAAGTAAATACAGCTATAGGAAACAATTTTTATTTTATTAAGTTTTATTTGACTGTTACCTGTTGAGTAGGATATTGATGCATTTTTTGCTGATGTTCGTAATTTCTGTATGGCGGCGTAATCGGTGCGTATCTGTTAGGAGCTGGGGCATTCGACCAAACTCCCATGTCTCCAATACCTAAAAATAACAACAATGATACACATTTTTAAAAGAAAATTAAATAAATTACACAATTTTGTTTTTCACACAGCTCAGTCATATGGGAAAGGTTATCTATCTAATTCATACCTGGATGCTCTGGCATGCCATACATGGGGTCAGGCCCCGGGTGGTACCCCGGGTACTGGTGCGACGGGTGTACATGGTGAGTCGGATGGAGCGGGGCGTGGGGCGGCTGCGGCATGCGCGGACGGGGCGGATACTCTCCATAGCCATGGTATTCCGGGGCAGACGGTGCCGCCCCAGGGTTCGTTACAGGTTGCGCGCTGCTGCTTAGCCCCCCAGCACTTCCTCCACCAAACGAAGCCAGTTTCTGAATTGAACTCTCTTGGCCTACACTTCCTTGACTATAAGGTTGCCTGTAACTGTGTAAAGTGTAATATTATGGTAAAACAACTACTCTGATATTTATATGTATCTTTGATTATGTATAATACTCTATTAACCTATTGTCAGTAGAATCCTTATTGTCTCCAGTTACACCCGATGTTGAGCTACCTGCAAAGCTGTCTGTTCCACCGAGATCAGTGAGTCCTTCCAACATACCGCTTCCATCGTCACCAAATAAATTGTATGAGTCCATCACTCTTTTAAGAGTGAATTATAATAATTTGGTGTTGAAGAGTACTATCATTATCTGATGTGCCCATCTTAATCTGAAAGGAAAACGAGTATTATCTCTCTTTTTAATCTCATATGCAATATCATGATTCATGACAAAATTGTATGTGCTAATATTATTTTGAATAGTTTCATTCATGTCCTTTGCACTCATTTGGTTTATATATTGTATTTATATGATTACTTGTATAGATTTAATAATAGGTACACATCTTAAGACAATGCAACACTTAATTTATATAAATTTAGTACAGTACTGTTTAATTTCCTTTTTTGATTTACAAAACACAATAGTGAACCTTATTGGAAAGCATTAAGGTAGGTACATTTTTAATAGTCGTACTACTGCCGATTGTGGTGGTCAAACGGGTAAAATTACATGTTATGTTAGCATTTCGCAGTTTTGTGTTATATTATGCATCACATAATTGTTTACTGTTATAGTTATGGCTAAGAACTTGGGAGGCACTTGCGTTAGCAACCGCGACACGCCGGTTAGATACGGCGGGGTGCTGCGGGATTCTGTACAAATATGCGACTGATGGCAGTTTTATGGCAATGGCGGCGCGTTGCCCACGAACCGCCTAATCAGCTGGGCTACTCTTGTACCATACCATCATCATCATCATAATTAAAGAGCATGGATGTACTATACCGCAGCCGCCTATGCGTTCGGTCAACATTGAGGGCGCTGCGGCTCTGTACCAACTGCCCCAGTTATTTTTTGTTTGTATAGGTATTTAGACTACTAGTCCGTTTTCTATCGGGCATGCTTGTATGGAGAGGTATACATTTTTGGTTACAGCAATGCCATTTGGTTTAGGGTATTAGACACGTTCACCTGAGCTCAAAACGCCCGGTAGCCAGATTGAACTCCGCGTCAGATGAGGGGAGGGGGGGTCAAAGTACAGAGCTCCCGGCGCTCAGTTTTTTTTTTTCTGGCGGATTAGTTTGGACCAGAGATGGGCATTAATCGATTAATCTTTTAGTTAACTAATCAATCGATTAAAAATATCAATCGTCATTTTTTAATCGCGATTAATTTAGTTGCGATTAAATTAGTTGTGAGAATGTTCGACTAACAACTAAATTAGTTTTAGTTTCAATCGACTAAATTTCACGATTAAATCTATATTAAAACTACGTAGTCGCCCGTTTTTGCATTTTTTATCTTGCAATATGTAACTACAAGTACGTATGTATGTAACATACGGAGGTACTCGTATGTTGTAACTATGTTAGTTTGGGTAGAATTTTACGACTTATTTTGAAGCAGATATCTTCATCCGATTGAGCTAAAATTATGTATACACGTTTAATTTGAAATGCTTGAATGACAATGCAAATAATGCCATAATATTATTATAACGATATATTGGTAATAACGACAAATAGCGAAAAACTGCATTGTTTACAAATCGCAAACAATAAAGTAGGTTGGTGCATCTATACATATAATAAAGCGGAAGAGGGTCGAAAGTCTGTACATGGAAGATATTCGAAAAAAAAATTGGCTGGGTATACTTAGAATCGATAACAGAACACATTCCAACAGTTTTTAGAATTTTTGTCTGTTTATCTGTTTGTCTGTTTATCTGTTTGTCTGTTTATCTGCTTGTCTGTTTATTTGACCGCGCAACTAATGAAAACGGTTGAACGGATTTTGATGCAAACTTTACTAATCTGTCGAAAAAATCCACGGCCAGGTTATAGGCTATAAAAATTTGAGAAAATTTACCTCTAAGGGGGTTAAAAAGGGGATGAAAGTTTGTATGGGGTTCAAGATTTATTTTAAGCTAGCAATTTCAAACTTCGTAAGAAGATATATTATTGAAATACAAGAAAACTAATTTCAGCGTTTTTGAAAATTCTTCCCCTAAGGAGGTGAAATAGAGGTTGAAAATTTGTATGGAGTTCAATTTTTTTTTTTGGGTGCGTTACTTGAAACTTTGTATAATGGGCATATTATTATAATACAGGAAAAGTGATTTTAGCATTTTCAAGAATTCGTCCCCTAACAGGGTTAAAAGGGGGTTGAAAGTTTGAATCCATTACAAATGCTTTGAAACTTCTTAGAAAGGTATGATAGACGATTACAAAAAAACTAATTTTGATGTTTTTGGAAATTTAACCCCTCAGGGGGTTGAAAGGGGGATGAAAGTTTGTCTTGGGGTGCAAATTTTATTTTGAGCTAGGTGACTGGTGAGTTCCCACTCCGAAAACAAACAAAAAAAGGGGCAGACGCTGCCCGCCGCCGGCGTCATGCTTAGACTGATTTGACTGGAGGACCGATTTGGATAACATGATTTTGATGGGAACACCCAAATATTCCGAAATACGTTTTTCCGATTTTTATAACCACGACTTTCATAATCCCGATTATTTATAAGTCCGAAATATCAAAATTACGATTTTCATTTCATTTCATTTATTAAAAACACGATGGAATAAAATCACGAATGTGCTATTTCCGAAAACTTTAAATCCGATTGTCACTTGACAGAAAGCTTACAGTTGCGATTTTACACTTTTCCGAAAAAATTTTTTTTTTCCGAATTCCTAAATTCCGAAAGATCATTGTCCGATCGGAAATAAAATAATTCGGTATTCAGAAATTCGGTTTTTTACAAGATCGGAAAAATGAAATCCGTGATATTCAAATGAAGACTCACGTTTTAGTAATTATTACGGGTACCTGTCGTGCCGCATCATGTTAAATTCGGCATAAAATAATTTTGGAATAAAAATTCGGCATAAATAAATTAGACAGAACTGCGAACCCGAACTGTTGCTAGAAGTGGGTTAGGTTAGGTTAGAACTGCGACCCCCAAGAAAACGAACTGTTGCCAGAAGTGGGTTAGGTTAGGTTAGAATTGCGACCCCCAAGAAAACGAACTGTATGTAATAAGGGCAATTCCGAATTCGTGATTTTGAAAATCGTAAATGTTAAATTCGGTGTTTGGTACCATCGGAATTGTTATAGTCGGAATTATGTAGTTCGGAATTTACAATATTCGGCTTTTTGGGTTTTCGAAAATATAAATCTTCGTGATTTTCATCATTCGTAATTATGACAGTCGGAATTTTGATGGGTCGAGCATTTAAAAATCGGAATGATAAAATTCGACATTCTAAAATTCGGATTAAAAATTTTCGGAATTATGTAGTGTACCCGATTTGTATAGGTACAGTCAAGGACGTAAAAATACAAAAATGGTACTGTATCGTTCGATATACACCTACTACTCTATGCCGTTTAAATCACGTCAAAAATTTGAATAAGGGCAAAAAAAAATATTCATTTTGGAGTGTAATTTTATTTAGTGGTAGCAAAGAGGATATAATATAATAGAGCGGTACTGTCATAGTAAATTTTGTAACCACAGTAAATTCACTGCCATCTATCGACACACTTTAAAACTAAAAATGAAGATTTATAAAAATACGATAAAATGTATTTAAATATGGATAAATGATCTTTTTTATTTGCATTAATTATTTTTATTATTTCGACCCATGTTCTTTCACTGATATGCGTTAAAATTAAATAATAATAAACGAATCCGTCAACGCCCTCTATACGAGAGTAGGCAAAAGGTAGTAGCGACATCTGATCGAGAATCAAATTTTCGTGATTTTCGAGGCACGTTTTTTTCCTTAGTCTGTATCCATCTATTACGGAGTTATATCTATCTTTGGTGGTAGGTACCTAATTGTAAAATATTTTATCTGGACTACAGTCCTCTAGCATATCCATCTGTCAACTTTACTTTAAGTTCTGTCTCCAGGGGACAGGGAGATAAATTAGGGGTGAATTAGCCGCTTACTGACACAGACCGAATTCCACGCAGGCGAAGCCGCGGGCACAGCTAGTTATTAATACTTTGAATTATACGATACTGAGTAAATCTTAGACATAGAAACTATCAATATTTTGCTGTCTCTGATAATAGCAAAACTCTTTTTAGTGTCACGCGGTGACAAAACAATGGGATAATCCTACTTACCTGGAACTGGAAGTTGTTTGTTGCATTTTGGTGCAAGTGCCGACGCATCTTCTAAAAATAACACGTTCTATTGAATGACACATCTGCATGTTGTTTATTATCTACGCGGTCTATTTTGTTTTCAACGTGTGGTCATTAAACTTACTTACTTTAGTAGCAAAATAATAGTGAGAACAGATCTCACTCTTTAGAAACGGTCAAAATATCGTAAGTAATACATGACTATTTTATTTTTAAACATCCGTTAAGATGTCCTAATCAGTCTGTCAACATAGCCATACCGAGGTATTCTATTCAATTTGCTTCTAACATTAGTCGCGAGAAAATAGTCTAACTAATTAGTCGATTACAAAATTTAGTTGTCCGAAATCAATCGGCAACTAATTTAGTTGCAACTAAATTAGTTGCACTCTATACAACTAAGATTGATCAATCGTCGTTTTCAATCGTCAGTCGCAATTAATTCTTGTAATCTTAATCGTTAATCGTTAGTCGATTACATTTTGCCCATCTCTGGTTTGGACCTTTGGGTCAACTTTGGTGTCGTTATCAGATAACTAGATGATGCCTAATTCATTCCCCATACCAGTGCATATCAATGCAAAATAAAGTAATTATTGCACGTACCGAATTGATTTTTGCGGGCGGCGCGCCCAAAGTCCTTAGCTCTAGAATTAATAAGATGTCGGTGCGTGAAATCTTGCAGTTCACGGTGCAATTGTTTCAAACGTCAGCTCAAATGTACTGAGTTATATAAAATTAATTCACAAACGTATATTGTACGTCCGTGATGGATAAACTCTTGGTTCTTAACTGTATTATTTATTAAACATATTAATAACGGGTCACTCACGTATTTTAAGTCGTAAACGCTCGACATGTTTCACTCCGTACCGAGGAGTGTCATCAGGAGCTAACGTGAGTGACTCGTTATTAATATGTCTGTGTCTCACGGAAGTTTTGTTATTAAAATTGTAATATTTATTGTCAACACCTTTATATTGTACACAGTTATACAATAAATCTTATCTTATCTTCTATTTTTAACAATGTTACCTGACTTCATTTATAAATTGAAGATGATTAAAAAGCACACTAATATTATAAAGACTAAAATTTGTAAGGGTGTGTGTTTGTTACTTCTTCACACTCAAGTGGCTGGACCAATTTTGATAAAATAGGTATGGAGGTAGCTGACACCCTGGATTAACACATGGCTACTTCTTAACCGCGGGTAACACCGCGGGGCGCAGCTAGTATAATATTACCCTGGCCCGTAGAATTTTAAATTGGCTGTCCAGAGAGGAGTTTCTAGAGCTATATGCTCCAGGGGTGGAAGTGAAAGATGCATAAGACGCGAGTTGGCACAGTGGCTGTTATCAGTCACTGGGTAGAAAGCGGCGCCCACCTCTCGACACCCCTGAGCCGCTCACACCGGGGTTGCTCCTGGTCGTCTTCACGACGGCAGTTTCAGGGGCCCATCTAGTCAGCGGCAAGTCACCACCTGCCTCGATACCTTGTGAAAACATTGTTATGGCAGGTGTCCGGACGTCTTTACAATAGCCCAATCTCATTGTCCACCCAAACTTCAATCCATAGACCGGTATCACAGAATAAGTAATAGTATTATCATACCGGTATACTGTACACTGTTCACCTTTTCTATAATAGTCCCAATGCCTGCTGCGACCGGTTCATGGGTGTCTATCGTTGCGCCTGTGAACGGGTTCCAGCAGGCATTCTACATGACATTAAAGCTCTCCCCTTGGAGAGCCCCTGGGAGGCCCCTTGGCCTCTACGTGTTGAATCTATATCCCCACGCAAGACTATCAAAAGACCGGGATTTATAGGCCCGTGAAATCCACAAGGAGATACAAATAATAATAATATTGTTTATTTCAAGTTTTAAACTCATACAAAATACAATAAAATAAGGTAACATAAAATTTAAAAATACAATACAATACAATGATGCGGAAGCTATAAATAGATCCTTTGTTAAATTATACCTTAAATAAGTACATACTTATTATTTTCCATTTTCGTCCAGGTGCACGGCGGTTTAGTGCTTTAGGATATGCTCGGGTTGACAGTAAACAGCGTCAGAATATTATTTTGCTGCGAGTTTTGCCCAGACCGAAGCTATGCGGGACCGCATGATTGCATAAAAATCAGGTATAGTTTAAATTATTTCAACTGAGCTCATTCACTTACCTGTACTAACAATGGCATTGTATTATTACAATACTATTATCTGCTTTTGTTTTCGTATGCGCCAACCAGTTACTTCAACAGCTAAATCATATCCACCTTAGCCACTTTAAGTGTCAACGGTTGTAAAATGCAAAAAAGTTACGTTAGCCATTATTTAGTTAGTGTATTTTGTAGTTTATTGTTAAAAAAATAAGAGTCGTTAATCTATACTAACATTTCAAGGTGGTTATAATCTGCTTTTACTACGAGTTAGTTATCCTAATTTGTGGTTTACCACTCAATGGTATTGTATTCTTGAGACTCTTTGAGTAAACAAACTCAATTCATAAAATTAACACTATACTCCAGCATTAGCAAACATGGTCTTGAATGGTAAAACTATTCCGTTCTCAACAGAGGTCAAATATCTGGGGGTAACACTGGACCAGAAACTGACCTGGAACAAGCATGTGGACGGAACTATACAAAAGGCTAGATCAGCCTTGGCAATATGCTGTCGTTTAGCAGGCAACCGATGGGGTCTAAAACCCAAAATTGCCTTGTGGCTGTACACAGCTATAGTGAGGCCGATAGTGTCTTACGCCTCCGTAGCATGGTACAGGAAAACGACGCAGAAGGCAGCAGTGACGAGGCTTGGCAGCCTGCAAAGAACTGCCTATGTCATCGTCACTGGAGCCATGTCATCCTCCCCGACGGCAGCCCTAGAGGCCATACTAAATCTACCGCCCCTTCACCTGCATCTGGAATTGGAGGCGAGATCTAGTATGCTTAGAATAGCGGGCGCGAGGAGAGGTAATTGGTTATCGCAAACTCTGAGACTGTTTAAGGAATCAGTGTACGATATTCCTGTTCTTGGGATGCCGTCCGACACTATGGCACCCAAATTTTGTCCACTCAAACTCTACTCAGTGGAACTCCCCAAAAGGGAGGACTGGTCAAACAGTCAAATTAAGTGGAAAGAAGGAAGCCTGAGGTGGTACACTGATGGCTCCAAATCCGGATCTGAAGTAGGCTGCGGAGTATATGGTGAAGCGCCCAGGAAAAGCATCAGCTTAAACCTAGGGCGTTATTGCTCTATATTCCAGGCAGAGGTATACGCCATTATTGAATGTGCGTCAATAAATCTGCAAAGCAACTACGGCAACCATACTATCTATATCCATTCGGATAGCCAGGCGGCACTCTTAGCCCTAACCTCTGATGTCACCACATCGAGGCTGGTTGAGAACTGCAGGCAATTATTGAACAACCTTGGAGCCAGGAACAAGGTTGTTCTACGTTGGGTCCCGGGGCATGCGGGTATCGTTGGAAACGAAAAGGCCGACGAACTCGCGCGAGCAGGGGCTAAGGGGAAGAACTACAGTCGTGAGCCGTTTTGTGGGATTCCCAGAAGCCTAACGCGGCTCACCCTAAAGACCTACTGTCACTACAAAACCATTCAACTCTGGAGGGAAAAACCAGGTTTGAACCATTCCAAAGCGCTTATCAAGGCCTTCAGCAAAAAGGCGTCTTCGAGCGCCTTGGCGCTGCCTAGGAACCAACTGCGCAACTTGGTCAGGGTGCTTACCGGGCACTGCGGCCTAAATAAGCACATGCACACTATGGGGAAACGTGACATGGGGCGGTGCAGACTCTGTATGGAGGCAGAGGAGACGCCCCTACACATCCTCACAGAGTGCCCCTGCCTAATGCGCACTCGTGACTTGATCCTGGGTGGACATATATTGCGCCCGGAGGAGTTAGTCTCTCGAAACCAAAAAGATCCTGCAGCTGATAGAAGTTGCAGGTTTGGATCGAGAGTTGTAGTAGGTGGCGATCACAATAGATCAGAGATGGTCGCAATGATACATAGGCTCTGGAGCCTTACATAGCCCCTAGAAAAAGAAGAAGAAGAAGAAACATGGTCTTAGCACTGCAGTAACGAGGTTGTTTAATGAGTATTCTGAACGCATCGTTATACTGAACCCGAAGCGCGTTATATGAGCGTTTGGTGTAGTTACACCAAAGTGAGCATGTATAAAAGCACCGACAGAATGTCCTAAACAGAGTAATTTTTACGTCAGTGGTGCACTTGGAGAATCTTCGCGACAGTATGTTACAGCGGACGGCGAGAGCGCCCGGCGCTCTCGCTCCATGTCCATGTCGTCGCGAAGGTTCTCCGTTAGAAAATGGCCTAAGTACTTGAAAGATGCTACGACCCGAACCGGCGAACCATTCAAATAAACTGGCGGAACTACCTCCGGACCCTTGCCGTATCTGAAAATGAGCAGTTCTGTTTTTAAAATATTAAATCCAATTTGTTTACTCCGAAATCAAGCAGTTACTATCCAATATCCGGCCGCATATTAAATTAAGGGCCGGATACCGAATAGTAACCGAATATCCGGTGCATCTCTAGTAAGTACTGTTTATTACAACCAAAGATAGATATAACTCCGTAATAGATGGATACAGTCTAAGGAAAAAACGTGCCTCGAAAATCACGAAAATTTGATTTTTGATCAGATGACGCCACTAGTTTTGGCCTACTCTCGTATAGAGGCGTGGACGGTTTCGTTTGTTATTTAACAATTTTAACGCATATAAGTGAAAGAACATGGGTCATAATCATAAAAATAATTAATGCAAATAAAAAAAATCATTTATCCATATTTAAATACATTTTATCGTATTTTTATAAATCTTCATTTTTAGTTTTAAAGTGTGTCGATAGATGGCAGTGAATTTACTGCGGTTACAAAATTTACTATGACAGTACCGCTCTAGTATAAGTTACTCTATGTTACAACTAAATATACTTAAGCACAATTAACCCTTTAAGCGTCATACTTCATTTTGGCAACTTTTTATCAGTTAATTTCATTTCAAATATGATTAACCTAATTCATTTTCCTGGCATACTGCCACTTAAGGGTTAATCATTGTATTGTATTGTATTTTAACTACATAGTAGTACTTGTCCCATATAAATCAATAAAATTTTCAGATTGATCCGTGACATTTGAAAAAAAAAAAAATGTTTAATGTTTTCTTAATTTATGACAAATTTCAAATTTTTTATTATATGTGTAATATTAAAATATAAGCGAAATTATATTTATTTCCATACCTATACACCATAGAAAAGAGTAACCTGGCAGATTTCTGAAATTGAAATTGGTTGGTTGTCTTCTTTAAAGAAGACAATGACAATTCTTGTGAAAATTTGTTTGTGAAATAACTTAATAGCCGCGTACTGACTGACTGAGCGAGCAGCCTCGCGAGGCAAATCCTCGGTCAGTCAGTTCGTGCCTCGCTCGAGGCAAACGCATGTCCGGCCTCGGCTGAGCGTGCCTCGGCTCGAGCCGTGCGTTGTCGGTTTTTGTCCATGCTCAAAGGCGCCTCAGTACGTTTACTACGTTTGCCGCGCTCACTCAAGACGGTTGTTTTGCCTCGGTTGTTCGTCGCATGTTAGCGTCATGGATAAAGAACAGTGCCTTAAATTAATACAACTATATGGTGAATATAGACGATTATGGGATGCGAAATGTCCCGATTATACTATAGAGGATGACTAAGAGAAAATGCGCGAAGAAACATAAGCCAGGAAATGAACATATTTCCCTTTTCTTTTTTTTATAAGCTGTAGAATTATTAGAAAGGTGGCAACAGCTTTTCGAATGAACGGCCTCATGACACGGGCGGTGTCTGTGCGACTTCACGTTAAACTGAGCGCTCGATGTTGGCTCAGCCTCACCGTGGCTCGGCTTTTCCGCGCGGCAGCCTAGTGCAACAAATCCTACTGATCGAGGCTGCCTCGCGCGGCAAATGTTGCGCGGCAAACGTCCGAGGCTGCCTGGGAATCTGCAAGGGAAGCCCTTTATAAGGCTAACCCTTATAAGCAATATGCAAGGTGTTGGTGAGCGGATGATAAGGGTTTTGTAAGGGTATTTGGGCTACCGATTACTCAAATGTGGTAGCTTTATATAAGGGCTTTTAAAAGCAAAACAAAGGGTTTCGTCTGGCAAAAGGTATGGTGAGTTAAGCCTTATGCAATGCAATACCCTTATAAAACCCCGATAAGGGATAGCGGGCCAGTCCCTGACGACAACAAACATCTATTTGTACTTTTTTCTAATGCAGAATCGAGGATTTTAAGGTGCTGAGGTTTGAAATGTGTAAGTTAAAAAACTTACTTATTTGTGGTAATGTTTTTTTAAGAAAAAATGTGCTGTGTGCAGAAAACACACAATTTTTTTTTTTTTCTGAATTCGACCAAAAGTTACATAACATTATGTTGTGGAGTTAAATAAATGTATTTTCTTTGTTCTTTCTATTCTCATTAACCAAGTTAATAAAGCACAATGGGAAAATTTTCATAAACTGATATGTAGATGTAAAAATTGCTCTGTTTATTAATAATATTACTTACCTCTTATTAACACTACTTGCTAATTCCGGGAAACCTCTAACGATGATAAATCTCTTGATTTCTGTCTTCATAGATGCATACTAGCTTGTATGACTAAGGGGAAAAGCTATACGCTTATGAAGTAAAAACATATAGCGATATAACTTTTTCCTTCAGTTATACAGCATGTTCCTGGGTCTTGAATGTAAAAGCAGGGAACCGTAAACGCAAACTTAAAAAACCTTATTTATTAAGAATAATCAGTAAGTTAACTTATTTAAAGTTAAGATTATTTTTCTTATTTTTACTTTTCAAGTAGTTTTAGTATATAAAAAAATATGAACAAGATAAACGACAAAAATGCATGAACATATTGTATTAGAATAATATACAAGTTGGCTTACTCCTTTCCTAATTCCTGTAATTATATGGAAATGTAATTATTTTATATAAATATATATTATATTCGAATAACACACTATATAATTACACATTATATAATTTAAGTAGCTTCAACTTCAATCACTTGTAACGCAAAAACATAGAGATGTATATTTAATTCTATATGTCCAGAAATGAGTGCATTAGAAAGGTAACAAAGGTAAGGAAAGCTACAGTTATACGTAGATAGATATAGTGTAAGATGATGCTTCTTATAAGTAAAAGCCGACTGCATAATAATATAGCCCAAAGCCCAAAAGTATCTATACCTCATAATTTTCGATAATTCTCATAAAAATAACATAATTTACTAAGCTAGTACTTACCGAAAACGCCACACAACAAGGTTGATCTGTGATCACAAAATGGATACCATATTCTAAGAAACTGGGATCAATTAAAATGCCTATAGAATAAAGCTAGCTACTGTGTAATACTACAAGGGCAAAGCCTTTAACTGTTTTCTAACGTATTAATGAGATTCAACTCTTAAAACTGCAGTAAAACTCGCACCACTATGTAACAATTACGAACGCCATTACACTCCGTCCATTTTGATTCCCAAGTGTTTTTTTTTTCATGAGCGCCTGTGATTGAACTACACATCTCATTCGGCCATATTGAGGAGATAGCAGCCATAGACCACAGAATAACTAATAGTACTACCGTCATAGACCCAGGCGAGCAGAGACTAGAATTTTGTTTGCTAAGTTGGCTAAGCTGATAATGTGCTTGAAAAATTTCGTTTTGTGCAAAGACTGTTTGTTACTTTACCTGTGGAAACATAAGTGTCTGTCAATCAAAAGTGGTGTGCGCTACAAAGATGCTTTAAAATTTGTATTGCATTCTCAAAACAGAAGCTTTTGCAATTATTACATTCTTTTAAAGAAGGCGATTAAACAAAACCTGGTTACGAGAATCTGTTACAAATGATGAAACTAGTCGATCAAGTCGTACGGAGTTTTAAGGTCGCTAAGGTGTTCAGGGAAAATACAGACAAAATAAACAGTATAGATTTTTCACCGAGTGGAGAGACGTTAATATCGTGCAGTGAAGATGATCAGATTGTTATTTATGATTGTGAAAAAGGCACTCAAATGATAACGGTAAATAGTAAAAAATATGGAGTTGACTTAATACACTTCACACACGCTAAAAATACTGCAATCCACAGTTCCACTAAAGTTGACGACACCATCCGATATCTTTCTCTTCACGACAACAAGTACATCAGATACTTTCCAGGCCACACCAAAAAAGTAGTGACCCTATGTTTGTCACCAGTGGAAGACACATTCTTATCAGGCTCTTTAGACAAAACATTGCGTTTATGGGATCTGCGCTCACCAAATTGTCAAGGACTGATGCACTTGTCAGGACGACCTGTGGCTGCCTATGATCCTGAAGGGCTAATATTTGCAGCTGGAGTCAATTCAGAGAGCATTAAGTTATATGACCTGAGATCATTTGACAAAGGTCCTTTTGTGACATTCAAACTAAACCAAGAAAAAGAATGTGACTGGACAGGCTTAAAATTTTCCCGGGATGGAAAGACCATGCTGATAAGCACAAATGGATCAATTATTAGACTAGTGGATGCTTATCATGGCACACCACTACAAACATTTACGGGCCATCTAAACAACAAAGGTATTCCCATTGAAGCATCCTTCAGCCCTGACTCCCAGTACATATTCAGTGGGTCTACTGATGGGCGTGTTCATGTGTGGAATGCGGACACGGGGTACAAAGTGTGTGTCCTGAACGGTGATCATCCATCCCCTATTCAGTGTGTTCAGTTCAACCCCAAATTTATGATGCTAGCATCCGCATGTACTAATATGGCATTTTGGTTGCCCACTATAGATGATGTTTAAATATGTGTACTTTGATATCAATTATTTAATTATGTAATTATTATGGAGTTATTGAATTAAGCAAAATTGCGTCATACTGTATTACTGTAAGGATAATATGTAATAGCAATGTGTAACAATACAAAATTGTGAAGATAAATAATACAAGCTATGTAGCTTGTAGTAATGCATGTGCATTACTTCAATGTTTTAAATACAGTATTGTAAGCAGGAAGTTGTATTTAGAACATAACTACTTAGTACATGCATTTAGTTTTCATTCCATGTAAACATATAATTTGTATTTTAACTATTATGTAAGTTCTAAATTTACCAAAATATGGATATAGTGAAATGCAAAGTCCCTGATTTCCCTTTTATAGAAATACAATTTCAACACTATCGCTTTGATTTTATTTAACATCTTATTACAAATATATGCCAACTAAAAGGGTACTTATTGTCGCTTGTAAGTAAGCTACTTCCATATAGCTTCAATGTGCAATCTATAAGAATGCTATTGTCCATCATATTCAATGATATTGCTAACAAAAATCAATATCCATTTTTTTGTAAAATGTGATAAGGGCCCTCCACACTCATGCGCGAATCACGGCGCGAAGCCGCGAACGTAAATGTGGCGTCAGACTGTTCACGCCTTCGCGCCTATAGCTCCCCGTTTTTTGTCGGTTTATTAGCCCGCGTCAAAGGAGGCGCGAAGCGCGAACTGGCAAGACTCCACATTACACACTATTTTGACTTATATGTGGCAAGATAAATAATATGTTGCTCTGTGGTCTATGAACGATTAATCGGTCTTTGGCGTTGAACCTACGGTGCGTATATATCGGTCATTGGTGTCCAAAAGGTTAAGTCACGTCTAAGCGGCATATAAACTTGCTTTTTTACTCCAGAGAACATTTTAAAGTAAAATCATCTATTACGACCCCTTATTAACTTATCAATAAAGTTCAAAATCTGCAAACTTTCAGTCTAGTTGTTAGATAAAGGGGTACATCTGTACATTATTTGAAAGAGCTTATAGTACAGCGGCCAGATGGCCTAAAACACCATTCGATGTGACTGTACAGTATACTACTACATAGTAAGTGGTATCGTTGTGTTCTGTAGACTCTACTGAGTACGAAATAACAACTTGTCACTTTCTAATAGTGTGGGGTATGGATGGTATAGAAAGGATGCCAATCTCTTATGGCAGAATTGTTGCAAAAGTGACCGCTTTCAGCTTTAAATAATAGTTCCTAATCTCTCCGGTGGCGCTAGGTAGGCTCTGAGACCAAAGAGTATTGTAATATATAGGAGACTCTATGACATGAACCATAGAGGAGCAGCAGGGGCAGCAAATAACCCGACCAAATTACGTAGGTTGTTTCTGGTATGTTGTCAGGAATGTTAAAAACGTGGTTTTAATTTTGTCACATTGCGTATGTTCTGTCCCTCACGGTCGCACGGGTGCACATCTACATAAAATACTAGGTGTATGGTCTAGGTACTTCAGTGTATGGTGGCGCCGCCTATTATATGGATGGTATATATAGTCTCCATGGCCTATTTACTGTTTTTTAGTGTCACTTTTTGATACATGAAGATTCATTTCCTTACCTCTACCTTCCATAGTGTGGGGGGATAACTGTGACGTCACAAAATCGGCAGTAAAAAGTTTTAACTTTTTTCTTTTAAACATACCATGTGGGGTATACCAAATGAAAGGGCACTGTGAGTAGATTACAAACATATAACATAGTCTAACATTTTCACTACTTGGTCTAACAAATTATTAGAAAAAGCTAAAAAATTTCACAATCCTGAGTTGATTTTGAACTGCTCTAAATTGAAAATGCCTGAATGGATTGCATCTCACTCTCTCATTAAACAAAATGTGAGACGCAATTCACATTGTATAGCTGAAATTGGTATTCCATAAAAAAATAGTTTTGAAATGTACAAATTAGGGTGGTCCCTAAGTTTTACATTTCAAAACATTTTTTTTACACGAAAATAACTCACTTTACCGGTTTTTTTCGTATGACATCCCTACCAACCCATCAGTGAGCATCGCCCCTAGGCAAATTCAAACTGTACTTACCCACGTTATTAATTGTTTTGCATTAGGTGTAAGCAATAAGAATCAGAATTGTATAATGTGAAATAGTACCTATACATTGTGCAACGAGGTGATCAAGGGGCGCAGGATATTGGAAACAATGATTCACGACAGCCGCAGGCTGGAGTGAACTAAAGACCCGAGTTTGCAATGGGGAGTTACACACAATGTTTTTCATCACACTTGCGAACAAAAAACTATCATTCGTCCACCATATTGACACTTTTGGACAGAATCTATGACTCCCGCGGGAACAATATAGTAGCTGGGGAACCGGCGATGCTAAATGTGTAGTTACTCGAGCGTCGTAGACCTATTGGAATCGAAAACTGGTGGTTTGGTCGTTTAGGTCCAAGTTATTGCTACGACGGCTAAAAGTGGTAAAGGTAGACTCCACGGGGTAGCAAGATATCACTCATATCTTAATCTGACGCTTGGGTAACTACGAAAATCCCCTTTTGGGCTCCCCAACCATAGGCCTTTTACCTCTTCAGTACACCTGCATGAAATAAGATCTTTTTGTAACAAAAGTGTGAAGAAAATAAAATTTTTAGCTCCTCCACTAATAAAAGGGTGAAATGGTGGTTAAAAACTAGCACGAAAATAATATGGAGATGGAGGATTATTTAAATATTAGGTACGGAATTACTTATCCCGTTTCCCTTATATCAATATCAGAAACAGGAAAAGAACAAAGTATACACTGTACAAATAATATTTATTTAACACGTAGTTACACATAATAATTATGTCGTAAGTAGTACCTAAACTACTAATAATCTATGAAATTTATTATATTAGACGAAAATAACTGATTAACTAGTGTATAACATTTTGTTGAAAAAAAAAACGTGCATATTAAAGGGCGAAAAACCACTAGAGTACATAAATCTAAAACGTGACTATTCAATAGTTATTTGTTTTACAGGGGGGCAAAGTTGTTGTTTAAGAGGCCGGTGTCGATGTTGGAGCAAAAATGTAAAATTGATAGATTTAGTCGTTGAAATTATACAAGTTTTGTTACGTAATATCTAAATAACAAGTATTGGTTTCTATTAGCACGTCTTCTCATCTTGCCTTTTAATAATGAGGTCGCGAGCATGCGTCACCGGTAATATATGAAGAGAAGGGGCAGTTTTTAAAAATTCATCAAAAAATTATGGTGGTAAATTATACAAATTGATGTATAAGAATAGTTTCAGCAAATGTTGTAGATTGTTTAAGTATCAAAATTACGTTGAAATTAAGTTGATTTTCAGAGAAATGGTCACTTGTTTTGAAGTAATTTCTGGACAAAATTGAATTCGTTTAACTTTCATTTCCTCGAACTCTAAGTCATATAACAAAAATGTAATCTGATAAAGGTCAAGTACAGAATATGTGTAATACAAATTTACCATTTTTCGCAGTCCAAACTATACGAAATTTACAAATAAGAGCGACAAAATCAGTGCTTTACGCGCGTTTACCCACACGTCCGTCAAGAAAAAAAATCATTACTAATTTAGTGAGTCTGTTTTCAAAAAAAAATTCTGTAAAATGGCAAGATGAGAAGACGTGCTAAGAGTAACCAGTACTTGTTATTTCAATTAGGTAACAAAAGGTATACAATTTCACAGACTAAATCTATCAATTTTACATTTTTGCGACTAAAATCGACACCGGCCTCTTAACCTCTCGTGCCAATATTGATACCCGAGCAAGCATAAGATTCCAAATTTGAACCACGAGCGTAGCGCGGGGTTCGAAAAGTGGAATCTTGAGCGTTGCGTTGCGAGGGTTTCAAGGCACGAGGGTTAAACAAATTTTGCCACCGAGTGAAAACACAAAGTTTTTTTTACCACACCTCAACTCAAAATTTGCATTATAGACCGCGGGCCCGGAGCATATATTGTCAGTCATCGCCTCCCGGCTGATACTTTGTCAGATGATAGTTTAGATGCTGTCATGAATTAAAAATAATAATCAGCCGGTTGTGTCGCGGTAGAAAGACCGTCAGTTGATGACATGAACATGTAGAATTTTTTTTTTACTTTGCCACTGTCGTGAATAAAACGTAACTTTCTCATTAGTTATTGAACAACCAAGAAGGTCTTTACCAGCTGGTGTGGTGAAAAATAACATGAAACCTTTGCTTTCTTTTCTTTAATGGGTAAATTTTTCCATAACACGTTTTACCTCCACAATAAAGCAAGAAACATACATGTATGAAATTGTAGAAGCGACTGCATGCAATTCGATACATTTAGGTTTTTAAAGTGATGTGGATGACCACGAAAAATTATAAAAGCGACCATTGACTCTGACTTATATACTGCACCACCAACCACAACAACTAACTATTTCCACTTAGACTGTTATAGTCTGTCAAGCCATTTCCGTCAGTAGAAAAAAGCGGCAAATTTAAAAAATGTTGGCGCCAAGCGTTATCATCCCATAGAAAATTTGAATTTCGCACCTTTTTCTACTGAGAAAGTTGTTTGACCAAAGACCGGCTACATGTGCCATGGATATAAGAGTGGCATTCCACCTATACAATTTATTTGTCCAATGTGCATTGCGTCTCACATTTTGCTTAATGAGAGAGTGAGACGCAATGACATTGGGCAAAGAAATTGGAATACCACCCTATCGTACTATTTTAAATGCAATTTTGGAACGTGACATTTTTCTAAATTCAGCATCTGAAATGGTTCTTTTTACAAATTGTGACCAATTTTTTTTTCATTTTATCTTGGTATTTTTATTTTGCAACTTATTAGGTACTATAATTAAGCAATGGATTTTTCTGATGTAATTATGGATATAACGCATTTTTAGATTTCGGATAATTTATCCTGTAACGGATTTGAAAATAATCAATATACATGGTTCACAATACCTAGCCTATACATAACATAATAGGTTTATGCAGTCCGCATACCGCATAGGTACTTATGTACTTTATTTTTTGAAAGTATTGGCTAGTACTAGTAGTACCTCAACTTACACACACGTGTGTTTGGTACTTTGTAATTCGATTAGAAATCTATCGTTATCTAAAATATTTGTGATAATTTTCATGCATCTTTCAAGTTATTAAATGTACATTTGTGAATATAAAATAAAAAAAATGGTTAAATGATACATTTCCTTCTAGAGGGCGAGGCGGAGCTAGACGCTTCTTCGTAGAAATTTATTCAGTGATGAAAATAACATAGGCAGTCAGTATTTTTCTCGCCGATCGTATGAAATTTTACAGTACATATATATATGAGATACATTACTGCACTAGTGCGGTAATCAGCATTTTACGTGCCTATGTCGAAAATTTAACGGGCCATATGTTGTATAGATAATTTCTTAATTTTCGCACTTGTATCGTAATGCGTACTATTCCGCCCTAGTAGTCTACCGCGGACTTTGAAATTCGAAGTTTCTGTATATCTATTTCTGTCACTCCTGCATCGCAAAAGTGATAGAGAACTTAGAATTTCGTTGTTCGTGGTAGATCCCCATATCTTTCGCCGGAGAAGAGGAACCTTAACAGTGAAGTTTTCTTAGCTGTATAACATCCAGTTGTAACATAAATATTGTAATAATTTTGTTTTGCCATAACAATTAATCTTCCACTTAATACCGCAATAACTTTTCATGAGATACAACATGCCATTCATTTTAGCCATCTCTCAGCCTTAAACAATTTCATGAATATTATGATTTTGGTTCGGATAAATAACACGATTCGCTACTTTTTGTTAACTCGGTAAGATAACTGACATTCAAAATAAACAATGTTATGTTTAATCATTTGTGTTTCTTACTTCTGTTCATATACATGGTTCAATAAACATATTAATACAACACACAATAATTAAAAATGGGTAAAAATGACCAACTTATGTATACGAATCCCTTTCTGACAGCTTTGCCCTCTGGCTTCGGATGAATGAAAAAATATGAAAACCCCTTTTGTTCTAAAGTAATGCACCATGAACCAGTGATTGATTTGGAATGTAAATAAGTAGAAACAGAATGGGACTCGGTAATACTCTTATTTAAGATCTTATATATTATTATTTTAAATACTCTAGTTAACTTATCGATTAAAGTATGACATCCCAAAAGCATTAGTGCACACTGATGTGTGGAGATGTACCTGCTGGCTGCCACTCGTGATCGTGACACATATTACATAATACTAGAACAGAACCGCCACTCCCATACAAAAACCGAAACTACTATTCTACCACAATCTTTCCTTTTGAAATGAACTTGTTGAACGGATTGCTCACTTATCTCACTAATCTTTAAAAATAGGTTAGCCAATTTGAAATTCATTTCACAAAAATACATGGTCGCATACTTTACGCATTCCCTGACTATATATTAGCTAAAACTTTTAGAAAGCGGAGGTTTGATTTTTGTTTCTAGTGGCGCCTTAAGATTTTCTGACGTTTCATAAAGAGAAGTCGATTTGTCGGGATGGTCGGAGAGTGGGTTCCGGCCTCCGGGCCGCTGGCCGTGGTCGTGTCACGAGTACACGGGTCAAAAACTTTTTTAGTATGAGTCGAGGTTAAGCGTCTTTCCTGTAGATATCATAAAATAAACAGACTTGAAAGCCTAATTTTAGTAGTTTACATTATAGGCATCGTAAAACCTACTTTTTAAAATTTGTATGGTGAATGTCTTAGAAAAAATGTAGGTACGCAAACCGTTAACTTTCGCAATGTCCGCAGAAAAGAGGCCGGTGTTCCCGGACGTTTCTGACCCAGTACCCAGTCGCTGTTGGCCAGTTAGCAGGCGCAGTTGTCCTTGGCGGCGGGCGGCGCGGCCAGCGGGCGGCCCGGCGACGCGGGCTTGTGCTGCACGCCCGACTCCGCGGCGTTCAAGTCCAGCCTGCCGTCTTGAATACTCTGATATATCTTTTTAGCGGTCTCCAAGAATGCCTCCTCTACGTTCTGGCCACTGTAGACAACATTACCAAAATTAATTCAGTTTATAACCAACAGTTTGCATAAAGATTCCAAGATGCCGCTTGGTGTACCTACAGCGCCAATAGTCGCGAGTCGCGACTGCTCGCGCTTGACTATAGAAAGATCCGCCAGGGAAGACCTCTGTATATGTATAGGTACACCCCGACTCATTTCTAATAGAGATGTTTTATTTCGCGACTATGATATATGAGAAAAAAAAACCGGCCAAGTGCGAGTCGGACTCGCGCACGAAGGGTTCCGTACCATTACGGGAAAAACGGCAAAAATATCACGTTTGTTGTATGGGAGCCCCATTTAAATATTTATATTATTCTGTTTTTAGTATTTGTTGTTATAGCAGCAACAGAAATACATCATCTGTGAAAATTTCAACTGTCTAGCTATCACGGTTCATGAGATACAGCCTGGTGACAGACAGACGGACAGCGTAGTCTTAGTAATAGGGTCCCGTTTTTACCCTTTGGGTACGGAACCCTAAAAATGGCTGTCTTTCTGTTTTTAACAACTCTGGAGTTGAACTCTTAGTAGTAAAAACTATCTTAATCTATACTGTGGAATATATAACGCTCAGTCAACCTAACTTTATATTATGTTTCTAATTTTATTATTTATTTTGATAACCAGATAACCACACATTATTAAGGTAAAAATGCTGCTTCGAAATGTACATTCATTTAAAAGATTTACCACATCATGCGTGGCCGGGTTTCATCGTGTACAGTCTTTAATACACAATGGGGGTCAATAATGGACAAAGTTCACAGACAGCTAGCAGAGAGACGGGACTCGAAATCAATTTTAATAAGACAAAAATCGTGACAAACACCAAAAAAATTCCACTTATTATCGAAGGTATCGAAATAGATATATGATGTCCTCCCAGACGTATCCGTCGACGGCGACATCCTGACAAATAAAATAATAAAATAAAAAGGGTCTTAACTATTACGTGCGTGGGCGCGAGCGTGGCTTGCAAATCCAATTTTTGTTTTGAAAATGCGACAACACAAGACACAGTAGAACTGCCCAGATGCGTTGTATGTGTAATGGTAGGAGGGCTTGGGCCGAGTTTTTCGGAGCTGGCGTTTGGCGTCAAGATCTTCAAGTCGGGTGTGTTCAAAGTTATCAAGACCCGCAGTGACAGCAGTTCGCCAGTCCGATCTCCGAGATGCAAGCTCCTCCCACGACTCGCATGATATGCCGGTGGCCAAAAGATGGCGTTTCAAGACATCCCTGTAGCGCAGGTACTGCCCACCAGCCTTGCGTTTACCTGAGGCTAGCTCAGAGTAAAATACTGCTTTAGGCAGTCTCGATGGTGCCATACGTACAAGGTGCCCACACCAACGCAATTGACCTTTTATGAGTAGACATTCCATACCCGGCATGCCCGTTCGACGAAGAACCTCCGAGTTTGGAACACGATCCTGCCACTTCAACCGCAATATTCCTCGGAGACATCGCAGATGGAATGTGTCTAGACGGTTAATGTCTCCTTTGTATAAATACCATGTCTCCAAAGCATAGAGCAACAGAGGTAGAATAATTAATAATTGCTCTATAGACGGCAAGCTATGTGTGGAGGCTAAGATCGTGCGATTTCCAAACTCGTTGGTTCAGACCGCCAAAGGCTGCAGACAGAAGCAATAATGAACTCGAAGTAGAAAGAAGGATAAAGATTGCGTGGAATAAATTTTGGAGTCATAAAGAAGTACTCAAGAGTAAAAATTTACAGATTAATTTTAAAAGGAAGATTATGGATTCGTGTCTGCTTCCATCACTTACATATGGCGCACAAACTTGGAAATTCTCGAATAAGGTAAAGAACAAAATAAAAACGTGTCAGAGAAGCATGGAAACGCAGTATTACAAACATAAAGAAGATACAAAAAATTAGACATACACTTATTAGGAAAAAAACAAATGTGATAGACGCACTAGATTATGCCAAAAAGTTGAAATGGAAGTGGGCAGGCCACGTCGCAAGGATGGCAGACAAAAGATGGACAAACCGGATAACTATGTGGCCCGGACCAATAGGCAAACGCAAAGATGGAAAACCTTATATGCGATGGTCGGATGACATTGCAAAAATTGCTGGCCCAAAGTGGACTTTAACAGCACAAGACAGATCGAACTGGCACTCTCTGGAGGAGGCCTTTACCCGAGAAGGGGTTCTTGCTTCGTAGAAATATGTTAAGTAGTACTATAATTCAATTTTAATTTAATTTTTGTAGGTATAAAAAAAATGATATTACGAATACATTTTAAAAATCATAATTATGTATGGAATATACAAAAAAATGGATGCTAACATTGTAACAACTGTAAACTGCAAGAAATAAAAGGCTTTTTTATTTATTTTTATTTTATTGAATGGACAAAGTTCGCCCACATTGATTTTCTAAAACAGATGGGGCGAGTTTGAGGCGAACTGCTAGTCTAAAATAGGAATTTAATCAGTAAAGTTAATATTTACTTACGTTTTGGCACTTGCTTCTACAAACATCAGGCCATTTTCATCAGCAAATTGTTTGGCTTCCTCGTATGTTACGTCTCTCTGACCGTCCAAGTCGGACTTATTGCCGATCAAGAATATCACAGTGCTCGGGTTGGTCAAATTACGTGTGTCGGTTAACCAGCTGCTCAAATGATTGTAAGTGGACCTGAAAGTAAAATGCATAAATGTATTTATTTAATCGTATGGTATGGCAACATATTGTACAAATAGAAACAGTATAAGGCAGGGCTCGGAACCGGTATTGAAATATCGGTTAATTTCGTTCCTAAACCGTTATTTTATTTCGTTCATTAATAAGCCAGTTAATTGATGGAACGCGAACTTTAAAAACCGGCTTAACCGGTAAGTTCTCTCTTCTTACCGGTCAGTTGTGAGGACGATTTTTTTTTTCGAGGAACGATATAATAACGGTTAATCTCAGCCGTCTACAATTCTCCGAATTCTCGATGTTGACTTGACATTGCTGTTGCTTGCTGACTGAATTGTTTATTTTTTATACTTTTTAGGCGTGTGACTTTTGACTGTTAGTGTGTAGTGTTACATTTAAAATGGATTCACAAAGTTTTAAATACAGTACCGGCCAATAAAATATCACCTCCATGTTTTTACGGCATTTTTATATTTGTGAGTGACTTCCACCTCACTGCTTTAGGTAGTCTAGTAGTATTCCTTTGTACGGGCGATGAGAAAAATTGGTCTCATGAAATGGTTTTTTCATAGAGGTTTTTTTTATGTATTTTTAACTTCATTTTTTACTAGAGGTTTTTTTACTAATAGGCTCACTATCCTATTGTAATTCACAGTATTTCATTGCAATATTCATCATTTATTTGTATAAAACTAGCTGTTGCCCGCGACTTCGAACGCGTGGATTTGTATGTTGGTGGTTATATAAGTCTTTTACATGAGCATAGAATATTATGCAGCCAAAGATATCAGTAGGGACGGTTAATCATTGGTTAATAGGTTATAGGTTTTCGCGGGCTTGGTTTCCGCAACTCGACGTTATATAATGCGCCTATTTTGCGTAATGGGTTGACGGCACTACTCTTGCCAACCCAACTCTTCCAGGAAGCCTAGCAGACCCTTGATGTTGCCGACGACTTCTGGGAGAGACCCCGGCGAACCGAGGTATTGTGCCCGGTATTCTGCCACCCCTGGACATTCGAGGATGACGTGGCGTGTCTATTCTGCCTCCATGCATGCCCTGTAAAGGGGGCTATCTGTAACACGCATGGTTAGTAAGTGCTTGTTTAGTGGGGCGTGGCCAGTTATGGCTCCAGTTAGTAGCCGGAGCTGTGGCCTCTTCAGCAGTCGCAGCCTCCGTGACAGACCTGGGTTGATCGTCTGGAGGGCTTCCTTCGCCTGTCTGCAAGTACCTAGGTTAGTCCAGTAGTGTTAGTGTTTTACCTTGGTGTTGTGTCGCAGCATGTTCCGGAGCCAGGCATATGGCAGAGGTAGGATAGGCTCCGGTCCTGCCATCTTCAGTTCCGAGCCTCCTCTTGCTAATATTTGGTTATATAATCATTGGTTAATAATTATACAATGCATGAAATTTAGCTTTCACAAACTACGAAGTTTCAAGCCCCTAACTAAAAAAAAATGTTCTCGATACCCACTCAACCCTCTCAGAAGATGTTCAAGGCCACTACTTTTTTTTTAATGTTCGCTTCCGATGCAAACTTTATTAATACAAACTTCAAAAACGGTCAAATCAGTTTTCGTCTATTTTAATACCCTTTTACCAAGTTCCTACCTTAAAATAAAACTTGTACCACATATAAACTTACATCCCCTTTTTAACCCCCTTAGGGGTTGAAGTTCTAAGAACGTTGAAACAACTGTTTTTATTATCTTAAACAATGCTTTTCTAAAGAAGAAGTTTCGAAGCATTTGAAGAAGTTTCAAAGCATTTGTAATAGATTAAAATTTTCACCCCCTTTTTAACCCTTTTAAGAGATGAATTTTTAAAAACGCTTAAATTACTTTTCTTGTATTCTAATAATATGCCTTTATACAAAGATTGAAGTGTCGCACTCAAAAAAAGGTTTGATCTCCATACATATTTTCAACCCATTTTTTACCACCTTGGGGGATGAATTTTCAAAAATTCTGAAATTAGTTATCTTCTCTTTTCATTAAATATCTTTCTACGAAGTTTCAAGTACCTGGCTTAAAATAAAGTTAGGACCCCTACAAACTTTCAACTCCTTTTTAACCCCTTTAGGGGAAGAATTTTTTAAAACCGGCCAAATGCGAGTCGGACTCGCGCATGAAGGGTTCCGTAGCGTTAGGCAAAAAACGACAAAAATATCACGTTTGTTGTATGGGAGTCCCACTTAAATATTTATTTTATTCTGTTTTTAGTTTTTGTTGTTATAGCGGCAACATAAATATATCATCTGTGATAATTTCAACTGTCAGCTATCACGGTTCATGAGATACGGCCTAGTGACAGACGGACAGACAGACAGACAGACAGCGGAGTCTTAGTAATAGGGTCCCGTTTTTACCCTTTGGGTACGGAACCCTAAAAACGCTGAAATTACTTTTCTTGTATTCTAATAACATGTTTATACAAATATTCAAGTCCCGGCACTCAAAAAAATGTTTGACCTTCATACAAATTTTTAACCGCTTTGCACCACCTTAATGGATGAATTTTCAAAAACGCTGAAATCAGTTTTCTTCTCTTTTAATGAAATACTTTTTTACGAAGTTTCAAAATTCCTAGCTCAAAATAAAATTGGAACCCTATACAAACTTTCAACCCCTTTTTAACTCTTTTAAGGGATACATTTTAAAAATCTCTGATATTACTTTTCTTGTATTCTAATAATATGCCATTATACAAAGAATCGAGTCCCGCACTCCAAAAAATATTTGGTCTCCATACAAACTTTCAACCCCTTTTTTACCACCTTGGGAGATGCATTTTTAAAAACGCTGAAATTAGTTTTCTTCTCTTTTAATAAAATGCTTTTTTACGAAGTTTTAAATTCCTAGTTTAAATAAAATTGGAATCCTATACAAACTTTCAACCCCTTTTTAACGCTGTTAGGGGATGAATTTTAAAAAACGCTGAAATTACTTTTCCTGTATTCTAATAATATGCCCATATACAAAGTTTCAAGTCCCGCACTTGAAAAATGTTTGATCTACATCAAGCCCTATTTCACCACCTTAGGGGATGAATTTTCAAAATCGCTGAAATTACTTTTCTTGTAACCTACTAATATGCCATTGTACAAAGATTTAAGTCCCGCACCCACAAAAATATTTGATTTCCATACAAACTTTCAACCCCTTTTTCACCACCTTGGGGATGATTTTTTTAAAACACTGAAATTAGTTTTATCGTTTATTTAATATAATACCTTTTTGCAAAGTTTCAAGTTCCTAGCTTAAAATAAAATTTGAACTCCAAGACAAACTTTCATCCCCTCTTTAACCCCCTTAGGGATTGAATTTCCAAAATCGAAGAAATCCCTTTTTTTTGTAATCGGCTATTATGCCTTTCCAAGAAGTTTCAAAGCATTTGTAATGGATTCCAACTTTCAACCCCTTTTTAACCCTCTTACGGAATGAATTAAAAAAAAGCTGAAATTACTTTTCCTATATTCTAATAATATGCCCATATACAAAGATTCAAGTCCCGCACTTGAAACATTTTTTGATCTCCATACAAACTTTCAACCCCTTTTTCACCACCTTAGGGGATGAATTTTCAAAAACGCTGAAATTATTTTTCTTGTATTTTATTAATATATCTTTTCCCGAATAATTCCTAGCCTAAAACAAAAAATTGAACCCCATACAAACTTTCATCCCCTTTTTAACCCAATTAAGTGTTGAATTTCTTAAAATCCCTTCTTATTTCTTGTACACAATATAAATGTAACCTGTTGTGCAAATTTCAACTTTCTAGCTTTTGTGGTTTCGCCTCTGCGTTGATGAGTCAGTAACAAAGTCAGTCACAGAAACTGAATACTAAATTTGTTGGTTTCCAATAAATAATAAACATTATTAATAATATTTCTTTCTATAATTAATATAATTATTTAAACTGTTATAAAAAAGTTATTTTATGATAATTATATACTTATATGTAGTATGATTAGTATGTATAAACGCATGTAAAAACACTAGTTCTCATTATGTATTTAGGTATAGTAATATTTATTTAACGGAACGGAAGTATTCAAACCTGAGAGTAGACGAAAAAATCAAATTATCTTACCGCCTAGCAAGCTTGCCATAGTAAAAAATGGTCCCTTCTATCGATGTGTCAAAATAATGAATAAAATCCCCGAAATTATTAAACAATTAAGCGACATCAAGTTATTTAAAAATAAATTAAGGAAGATACTTGTCGAGAAATGTTATTATACCATAGATGAATTTTTTGAGGATCAATATTTAGCGAACATGGCATAATATACTACTGGATTAGAATGAATTTATTATTATTATTTGTATCTCCTTGGATATCACGGGCCTATAAATCCCGGTCTTTTGATAGGCTTGCGTGGGGATATAGATCCAACACGTAGAGGCCCCTTGGAGAGCTTTAATGTCATGTAGAATGCCTGCTGGAACCCGTTCACAGGCGCAACAATAGACACCCATGAACCGGTCGCAGCAGGCATTGGGACTATTGCAGAAAAAGTGAACAGTATACCGGTCTATGGATTGAAGTTTGGGTGGACAATGAGACTGGGCTATTGTAAAGAACTCCGGACACCTGCCATAACAATGTTAATACACGTTATCGAGGCAGGTGGTGACTTGCCGCTGACTAGATGGGCCCCTGAAACTGCCGTCGTGAAGACGACCAGGAGCAACACCGGTGTGAGCGGCTCAGGGGTGTCGAGAGGTGTGCGCCGCTTTCTACCCAGTGGCTGTTACCAGCCACTGTGCCAACTCGCGTCTTATGCATCTTTCACTTCCACCCCTGGAGCATATAGCTCTTACGACTCCCCTCTGGACGGCCAATGAAGGCAAGCCAGAGCTAAGAGTCCTGCGGGTCCCCTTGGGGTCCACTCCGACCGACGAAGACTCGCCGGAGACGGAGACCCTGACCGACTCTCTGGAGCACTCGGGTCCGTGGGGTCGTCACTCCCCAACAGCTCGCCACAAGCTGCCCTATTATTATTATTATTATTCTAATATAAAACGAATTGACATGCACAACTTATATAATTATAAAACAACCTATCAAATTGCTCTTATGTTTAAATTAAGTTTAAACCTAGTGTTGCATGATAATTATTGTACTTAATTGTAATTTATTTAGTTATTAAGTTTAGTTGTTAAGTAACATGTCCTATATTGTATGCCCTAGCAGGGTATCATGTACCTACTAAAACTAAAATGTAAGACCTTAATGTACTGATGAACATGATAACAATGGATTAAATGAATGAATGAATGAATGAATAAAACGATTACAAAATAGTCATATTTTTTTGAAATCTGCGCCCCCAAAGAATTAAAAAAAACTATTTGTTAACAAACAGGAAAAAACTAACAAACATACAATAATTACAAGATAACTAAAATATATTGAACACAAAAATACAATATTCGGTGCAGCACGATGTGTTCGTCACAGCAAAAGGATTCCTACTCAGCAATACCCTTCGCTTTTTCGATCAAAGCATTGATATTCTGCCGGACTGCCGGTTACAAATAATAAAACTCGTTTTAACTTGTTGCGACATTTTCAATTTAACCGGTTTATTTCGAACGAAATAAGAACTCAAGAACGAAATGAGAACGAATTGGTGTAAACCGTTATCTCAAAAGAACAGTTCTTTGTTCTTTAACCGGTAACCGCAAACGGAAACGAAATCCTTTTCGTTCATGGGCGAATGAGCGATAACGGTTTGAGCATTGAGACCGGTTTCCGAGCCCTGGTATAGGGTAAATAGTAATTAAATGTCTACACATTACTAAACTTGTCACTTACCAGACAGTCACTTTAATGCATAAATAAAATACGCAGTGTGTATTGTATGGGCGTGCTCGGCTCACGATTGCTTAGAGGGCCTATCGCGAACACCGAAGTTCGCAAATTGCAGGCATCTTTCTCGTTTACTCCAATTGAGGCGTAATTAGAGTGACAGAGAAAGATGCCCGCAATTTGCGAACTTCAGTGTTCGCGGTAGGCCTTCTGAGCGGTCATTGTAGTATTTTTCAAACTCGATGGGTACGGTGACAGGTGTCATTTCCATATAATTTATTATGACCTTAAAACGACAAATCTCACAAAATTGTATTGAGATGACATCTGTCAGTTTTTCTGGTAAACTTTAAAGGTAAAGTTTGCAAAATACTAGGTAGCACAGTCTGGTGAGCGAGGAAGAGATCGCATCATCGTAGCCCAACGTAAGGGAGGGACAAAGTAAATTCAAAATCAGTTGTCTTTATATTGTATAGGTTTTAAATTGGGGAGCAATCCTAGGGGGTCTCGGCATAAGTCATAATAGGTATTTATAGCGCCAGTTGAACCAACCTCGCATTAGGCATTTTATTGATCAATAGCTATTTATGCAACAAGTGCGGAAAGTGTATGATTTCCGACGAGTGTATAAAGGAATACGAGTCGGAATAGTACATTTCGATGCTAGTGCGGAAAGTATGTCATTACTTCACGAGTACCGAGATATCTTGCCACGAGCCGTAGGCGAATGGCAAGACTCGGGACGAGTGAAGAATGACATTTCCGCACGTGTATCGAACGACGTTTTTTAATACAGTTGCGAAAAAATAAGAAAAACAACAAGTAAGGAACGGAATTCGAAACTTTTATATTATTAATTCTGTGACATCATTGACATTGACATTATGAAGAAGTGTTTTTCTAGCTTTTATTCGACTAGAATAGATTTTTTTATTATTATTGAACCCACTTCAATGAGTTTTTTTTTTTTCAAATGCATGTTCTATAAGACAGAAACAATTGTAAATATTAAAACATTGTACTATTATTACCTAAATATCGTTATTTATGATTATTTGTGTATCGTATATTTATAAAAACAATATCGAATGTTGCCTTTGGAAACTTAAAACATTCTTGCAGTAAGAAAATACGCCTCTTCTTTGACAGGCGTTCCGTTCCATTCAGACAACTTATTAAGAACGGTTTTTCAACATTAAAAAATAAACGTGTTATAATACTTATAATGATGAGAAGGTAAGTAATAAAATATGAAATATGCATATTTTTCGTATTCTTACATTAACAGTAGGTTTTTATGTTGATTACGACGTTTAAATGAAACTAATATTAACACTTATCAATATCTAGTCATGAATTGGAACAAGTAAAAATTTAAAAAAATTGGAAAAGTAAAAAGCACTAGTTCGCGAAAACCAACTTTCCGCACGCTAAACAGACACGGAAAGTAGCACTTTTTGAGCAACTGTATAAAAAAACATCTTTACGCACTTGTATTATACAATGTTATCATGGCAAATAAGTTTAATTATTAAAAGGAGTGTTTTAAATCGACACGAGTTGCGAATTACCTATTCGCACGTGTATCGTACAACGTTTTACAGTACATATGGCCCTTTAAACTTTCGACATATGCACGAAAAGTGCTCTTTACCGCACTAGTGCGAGAAAGTAGCACCATATGTACTGTAAAAAAAAACTGAAAACAAAAAGCACTAGTGCAGAAAAGTAGTACTTTCCGCATGATATGGCTCCGTAGGAAACGCACTTTTCGAGCACATGCATTGTAATAATACATACAAACACTTCGACGTTGATTGTTCAAATGTACACACGGACAATCACAGTACGCACTGTACAGCAATAGTAGTTATGCTCTAAGCAGGCGAAGAACCCACGTAGCGGCGTGGCACCGCTTCGCCGCGACGCGCGGAACGGCGGTGGCGTGGCGTGAAGTCTTGTATCGCGGTGCATGTGATCCGCCTCGACCGAGCAGACAGCGCCGCTACACCGCGCGGTAAGGCGGAGGCCGGCGCGGCACGTGGTGTGCACAGTCTAGGCGGATTGCCTACACCGTGATGCAAGTTTTCGCGCAGCGCCTCAACCGTGCCACCCGGCGCAGCAGTGTCACGCTGGCGACGCTGCTGGTCCTTCGCCTAAATATGGGTCTTTCTTACCTTCTCGTTATATCATACACCATGAGTGCCCCCGCAGCTCCTCTGTAATAAGAGCGAGTGACAGCTCTGAACCTCTCTTGTCCAGCTGTGTCCCAAATCTGTAATTTGATTTTTTGTCCCGCTACTTCAATTATCCGGGTGCCAAACTCAACACCAATTGTATGAGGGCAGTCGGCCATAACTGCAACAAAACAAAAATAAAGCTTTAAAAAAGAGCATATGCCTTTGCAGTTGACATGGTTTAGGAAGACTAAAGAAATTAAAAAAGGTATAAAAAATTTATGGTCTTCATTTCTCAGGTCTTCATTTGAAATGAAATGAAGACCTAAGACAAAAAACAAAAGTGACCGACATACTCACTAAAATCAGCAGAAGTGGAGATGGACTGGCCACATGTTGAGAGACAGGCGGGAAAAATGTAGCAAAATAGTAACGGATTGGTATCCAAGAGGTTGTACACGGGGCCAGAGGAGACCTCGAACAAGATGGGAGGATGAACTCAAACTCACAGCGGGCCAGAACTGGAGAAGAGTGGCCCACGACAGACCTCAATGGAAAGAGCTATAGGGGGCCTTTGCCAAGTGGCACACTGAGCTACGGGATATACTCTAGCTCAGAATAAAAGGGCTAGATAGATAGATAGATATAAATTTATACCTTTATGGTAGGAACCAAAGAATATAAGATAATATATTATTAGCACTGTAATCCTAAACCACACTACACTTACATTTTTTCTCTGTGAACTGATGCAACAGGCATGATTTGCCAACTCCCATATCTCCAATTATTATATATTTGAATATATAAGAATAATTGTACGGTCCTGATGTCATCTTGCTGAAAACAGAAATATTACATCACAATAGCCATAACAGAAGTAGAAAGAAGACTTTGAATATATTAGCTAGGTGGGCGTTCAAATATTACGTAACACAATTTTCGAAGATTCATATGTCAGCATCGTACAGTGGAAATCCGTGGCCTCTGCTTACCCCTCCGGGAAATAGGTATGTATGTATTTTAATTAATAAAAAAAAAACATTTTTACGTAACACCTTGTTCCAATCCCCCCTCCCACCTCTGTAATGTATCGTAACGTTTTACAAGACCAGCCAGGCTAGCACATGATTGGCGCGAGAGTATCTCGCCGCGACATAGACTACCCGTCCCCCTTTAATTCATACAGTTAGTAAAAGACGGGTAGTCTATCTCGCGGCGACATACTGTCGCGTCAATCATGTGCTCGGCCTACAGTCAACTAAGCAACTAAACCACTTCGTGTTTGGGCTCGTTTGATTTGTCATAGGTACATTTGCACTGGTCTATGCCAAGAGCAACCAGACAAGACGTCTGTGGAATAAGGCTAGCAGTAAGTAAATAACATTTGCACTGGATTTAGTATTTTCATACAAAATATCATTTTTTATTAGGACTTTAAAATTTGATTACAGACAGTGTTGTTATGAATGTTTTCAATTGGATCAATATTGTGTAATCCATCATTGTAGTGCGAGTGAGTGGGAAAACGTGGTAGAAAGGATCTGCATACTGAGCTTGCACAGCGCGTAACAACAACACCAAAACGTGAGAACGCTCTTAACACAAAAATACAATAAGCAACAGAAAATTGTGTTTAAAATCTTATTTTCAGATTAGTTTGAAATTAACAAGATTGAATCGGGTGGGAAACAGTAAAAGTACTCTGTCACAACATAATTAAATATACAAGTAACTGCCCCGCTGGCAAAAAATTCACAATTAAAATATAATGTGCTTTATATACACATTCACTTTTAAACAATATGTATGCTTTTCATCATTAATTATGTTCTTACTCATGAGATATATGTTCTGGAAACAAGCAAGCAATGACCGAAAAGTTTTGTACCATCAAAAGTGTAGTAAGCCAGTAATACAACATCCTACTGAATACCTTAAAAGGGTTCAAACAAACCTTTGGGTTTCGATCAGAAGTTTTTAAATTTTGTTTGTTAACTATAATGCTACTCTACTTAGTCAAAAAATGCTAGTGTATTGTACATTTCAACAGTTAATTATAAGAAGAAATATCATAAGTTATCAAACAGTAAAGTCTGTAAGCCAGCCAAATTTAATGAAGCACAAGATGAGGCTGAGGAAATACTTATTACTTTATTACTCAGCATGTAAATATAAAATAAGAAAAAGTAAGTATGTCCTAATATCCTAGTTCTAGTCGCTTAATGGGATTTCCTAACCAATCTACGTTTTATTGTATTGTAAGTCTAGTTATATAAAACTCATTATTTAGTGCGATATATACTGCATTTTATGCATAAAACTTACTGAAATGATGTGTATAAAATAATTAGTTGTGGTATTTCCTGAAAAACTTAAAGCACTAACACAAATAGGTTTACTAGACACAACAAAAGGCGTATACAAGGCTTGTCACAGTAATTGATTTAGTAAAACAAATATAGTTACTAAATCCTACATGTGGCACAGGAATATCTAAAACTTTCAAATTGTACTTACATTTTTCAATTATTAAAAGAAAGTGTCAATAATTAAAACAAAGACTTCCTTTGGTAATTGCCGTAATTTTCTATTTTTTATAAATCGATGTTTTCACCACTGCCTCAAAGAAACGTCATCACTCAACACTTGACAGTAGAAGTAGAGCATAGATAATTAGATAATAAATAGCTGCGTTCAGGATAAAGCTCAAAAACCACGAATAATAAGCCTAAAAGTAACTATAGTTTGTCAAAGGACTGTCTCATTTCAAACATTTACTGCCAATTTGGTTTGACCAACTATGATAAATGGCCAGTACACGCTATTCCTAGAACCGCTTCAAGGTCGCGGTCCTGTACCAGGGGGGGACAGTCGCTTAGAGAGCCCTTTATTTTATTCGAAAAAATAGCGTCATCTTTATTACTTGAAAATGAAAAAATGAAAATGAAATTGAAAAATGATTTATTGGGTACATAACAGGTTTTAACTAGGATCGAAACAAGAACCTTCTTTTAAGTAAAAAGATAATTGTGCCAGAAGGCTCCGCTCTTCCATTAAGTACAAGGTTTACCAAAATTATCTTAAATTAAATTATTTTAAATCTTAAGCTTATACTTATTATAAGGTAAGATAGGTACATTAGGTACTTTAGATTAGAAACTAAGTTTAATTTAATACATATTATATATATATATTTTTATTTCATTTTTATTTTATATAATATTACCATGAATTTCTATTTCTATTTCTATTTAACATGCTTGTGCTTGTGCATATGTGTGTGTGTGTGTGTGTGTGTGTGTGTGTGTGTGTGTGTGTGTGTGTGTGTGTGTGTGTGTGTGTGTGTGTGTGTGTGTGTGTGTGTGTGTGTGTGTGTGTGTGTGTGTGTGTGTGTGTGTGTGTGTGTGTGTGTGTGTGTGTGTGTGTGTGTGTGTGTGTGTGTGTGTGTGTGTGTGTGTGTACATGTGGCATCTATTTGAAACTTTTAAATTACATTATTGCAAAATGGATTCAATTTCTACGTATGTTAACTTTTTTAGATATTCAATAACGATTTTTTTACAGTCATATAGTTGCTGTGGGTAAATGTCAAGTTGCTCGTTAATGGTGTTATATAGTTTAGCAGATTGATAGTAGGACTGTCTTTTGGCAAATTTTAAGTTTGTTAGAGGCACTGGTGCAGCTTTGCGCTTTCTCCTGCGAGTTACACTACTAGTGTTGTACTTTATTGTTGTGTGTAGTTTTGTGACACATCCTAGAACATAGAGCTTTCTTACAGATAATAAACTAGATTCTTTGTACAACTCATCAGTCGGATATCTGTACGGTTTGGAAAATATTACTTTGAGCAGACATCTTTGGGCTCTTTCAACCTGTAAGAACTTGGTTTTATTGGCTCCACCCCAAATGGGAACACAGTACGTCACAATTGACTGAGCTAGTGAGACATATATTTGGGTGAGTAGTTGTTTAGACGCAACATGTTTAAGGATTTTGAACAGCCAAATGAGTTTCCTGATTCTTCCGTTTAGATATTCGATATGGTTGTGCCAGGAGAGCCGCTGGTCCAAAATGACCCCAAGATATTTAGTCGAGGAGACCTTTTGAATACTTGACAGGTGCATATCTGAGAGTTAACTAGATTACATGTGTGTATTTTTATTTTAAGATCAATGGGCGGCTGTGTGTTCGCGTACTTTGAAAAACATATATAGTTAGTTTTATCGGTGTTAAGAGTAAGTAAGTTATGACTCAGCCACGTAGCTATCCTGTGTAATCCATTTTCAGCTTTTTCATACACCGCGTCCCACGAGCTGCCATTAAAGACTACTACAGTGTCATCAGCGTAGGAGAAGAGACAGCCACCGTCAAGTTTGAGATCTGTAAGGTCATTGATGTAGGTAAGAAAGAGAGTTGGGCCCAAGACGCTTCCCTGGGGAACATCGAAGGTAACCAAACTCTCTTCACTTAAGTGCGATCCAATTCTTGTTTGTTGGCACCGGCCATACAGATAGCTCTTGAATAGATCTAACGGTTTTCTTCGGATGCCAATTTTTTCAAGCTTGTTTACAAGCAAGGGAAGAGAGACGGCGTCAAATGCCTTCCGTAGGTCTAAGAATACCGCAAAACATTTATCATCTGTATCTGTGTGTCGCGTGATTTCATTTGTGAGTGCCAGTACAGCATTTTCTGTGGATTTCCCTTGCCTAAATCCAAACTGTGAGTCGGAGAGAAGTTTAAACTTGTTAAGGTAATTAGTAAGCCGTTTGTTTATCAGTTTTTCAACAATTTTAGAAATAGAAGGTAGCACCGATATTGGCCGGTAGTTATTGACGTCGTCTCTCTTCCCAGTCTTGTATACAGGGGTTACAATGGCCTGTTTAAGTTCCATTGGGAATACACCTTCGGCAAAGCATAGGTTGGTCAGTTTACTTATAATTGGGACAACTACTTGCCTGGCTAGTTTTAAAAAGGCTGTGGGGATACCATCACAAACAGGTGCACTATCATTCTTGAGGCTCATAAGAATTGTATCTACTTCCTTAGGGTCTGTATCCAACAGCACGAATGATGATGCATTAGTTGAGACAGTAGATACCTGCGTAGTAGGATGAATTGTATGATTTACTAATATATTACTTAACTCGGAACTGGTTTTTTTTATGTGGCATCCCCGCACCCATGTTGGCAACACTGTATCTGTTATTGACTTAAAAGTCATGTGTTAGTACTTAAACTTTTGGCTCCTGTATTTGTAAATGTGACGATGTTTTCTTCATGTAAATGTTATATCGACTTGTGTAATAAACTTTTGAATTTTTAATTATGAAATATCAACTATCTTTTCTTTCCAATTTATACTCACCTTATTATTTTATTTTATCCAGTATTTAACAAGCTACTTTATTATAATTTTCTTGTTAAAATCATGCTTTGTATAACATTGTATTGTACTTACTTCTCCTGTATGTCTTTACAATATGTGCTTGCCAATATATCTTACATCAAGCAAATATTATAATAAAGTTGTTGATTAATGGGTACTAGAAAAGCAAACTCGATATAACAAATTATAGATATATGACCCTGTTTACATATTGATTGGTGTTGTGTGAGTTTATACATTTGTAGCAAATGTATGAAGTCGTACTAAACATTAATCAATATGTAAACAGGCCCTGTAGGTATGAATATTGACGTTAATGCTTCTTGTTCAGATTTACAGATGGCGCTTCAAAATGGATACAAAAAAGTTCCACGAGAGGGCTCTCTTTCTCCTATCGAATCATGCCCTTAATATAATGATCTATGAAACTAGTCACTTGACACATGGTCTATCTTGTCTATCATTTTTGACATCTCATAGTTCATACGATTTTTGCATTATACATTAGTTACATTACGTTGTACTGTTTTTAAAAAACATATAAAAATATTATTTGCTAATATTTCTGTAATACAAAATGGCTGGTCAAGAGAACAATAAGCCCAATCAGGATAAAGCTGAAGCTGATAGTGAAATTACGCCGAGCGATGAATACAACGATGATAATATTTGTGAAGGTAAAGGTTTTTCAGAATAACAATTCGTATAGGCAACTTGTTACATCTACTTAAAAAACCGGACAAGTCCGAGTCCGACTCGCCCACCGAGGATTCCGTACTTTTTAGTATTTGTTATAGCGGCAACAGAAATACGGTCCGCGCGCGAATTCCGTGCAACGCTGAGGAATGTTGGGCGTCATGACAGAGTGATGGTGACTGGTGTCATTTTGTACGTACGGGCGCGGCGCACACCCCCCACTTCCTCGACCTCCGAATGCACGGAATTGGCGCGTGGACAGTACATCATCTGTGAAAATTTTCAACTGTCTAGCCATCATCGTTCATGAGATACAGCCTGGTGACAGACAGGCGGACAGCGGAGTCTAAGTAATACCCCGGGGTCCCGTTTTTACCCTTTGGGTACGGAACCCTAAATAAAAAATCTATCATTCAACCGTTTGTTCACGAAAACATCCTCTGTTCTATCTCTATGCTTTGTAACAAACAGTTGCACCGCCAAAATTATTTTTTAGTATGATTTTTATTATTGTATGTATGTTAGCTTGTAACGTACGTGACTATGAGCCTGAAAATAAATGATATTTGATTTGTATCTAGCCCATACCAATAAAGAAGCCAATATTAATTTTCCATCATTTTGTCATGTTACCAGCACTGAGCACTACACAGAGCGCTTATTAAACCAGCTGGTCACATATTACAGTAAACATAAACTACAAGAATTTATTATGTTAAAACTTAATAATGTGCTACATCCTATGGGATCATAGCCACATATTTGTTACCTTGTATCTATTAGTTGTACATGAATGCAATTATCAAAATAATGAGTTTAGTCCCAGACCTTGTGTGAGGATTAAAAAGCTAGTATAAATATGTTTTATTTAATAATACATTTCTAAATTTTCTAATGATAATTGAGGCAAACGTAAGCAATGCCAGGCATACTGCTGGTTCTAACTTTTAAGATGGTAGCTTTGTGAAGCAAGAACCAAAGCTAGACGAGTGCTTAATCATATAATCACTTAATCAAATTCACCTTTACAGAGTATGAAATGTTGGATTCAAAACTGGATGAGCTAAATACGGCTCTTGATTTTCTGGAACAAAAGAATGATGATATTCACAAAAAATTGAAGGAACTTCTTCAGTCTAATATGGACATTAGACAGCAACTGCAAAATGAGAACTCCTTGTCTCCTGACAAGTAAATAAAAATAAATGTGAATATTTATGGGATGTTATATTTATATTCATTATATCTTATAGTCCATATTTAAACAATATCATATATTTGCATTGTGATTACAAACTGCATTAGGAATATTAAACATATTAATAACGGCCGCCACCGGCACCCGCGCCGAGTCATCGGGCGCGGAGGGCTGCGGCCCACAGTCTGCGCCGGTCCGTCACCGTAGACGCAAGCTACAAGCTCCTGATGACGCTCCTTGGTAAGGAGTGAAACATGTCGAGCGTTTTCGACTTAAAATACGTGAGTGACCTGTTATTAATATGTTTAATATGTCTGAGTCTCACGGAAGTTTTGTTATTAAAATTGCATTAGGAATTCAATAAAACTTCTTTTACACATATTAAGTGCTTTTTGAACTTTCACTCAGTAATAGTTTTGTTATTTCATAAGTAATAATTTCAGAAATATTTGTGGATAATTTGCCATAAATAAAATTATTAAATCATTATGTAAGATCTAATAGTATATTACAAATTATTGCTACAGGGCATGTAAAGAATACATTTATTGATTGTTAGTGTTTGTGTGTGACATGTTATCACACGCAAAATGTCCCATGCAAGTGTGTAACACAATCTTTAGTTTGTTTATTGCTGGCGACACACATTAAGTAGCTACTTTTGAAGTATTTGTGTATGATGTTTAATACCAAACTTACCAAAGCTGTGTGTTGCAGGCTAAGTCTGTTAAATTATTTCAATCCATTTAAGTAATGTGATATCATTAGAAGAGTAATTTCAAGGACAGGACTGATTTTTTTTATTTTCATACCCAAAGTGTATGGGGTCTGTTGCTATTCTAATTATACCTGTTGCATTAAATGATGATCCCTATGACGGTTATAGTTGGTCAAACCAAATTGTCAGTAAATAAGAACAAAAAAAAAACTATACTCATCCTTTTCTTTTGGGTGCTAGTACTGGTATAAGACAAAGATAGTATGATTCTCTCTATATTTGAAATGAGACAGTCCTTTGACAAACTATAATTTTTTATATGTAGTAGCTATCACATAAAATGTTTGAAGACATGTTTTTGGAAGTTTAGAAACATAACATTTAAGTAATAAATATATGGTATACATATTTCTTCATTTTTTTTAAAGAAGCCCAGCAAAATGGGAATTGTAAGAACTGTCATAGGGTTGAACATTGGAGGTGACATAAAATACCATTATATTCTCTAATGGTAACATATTACTTCAATCTCTCAATCAAGATGCTTACTGTGATAGAAATGTTACTTGTATTATAATTATTTAGGTATTACTGACTTTTGATTGTTGTTTTTCTATTAACCTTTCATATGCGCTGTCAAAAAATTTCTATTTAAATAGCAATCTAGACAACTTCATGTTTAAGTTAAATATATATGGAGCAGATCTGCTCCTAAGCATAAATAAATAAATATTATAGGACATTCTTACACAGATTGACTAAGTCCCACAGTAAGCCCAAGGAGGCTTGTGTCATGGGTACTCAGACAGCGATATATATAATATATAAATACTTAAATACATAGAAAACAACCATGACTCAGGAACAAATATCTGTGCTCATTACACAAATAAATGCCCTTACCGGGATTCGAACCCAGGACCATCGGCTTCACAGGCAGGGTCACTACCCACCAGGCCAGACCGGTCGTCGAAAAAAGCAAAAGCATACCAAAGGTTAATGGCTAAAATCAGATTTTGTGTAAAGAGGTGGTGAGAGATTATTAATTGTGACTGGTCAAAACGTGTTACTCACTCTTCTCAAAACTGTATTTAAACTCAACATCCCTAACCGCCTCTGGGTACATTAAATGTAAACTGAAAAGTAAGGTTAATAAATTATTTATTTCACCTACATTTTATTTAATTACTAAGCAATAACAAAATAATAGATCACTAGTATTTTCAAATAAGGGTGATTGAAACAGTTTCATAATTTCCATTAGTGAATGTTAATGATGATCCTTTTTCTCAAAACGCAATCCACAGTATCCACAGGAGTGGTTGCCAGGCTTGTCCTGAAAAATAAAGGGTAATGTATCCATAGCAAGTGAAAGATTCAGGGGTGATAGGGGGTCATCCAAAGCAGGTAATCAACATTTCTCATGAGGGGGGTGTATGTAAAGCGAGGTTTAGACTAGCAAGAACTTGCATGCAATTTACGTTACATTGCCGACGTTTGATCAGATACCGCAATGTAATGAAAATTGCATGCAAGTTCTTGCTAGTCTAAACCTCGCTTAAGGTAGCTTGTAAATTGTCAAATGCCATATGCTATGTTAATTTTTGTATACTTGATGTCAATCAAATCTTAACCCTTTAGGTGCTTACATCATGTTTGAGTTGTGGTAATGATAACCTTTTTTTTTATTAAATTAAATGTCAAATTCAATTGACTTGAGAACCAGTTCTGGCATCATGCCACACTTAAGGGATTAATGACTAGGAAAAGTAGGAGGAAGCGTTTCCTTATCTTTCCACAAAATGGTTATGTCAAGACAAAATATATAGGTACAATATTTACCAAGTTAATGTAAACCCTAGGATGTCCTTCCGGTCCACTTCCTCCATCACACCATACTACTCTTTGCGTCACTTGCTTTGTTGGGACTCCTGCTATGAGTTTTATAGCCCAATTGGGATTAACTTGCTTTGGAGCATTTTCGAATCTAGCAAGTCTGTAGTCGTCTGAACTCCATTTCTAAAAAGCAATTAACATATTATTAAAATTATCTGACAGCTTGTACATTTTAATTTTAGGCAATGTTGTGAATAAGTTGGATGTATCTGTGGTTATGGTTAGCTTGTTATATAATATTAATGTGTTGTCAAATTCGAGGATCCCTTATCCAGTAGTTTTATTTAAATCGACATGCTGATGTGAAATTAGCTAATTCCGTTAAAAGATAATTAAAAAGATGCATTGATTACTTGGCCTGTATGAGTTTCTACGTCTTCCTTATTCGTAGTCATAAAGCGGTAAACGGGTGGGTTCACTCTAACAGCAGGGATTTTGTTTAATACAAAAGAAAGTCTGTTGACACTCATTTTAAAATTTCTCGAAGTGAAAGATCTAAAGATGAAATCTATTTTTCTTTCCTCCTATGTTCCTCCTACAGTTTTGGAAAATGCAAGCGATGGAGTGAAATGTCAATGCTTGTGTCATAAATGTCAAATTAGGGAGCGTTCAAATACCGTAAATTTTAAATTCCGTCGAAGTCATTCTTTGCACACGGCGCGTGTAGCTGACACCACGCTGACACGGACAAGTACCATAAAATTTGACAGTTATGAATTTACCCCTATATTTCATGAAGTTATACCCTCTATATTTATATTATATGTGATGCTAAAGGTCCCTCCACACTCGTGCGCGAAGCCGCGAACGCGAGTGTGGAGTCTAGTTTGCTAATCAGCGAAATTGACTCCACACTCGCGTTTGCGGCTTCGCGCCGCGTAGTCTGGAGCACCTTAAGACCTACGGGTTAACTGTTAACCTTAAGGGCCCTCCACAATCGTGCGCGAAGCCGCGAACGCGAGTGTGGAGTCTAGTTCGCTAATCAGCGTTCGCAGCTTCGCGCCGCGTAGTCTGGAGCGTCTTTATGGGCAACTTATAGTCGCTCTACTCGCTCCAGACTACGCGGCTTCGCGTCGCGTTTCGCGCACGAGTGTGGAGGGCCCTTATAGGTCAATATCATAACTGTCAAATATTGGTTCTTAAGCGGCTAACACATTACCGCACCGCACCAAGGTCATTGTGCGACTTACCCATAAGTAAGAGCGAGAAAGATATATTGCTTTCTCGCTCTTATGGGTGCGTCGCATAATGACCTTGGTGCGGTGCGATAGTGTGTTATGACTTTTACGTTGCGTCGACTAAATTTTTATCAAATAATTCAAATATAGATAGAAAAAATCATACTCTTTGTCTTACACTAGTACTAGCACCCAAAAGAAAAGGATGAGTATAGTTTTTTTGTTTTTATTTACTGACAATTTGGTTTGACTAACTATAGTAAGCGAGAGGCGGGCGTGTGGGGGCCATTAAGGCGTGTCCAGGGACGCAGCTATACGGTGGAATGAGATAGCAATATCACTTGCTCCCTCTAACGCACAAATCCGTCCCTTGGACTCACCTACACTGGGCCATGGTGTACAGGAGCCTTTAGAAATCAGCCTGACCAGAAATATATGATCATTGTCAAGAGGGCGCTATTAAAGCTGGCGTCCACTAGGCTCGCCGAGGCGGATCGCAATAATTCGCCTTCTATACATTTACTATGAAACTGCGTCTATTGACGAAGAGCCGCGGCGCGTCGAATCGAATTTACCATTCATAGTAAATGTATAGAAGGCGAATTATTGCGATTCGATTCGCCTCGGCGATTCTAGTGGACGCCAGCCTTTAATCTCATTTATATGGCAACAGTTCAGTATAGTCTGAACAATGTGGATTGGCAACTCGTTTGACTTATATACATCTACTTTTATTCACCGTAATCAAAATCAGAACCCATTTATTTGGTGTATACACTTTTTTTTATAGTCGGTACGTTTTTTTTGCCGTATAAAATTCATTTATTTTCTTACGTATCACACATAGGTCAAAATCGTCTAATTGCATCTTCTTTTTAACCGACTTCAAGATTTCAAAGGAGGAGGTTCTCAATTCGGTTGTATGTTTTTTTTTTGTTTTTTTTTTTTTTTTTTTTAATGTTTGTTACTCCATAACTCCGTCATTTCTGGACCGATTTTGAAAATTATTTTTTTGATTGTAAGTATATACATACAGATTGGTCCCGTTTTCGTCAAAAAGCAGTTCTGATGATGGGATCCATGAGGAATCGAGGGAACTCCTCAAATGTTAAAGGCATACATATAGTGATTTTAGTATTTTCATCAACAAATCAAGCACTTACATTTAAAAAAGTGACATTTGATGAAGTGGAACTGCTGATGATGATCAGAACGGAACTCTTCAATGATGCATAGTTCACGTTTGGCGATTTGTCCTCTTCGTTATGTTTGTTAAGCAAGTTAGTTTTTCAAGAAACATTTTTGTCAAGCTCGAGTTCTGATGATGGGATCCATGAGGAATCGAGGGAACTCCTCAAATGTGAAAGGCATACATATAGTGATTTTTGTATTTTTATAAACAAATCCACCACTTCCATTTTAAAAAGTGACATTTGATGAAGTGGAACTGCTGATGATGATCAGAACGGAACTCTTCAATGACGCATAGTTCACGTTTGGCGATTTGTCCTCTTCGTTATGTTTGTTAAGCAAGTTAGGTTTTCATGAAACATTTTTGTCAAGCTCGAGTTCTGATGATGGGATCCATGAGGAATCGAGGGAACTCCTCAAATGTGAAAGGCATACATATAGTGATTTTTGTATTTTTATAAACAAATCCACCACTTCCATTTTAAAAAGTGAAATTTGATGAAGTGGAACTGCTGATGATGATCAGAACGGAACTCTTCAATGACGCATAGTTCACGTTTGGCGATTTGTCCTCTTTGTTATGTTTGTTAAGCAAGTTAGGTTTTCAAGAAACATTTTTGTCAAGCTCGAGTTCTGATGATGGTATCCATGAGGAATCGAGGGAACTCCTCAAATTTGAAAGGCATACATATAGTGATTTTTGTAATTTTATAAACAAATCCAGCACTTCCATTTTCAAAAGTGACATTTGATGAAGTGGAACTGCTGATGATGATCAGAACGGAACTCTTCAATGACGCATAGTTCACGTTTGGCGATTTGTCCTCTTCGTTATGTTTGTTAAGCAAGTTAGGTTTTAAAGTAACATTTTTGTCAAGCTCGAGTTCTGATGATGGGATCCATGAGGAATCCTGGGAACTCCTCAAATGTGAAAGGCATACATATGGTGATTTTTGTATTTTTATAAACAAATCCAGCACTTTTATTTTAAAAAGTGGACGAAGTTGGACCAGGACTCGGACCCGGACCCGGGTCTGAACATGGACCCCAACTCGGACCCGGACCCGGACCGAACTCTGACCCAAACTTGGACCCGGACAGCCGGACACGGACCCTGACTCTGATCCGGACCCGGAAATGCTACTAGAAAAATGGGTTAGGTGGGTGGTTGGGTTTTGAACTGCGATTCTCACAGAACAGAACTGCTATCAGAAAAGTAGGTGAGGTTAGAGCTGTGACCCTTACAGAAACGAAATGCTATCAGAAAAGTAGGTTAGGTTAGGTTAGAACTGCGACCCCTACAGAAACGAAATGCTACTAGAAAACTGGGTGGTTTTACCTCCTTTTATACATTATTAGGCAAAAGATGCTGTCTTTTTCATTTCATTGTCTGGAATCTAAGAGTGCACCATCAACAATAAGTGAACTTTCAGCGGCATCCCCCATTGAAGTCGGTTTTTTTTTTCTTAAAAATTATATTATTTTTGGTTTGCATAAAACCTCAGGAGGTACAACCTTCTCTCGTAATCCGCGTAATCGATGCCTCCGATTTACCTAGAAATGTATATAAATTTACATATATATAATTTAGTGGTAGCATACCAGATGGTGTGACTATTATTAGCCACACCATCAGCTCAGCTCTATAGCTGAAAAAATATTTCGTCTATCATGTTGCCAACATCCAAGATTGGATCACCAAAAGGCCACCATGATGATGAAGATGGTCATGTTACTAGGTATATATTCCGTAACCTTACATAGGTTCTGCTACATTGTCAATTAACAAGATTGATCGTCTCCAAAGCCCATAGTAAATATTTTTCACTCATTCATTTTGTACTGTGTTTCCTCGCTTGTATAACATAACACTACAATAACTAAGTCGTAATAACCAGACTATAATGACGGTCAGCTCTGATGTTTATTTGGAAATGTTTCATAGCGAAATAGTTTAATTTCCCGAACTGTTCTTTTCCAGCAGTTTATTATTTACATTATTAACAATGTTCCGCTCCTGACTATGTATAGATTTGGGCATTTTTGTCATTTATTAATATTCAACACAAGCATTATTCAAGTAAACCGCCAGAATGACAACCTATCATTAAAATTATTGCCAGTGTAAGAAATTTGTTCCAATGAAATTCCGCAACATGGCGCATGAATTTGTGTTCACCACACAAATAAATGCCCTTTCCGGGATTCGAATTCAGGACCATCGGCTTCACAGGTAGGGTCACTACCCACTAGGCCAGACCGGTCATCGTCGTATATTTCTGGTCAGGCTTTTCAATAAAAAGCAATCATTATTAGCAATATTTTATTTAATATTATTAAAAATCATTACCAAAATAAGGACTAGGTTATCAATTGCAGTGGATATACTATTAAATGTGCAGCTAATTCTAGTATTTCTAGTGTAAAAGTATATTAATTAGGAGTTATAATTATAAACAAGCAAATCAAGCAACATTTAAAGTATATTATATCCATTCATATTGAGATCATAGTACAACCTATCCGTGGTACTGTAGCGATTTTGTTCAAAACATAATATACCATTTACCTACTTACTCGTTTCTCTCTTGGTTAGAGTAAGGTAGTGGTAAAATAAGGTTTTCCGGCATTTATAACGATATGGTTGGTTAGCCCGACTATATTTTAATCCTTTTTTAGGGTTCCGTAGTCAACTAGGAACCCTTATAGTTTCGCCATGTCCGTCCGTCTTCTGTCTGTCCGTCCAAGGCTTTGCTCCGTGATCGTTAATGCTAGAATGCTTTATATAAACGTTATTATGACATTAAATGGGCTTTTTAAAGTTATTTGGCATTATTCATGTAAATAAAGTAAAATGTAATATAAAAATAACTTATTTCACTCATTCATTTGTTATTTATATTTATTTTCTCTAAAACAGTTTCATTGGCTAAATGAGTAATACCGTTGAGTGTTGTCAGTTTTAGAACGAAAAAGTTTTTTTTTTAATTGCTGCAGTTTCCCAAAATATGTGTTATTCATAAATATTGAAATTAAATGTTTTTCGCTATGAATTATTATATGACCAGACATGCAAAGTCTCCGATTGCAAGTAAGTTCTAAGGAAAAAATCATGACCATACGTCCTGCTTTGCCTTGTCTTTTTGCTATTGTCGTATTCGATATGAATCTTCTACACTAATGGCTTCAATTTAGCCTATTGTGACGGAAGGGAAGGGTAACTACGGAACCCTACACTGAGCATGGCCCGACATGCTCTTAGCCGGTTTTTTTTAACTATAGGTACGCTATATGACAAGGTACTCAAATCCGACAATACGTTAACCTAAAATTCCGGTTTTCTGTCGAATTTGTTACGCGGCAAATACGGCAAGTATCGAAGAAATTAAATACTGCTTAAACCTGGTATTGAACATTAACATGACTATTTTGATCTGATTTGCACATATACACATACAAGTGATTAAATAGTGTCACATTATTTAGAATTTCAACATAAAAGTGACCACTTTCCATTGCTCTTGAGTACATATGCGGTATATAGGATATAGGTAGATCCATTTTAATGTGGATGAATTCCAGTGGTACCTCTGTACCATATAATAAGTAAAAAGATCAGTTATATTACGAAAATACTTTGAGGTTATTTGTATACAATCCATCCTTTTCAACAGCCTTCTCAGCCAGGGCATTTGTTCCGTACATTTCATCCGCTTGTCTTTCCGTGGTGTTTCTGTCAAAATAAATATGTCTTATTATAGATGCCACTCTTAGATTCCATAGCATGCGGAGAAAATTGGTGGTTCTTAACTATGTAGTTGTAGAGAAACAATATACAAATCGGAAGACAGCTATCATTATCTTCCCCATAACTTCAACTCGAAACCAGACGTCACTTCGTTTAACAGCGACAAATAGAGTGACTTGGAAAAATCTGTTTTTTTTTTAAGTCTTAGTTTGGCAGATAACCATCCACTGCTTGAATACAGGGTACAGGGCTTTATGGACAAGAGAAAATTATTACCTTCCATTAGGTCGATTAATATCAACTTCGCCCGACAAACTGTCCGAATCGTCGTTAAGTGATATCTGGGAATCTGAAATGAATAATAAGAACGTTAAAATGATACAAATATTGAATTGATTTTATGTTCTAGTCTAGTGCCTCTAGTTTAAATAAAATCTTTTCTTAGGATCATATTGTACGGGGTACGGGGTACGTAGGAGGTACGGGGGCAGCTCGTCGGCCGCGTCCCCCGTGCCCTCCGCGCCAGGCTCAACCCCGACAGTGAGTGATGAACGGGTACACTACCGGAGGTGGCGAGGCGGTGCGTGGTCAGGTACTCGGCGGAGAGGTACGGGGGCAGCTCGTCGGCTGCGTCCCCCGTACCAGGCTCCTCCCCCACAGTGAGTGATGAACGGGTACAGTACCGAAGGTGGCGAGGCGGTGCGTGGTGAGGTACTCGGCGGAGAGGTACGGGGGCAGCTCGTCGGCCGCATCCCCCGCGCCCGCGCCTTACCTGCCAGGCTACATCCCGACAGTGAGTGATGAACGGGTACAGTACCGGAGGTGGCGAGGCGGTGCGTGGTAAGGTACGGGGGCAGCTCGTCGGCCGCGTCCCCCACGCTCGCGCTTTACCCGCCAGGCTCCATCCCGACAGTGAGTGGTGGATGGGTACAGTACCGGAGGTGGCAAGGCGGTGCGTGGTGAGGTACTCGGCGGAAAGGTACGGGGGCAGCTCGTCGGCCGCGTCCCCCGCGCTCGCGCTTTACCCGCCAGGCTCCATCCCGACAGTGAGTGGTGGATGGGTACAGTACCGGAGGTGGCGAGGCGGTGCGTGGTGAGGTACTCGGCGGAAAGGTACGGGGGCAGCTCATCGGCCGCGTCCCCTGCGCCCGCGCCCTCCGCTCCTAGGCTTTCCACCACTGAAAGCCACTGCCCGTTGTGGCAACGGAAACGCTCCACCTATCACCATAAACATGCATTTACACTCAAAACATATAGCTGCGTATACTAGTTACATAATACACATATATATATATATATATATATATATATATATATATATATATATTGGTTTTTTTTGCGTGCTTTTGAGCAACAAGCTTAAAGTTGTAAACTATTGCCATTGTAACTTTAAATTCTTTGCTACTGGACCGAAGGCGTTAGCAATGGGTAGTTCATTGACCTTCAAATTAAATACGAATTCTATATGCGAAAAAGGGGATACATTTTTACAATAATCTTTTATTTAACTTGCCCATTAGTATGTACACTCAGTGTAAAATACTCTGTATTTTCAAAGTGGCCAAATAGTTCGGTACAGTACCATACACAATATATGTATGGTGTACCGAACTATTTGACTACTTTGGTTGCTACAAAGTATTTGACGCTGTTACGTTTGTTAGTGTGGGTCAAATCTTGGAAGCTACAATGAAATTTTACATATATGTAAATCGGATGACTAATGCAATATTACGATGACATGGAGCTGATCTGATGATGGATACAGGAGGTGGCCATGGGAACTCTGTGATAAAACAACGCAAACTAATTGTGTTTGGGGCGTTAGAATTGTCTCGATGAGTATCAATTGCATGTGGAAAGAAAAGTACAGTCAGCAATAAAAGCTTGTAGGTACCAAAACCGAAAATTTTGCCAAAAACTTATTACATTTACGTTGTAATGACGTGACAACCTAAAGTGTAGTTAAAGTACATATAATCGTGCTTCATATGATTTACCTTGATTCTAGCTGCCCAGTCGTTTTGCATTTGGGAAATAATATCAAGACATGAGTCGCACATCTTTCTGATCTCCACATTTTTATCTTGCATGAGGTCGATGAGATAAGCGGGAGCTTCTAAACAACAAAAAATAGTAAAGGATATTAGAAATTAACACAACACTTCCCGTGTATCGGGTTCATCCATTAATTACGTCACACGAATTTCGAGGTTTTTTGACCCCTCCCCCCTCCTTGTCACACTTGGTCACATTTGGGGAGGCCCCCCCTGGTGTGACGTCACAATTTTTCAAAGAAATGGCAAATCGAATTAAATATTATTCATATTTTATCAAATTATTTTTAACAATAGAAATATTAGTTATTTTATAACCCAAAACTGATTAGGAAAGAAAATTAAACGATTAAAAACGATTATCGTTCCAAAAACTTGTTATTTAACTGTACAGCGAATACAATTCAGTGACGTCACAAAGTTTGTGACCCCCTTGTCACAAGATGTCACATTTTGTTGACTCCCTCCCCCCCCCCTCCAATGATGTGATGTAATTAATGGATGACCCCTTCCATGGTCGAATAACAAAAACAAATGGGAGGAATGAGGCGTCAATCCATTCGTTCAACAAAAAACCGGGCAACTGCGAGTCGGACTCGCGCACGAAGGGTTCCGTACCATTCCGTAATATCGATCAAAAAACTGCAAAACAATCACGTTTGTTGTATGGGAGCCCCCACTTAAATATTTATTTTATTCTGTTTTTAGTATTTGTTGTTATAGCGGCAACAGAAATACATCATCACTATCACGGTTCATGAGATACAGCCTGGTGACAAACAGACAGACGGACAGTGGAGTCTTATTAGGTTCCGTTTTTATCCTTTGGATACGGAACCCTAAAAAACCTGCTGTAATTTTTTTTTTAACTTTTAACGACTAATGTCTAAATGAGAGCTCGTTTCGAGCTCAAATAGGAGCGTTTGTCAGATCTAGATGCACGTTAATAGTTATTTGTTTTACAAGGGTGCAAAGTTGTATTTTACCCGCGAGTGTGGAATTGAAACACGAGCAAGCGAAAGGATTCTATAGTTGAACCACGAGCGAAGCGAGTGGTTCTAAAATAGAATCCTGAGCGTAGCAAGTGTTTCAACACACGAGAAGTAAAATACATTTGCACCCGTGTGTAACACAAAACTTTTCACCTCACTATAGCGAGGAAAGTGCAACATCCACAGGCGTTAGATCATCTTCATCACTGAAATCACTCATTTTTTTACGATATTATAACAAAAAACTCTGGAAATTCTGTATTTTTACGTGAGAAGTTTTTAAGTAAAAATTTTGTTGACAATGTTGACATTTCTGACGTATGAAATATCAATGATGCGTTTTGAAATTGCATTTACTCAACTTGTGCGTTCAGAATTATATTTAACATCATTATTAAAAAACAAACGTTTCTTATGGAACTTTAAGGTTTATGACATAAAATCATTAAATAAAGCTAAATTTGGTATTTTTTATTAGATTCTCAAACCATTTGTTTAATGATAATTAATATCAAACGAATCATTATTATGAGCGTTTTACGTTTTGTTATCTGTCAAGCTACTTAAACACGCTCCATCCAAGGTCAAATTACTTTCCCCACTAGTGGATAAAATGCGTTTTTCCCCGCTTGTTTTAAAGGATAAAAGACAACTTTCCGAGCTAGTGAGGGGAAAAACATAAACCCATTGTGCCACAAATGTAAGCCCCGTGAACGAAACCCAAAAAAGTCCCAACGCGCACACCATGATTGTGTAATGCGTCTGTATAGACCCGGTTTTGAGGGTGTTTTTCTTGCATCGTTCTCACGTGTTCCGCGCCTTGACGGTTAGTTGAGGACCTACCGGCCACAGGAACCCTCGTGGAAAGTATAGTATTTCGTTTTCAAGCTGAGCTAGTTGGCGATTCTATTGTGTATTGTATTAGGAACCGCAAATCGGAGGCGCCATAAAAAAGAGGCAGAACGCTATATAATGTTTATTTATACATTATCACCTTTATGGCCCTAGGCAGTAGACATAATATATTTTTCACATCACCTATTCGAAAAGGGAACTTTTCTTCCCTGCTAGCACTTTTCTGTTCAAGGACATTTTGTTGCCAGTATGAAATATTAACACAAAGACATATGAAATTAGTAGGCATATAATCGATTACAATTTCTTTATAATCGATTACGTGCATACAATTTTCTAAATTAAATAATATTTTGTTGTAATTGGATACAATAAATGTAATTAGCATATTTTAAATTAATTAATAGCATATTTAAATTAAGTAAATTAATTAATTAGCGTAATATTTACAAAGAAACGTAAAAAACATTAGTTTAATAATTTAATTTTTATTTTGAAGTTTTAGGTCTTAAACGCAGCCATACTTGTCTATGCAATTTAAAAAGTTTATATTTAAAAAGTTTTGTACAAATATTTCACAAAGCATAATTATGCGGTTCTGTATTGTGTATAAATTTGTAAATACTTAGTTTAAATCAATAACTTTATAATAATAAATATAAGTGATATTAGTCTTCATAGTGTTCTTCTGAAGATTTGGTTCAAAGGGGTAAGAGCTAATTTGTTACCAGAAAAATCTACAAAAATAATAATGTACTTGATTTTCATTGTATCATTTTAGGTGTTTGCTGCTGTCTTTGAAAAGATATTAGGTACATAATTATGAGCTGTAGGTACTTTTAATTTGTCAGTATAGTCACGTCTGAAAATATCGATACAGACAAAGTGCCAGAAGTATGTACCTATACAAAGGTCGTGTATACATATTTTGGCACTTTGTCCGTATCAATCTTTGCTTAAAATAATAATGTTTTGAAACCTAATATATATGTATGTAATTTCCTCATAGGTGATGTGAAAAGCAGTATGTGTCACATGGTAGCAAAATTATTTTCACCTTGGGCGTTAACACTTGAATCCCTCACTACGCTCAGGATTCTATGTTAGAATCCCTCGCTACGCTCAGGATTCTATTATAGAATCCTTCGCTTCGTTTAGGATTCAATTGTACGCCCTCGCCGTAAATATGTCATTTTGCTCCCTTGCTGCAATCTACTAATAATGTACTAAATGGCGGCACAATCTTACATGCCCCGCACGCGCTAAGGTGGCGAGTGCCGGTCAGTTCAGTTCATTATGTATCTTAAATAGCATTCTGAACCTTTTAGTATGGCGTGTCCGGTTTGCGGTCCCTAATGTAATGTAACAATATACTCGGCAACGAGTTCAGCTTGAAAAATAAAGTGTACCGACCTGTGCGCGACACTAGGTACTCGGCGGTGGGGCGGTGTGCGAGCAGCTGCCGGAAGGCGAACACGGTCTGCAGCACGTGCTCGTCGTCGGCCTGGCGCAGGCGCAGCAGCGCCACCAGCGCGTCGGGCGCGCCGGCGCGGGCCAGCGCGGCGGCGCAGCGCGGCGACGCGCCCAGCGCGCCCGCCAGCACCACGCCCTCCAGCACCAGCTCCGGGTCCGGGTCGCTGCTGCTGTCTGTACCACACAACTGACACAACACACAACCAACGCAACCTTCTAACTACATCTCTAATTAACTCCATCTCCATCTATCTCTATGGGATTCATTTGGGCTACGTTATTTTTCGAGATTCCCCCTTTTTGAGATTCACCCCCCGGAGGATTGACGAGAATATCACGGATCAAATGACACGCAGGTAAATCCTAGGGCGAATTATATTAGTAGATGATGCATTCCTATTTCAGTTCTAACGACCAAAAATTCAAATTCAAATTCAAATTCAAATGTTTTATTCATGATAAACTTAAAACTAAAATTACATACAAAAGTATACTAAAGCTATAGAAACTTATAAAATAGGTAGGAGTTGAAGTTTACCACGAAATGGTCTCGCCTCAGCATAATGCTGAACCGAAGGTCAGCGCTGATCTTCCGGCGGGACCATTTTGGGTCACGATCGCAGCCGTACGACACGGCCCAACCATAAGCTGAACGCAGCCTTTGCAGCAGCGACCAGCGCCATCTTGTCTACTGTCTATGGCAGTACTTGACAATGTCATTATTGACAACAACATGTGTATGAGAATAAGAAATGGCTATGCCGTACAACGCGATAAAATATATTTTGCCTTTCATACGTTTAAATGTACAATTAACAAAAGAGATAAAACAAGTACAACAGAACAAAAGTGGTGATATTTACTTTGTCGAGGTGAAAGTTTCAGCAGTTGACCATGGAGTGATATAGTTGGGAGTTTATACTGTGCACTAAGGGAATTACATATACTCGTATTAAGGAAAATAAATAACGAGATAGCTACAAGAATATAACCACACGGGCAATTGTAATGTGGGACAGCAAAGAAATTCATTACAACAACAACTATATACAGACGCGTTGGGTGACCGTGTATAAAGGACAGAAAAAACAGGTATACATTATTATTGACTTGGCTATATGTAAAATACGTAACTATGACTAAAATTATATTACATTATATTGTATTAAAATTATATTAAAAGCAACTTGTGTCATGTCGTAATGCCTCCTGTGACTGCTGGTGTTGAAGTATAAGTATTTTAAGTTTAGTTTTAAAACTTGTTAAACTTTGTAGGTTCCTGATTGGAGGGGGGATAATGTTCCAGCACTTGGTCGCTACATACCTAAAGCTCCCACGAAAAGCCGCCGACGCATGTTGAGGTGTCATCAATTGTACACTGCAATTGCGTGCTCCAAGTGACCTACGAGTGGACATCCATGACAACTTCTCGAAGAGATATGACGGGGATCTGTGTTTTACTACGCCAAAAAGGAGACCCGCTAGATGAAGCTTCCGACGATGCAGCATTTTTAGTATATTGTGTTTGTTCAGAAATGGAGAAACGTGGGCCCTTGGAGGGATATTGAAGCAGAACCGGGCACAGGCATTTTGTACCCTTTGTATAAGTCGCTTCGTTTTTGATAAGAGACGCGGGCCATACACTAAGTCCATATAATTTAGTTTGGACAGAACAAGTGTTTCAATTAATTGAATGCGCAATGTTTCTTTAATAAATGGTCGTATATTATAGAGTAGTTTAAGTCTGTAGAAACAATTTCTAACGGTTTCAGCAACATGCTTTTCAAATCTTAGTTGGCCGTCCATAATTAAGCCTAGATTTCGAGCCTCATATACTCTTTCAATTGGTTCATTGAATAGCATTACACCCCTAGTGGGACTGATATTGTTTAACTGGTTTTTTGTGCCAAAGATAAGGTATTTTGTTTTAGATGGATTTAGCATTAAACTATTGTCTAATGCCCAAGACGCTATATTTGCAAGGTCCATGTTGAGCTTTTGAATAGCACTGTCAATTTCCGAAGGCTTACAAGCAATATATATCTGAATATCATCTGCATAAATATGATATTTGCAGTGTGTAATGCGAGTTCTGATGTCTGCTGTATATAAAATAAACAGGATTGGACCAAGTATTGAACCCTGAGGTACGCCTCTAGAGAGGGCCATATTTCCAGAGACTTTAGTTGTTCCATCATTTGAGCACAGTTTTACATACTGATGCCGCTCAGTGAGGTAACTGTGAAACCAACGTAGTGCACTGTTATCAAATCCATAATAGCTTAGCTTCAACAGTAACAGGTCTATATGGATACAGTCAAATGCCCTAGAGAAATCAAGCAGTACAAGCAGTGTGCACATGCCTCTATCCTGTGAGCAGAGGATGTTATCCGTGACATCAAGCAGGGCGGTTACTGTACTGCGTCCCTTCCTGAAACCTGATTGTACATCGGGCAAGATACCGTTGCTTTCGATGTAGTCATTTAATTGTGTGCATACAATCTTTTCTAGTATCTTGGACATACACGGTAATATGCTGATGGGCCTCAGGTCCTTTAATTCGGATGGGTTAGTGATTTTTGGCAGTGGGCGCACAATAGCCGCTTTCCAGATGTCGGGAAAAGTAGAGGTCAGAATGGAAGTATTTACCACATCAGTTATTAAATCTACAGTATATGGAAATGTCATAATAAGCATTGAAATATTTAAAATGATTAAATAAAACCAAACCATGAACGTTAAAATGAACACAACAAAAATCTACTGCTTTTATAGGCTAGTCCGTCTTGATCTGGGGAATTAACCTGTAGCGCGTTGTTCGCGAACCGCTTCCGGACTGCACGCGTAAGTAATTCAGACGAGCAGTCAGTGCGTCTTTCGCAAATAAAGCCCAAACACGCGCTTACCATATCTGCTGGGCGCACCTTAAGAATTACACGAACCTAGCCGCCGCCATACAATCGAAGTTCCGCTATCATATTAGAACGACATTCTGAAATAACATGTACAAGTGACATTATATCTAGTACGGTTTTATGGGAGCGGCCTTTTGGCGGCGGGTTGGTGTGACTTAAGGCGAAACCCCACTGGGCCCCGAATGTAAGCCACGTTCCACGTTAGCGGAATCTACAAAAGTTCAAACGTTTTGAGGGTGTTTATCTTACCAGGGTCCAATATCTTCATGATGCACGGAATCAGGTTGTATCGTTCGACGACGGCGAAGATGTCGAGGGCGCCGTTGAAGTCGAGTATGTTGCTGAGAGTGCCGATGCATTCGATCACGAACTCTTCGGCGGCGTCGCTGCTGGTCACGGCCCCGGCAATGTCTCCTACGAATTCCTAAAATAATAAAACTGGATTAAGATCTTCTTATCGGTGTACTTTGGACTATGACTCTTTATCAATTCACATCATCATAAAATTGCGCTTGCTCAGACGTTAAATACTTCTTCCCATTTCTCCTTCAGATCTTAATGAGGAGCAGCTCTTATAAGCTTGAGCGCATTCAAAATGTCAGCATACGGTTCATATTCGGGGTAAGCAAAAATGACATTGAGATAACTCAATGGCCGTAGGCGTAAATAAAAGCAGCTTTCTTAGACGACTCTCGGCAATCATCTGTACGGTACAGTACTCACCGCAAAGTAAAGGCAAATCGCGTAGCGTGGTATTGGCATGTGGTGCGGAGGGGTGAAAGTCACGCATGTGAAAAGAAAGCTTAATACCTCGAATTAACGTGGACTTGTGGAGGGAAGTAAGAGGAATGATGAAAGATGATATGAAGCAAACGCTAGTGAATGATGATATGACGCCTATGACGGGCAACTGACTGGTAATGGAAGAAAAAACAGCATGATGCACCGACCCCAAGTGAATGGGATATGGGCAAGCGAATGAGTACTCACCACAAAGAGCGGTGTGTTCTGCGCGTGGTGCGACAGGTTCCTGACAAGCTTCATGAGCATTGTGTTACGATGACGGTAGGCGTAAGTAAGCATTTACTTTAGACGTCTCTCGGCAACCTTGTGTTCAGCACTCGCCACAAATAGCGGTTTGTTCTGCGCGTGGAGCGACAGGTTTCTGACCAGCTTCATGAGCATTGTGTTACGATGACGGTAGGCGTAAGTAAGCATTTACTTTAGACGTCTCTCGGCAACCTTGTGTTCAGCACTCGCCACAAATAGCGGTTTGTTCTGCGCGTGGAGCGACAGGTTCCTGACCAGCTTCATGAGCATTGTGTTACGATGACGGTAGGAGTATGTAAGCATTTACTTTAAGGGCTTGTGCACAAATCACGCGAGGTTCGAGGGAGGGGGGTCACGAAAAAATCATGACAGATCACGTTGGGGGAGGGGGAGTATAAAGGAGACCTCACATGTATTTTTCTACAGTGAACGAAAGTAAGAAAAAATATTATATTTACCACGAGTAGATATTTTTACGAAAATCCATACTAATATTATAAATGCGAAAGTCTGTCTGTCTGTCTGTGTGTTCCCTCTTCACGCTTAAACCGCTGAATCGATTTAGATGAAATTTGGCATAGAGATAGGTTGAGTCCCTGAGAAGGACATAGGACAGTTTTTATCCCGAAAATCATCCCTTAAGAAAGTAAAAAGCGGGGTGGAATTGAGATAATTAATGAAGTGTCTGCTAATTTGTGTGCATAATATGCTCAAATTGAATAATTGCTATAAGACTTTCTCCAGGCGCTATTCTTACTCTTGCTGGGGTTACTAAGTCCACGCAAACGAAGTCGCGGGCAAAAGCTAGTAGAAATATAAACAAGATTTACTATACATATACAATACTATTTATATTTAAAAAAATTCAAAAAATACACGTGAGGTTCTGTGGGGGGGGGGGGTTAGCCAAGAAACTCACCAATTATCACCAAGGGGGGGGGGGGGGGGCAAGCCGAAAAAACCTCGCGCGATTTGTGCACAAGCCCTAGACGTCCCTCGGCAACCTTGTGTACAGTACTCACCACAAATAGCGGTTTGTTTTGCGCGTGGTGCGACAGGTTCCTGACCAGCTTCATGAGCATTGTGTTACGATGGCGGAAGGCGCGGGTCAGCAGCTCCCTGAGGCGCCCCTCGGCAGCCATTTGCTGCGCCGCGCGCTCGCACCACGCGAGGTTCACACATAAAGCTAAGAGTACGTCGGTACTCGCGCCGCCACCGATTCCGCTCTCGCTATTCACGTTCAATAGAAGCATGTCCGTCAACTGAAAGTCAAAATGTCTGTTAATAAATTTCTGCCAAATAATAATTTTTAAAACACTTATTTTCGCCTCTACGCCTCTAATGAATTTGACTCCTAAAAAATAATCATATGAGCACAATGTCGCGGGTTCTACTAGTAGCCACTAAGGGATAGCTCCATCATCAGAGCAGCTTGATAGTACCATATTGTCTTGTCAACTGTATCATGAATACTTGCAAAATTTGAAATCAATACAGTTATTAGAAGTAGTAGGTTAAAATCGGCTTGCAAGATTGTATTACATTGTTAGTTATTTAGGTTAATGGGTATGAGTACTACAAACATTTATTCTAAGGATGAAAGTCTTACCAGTTTGACGCAATCCGACTGCGTAAACATTAACTTGACTCTATCGTCCATACTCAGATGATACAGGATTTTCATTGCCAAATTAATGTGCTTATCGTCACCTGGAACATGACATTCATTAAAATTTTATTAATCCTTAACGCTTTACGTTATAAACAAAAACGTCACTGACACGCCAAGATTCCGGGCGCGAGCGACCTAATGTAAACCTTACATGAAAGTGTAAAGGTTACTTTGACAGCGTACGTCATAGAGTTAGACCAAGATAAGTCTGCAACGATTCTGACAGCACACATAGTGCATGTGTTATTTATACGTCATAATTTCATAGAAGTTTGACGTTTAAAATAACACTTGAACTGCGTGTGCTATCAAAATCGTTGCAGACTTATCTTGGTCTAACTCTAACACCTATAGTTATCCTCTAACATATATAGTATAGTTGTCCTAGGTGCGGTGGGAACGACTATTAGTAACGACCACTTGTTCTTGGCATTCAAAAGGTTGTAGACTCACTTGTAAAGTTGATAAACTTCTGGAGTAAGCCCATTTTAATCATTTTGTTGCGTAGTTTAGTATCAAATGTAAGATTGAATAATAGTTTTAGCGTCACATTAACTAAATCTGCATTAGGTGACTCCAATAATGGTGCCAACTTTTCAACAATGCCTTTGGATGCCATGCTATTTTTATTTTCTATGAAAACTGAAAGTTTTTGCAAGAATGAAACAATGAGTATAAGTAGGTCAATATTAGAATGCCTTTCCATGGCGCCAATGAGGAGACCAACAATATCTTTCTTGTGCATCTTCTCCTCCACTTTGACATTATCTGCAACATTCAGTAACATGTAGAAAGCCACTCTCAGAAGCTGCTCTTGTCGTTTAGAAAGAGTTTTAAGCTTTCTTCTCATTTGTTCCTCGTCGTTTTTGGAGAGACAGTCGTCTGAGGCATTGCACAGGTCTTCATGGTAGCTGGAGACTAAGGAGCGACTTTTCTGTAGGTTTACATCAGCCACGGCCCACGTGCCTGACTTCGGACGGCGCTTCGGCTCTGGAATACGGCTCTTTGGTAATTCACTCTAAAAAAAGCAAATTCAATCTTTTATGTATTTTCACATTGAAAATACAGAACAAACCATTATAAAACAATAAACTGGTTAAGTTCGTGTAGGACCACGCATAATGGAGGGTTCCGCACTTTCATACAATATTATACACGCAAAAGGGCGTATCTTTGCGGTACTAAGGGCGTTTCAATAAAAAAATAAGTTTTTTTTGGAAAAAACTCATTAATTACTCAACAATCATATTCAAAACAATTTACGTGGGAAGTGTTTATTAAACACTGATTTAAACTCACGATATTTACTGATTATTATTCACAACGACAGGACTTAATCGCGTAAAATTAAGTTTTAACCCCACCCACACCTCCCAGACATTACGCACCCATTAGAACCAAGTCATTAGTAAAGCCTGACCAGAAGTATGTGATCATGCGCTATGTTGCGGAATTTCATTGAAACTAATTTCTTACACTGGCAATAATTTTAATGATAGGTTGTCACTTTTGTCAGTGTCATTGCGGCGGTTAACTTGAATAATACTTAAGTGTTGAATATTAAACAACTAGCTTTTGCCCGCGACTTCGTCTGCACAGCAGCTAAAGTAGCGCCTGGAAAAATTTTCATAGCAATAATTCAATTTGAGCATATTATGCAGACAAATTAGCAGGCACTTCATTAATTATCTCAATTCCACCCCGCTTTTTACTTTCTTAAGGGATGATTTTCGGGATAAAAACTATCCTATGTCCTTCTCAGGGACTCAACCTATCTCTATGCCAAATTTCATCTAAATCGATTCAGCGGTTTAAGCGTGAAGAGGGAACACACAGACTTTCGCATTTATAATATTAGTATGGATAAATGACAAAAATTCCCAAATCTATACATAGTCAGGAGCGGAACATTGTTAATAATGTAAATAATAAACTGCTGGAAAAGAACAGTTCGGGAAATTAAACTATTTCGCTACGAAACATCTTCTTCTTCTTTTAAAATTATGGCTTCAGCCCAGTGGGACTATTTCGCCAGTATCAAGGTATTGAGAGGTTTACAAACGACAAAAATTGTACGGTTGTACAAGACAGTGTACGGTGATTTGTTAGCTCTTGTAAATCGATAGCTAGTCTTTACAAGAAGCACGTGGACTACCGGCCGTTGACTCCAAGATGGTGGTTAAACGCGCTTCAAAATTAATTCTCCATTCACTGCACACTACCACATTAGTTTACTGTATAATAAGCTATCGATATTACACTTTAAACAATATTAATAAGCAAAAAACAAAGTAATTAATCACGATGCTAACTATCAAGATGGCGCTCGAACCGGAAGTCCCAAGCTACGAAACATTTCCAAATTAAAATCAGAGCTGACAGGTAAACAAATCAAAATGTCATTATAGTCTGGTTATTACGACTTAGTTATTGTAGTGTTATGTTATACAAGCGAAGAAACACAGTAACAAAAATGAAGTTTGAAAAATATTTACTATGGGCTTTGGAGACGAATAAATCTTGTTAATTGACAATGTAGCAGAACCTATGTAAGGTTACGGAACATATACCTACCTAGTAACATGACCATCATCATCATCATCATGGTGGCCTTTTGGTGATCCAATCTTGGATGTAGGCCTCTTCCCTTGAATGGAGTAACATGATAGACGAAATATTTTTTCAGCTACAGAGCTGAGATGAGCTGATGGTGTGGCTAATAGTAGTCACAGTCACAATAGTAGGAAATAAATGGGTTCTGATTTTGTTTACGGTGAATAAAAGTAATCAAAAGTCCCATTTCGAAAGTTAAACGAGTTGCCAATCCACATTGTTCAGACTATACTGAACTGTTGCCATATAAATGAGAATAATAGCGCCCTCTTGACAATGATCATATATTCCTGGTCAGGCTTTATATGTAAGCCAAAGAGGATATAATAAGATAGAGCGGTACTGTCAATTTTGTAACCACTGTAAATTCACTGCCATCTATCGACATACTTTAGAACTAAAAATGAAGATTTATAAAAATACGTTAAAGTGTATTTAAATATGGATAAATGATTTTTTTATTTGCATTAATTATTATTATATTATTTTGACCCATGTTCTTTAACGGATATGCATTAAAATTATAAATAACAAACGAAACCGTCAACGCCCTCTTTACGAGAGTAGGACAAAGCTAGTGGCGCCATCTGATCGAGAATCAAATTTTCTTGATTTTCGAGGCACGTTCTTTCCTTGGACTGTATCCATCTATTACGGAGTTATATCTATCTTTGATGTAAGCGAAAACAAATATCGCAGGTTGAAAAATCGAACATCGTGACTGCAGTGTTGTATGTCGATCCGGTAACATCCCTAGTGCGCAAAACGATCAAGTTAATAAACAAGATCAAGTGCGGGTAGTTCGAAAAACTCGCGCGCCTAGAAGATATTGATGTCAACTTTAGAAAGCCTTCTACGAGACCAAGGGGACAACGCCGTCCTCAAAACGTCGGAGGTAAATTTTAAAACTTAATTCTACGCGATTAAGTCCCGTCGTTGTGAATAATAAAGTGTTTATTAAGCTTTCGTTTCGATCGTTTTTTTTTAAATTTATTATACATATTTTATCTCTGACACCTAGAGACTTTTACATCTCTAAACAATTTTAGTAATTGTCTGTTGTTTGTATATTTTTTATTAGTTTTCTTTTTTTTGTGTAATTCGACATTTAGACTGGATACATCTCTGACAAAGTTTTACATAACAGAAAAAGTAAGGGCAAATCGCCTAGCATGGTACGGGCATGTGATGCGGAGGGATGAAAGTCATGTGACGAGAAAGGTATTAAGAATGAATGTGGAGGGAAGTACGAGGAGAGGAAAACCGAGGAAAAGGTGGATGGACTGTGTGAAAGATGATATGAAACTAACGCAAGTGAATGATGAGATGACGGGTGACAGAGATGTATGGAAGAAAAAGACATGCTGCGCCGACCCCAAGTGAATGGGACAAGGGCAAGCGAATGATGACATCTCTGACAAAGTTTCTAATATTTTATTGATTCCATATTTGTAATTGTTTTTTGTAAATTTTGGTTTTGTATTGCTTGTAAAAATTGACATGTAAAAGTGCCCCTGTGGCCTATTTGCTGAATAAATGTTTGATGTTTGTTACCTATCAGATTTTTTTCTAAATTTTTGTACATTTTCCAAAGAAAGTTTACTGACAAATCAAAACATGCTCTTATCAACCTTATGTTATTATTAAAAATATATCAAATGATGTGCAGTCAGCAAACTAAGTTGCAGGGGTGCCAAGGTAATAGCTCCCCACTCCCACGGTGTACCCCATGTTACTTTGCATGAAGTGCAGGGGGCGCTAAAAACACATTTTTATAAATGTTTACTAGAAAACTAAGTAGAGGCTCACAAAGATACACCTACATTCCAAATTTGATTCAAGTATATCTATAATTACTTTCTAATCGAATTTAAATCGAATCTAATCTTTCTAATTAAAATTGCTTTGACATACGGGCAGACTGACATGACGAAATTATAAGCGTTCTGCTTAGCCATTTTTACTATGAGACCCTAAAAATCTCTTACCTTGTCAGGAGTAAGTATCTGTTTCTTCCCTTCAACTTTTTCTTTCCACTGGTCATACCTTTTTAGTTCATAATCAATTACATCCATACAGAGTGAGCCAATTTTGTATTGAATGATTATTGGATGGAAATCGTTGTAGGTAGAAAAGCAGAAGAATGAGTACACAATATTGGTGCTTAACTCTATGCTTCTTTTCCACTCTTCTCTGAGTACCCGAGACAAAGCACTTAGTAAAGCCTCTGGAAATAGTTCAAGACATACATCAGGGCAAAAGGAAAAGAACTGTGCATGATCACTTCTTAAAGGTCTTAGCACACTATAATATCAACTCCACACCATTCCAACACCAACTCAACTCACTTTTGGTTCAGAATAGTGTACGACGAGTGGACGACGTGTAGACCACCCGTGGTACACTACAGTTACCTACAGAAAATTGTACTGTAGGTAATATTAAATTAAATTAAATTAAAAATTAAATTGTCATTTATTTCAGGCCTAATGCACCATGTGTTAGTAACTTACATAGCTAATAAAAATAATGTTAGTGCAATTACAAAACAAATTAACATGCAAATTAACTAATGACTAGGAGCTAACTTAGGGCTAGGACCAGGGACCGGCCCGCTATCCCTTATCGGGGTTTTATAAGGGTATTGCATAAGGCTTAACTCACCATACCCTTTGCCAGACGAAACCCTTTGTTTTGCTTTTAAAAACCCTTATATAAAGCTACCACATTTGAGTAATCGGTAGCCCAAATACCCTTACAAAACCCTTATCATCCGCTCACCAACACCTTGCATATTGCTTATAAGGGTTAGCCTTATAAAGGGCTTCCCTTTCAGCATATAAGCGTGCTAATTTAAGTCGTCTACCTTGTTCATAAAGCACACATTACTTCGAATCCGAGCGATCGTCGGCGGCGACGGCGGCGTTCTTTGACTAGGCACGTATTTTCTTTCCTTTTCATACACTACCGTAGATATATACTAATCCTGTCTCTTTCACGCAAAGGGAAACCTTTATAAAAAGCGCTTAAAGATAAGGGTAACCCTTATTAAGAGCTAGCCTTATTTTTGGTTAGCTTTTCGGTAAGGGTTAGTCAAAGGTAAGGGTATGAATGGGCTTGCAGTTCAAAAGGGAAAGTCTTTCAATGTGTTAGCCGTGTTTAAGTGTCGTCCATTGAAAGGGTTGTCCGGTCCCTGGCTAGGACACACCGGATGAGCCTTATATTTTAACATAGGTATCACAACAAATTATCATCATTTTTGACTAGAAAATGCAATATGAATTAATAGCCGATTTACACTCGCGCCTCGTCTCGTCTCGTGTCTCGGCCACAGCTCGTAAGCTCGTCGAGCTAATCGATTTTAAACACAACCGGCACGGTATAAGGTTTGTAACCGAATGAAACCCGAACGCGAATGTAAACAGCAAGAGCGCTTCCCCCGCGTACCCAAGAACAAGAATCCGCTCTTCCACGCGAGCGCGGAGCCGAGCGGAGACACGAGCCCACCAATTATATACGCGTCTCTTGGCTCGGCTCGCGGCTAGTCTCGCCACTCGCACGCGAGTGTAAATCGGCTATAAGGATTTAATTACAATATTTAATTTTGAGTCGGGTGAGAGTCGAGTGACTTTTCAGTTGATATAGTGTGCGAAGAACTTAATACATTGTGCTGTGCCTGCTGCTTCAAGGTCCTATTTGTTTGATTATAAGGCTACCACCCTCCCTGGGTTTGTCTAAACTCCATCCTGGGAGTGTCAACCCCTGGTCAATCCAGACATTTTTTGTTAGGAGTATCGCTACCAACAATTTTATTTTTGATGTAAATAATTTCCTGTGATATTTATACTAAAATGTACAAGAACATTTTAGTATGATTGCATTGGTTGTATGAGTTCCATGGTCAACTTATTGTCCAGGGTTGACAATGTACATAATGGCAGCCCTATTTAAGAATGATAAAGTTGTAACTTGCACCAAATTTTAAGCATTCTAGCCACTACTCCTTTGTCATATAGAATTATAACGATTTCATATTTTTTATTACATTATTCAGGCACCAGCTAATACACTACATGGTTTTAAACCTATTTAGTAAGTTAAACAATTATACCATTACGGGCCAGTTCAATCAAATTGTCTGGGTTTCTAGCAAGCTGTAATATTAGTGCAGATCCTTTGATTTTCTCTGGGATATCATCATAAAGTAACTCCACATAATCATCAACATTGTTGAGGACAGCAACTGGTACACTTTCAACAGGACTCATTGTACTATATTTTCTGAAAGAAAAAGAAAACATAAAGAATATTATTTCCGTTTTCGGGGACCCATATTGTGAGTTGGCGAGTCACCACCTGTCCATTTTTTTCGTGTTTTTAAACATAGATTGGGGCAGGTGCCATAGTATTTCCATAGACCCGGTAACCAGTACACTAACATCTCAACACAATAGCCTAGTTTATTTTGTTTCTTATCATTGCAATAGTCCTGCACTAACCGGGGCTTGTCCTTGGGTGCACTACTATAGTGCATACAGGGATAATAGTCGGTTGGTGTCACATCACCTTTTAGAGTAAATTGTCTTTTTACAAGGGGCCTCTGCGTGTTGGCTTCGGCCCCACGCACGCCTTCCAAATGTCCGGGACCCCATGGTCCCGAGATTATGTAAAGGACGAACATAATAATAATAAACCCGCGGGGGCAGCTTGTGGCGAGCTGACGGTGAGTGGCGACACCGCAGACCCCTATTCCGGAGGGCCCTGTCATCTGGCCCTCGCCTCTGTGCTTGCCTTGACTGGCCGGCCAGAGTGGAGTCGCAAGAGCGGGACCTATGCTCCAGGTTGGAAGTGTAAAATGTCATAACGCCGGCTACCTGCTGAACGGATTACCGGGATCTGGCTACCGCAGACTCACCTCTCGACAACCTCACAGTCGCTCTGAAGTGTTGCCTATTGCCGCACTGTGCGTGCGGCCGTTGTAGGGCCCACTAAATGAGTTGGCGAGTCACCACCTGTCTTACACAATTTTGAGACTGATTGTCACGGCAGGTGTCCAATAGTCTCCTCCCATAGCCCATTATCCAGTCCATCCAACATTCAAATCAATAGCCCATGACCTTAGTTCCCATCGCAGCACAAAAGTGCTGCACTGCAATAGTCTTTGCACTTGGCAGGGACCATCTGATGTATCACATTGTGCTTTCGGGGATGGTATCCGCCACGTGTATCCCTTGCTTTTAGATTAAAGTGTCTTAAAGGGCCTCTGCGCTGTTGGCTTCGGCCCCACGTACGCCTCCCAAAGGTCCGTGACCCCATGGTCCCGTGATATGGTAAAGACATACAAATAATAATAATAATAACTCCGGACTTCTTTACAATAGCCCAGTCTCATTGTCCACCCAAACTTCAATCCATAGACCGGTATACTGTTCACTTTTTCTACAATAGTCCCAATGCCTGCTGCGACCGGTTCATGGGTGTCTATTGTTGCGCCTGTGAACGGGTTCCAGCAGGCGTTCTACATGACATTAAAGCTCTCCAAGGGGCCTCTACGTGTTGGATCTATATCCCCACGCAAGCCTATCAAAAGACCGAGATGCATAGGCCCGTGATATCCAAGGAGATACAAATAAATAATAATAATAATTAAAAAATTCATCAAGCACTCCTGGGCAGGCCTATGGAACTCTCCGCGCGAGTTCAGATATAATATACCTACGACTCGCTTCTCGCCGGCCGTACTGAAGCTCGCCAGTTGGTTGCCACACGTGCTCACGCACGCACGGCGCTATGCCAAAGTAATGTCTTCGTAAACGAACAAATAACTGAAATAACACAGCTTCTAGTATGGATGGATGCAAAAACAACAAAACAAATAAAAAATATAGTTTTTTCCTCTTTCTACAGATGAGGAATATTAAGTAGACATTCTCAGTATACCTATACTATACTATCGTGAAAATAATAACAGTAGTTGTAAGTACCTACTGTTATTATTTTTACGATAGTTACAAGCTACGTAGGTACTAATAAATTGTTTTAAAGATGTAGGTAATGTTGTTTATGATACATTTATAGTTAGATATCTACCTAAGACACCTAAGTGTTTGAAAGAAGTGCAACCCTAGCGTTGTGTCGGCGCGCGCGGTGCCGGGAGCGGCGTGTTGAAGGTCACTACATTGTATTTTTGTGTAGGTATCAAAACGGTATATTTGCGTTTTCTTTAAGAGATAAGTATCTGTTCGTAAGAACTATTATATAATCTGTGTCCTGGGGCCAATTTCTCGAACGATATTAGTCTCTAATACAATTTGGCAGTTCATGCACTAATAATATTAGTCTAATACTGTTTGAGAATTGGGCCCCTGTACTTAAATTAGTGCCTTATAAGGAAGATTTGTTGCAATTTGCTGTACCATTGTGTTTTACATTGCAAGGTAAAAATTGATTACTATGAGTTTTTACAAGACACTGTAATTTCATTGTGACACAGGTATCACTTATGGAAACAAATTCTACATACTTGAGATATATAAACTTAAAAATTAACCATACAATAACCCAATGGAGTGGCAGCCCGTCGGCTCCCGACTGAGTATGTCATTTAAATTAGAAATTTTACTATTAGAATTAAAATCAAAATTCCAACAACTCAAAAACGACGTATGCCTGTTGAAGAGATACATTATAAACAATAAAACCATACACCTACATTTTCTGTACAAAGTGCCATGAAGGACATATAATATGGTTTAGTAACTTAATGATCGTGATACGTATACAATAAAAACGTTAGCTACTTTTTAAACCAAGGAATTTACTAAACCTCATAATTAGGTAATGAATTTAGATCATCAGCTGTTTGTATTTTTTCATATAGTTGTGGCTATTGAAGATTACTCACCAAGGGCAAGGGTGCACTGGTAGGTAAGGCTCTCCACGCTTTCTGTTTTGGAATTTTAAGCTTGTTTAAAATAAAACAGTGCTTAACCTTCATATAAATATTTAATTATTTACGAATTACAATCGATCGATTCCTGTTCACGTACTTCACGTTCCACTCCAACAAATATTTTGACAGCCTGAACCAAAGAGAATATAACAACTACGTTTTAAGAGACGGGACTTACTTACTATAGGACACACGTCAAACGTCAACAATCATACAATCAACATTGAGTCAAGCCTCAGAATAATGACTAAAGCAAAGAAGCCGGGCAAAAATAAAAGCTTGGTAAAAGATATCGTATTCACAACACGTTATTACTTTTTGTCTATGAGTGAGTGAGACAACAATCCGCAAGTTCTTTCGTTTTTTTCAGTATTGTCATAAGATGAACTGAGGGAAATGTCAAATGGTCCTATGTGGTTCTATAATATAATCCAGCCAAATAAAATATAAGTTCGTTATTTCACAGGTAGGTGTCAACTGTAACAACTTGACATAGTCGTATTATTTTAGTTGAAATATTTCGGGATGTTTCAGCGGTCATCTTGGTTTATTTTAATTATATTCTTGCTATTCCTGAAAGATTGTTGGAAAACGTGTTGAGTTTTGATTTGTAATTGTTTGAAGTTCCCTTTGTGATAAAGTCTTGTGTGATCGAGGGCTGTAAATCGCATACAGGAAGAAAAGAAAATACGCACGAACCGATAACCTTTAATCGGTGAGTTTTGTTCAATTTTGAAGAAATTAATTTATAGGACCTGACCCTAAACATAGAAATCGATATATTGTTTATGTAATTATTACTTGCATTCAAGTCTATATAGATTTTTGCATAAATTTTCGAACTTTTCTGCTGAAAGGTTATATTTTTGGCATAGTGATGTATCGACCTCAGATCAATAACCTATCGACATTTACAGCTTTCTTATAGTTTGGCCTAGGACTGTCTCATTTTAATTGATGAGTACAGTCAAGGGCATAAATATATATACATTCCCAAAATCTCAAAAATATGTGTACGCTCAGACAATAAAATCGTGTTCACATATTTTTAAGCCATTTGTCTGGATCGATATTTTTGCCTTCGACTGTACCTATAGTTTTCTTTGTTCTTACTTACTGACAGATTGTGTTTGCCAGACTATAGTTTAATACTAAAAACCGGTCAAGTGCGGGTCGGACGCGCGCACCAAGGGGACCGTACTTTTTAGTATTTGTTGTTATAGCGGCAACAGAAATACATCATCTGTGAAAATTTCAACTGTCAAGCTATCACGGTTCATGAGATACAGCTTGGTGACAGACAGACGGACAGCGAAGTATTAGTAATAGGGTCCCGTCTTTACCCTTTGGGTACGGAACCCTAATAAAAAAGACATTAATGATCATTGATGAATGTTCCTTTTATTAATATTGTTGGTCACAAAACTCAACTTTTTATTTCAGATTTCCAAAGGACGAGGAATAGGGGATATTACTGCAATGTTCTGCCACCAGAGTGCAGCACTAGCTTTTTTAGTGCACCGTATCGTAACTTATTCATACTGTACCTTTAACAGGTTTTTGACAAGTTTTCAGGGGACCTACCGGAAAACTCGAATCCGAAATTTCGTTATCTAGCTGCCTCTTTATCGCTCGAATACGCAAGAGTGACAGAGATGTTAGATAACGAAAGTTCGATTTTCTTGTTTCGCGATAGACCCTCAGATTGTGATAGTGGCGCCACCTACGCAGAGTTTCGCGTAATATTCCCTATTATTAAATAAAATAAAAAATTACACGAACGTTTTTTTTTTCATTTCCTATTTGGTACAGTCAGCTGCAGAGAAAAGGTACCCCACGTCCATACTAATTTACAGAACTTTGTATGCAGGGGGGGGGGGGGGGGGTGCCTTTTCTCTGCAGCTGACTGTACATGACTAGAAACTATACTTAGTCTTTTAGCATTAGAAAAAACGGTAAACCATTTCCACGTGTCTTTTTATTGACAAGTTTTTTTATAAATATAGCAATATTTTACTTATGAAAACAAAAGTAAAAGTATGTAAATGATCGTATATTATATTTGTTGTGACTTATTTTCAGTGTTTTTCGATAAAACGACACATTAAGATCGCTCGCCTTCTTTCTAATGATAAAAAAACGAGAGGTATAGTTAGACGGTTCTGAGTGGTAGACTGCAAATGAGATAAAAGCTATATTAGGTACATGCATTAATCCTCATATCAGGCGGCTCTTTGATTCCAAGGATTGCATAATTTTTATACTTTTTAATGATTTTTAGAATATGAAAATTATAAAAAGTATAAAAGTTATGCAATCCTTGTATTCCACGCATTTCATTTAATTTCAACGAGCCGCCTGCTACAGATTTCTTGAAATTGCCGCGTTTTTTCAGGTTCAACTTTCATTATATGATTATTCTTTTACACGACACATAAACTTATGCATAATTTATCGATATAAAAAGTCGACACAGTCACATCCCTAGCAAATTATCAAACTTATGACACCGTACGTAAATGAGAAATAACAAGCATATATGCATCTCTTTTCGGCACATTATCTAATTCGTAAGGAAGTAAAGTACGGGTATACATATTTGCGAAGCATTTTTGCCCGACTTCTATGCTTTAGTCATTATTCTGAGAGTCAAGCAGCGTGTGTGCCAACATAGCGAAACGAATAGTGCTGTACGCAGGCATTTCCAGCATTTATCGATAAATTATCCGTGGTTATCATATTTATCGATAAAGATAAAACAAATAGAATAGAAATACTTTATTTGGTGTAAAATATAAAACTTAACCTATTACATCTTATTCTAATATTATATTCTAACACCAAAAGTCTAAATACATATTTTATTTAGAAAAATTACAAAGCTTTTTTGGCTTGCCCACCTTGCCCGAAGGTTTTTTCATAAATTGGCAGTTTATCTCCTTCAGAGAAAATGAGTCATTTTGTCTACTACATTCATTGCGTAAAACAGAAAACAATATAATCGTTTTTATTAACAACAACTAACTAAATATAGTTGGTCAAACCAAATTGTCAGTAAATAAGGATTAAAAAAACAATACTCATCTTTTCTTTTGGGTGTTAGTACTAGTGTAAGACAAATATAGTATAATTCCATCTGTCTATGTTTGAAATGAGACAGTTCTTTGACAAACTTAGTTGGTCAAGCAAATCATGTCAGTAGAAAAAGGCGCGAAATTCAAATTTTCTATAGGACGATATCCAGCCGCGCCTACATTTTTTTAATTTGTCGCATTTTTCTACTTACAAGATTTGCCTATGATGATGATGATGATGTATTCCTGTTATCCCTCATTAGGGACATAGGGCTCGCAGAAGAATCCTCCATTTGTCACGATCTTGAGCGGCTACTATCAGCTCTTTCCAGTTGAGTCCAGTTGAGCCAGCCTCTTTCTCAACTGATCGCCTCCATGTAGTACACGGCCTCCCCGACCGTCTACTGCCAGCCGAATTCCAGCGGAGACCCTGCTTGGTCAGATGGCTGTCCGGCCTACGGAGTACGTGTCCGATCCAACGCCACTTCCTTTCAAGGATTTCACGTTCTATGGGTTTCTGCTCAGTCATCTGCCATAGTCTGACGTTTGAGATGGTTCGTGGCCAGTAAATCCCTAGAATGCGTCGCAGGCATTTGTTTATGAACACCTGCAGACGATTGATGACATCCACCTGCCTTATGGATGGTATAGAAAGGATGCCAATCTCTTATGGCAGAATTGTTGCAAAAGTAACCGCTTTCAGCTTTAAATAATAGTTCCTAATCTCTCCGGTGGCGCTAGTTAGGCTCTGGGACATGAGTATAACATGAACCAACAAATAACCCGACCAAATTACGTAGGTTGTTTTTGGTAGTATTTCGGTGTATGGTGGCGCCGCCTAATTACTGTTTTTTGATGGACACTTTTCATACATAGAGATTTGGCTCCTTTATATAGTCTCCATGACCTGCCTGCTTGTTTTTGCCTGACCAGCTATACGTACCAAAAATCCGCTAGGGGCATTTGTGTCGTCGTTTTTTGACATTTACTCGCGAGTTGGCTCTCTTTTACTATACATATATTATTTAAAAAAAATACTCTTTGTGCATGCCTTGAATACAGACAGAGCATATATATAATAGTTTGTCAAGTGACTGTCTCATTTCGGGCGTAGACGGAGAGTCATACTGTCTTTGTCTTGCACTGGTGCTGGTGCCCAGAAGAAGGGGATGAGTGTAGTTTTTTTGTTTCCATGTACTGACAAGATTTGCTTGACCAACTATAGTTACTAAATGAGGGCTAACGCGTATGAATTCGCCGCTAGGGGCGCTAGTGTAGACTAATGTCACTTGTCACTTCAATGACTGACAGCTGTTCTTTAGTCTTTTGGACCACCATCAACAGAGGCGCCAACTGGTGAGCAAAAAAACGATAGCCCTCATTCCGATCATATAGCTGGTCAAGCAAATCTTGTCAGTAGAAAAAGGCGGCAAATTTTAAAAATGTAGGCGCGAAGGGATATCGTCCCATAGAAATTTTGAATTTCGCGCCTTTTTCTACTGACAAGATTTGCTTGACCAACTATAGTTAACTTTGATATCTTGTTTATTTTTAGGGTTATGTTACACTACATGATAAACACCTGTATTTTGTCTCATATGGCACAAAATATTAGAGTATGATGCACAGCCTGTTGTCTATGATTTGTCCATAGAAACGAAGAACAGGAGGATTGTATTGGCAGGCATTTTGCTGATGTTTATCCACTTTATCCACTCCACACTTCTTTTTGTCTATTATCTGTGCACTAGCGAATCCCTCAACTTGACTTGATTGACTGACTAGTTTTCTTCAGATCATTATTATTTACTTAGTTTTCGTAAATAGTTATTTAACCAAGTAAGTTAATTGTGCTTTTTGAGATGTGTTTTTCGGTATACGTGGCTTTATTATCTTTATAACTGATTTAATTAGTGCGTTTTAATGAATCAGTATAATGTCGATTTCTTGTCTATTTCCTTGCAGTGCGACTTTCAGTGCGATAAGGAAAGGAACAATGATAATAAGTAAGCTAATCTAAAGAAATCTGGAAATCAAACCAACAATCGCAACTAAGGTAATTGACTTAAATTATTTGTTTATCTTCTTGACGTGATTCCATTGTGACAAATTTACTGTCAGGTGCATATCCAATGCAACTCAACTTGTAAAGTAATTACAGGTGACGGATGTTACTGTCACTGCATCAACTGCCTAGGCTTTCCTCATGTTTTTGTATTTCTCTCGGAGATACGATAAGATGTGATTCTAATTATTTAATCTAGAGTATTCTTCTAATGAACCTTACATGGAAAACCACGCACTGTTTAAGGTAAATTGAATCACATTTAACAATGCTATAAAGCTATCATCTAAATAACAAGTGTTACAAAACATTTTTTGATACACTTATTGCTGACTGTATTGTTCTCCTCTGCATGTCTACCAAATACTTCTCAAGGTCTTGTTATGAGCCTAAATTCATTGTTTGTGATTTTCCATCAAGGAGTTCCTTTGGCTAAGTTCCGAATGCATTATCAGATCGGCTTCATGTTAGCATTTTGTCGGAATTACACCAAATTTCATCTGAATCAGACACCAGGTAGTAGTTCATATTGAAGGTACAAAGTATGAACTGTGTATTAAACAGAGTGAAGCTAAGTAAAAGTGTGTAAAAACTAAAATTAATCTTTATAATTATGAGCCAGTTAATGGCAGCCGGTGTCTCTTGACACAGGTATTTTTTACTTAAAAAGAGGCACCAACCTGATTCCTGTAAAATAACTTGTGCTACTGAATAAATCATTTTTAATTTAATTTAAAGTTAAAAATAAAAGACAGTATAAAAATTATAAAAAAAAAAAATTACAGGGATTTGTCATTTGCTATTGTTTGATTCTTAAATAAAACTTAAAACCATATTGCAAAAAACAAAAAGCATATTGATATAGGTATTATTTACAAAGAATTCATATCATATTTGGTACATACAGGGAATTCCATGTCTGTCTGTACAATCTGTTAAATTTCCTGTCTAAAGTTGTTATCCAATATGGGAATGTAGTTTAAAATACCTATTTATCCACAACTATCCAAAACAAATTATTTACATTTTATACATTTATTTATTTTAAAATTTAATTCAGGCACTTGTTGCCTTACATATCAGCCTATAACCTTGTAGACATACATATAAATTATATTACAAATTTTATGCTTACCTTGGTTCATAATATTTTATATTATTTTATAGAAATATAAGATACTAGTTACAGGGTTCTGATTGACTCTCTTTGGGTACAGAACTTTTAAAAGGATACTATTATTGAGATTCCTGATGACTGAATTTCAAAATTTGCCAGCATAAATTGAACTCTGTCAAACTGCCAAAAAGTCAAAAGTTAAATGGGGCCTATGTACTATGTGTAGGATGCGGGTCGTCAGGAGGATAGAGAGATAGTAACATAATATATTCAGTGTTGTGTATTTTGTTGTATCTATGACTTGCATTTAGAGTATGATTCATATTTTTGCACAGTTGTGTAATGCCACAATAAAATAAATTTGAAACAACAGAATTGTATGTAGGTGACAACTTAGAATTTCTATTTCTAGTTTAATTTAGTACTTATGTAAGTTATATGGTTTCCATACTCTATTTAAGGAAACTGTAGGTCTATAAGTCTGATTACCCTATACTGTAACAATTTATTAATGCAAGAGATTGTTTGTTTCTAAATAAAGAAAAAAAAAATTGCCTATTGATGATTATGAATATCACAAGTGTTGTAGCTTGTTATTATTAAGTCAAGCAAAATCAGGAATACACAATAGATACATTCTAGAGAAACGAATTATTCTCTTATGATTAACACAGATCACAATAATGTTTCTACTCTGAGCTATTCATGTTAGTAAAACAATAACAAACAAACAGTGTTTACTAAACAAGGAGACAGTAGAATGTCTGTTTTCTAACATGCTAAGTATGCATATTGAGTCTTTATTATAGTTATCACAGGAATAAAGTACGGTATAATTTTATGTTATGTCTTAATTTGTGCAGGTGGCCTATGGAATTCAATGATGTAGTGCAATGAATATGAACTGACCAACAAATCAAAATGTCTGAAGGCACAACACCACTTACTATTCCCACTTCTTTAACAACATATCACCAACTGAGTCTAACAGGTATTGATAACATGATTATTTATTGTTTTGTACAGTCGAGTTCATAAATATGTATACATTTTTTCACCTTATTGCAATGGATTAAGGTGAAGAAATGTACACATATTTATAAACTCGACTGTACTATAACTTGGCAATACATATGCTTGTTTCTTTATCTACCTACCTCTTTCTCTTCCATTGTGGTAGTGTAGCATGTTCAAGGGGCACCACAACAGTGGTGTGTAAATTCTGGTCCTCAAAAATTGTTATTCTTATTTACAGATTTTTAATATGTATAAAATGCATTGTTAAACAGTTATACATTTGCATCATGAAATGTATACATTTCCAAAACAGCTTACAGTACACCACCACAGTTGTGGTTTACAGTATCACCATTCATTGGGAATTACTTTCTTTCCACACTACTGTATTGTATTGCACATAAAAATTACTAATATGTAAAAAAGATGCTTATAATTTTCATGTCAATTTCAGTTGAAACTGCAACCATAAGAAGTTCTGGACTCTTTAAACCAAATCCTTACTTGCAAGTTATTGTAGATGACAAAATTTCAAGGAGAACTGAGGTCATTAAGAATACTTTGCATCCAAAATGGAAAGAGGAATTCACAGTGCTTGTGACTGCACAGTCACAACTGCTATTTCGGCTGGCTGATCACCATAGCTTTAGAAAAGACAATATTATTGGAGAGAAAAGAATAAGTCTGCTTAAAGTTCTTCTTTCCTTCAATGGAAAATTAGAAAATGTAGAGCTGTCAATGGGTAAGAAAATTTCATCTAATTTTGTCATCCGGTCTGGTGGGGCAACTGCACCTAATTAGTAATATTATATTAGTAGAGGGGAAGACTTAGACACTTCCATTGTGAGTGGCTTTCTTTTCCTGACTGGCGAAAGTGTGTTATGGGGACAACCCTTACTCTCTCCTTGTATTTATAGAGTAGCTGCCCCTGGCCTACTTGACCTTATGTTTTGTTAATGCAACATATTAAATATGAACTATGCTTTTGTTATTGTTTTTAGATTTGATGAAAACTGTATCGTCACAGGAGAACACTGCAAATAGTAATTCTGAAATAAAAGCGGCAGATTTAGTAATACATTTGGATGGTTTAAAAATTGATAGTTCTGTCCTAAGCCAATGTCAAGAGGTGCTAGGTGAAACAAACAGTGGCAATGCACGTAGTCCGCTTAATGATGGAGTGCGAGGCAGAATCAGAGCGCGCAACAACCCCAACTCAGAGTCTGCGAGAATTGGTCCACGAAACCACACCTTAAGGGTGAGTCCTTATTTTAATCCATCATTTTAATTAAGATGATCTTCTCAGTTGAAAACTGAAACTCATTAGATAATGTGTTACTATAGTCAGAAGCCTTATAACTATCTCACAGCTGATATAGTAGCTTAGTATTATGTAGGTGGGGATTTGTTTGTATTAAGTGGGTGGGCTTTTGGCTGTTATGAGACAATTTATGTTTTTTTTCTGTGGGAAAATATTCTTAATTAACCCTATTTGTTTTATATTAGACCTATCCAACGGCACCCCACACCATAGGGTAGAGTTGAAGCGACTTTACGTGTAGGGGAGGTATTATAAAAAAAATGTTTTTTTTTTACGATCTATCAACTTGATTTCGCAACAAATCGAAATCGAAGTCGAAAGGCGTGTATTTTTTACATGTTCATGCGAACAGCCGACGTTCTTTCCACCGCGATGCAACCGGCTGACAAAGTATTAAATGGGAGGCGATGAAAAAAAAAATTACGTGTTTCGGTGGCTGCCATTCCTCAACCCACCAACTGAGCGGCAGCTGACGTCCACGAGGGTTCATCATACATAGCCGTTAAGGACTATACGAGTTATCGCCTGGGAGGCGATTGGTCATGGAAATCTGTTCCTGGCTAACGGTCTATAACTTGAATGTTTCTAAAAACGTTTTTGAATAAATTGAATACTTTTGGAAAAAAACCGTTTCTAAAGGCCGAAATAATGTTATGCTATATGCTTTTTATCACATAAGTGAATGTTGTTAATACACACGTTAACACTCTTCGATAAAAAAACAATTTAGTTCTTAAATCTCACTTTTTTAATATTTTATTAGCAATCGTTTTTGGAAATGAGTAAATACAGGTATTTATCGGGCGCTTTGAGTAAATACCTAGTATTTTATTGACTCATCCCTACCCATCTCTAGTTGTGACACACGAGCCGAATGGCAGATGCAGATAGACACACGAGTGATTCTATAAGTAAGGGTTCCGTTTTTTCCTTTTGAAGTACAAAACGCTAAAATGGTGACTTGTTGTTATTTAATGCAACCAGCGCGTTTCATAATAAGTAACCTTTTGCGTTAGTCAACCTTGAAAACGTGAAGGTCAATAGCGTTCAATAAATAATGTTAAATGTGACGCACAAGTAACAACCTAATTAGCTACATAAACTTTCCTTCACGGCCTTTGTTATTGTATTCTGAGCTTTATTTTTATCATTACCGTAGTTTGGTTTTGCAATGGGAAGATAAGATACGAGATTTGATACCCACCTATAATAATGACGGGATTTAGTAAGTCACTTGTGATTGTGACGACTGTAAAGGGGCATTTCATGATATGCCTAGGAAAGTAGGAATATCTCGATATGCCCGATTTTACGATCTGCCGCCGACATTGGATCATAGACGTTTCTATAGAACGTGTAGAAGGTGCATAACAACCTTGAGTCCTCTTTTGATTATTTTCTACAATTTCTTGTCGGACTATAAGTAACAACAATTTTATTAATGACATAAATTATTTATCCTGTATAATAATTTTATATTAAAAATAATAATTAAGAACAATGTAATCTAATATGTAAATTATGTACCTGCCTAAATGTATGACGTGTAAAGACATTGTATTTTTTTACCAATAAACAATCTGAATCGGCATATAGTCCCATAGTACCTATACCTACTTAAGCAAAATGGCACTGTTGTTCTGGGTACTAGATGATAAGATACACATTAAATAGATAGATAATATCTATATGATATAGATAAACACTCAAATACATAATAGAAAACAACCATAACTGATTAGCGTAATTAACTCAAGCTGCCTACAGGCAGGGTCACTGGTTAAGTAGTACATGTGGGTTAGGGAATGCAATAACCGGTCAAATTCCATAACCGGTTTCGGTTACGGTTATGACCGACAAATAACCGGTTTCGGTTATAACCGGTTATTTTTCATTACTGAATGAAACGGGTGAATATCACTAAATAACGATATAAACTAGGTATCGGGCATAGCAAATGAAACAAAAACTTAATTTTGACTTGGTTTATCAATTTTAAAGAGATTTATGAATATTATTTAAAATTTAACAATCAACATTAGTAAAGTAACCATATAAATTATATGGTTACTTTACTAATCATATAATATAAATTATAATATAATATATTATTAACAGTTCAAATCTACATGTTTCACTTTCATATTACATAATTAATACAATGTAAAATAGTTTTTGTATTTGGTTAGCATTACATTATAAGTTGAATTTAAGCATATACACATGATTATCATAAGTATCATGACATGATGTAAAATAATAAGTTTTGTTAAATAGGTACACACTGTACACAGATAGATTAAATTATAAATGACTAAAAATAGTAAATAAAACACTTTCTTACCTTAGAACATTTGTAATGGCAAATTATAGTTTAATATTCATTCACTCAACCAATACCAACAGTTCAACACCTATACTATAATAATAACTTTTAAAAAATTCACTACGAATAGTACGAATGCGTTAACATGTGCTATTTCCCGATAAACAGATTGGTGACTGACGTTCTAACTTAGCCGCTCAGGTAGATCCATTAGCTTAAACCACCCTTCCTTATCACAGTGCCAAAGAGACATAAGATTCTTAAACAATAAGACGGTAATTTAGTTTTGACTTGAAATATATTTGAAGTTATTTAATAATCATTGCGTATTTGTTTATTACAATTAACAAATTCAGGATTTATATGTCAATGTCAATTGGTATTTGTTGTATGTTGTAGCAAACTATAGGCAAAAAATGCAAAAATGTCATACGAGAAATAACCGATAATAACCGAAACCGGTTATTTTAAACTCTCAATAACCGATTATGAAAAATGGCCAAATAACCGGTTATAACCGATTATTTCGGTTACGGTTATAACCGGTTTGCATTCCCTAATGTGGGTATTGTTATAGCCACCACCCGGGCCGCCTCCTATGAGCAACGGTGCATTGCACCCGGCGGCGGCGGCGGCGGCGGACGGCGCGGGGCCCTCGCACGCCGAGCCGCCCGCCGCCGACACTCCGCCTACACCCGCGCCCGCCGCCGCGCCCGAGGAGCCGCTGCCCGGCGGCTGGGAGATGCGATACGACGTCTACGGTCGAAGGTGGGTCCTCTGCCTCCTATGAGGAACGGTGCATTGCACCCGGCGGCGGACGGCGCGGGGCCGTCGCACGCCGAGCCGCCTGATGTTTGTTATTTACAGTACAGAATTACTAAAAATGTTTACGACCTCAAATCTAGGAATAAGTTTATTTTCGATATAAAGTTGTAATTAATGTGTATTTGGGACGTTAGCGTCAGCAGCAGAAATAGCCAACCGGGTGAGGTATTAAAATGCGCTGAACACAACTTTAACAAAGTTGTATTCTGAGAGAATAAGAGCGGTGCGTACACTTCTGCTACTGACTGTTCCTTATTAAACTTGATCCAAATAAGAAAGTGTCAAGTGGTGTAACCCGTGTAACAGCCATGAACCAAAACACGTGGCATCTCATTGTTTCTAGCGCTTTACCTGTGTGGTGAATGCTAGAAAATTGTTAGAATAGTATTGGACCGCGGACTCGACACCACCAGGCAGCGGGGCGTTGCGAGTGGCGTCTAAATGAAGCCAGCGGTGGCGCGCTCATACAGCCCCGCTCGCCGTCCCGCTGGAGTTGAGTTCGTGGCCTTATTGCTAGGCCACGCAACTGCGCAACAAGAGGAATCTCAGTCGCTGTCGCTGACTAATGTATTGGTGTGATACAGATACTACGTGGACCACAACACGCGGTCGACGTCGTGGGAGCGGCCGCAGCCGCTGCCGCCGGGCTGGGAGGTGCGTCGTGATGCGCGCGGCCGCGTGTACTACGTCGACCACAACACGCGCACCACCACCTGGCAGCGCCCCGACACCGAGCGGCTCGCGCGCTTCCAGGTAACATGAGACGCCAAACGCCATTCTCGACGCCGCCGCTGCAGCGTGTGTGCGAGACTGCGCTACGCACGTGCATAGCTATGTCCCACTTGCACACCGGAGCGCCATGCGGATCCGCATCCAATGTGGAGATCGCTCGACTGTCTAATGTTTATGATACTTTATTCAGATAGGATAGGGGATGTTGACTTATAGTGAAGTTTATGGTTGATCGGGAAACCGATCTGTATCTCGGTTTCAGTTAGGGCAAAAAATATTTTTCTCAAAAATGGACGGCAAAGTCGACGTTGCCGGTTAAAAAGTAGGTCGCGAAGTGCGTAGTTTATGGTCAGTCAAAAAATTAAAATGTTAAAAACAAGTACATTATTGTCGAGGCTCGGAAGTAGCTACTTGCTGGCTGAGGATTCGTTTTAAACGGACGACCTTGGGAGTCCGTTTAATTGAATCCGAAGCCAGCAAGTAGCCTTCCAGCCGAGTCATATGTAGTGCTTTTCTCAAAAATAGCGCAATAAATGCAAATATAATAGAAATATTTTACAGAAGCAACATTGTTATGTATATATTTTCACAGAAAAAAGTAAAAAAATTTGCTTTGCCGCCGTTTTATTTTTTTAATTAAAAATGGAAGTGTATTTTTCTGCTGAAAATACGCCAACCTATTTGAGACACCTAAATAGTCGCGGTACCAACATTATAATAATAAGTACTGATCATCTGTTTGGCTGTTTAATGGACCTATGCCTTCATTTGATATGGCCACTTCAACTTTTAAAAAGTTTGAAACTCGACAAATAATGGAATTTGTATGCAACATTGCAGTCCCGAAATCGAGACTGCAATGTTTTTAACTTTTTAATTTTTTGACTGACCAAACTACGCACTTCGCGACCTACTTTTTAACCGGCAACGTCGACTTTGCCGTCCATTTTGGAGAAAAATGAATAATAGTCGCATTGTTATCGTTGCAGCACTGGCGCGGCGAGCGCCGCCACGTGGTGGCGCAGGGCAACCAGCGGTTCCTGTACCCGCACCCGCAGCCGCCGCATCCTCCGCACCAGCAACAGGACGAAACCCACGAGCCGCAAGCCGGTACGTCAATATTCTTCGCATTTTTTGTTGACCCGGCTCCGCATTACACACCGACGGCAATATCACAAACGCTGATTTCGTACCCATCTAACATGGACACTTGCTGCGCGCAGCGGTGGCTTAGCCATTAAGCTCCCATGTCACCACCCTTTGTCCAAATCATGCTGTTAAAATACTTGCTTACTTTGTACATAGCCCGACATGTAAGCAACTATTTTAACAGCATGATTTGGACAAACGGTGGTGACATGGGATCTAAATGGCCAAGTTAAGTAGTTAGGTCCAGAACAGTGCCACATCAAACACTCGGTTGTTTAGCAGCAGCGGCATGCATTATCATTTAAATTAGCGTCATTAACCCTGTGTGAAAAAGTCTTAGCAACCAGGTTATTGATACATTTCAAGAATTACAAAAACGTATTTTATGAACGTTTATAGTTATAGTACATCACACGACACTTATAATTCGCGTTATCGAATTATCTTATCTACTATCTAAAGTACCTACTATTTTGGCCTGTGTGAAATCGATTTGCATATTCATTACGTACTAATACGTACATTTTTGAGGATTTTATTTGTAATATAATACCCAAATGATTACCACCACGCGTGACTTTACTTATGGCCATCAAGTATAGGTTCTATTGATTTGTTTAAAAATAATTAAATTCTTTATCGATATATGCATCGGACGTGCTTTTGATAAAAATCTATTTTATATTTGTGTGTATTATGAGTGTTTGTTGTTCCACAATCTCAATCAAAGGAATTGAAAAGAGACTTCCGCTAATATTATTAGTTACAACTGTTACAAGTTATTATGCAATCGGCCCCAGGTTGCATTTATAAACTATAATTTTCTATGCTCATGTAGAATATATAACCGCCAACATACAAATCCACGCGTACGAAGTCGCGGGCAACAGCTAGTTATTATATAAATATTCTATGCTGAATGAATGAACTGTTGCCTGCGGTATATCCGGAGCGATACAACCTTCAAGAAAAGAGCTTACTCCCATCTTAAAGGCCGGCATGAACGCACAACGCACTTACAACCCTCTGGTGTTGCGGGTGTCCATGGGCGGCGGTAATCGCTTACCATCAGGTGATCCGTCTGCTCGTTTGCCCCCTATATCATAAATAAAAAAGATAAGTAGGTACATTTGACACTGACTTGTATGTTATAGATTTTATTAAGTAACTATTATACAGAACAGAAGTCATTTTGGAAAAACCCATTAAGCTTGAAGTAATTTAATAATTTAAAAGTGCCTACGGAAAACAAAACATACTGCCAGCTTTCCTACGTGTTTTCCAATTTTAGAAATATGCCCAAAATTATCCTTAACACATTCACTGCCCCCAACGTACATGTGCGTTCACCGTCATACAAGTTTGTTCCTAGGCCACGCCCCTTGGCAGTGAATGCGTTAACCTAGTGGCATTGCGTCGTTCGCCGAATTCAAAATTCGGTTGCAATCTCATTATATCTTCTCTTATGCTATCCATGCACGGTAAAAAATCGTATATTTTTAAATATTTTATAAATGGCTACAGTTATGACTACGGTTATTAAGAAACAATAATAGTACGTTTAATATTCTTTCAAACGACACCTCACACAAACCTATCAGTCCCAGAGGACTCAACATGTGGACAAATATCAATAATGGTCTGCCGCCATCTTTCCCCCCTTTTTGCAAAGGGGCTAATCACGCGACACGTGTGACGTCACGCGCAAGTAAACTCAGTCAATGACCTTAGTTAATCTTATGGTTTATGTGCATTGAATTCATTATTTCACTGTGAAATGGTGTATAGTGCCGTAATGTTCAAGTACGACTATAAAAAATCCAGACAAATCGTTTGTTTCCATTCCAACGAATCCCAAAAAAAGAAAAATGTGTTTAAAACTAGCGCGAAGAGACCCAAAGAGAATTTTAGCGCATATAAATGTTTTTATGTGTGAAGACCACTTCGATGTTAGTTACCAGTTAAAAAATTATACGCAACGTCTTAAAAAAATTATTAAGTTAACGCAAAAATCACAAAATGATTTTTATATAAAGAACTCATCCAACAAATCAAAAGCGACATGGAACATTATTAACGGACCCAAATCAACCCACCCAAAAGAAGGTATTCGGCAGATAAAAGTTGGAGATGAACCAGTAACAAAGCCCTTAGATATTGCGCAAACACTTAACAACTATTTTATTGAAAGTGTTCATTCAGACATTAATTGTAATCAAACCAATAATAACAATGATAAAAATCGACAACGCAATCTAATTAAAAACACGCCTTACTCTATTTTTGTAAGACCGACGAATTCAAATGAAATGCTTGTGATCATAAACTCTTTAAAAATTACAAACAGTACGGGATACGATGACATATCAACCAAAATCATTAAAAAATCAAGTAGTATTATCATTAAGCCTCTTAGTTATATTGTAAATCTCTGCATAGAGACCGGTGTTTTTCCTGATGTCTTAAAAATAGCTATCGTGAAACCAATTTTTAAGAAAGGAGACAAAGAAAACCCGAAAAACTACCGCCCAATTGCATTGCTCTCCAATTTCTCAAAAATTATTGAAAAGGTAATATATCTCTCTATCAATCGGCTCTATCAATATTTTGAAACAAAAAACCTACTTGCAAATGAACAAAAAGGTTTCCGAAAGAAATAAACATGGCTATCTATGACATGCTAAAACCAGTTATGTTAAATGTAGATAAAAGGATTCCCGTCAGTGCTCTCTATATGGACATGTCAAAGGCTTTCGACTTCGTTGATCACAATATCTTACTAGGAAAACTATTTCAATATGGAGTACGCGGAAATTTGCATGACCTGATAAAATCCTATCTAGACAGTCGTAAACAAATAACGCAAATCAGTCAATTATGCATTAAGTCTAAAACCGAAGTGACATATTCGTCAGATATCAGAGAAATAAAGTATGGGGTACCACAAGGAAGCATTCTGGGGCCTCTACTATTTTTAATATATATTAACGACCTACCTAGAGCTATCGAATTCCCTATGGTCCTCTTTGCGGACGATAGTACAATAATTTTCTCAGCAGAAAACACAAATATAGATATAAGCACTTATCAATCAGACATAAATCGGACCTTAGATACGGTAATTGCATGGCTTGATGACAATAATTTAAAACAAACCTTGACAAAACTAAAATAATGAACTTTAAACAACGGACTAACATAATAAATAATTTGACTGTAGCTTATAATGACCATATAATAGAGGAAACAAATGCGACAAACTTTTTAGGATTAAGAGTAGATAATAAGCTGACATGGGAAAATCAAGTAGACATAATTTGTAATAAACTTAATAAATATTCTTTTGCTTTGTATAACTTACACAAGTTGGTAAATCAATCAGCGGTTCTCACATCATATCATGCCTATGTAACCTCAACATTACGTTACGGAATTATGTTTTGGGGCAATTGTTCTGATCGTGAGATGATTTTCAAAAGTCAGAAAAAATGTATTCGTGCCGTATGTGGTATCCCGCCAACTGACTCTTGTAAAGAACATTTTATTAGACTACGTGTACTGACTTTTCCATGTTTATATATCTATGAAATTGCATGTTATGTTAAGCAAAATAAAAATCAATTCCAAAGCTTTAATAGTGTACGTCAACAAGGGAAGATTAGCAATACTATCTCATTTAACACGGCCTTGTTATCTAAAAGTGTTTTTGGAATGGCTTCAAGAATTTTTAATATTTTACCAAATAGCATTTTAAATACAGACAACATAAGACTCTTTAAGAAACGTCTGTTTGCATTCTTATCAAACAAAGCGTATTACTCCATTGACGAATATAAAAGAGACAATAATTTAATTTAATGTAATGTTTAGAGTAAGATTTATGCATGCAGTTTATTATTAAACTTACCAACACAAACAAATTTGTATACCTAATGCTGGTAAGACATAGTGATTCTAAGTAATTATTTTAACACCTATGTACCTATGTTTAACAAATAAAAACATTGATTAATTGATTGATGTAAGTAATATTTAACTTTAAATAAATATGGTAATTAAAGCAGCGGATTTTGTTATTTAACTAAACAAGATCTAGTTATTTAATGTATTACTACATAACCTCATAACATAGCTCTTTCAGCATTAGTAGGTAGTTAGTAGCATACTTTTTCTTTCAAACTAAAGTGCAGTATGGAGATAATACTATTCTCGTCATCGTATTCTATATATATATATATATATATATATATATATATATATATATATCGTCATCGTATTCGTATCATCGAAATCGAAATGTTCGTAAATAAACAATTTCTACGTATACTTACATACACAGCTGTTTTTACATTTCTAAATTCCGCAGCATAGTAATCCGGATTATCTTTAAAGAAAAGTGCAACCATTAATGCGTCTATGTCTGGTAGGTTGCCACTATCAGCTCTCACATATTTCGGCTCCATTTTGAGATTCTTATTAATATTGTGCTACTAGATATACGGATAAATCGGAATATATCAGAAAACTGGGGAACAATAACTAAAATTAACTAAATACAAATAAAACAGTTAAAACACTCAAGGCAATCAAGAATGTTTACCCGCGTGTGACGTCATCCGAGCGTTGACCAATCACAGAGCGTTCACGTCCGTGATGAAATTTCAAAAAATATTAAATTTTCTTTCGTTTATTTTCCAAAAAATTAACATAATTTACATTCAAATATAGTGAAATATACTTTATTAGTTTATTATCTTTCAGGATGACAGCAATTCGTTATAAATTTTTAATGTTGTCAAATACCCTATTTTGGTAATTTAATCTGAAGGTCGAGCCAGCCTCCCGGGCCCCCCGCCGGAGAGCCTGGCGGCGGCGGCGCGCTCGGTGGCGGCGGTGGTGGGACCAGCGGCGGCGGCGGCGGGACCGGCGGTGGCGGCGGCGGGACCGGCGACGGCGGGTCCTGGCCCGGCGGCCCAGCCCGCCGACGACGCGCTCGGCGCGCTGCCCGCCGGCTGGGAGCGCCGAGTGCAGCCCGACGGCCGCGTCTACTACGTCAACCACAAAAACCGCACCACGCAGTGGGAGGACCCCAGGACGCAGGTAACACCCCGAGATCAATTATTCTGACCAGAGTTGTTGCACACTCATAAGAGTGTTTTGTACCAATTTGTGTTTGCAAAGCGTTCATTAACAACTTCATTTTGTTAAAAAATATCCGTAATCTTAAATAGTCGTGATTATGCTGAACTACCATTATTTATTTGGTTTTCGATGGATGAAAGTCGGAAATGTACTGTACTGTACTAATAAAGAAAATGAAGCGACGAAATGAAAGAAAATGTTTCGACCAAAGCTGTGCAAGGATGCGTAGCGAGAGCGAGAGATGTGTTTATTATGAACCAATAGAACTACATTTACCAGTCCTCGCTCAGCGCAGCTCTAGTCTGAGTCTAGTGGAAACAGCTCAGCGGGGCGAGGTTTTTGTACATACAAAACAAGTGAAGGATGTGTTGCGAGGTACGGACGCGAGCATTAAATGTGACTTTCGGATTGCGACCGCAGCTGCTCTACTGCCGCAGTATTGTAGCGTGACGTTACTGCCGGATGTAACATGCCCGGATGTTTGACATTTGCGGCAGTAATGTCGCGTTGCAATATTGCGGCAGTAGTGCAGCTGCGGTCGAAATCCGAACGTCACCTTAATAAGCTCCGCTCCCGCCTCATCGCACCCCGCTCGCTTATATTTGAAAAGAGCCCGCTATACAGCCTCGCTACGCATCCTTGCACCGTTCAGCTAACTCGCATAGCTTTGGTGGAAACGCAACCTTAAAGGGAATAAAAGCTTCGTGGCCTTATTGGGTACGAGATTGAAATGCTTGATTATATCAGTATTGTATACAATACTTTTTCTACGAGTCAACAAAAATAATACTTTAAACTAGTAGAATCATATAGATAAACAAACCAAAAGTATACAGCTAAGATACGCGAGCAGCCGCGATACCTTCATACTCGTACGCGCCCCGGCCGCCGGGGTCCGGCGGGTTGGTCAATCACCTTCTCGTAACTCATAAGGCCCTGGTACTTGCTCCTTGCTAAATTCAATTTTAAGACAGTTTTTACTCGATCTTGGCCACCGTAGCCTACGGAGACTAACAAGCAACGCTAAGCGATTTTCGTAGTCTATGGATGATGCTTTATTAAGGGTGTCACGTGCGCGTTTCTGACTTACTAAGCAATTGTTTCTACTAGATAGATAGATAGATAGAGAACTTAATTGCAAAACATCGTGACAAAAAAAATGTACTCATAATAAAACTAAAACTAAAACTTAGGTCTAAGAACTATACTATAGTACATTATTGTCGAGGCTCGGAAGTAGCTACTTGCTGGCTGAGGATTTGTTTTAAACGGACGACCTTGGGAGTCCGTTTAATTGAATCCGAAGCCAGCAATTAGCCTTCCAGCCGAGTCATATATAGTGCTTTTCTCAAAAATGGCGCAATAAACGCAAATATAATAGAAATATTTTACAGAAGTAACATTGTTGTGTATATATTTTCACACAAAAAAGTAAAAAGATTTGCTTTGCCGCCGTTTTATTTTTTTAATTAAAAATGGAAGTGTATTTTTTTGCTGAAAATACGCCAACCTATTTGAGACACCTAAATAGTCGCGGTACCAACATTATAATAATAAGTACTGATCATCTGTTTGGCTGTTTAATGGACCTATGCCTTCATTTGATATGGCCACTTCAACTTTTAAAAAGTTTGAAACTCGACAAATAATGGAATTTGTATGCAACATTGCAGTCCCGAAATCGAGACTGCAATGTTTTTAACTTTTTAATTTTTTGACTGACCATAAACTACGCACTTCGCGACCTACTTTTTAACCGGCAACGTCGACTTTGCCGTCCATTTTTGAGAAAAATTAATTACTAACTACTAAATTTTTTTTTGTCGACTGTGTAGTCGCAAAAAGGCGCCGACTCAGCATGTGCTGCAGCATTGCTGCCGCAGCGCTGGTATTCTGCCGAGACCTAGCAGTGCGCGCGCGTACTATACAACCTAAGATAAATAAATAAATTGAGCTATCGTTTTGTTTCGTCCTCTTGACCGCGGCGAGCTGTGATTGGTCAATTTTATTATATTTGACTAAACCATTTCGAAATGAATATTATGGTTGAGTTGGGAGCCCTTACGTGAAAAGTACCCAATGGGGTTGGCCGGTCGAAGTATTTAGCAGATGGCGCCAGCATAGCTTGCCCTGTCAATCCCTAGAATAATTAATTTTTTTTAATGAAATTGTATGCTCTGATTGAGACGAGTCGACTATATGTATAGTAGGTATAATCGTAGGCGCACACGTCCGTGTCCGTGTCCGTAACGTAAGCTTATGTGTATGTGCAGGGTCAGGAGGTGAGCGCGCTGGAGGAGGCGCTGCCGGGCGGCTGGGAGATCCGCTTCACGGAGGAGGGCACGCGGTACTTCGTGGACCACAACACGCGCACCACCACGTTCCAGGACCCGCGGCCGGGCGCGCCCAAGGGTCCGCAGGGCGCCTACGGCGTGCCGCGCGCCTACGAGCGCTCCTTCCGCTGGAAGCTCAGCCAGTTCCGCTACCTCTGCCAGAGCAACGCGCTGCCCAGCCACATCAAGATCACGCTCTCGAGGCAGACGCTCTTCGAGGATTCCTATCACCAGGTACCAGTACCAGTACCAGTACCAGGTGACACGAGCGCGGAGCGTTCCCACTTCCCACCGATTAATTGGTTTGGGTATTGGTTTTTCATATATATTCCATAGTGGCTAATTGTTTTGACAGTTCGAAAAAAGAAACTAATTTGACTAGTCAGTCAACTACCCTATTACGAGTATATTTATGCTATACCGTGTAACTCTTTTCACGAGAGTAATGTACAGCTGGGTGCACACTTAAATCTGGTCTGGGATACTTTACGTCTACAAGGCAATATTATTTTAGAAAAAAAAAAGAAGGATCTCAGTATTAATGCTTTTCAGTATAAGTATAGTATAAATGACGACATGCCTTGTGGGTTGTGGGGGGACGCTTCTGTAAAAAATAAAAATTGTGCTATACAAGCCAATCGGACGTATGCGGCTATGCGCCTTCATGGTCAACATCTCACTTAGCATGGAAGGGTCAAGCAAATAAACCATTATTGAGGGGCTCCCGATCTTTGCTACAATACTTTGTTATAACGTTAAATATGTATATTTTAGATAATGAGGCTCCCCGCGTACGAGCTCCGCCGACGGCTGTACATAATATTCCGCGGCGAGGAGGGGCTCGACTACGGCGGCGTCAGTCGGGAGTGGTTCTTCCTGCTCTCGCACGAGGTGCTCAACCCCATGTACTGCCTGTTCGAGTACGCCAACAAGAACAACTACAGCCTGCAGATAAACCCCGCCAGCTACGTCAACCCCGACCACCTTCTCTACTTCAAATTCATAGGAAGATTTATCGCCATGGCCCTGTACCACGGCAGATTTATTTATTCCGGTTTCACGATGCCTTTCTACAAGAGAATGTTAAATAAGAAACTGACGATGAAAGACATCGAATCTATCGATCCGGAGTTCTACAATTCGCTGGTGTGGATTAGGGATAACAACATTGACGAATGTGGCCTTGAAATGTGGTTCAGCGTGGATTTCGAAGTGTTGGGCCAGGTGATACATCACGAACTCAAGCCCAGCGGAGACAAAGAACGCGTATCTGAAGTGAGTTGATTATTATTTCTATAGCCTGTTATATTGCCGAAGCGCATACAAGTTTTATAAGGATTTATTCAGCCTTGATTATATTACAAATGTAGGCGATCTAGGATACTGTTCGTTTACTATTTGGGCATGTATAATATTTGCTACCATCTATACATCTTATAAAACAAAGTCCCCCGCCGCGTCTGTCTGTATGTTCGCGATCAACTCCAAAACTACTGAACGGATGTTCAGTTGGTTTTCGTTTTTACCTACCAATAGAGTGATTCTTAGGAAGTTTTAGGAGTATAATTTGTTAAAGGTAACCCGTGCGGTCGCTAGTTTAAAATAAATGTCACCTTTTCAGAGTAGAACACTTGTCTGCATGTTGATGATGACCGGACTATGTAATTTTTAATTTACAGTCAAATAAAGAGCAGTACCTGCAACTGGTGACGCAGTGGCGCATGACGCGGGGCATCGAAGAACAGACGACTGCATTCCTTGACGGATTTAACGAGGTATTTTTGTTTGCAAGCCGTTTTTGAATGTATCAGCTATAATACAAACTTTCTTATTAATTATAAAACGGTGCCCTCATAGGGGAGCGTCGGATATATCATACCAGTTTTTACGGGTTAATCCCACTGGTTACAACCAAGTTGTTACCAGTGGTAACTACTGGGAATTTGTTTCCAACCTTTTACAACTGGACAAAAAAAATCCCAGTAGTTACCACCAAACCAAGTTGGTGTTGGTTGGTGGTTCTCTTTTTTGTCCAGGTGTTTGTTCCAGTTCAGTTTGTCATCCGGGATTATGCCTAGGTATTTTACATCTTTTGAAACCTTCCACACAACACGTATAATTTGTTAAGCACTGGCTCTAAATTTAGCATAAAACACCAAAAAAATCTACACATGGAATTTAAAAATTATTATAACAAGTGTCATTTGTGCCAAATAGGGTTGACATTTCGTATGTACCCAGTTTTCGTTTGTGCGTGAAGAGAATTGTGACGGTCTTTTTTGAGTTTACCGACAGGTCATTCTCCTTTCACCATTTCTCAACTATTTTCAGTGCTGTCTGTTTGAGATCGCACAGTGTGCTTATTACTAGGCCGCTGACTAATATGACTAAGTCATCTGCGTTCTCTATTGTATTTGTATAGTCATAAAGTGTTTGTTGTTTAGTTTTGTTGCCCCCTACATGTAAAATTTTTCGCTATAGTGTGGGGTTGGATAGGTCTTTCGAAACGAATGGGGGTCTTTAGCAACCATTGTTTGGTAGTCAATATTTTCGGAAACAATCGCTGCGCAAGAAAAATATATGTAGACGAGAAAATTAGGCTTTTGAGCTCGCTTGCTCGTTTGCCGATCATGAGCCGAGTTTCTGTTGTCCCGAGTGCTAGAAACACGGCCTGATTATGTCGTAGCTATCGTACTTTACTTTATGATGTTATAAATCCGCGTTTGGTCGTATCACTATCAGGTGGTGCCGCTGGAGTGGCTGAAGTACTTCGACGAGCGCGAGCTGGAGCTGATGCTGTGCGGCATGCAGGAGGTGGACGTGGACGACTGGCAGCGCAACACCATCTACCGCCATTACACGCGCACCAGCAAGCAGGTCGCCTGGTTCTGGCAGGTAACCAGTAACCACTACCGTTTCCGATTTATACCTATAACAATAGTCTGCAGACATTTTGACAGCACACGCAGTGCAGGTGTTATTTTAAACGTCAACCTTCTATGAAATTATGCCGTATAAATAAATAACCAATGATATTAATAACTCCAAATAGGTTACATATCGCTGCCCCAATATTACAGGGTTCTATGTTTCACTTTTATCGAACTGAAATTTAAACTTTATCATAGTGACATTAAGTCGAATTTCAACTATCTTGAAAATGTAACATAGAAACCTGTAATATTGGGGCAGCGATATAGACGTTCCAAAATGGAAGCGCTTACCTTGTACAAATTGCCTTTAGTCGCGCCTAGGCAAGCGAGAAATGTGCACATGGTAACGAGCTCCCGCACACCGAGAGAGGCAAGCTTATGTTTAACTACGAGTATGACAAAGATGAATGATTTGCGAAAATTAATCAACAAAAACAGATTCATGCGTAGGTAATGAAATAAATATGGAAGTATTTTTTGTGCTCCTTATAACCTATTAGTATAACCTATAATAATGATAATAGTTATAATGATATCATTGTTGCGCGCAAATGAAATCGTTTCGTGCCAAAAAATTTGTTGTATTTAGAGTTCTACCAAGTTGTAGGTAAACTACCAGAAGTTATAGCAATTATAATCAACCGGGTCCACAGAGCGAGCATACGCGCGAGGCAATTTCCTCGCGCACAAAACGGCCAGTGTAGACGTGCCTCGGCCGAGGCAGCGCGCGCGAGGCACGTCTAAAAATGTCGATACAACGCGCGCCTCGGCCGAGGCACGTCTACACTGGCCGTTTTGTGCGCGAGGAAATTGCCCCGCGCGTATGCTCGCTCTGTGTGGACCCGGCTATTAACTATGGACCATCAAAGGCATGCATACTTCAAATTAAAGATATTTGAGTAGAACCAAATTACTGTTACGATAAATAAGTACTATTGTATGCCTACCTACATCATCTCTGAGACATTATAATTATAATTCTTAGCTGCCTTCTAGAAAACCACCGTGCAACTAATTTATTAAAAACCTAAGTTAACTGGCAGATATAAATTAACTGCTGTGAAATCTAATGTCGTAAATCGGTATCGGAAAACATGAGCGCCATCTTTGAGAGTCCCAAATATAAATCCAAATCTGTGGTCAAAAAAATCAACAAATAAATATAAACGAATGCCATCTGGTTCTTCATTACCATAACAACTGTGTATGTTCAAGCGAAATAAATAAATTGAAATTATGTAGGGTCCATATTTTTTTATTAGGTTTATTAAGTTTTTTTTAAAATAATGATTGCAATTAATACTAAAGCCTGACCAGGAATGGCAGGAATATATGATCACGCGCCATGTTGCGGAATTTTACTGGAACTAATATTTTCATACTATACTGAACTGTAACCCTATACATGAAAATAACAGCGCCCTCTTGACAATGATCATATATTCCTGGTCAAGCTTTACATTATTATGAATAAGATACTTAGTCGTAGCGTTCCGTTATTGTTGAAAATAAGTTAGTAAGTTAATCCCGTACCACTATTTCAGTTTGTTCGTCAAATGGATAACGAGAAGCGTGCTCGACTACTGCAGTTCGTGACGGGCACGTGCCGAGTGCCGGTGGGGGGGTTCGCCGAGCTCATGGGCTCCAACGGACCGCAACGGTTTTGTATAGAAAAGGTTACTATCAAACGTTCTAAACTAACTCTGTATGCCATTTGCAATGACAAAGTGTGCTAATGTCATCATTACTGTCAAATTTCTAATATAAATAATGACACTCGTTACTTTGTTATATGCGAGTCCGTGCATAGTTAACTTAGACGGCCTCTATTAGAAGTGTAAAGACTAAGATAAATAATGACACCCCCTCACATTGTTATATGCGAGTCCGTGCATAGTTAACTTAGACGGCCTCTATTAGAAGTGTAAAGACTAAGATAAATAATGACACCCCCTCACTTTGTTATATGCGAGTCCGTGCATAGTTAGCTTAGACGGCCTCTATTAGAAATGTTAATTGTAAGATAAATTCGTGCTTCGAATCTTCGAATGGCGCATGATTTTTTCTTACAATTTTCTTACATCTTCTGTCATGTTACATCGTGTGTCATCATCATAATAAGGTTTTGGGATTATACTGAGCAACTTTTACTACACATATACTTTTACTACTTATACAACCCCGAAATCGCGAAAAAATTTTTGGCTGGTCCATTTTCTATGGGAGGGTAAATTGTTTTTTTTTTTTTTTTCGCGATTTCGTTTTTTTTTTATACTACGTCGGTGGCAAACAAGCATACGGCCCGCCTGATGTTAAGCAGTCTCCATAGCCTATGTACGCCTGCAACTCCAGAGGATTTACATGCGCGTTGCCGACCCTAACACTGCTCTCCCTCGAGCTCTGGCAACCGTACTCACCGGCAGGAGCACAACACTATTAGTAGGGTCTAGTGTTATTTGGCTGCGGTTTTCTGTAAGGTGGAGGTACCTCCTCAGTTGGGCTCTGCTCTAGATCTGAAATGACATCCGCTGTCCTGTGCCCTACCACACAAAGCGAGATGTCATTCACAGTGCCCATACCTCTCTTTTGGACGTAGTTTAAGGACATACCCGGGTCCTTTTGGACTTAGTTTAAGGACATACCCGGGTCGTGATTGGTCCCATAGTAAAAGTTGCTCAGTATCTATAATCCCAAAACCTGCCTAGCATCGGGAATGCACTTCTTTTTTAGCCACCCTGTATATCAATCTTATTCGTGATGAATGAGTTTATAGTCTATCCCCCTTATTCATAAAATTTTACGGGCCTGAATTAGTTAAATTATGTTTTATCCCTTTCTTACAAATGCATAAGTCAAAATGACAGATAAAGACAAACGATTCATAGCTAATTCAGGCCAGTAACGCGTTTATGAATAACGCGATATGCATTTAGAGCACTACTTATTCCAAAAACAATGGGGTTGGCTGGTCGAAGCTTTTAGGTTTCCCTTTAAATACTCCCAATCATCTACCAATAGTGTTAAATTCTTGTTTCTTTTTTTAACTATACGACCCGGATGAACCCATAGAAAAAACTAGAAACAGGGGAAACCTATGCTGACGCCATCTATAAAAACCTTTGACAGTTGCCGACCCCATTGTAAGTTCATTTTGAACGTGAATATTAACGTCAACTCCTCATTCCACAACATTCACTAATTATTAATTTACGTGCAAATTGTTGACAGGTTGGGAAAGATACTTGGTTACCTAGATCCCACACGTGCTTCAACAGACTGGATTTGCCGCCTTACAAGAGTTACGAACAATTATGCGAAAAGCTGAACTATGCCATTGAAGAAACCGAGGGCTTCGGGCAAGAATAAAACACTTTATTACTGTGATCGGCATTGCCGTGGTAGGGGTTATTTATCCCTATATTTACTATTAGTGAAATAAAATAATGTACAATACGAGGGTTGCTACTTATGTATTCGGAATGGACCACTTACTGGAACAATATTAAATATATATATACAACATATAAAAATGGAACTCTTTGGAAGTAGAATACATTTTGTTTCATATGTCTATCATTAGGCTAGATGACAAATTTTCATTAATGGTATCAATCGATCAGGTCTGTTTTTAGGATCACGTGTCTATATGGGACCCATTGCATTAAAGCAATACAAAAGTCAGAAATGATGGTCGTACTTCACTCGCGAAACGCTTCTAACAAAACGATAAGTGAACGTGACGTCAAGGTCACTGAGAGCCCATCTTGAATGTATGGAAAATAAGTAAATTTGCGATTTTGTCGGTGTAATATTGCGTTTATGTATATAGTTGCCATACAATCTTTTTTCTGATATAATGTAAGGAATCGAATGGTGCCCTTACTTTTTCCCTTTTTGGAAGTTAAAAAACCTTCAATTTTAGGTCCTGTATTTTTGTATTATTTCCATATATAATTTTAATATCCACATTATTGTGATAAATTGCTCATTTGCTATCTATTTTACTAGATTTTGTTATAAAATTCAACATGTGTCATCATCCCTATTGGTTTTATTGGTTAGAAATTACTTGTTTCATCTTCAAAGTGGTTTTACTTGTGAAATTTTTTGTGCGATGATTTTTTACGATTTTCGGCATTAGTTAACCAAAAAAAATGCAATGATCGACTTTTTCCGACTTTTAGGGGAGGAAGTTCCATCGAAGATCAATGTGTATCAATGATTTAGTGTGTAATTGTGGTCGTAGTATGGATGATTTAATAAAAACGCTCCAAATAGGCTGATATCCCACAAAATATAGATTCTGTGCGCGAACTCATAATGCAAGATCGTCATTGTACATATCGCGATATAGAGGCGTCTCTGGGCAATAGTATGACGAGCATTTGTAAGCTATTACATAAACATTTGGCTGTTAAAAAAAGAAAACATTGCGTACAAGCCGTTTTTGCGTACATAATGCACGTTTTGTATACCAAAATTAGAATGGAAAAAATGCTATGTAAAGTGGTTTCAACGTATAAAAAAGTACATCGTTCATCTTGGCGAACAAATATAAAAACAATAAAAGCATATATAACTACAAATTTTTGTTATTTTCTTGCTTTTCCGGATACATAAGTACACGGCATAAGTAGCAACCCTCGTATTACCACAATAATATTATTGCACCACCTCAACGGGAGGAATTTTATTGTTCACCAATGGAATTGGTGCTTAATTTCGTAAAAAGACCAACCAAATACTTGTATGAATATTTTGTTCTATATTAATTACTTAACCATTATGTAGATATCGTTAATGTATTATGTCGGTTATATAAGAATATTTTGTTTGAATTATACCTAGCAAAAGTCGTCTATAAAGTTAATTAAATAATTTTTAAACCACTTTGATTTTTTACTTGTAGGTGTGTGAGTGAACTATTTCATTTCATACCAGCACCACACTTCGCTGTATTTGGCAAATATTCGTGTTGCATCCCTTTGGTTTTGTATGTCAAAGGAAAGAGATGCAGCATCATAGTGGATTACAATAGCGAGAAGCAAGTCTGAAAGAGCACGAGGGACAAAAGGACTCACTATTTGGATTTTTTGGGTGTAAAACGTAGGATTTGCGTTAAGGCTCAGGGCCCCTCCCCCATTTCATCTCTATATTATTGTACCTCTATGGAAAACGCCGACCACCATTTTATCAATCAATCCAATCAAAAATATTAATTTGTATAAATAAGGTACAAAACAGGTTTTTTCTCGTGAGTGACGTCACTGTAGCCGAAACAATTGCTAAATTTGTAAAGCTCGCTTCAGACTACGCGGCGCGAAACCGCAAACGCGAGTGTGGAGTCGATTTCGCTGATTAGCGAACTTCACGCATGAGTGTGGAGGGCCCTTAACAATGGCGAAAAGTTTGCACTGCTCATTAGAAGTTTCTTTTTGGCGTTAAGCCGTTAACATTTATCTTTTAAATAACTTTTCTTAATAATATGTAATATTTTCTTGAAATAAAAATACTAGTTGGCAATGGAAGCTATACGAACATGTATATTATTTGAAAAAAAAAATGGATAATTTAACATTTTTGACGCCGTGTCAAACACAAAAGCTGTCACTCGGACGCCACGTCACCGAAGTGTCAAAACTGAAATTGAACTTTATGCACATGCACGTCGGTCTATATTGCTCTGTGGTCTTTGACCGATTAATCCGTCTTTGGCGTTGGCGTCCAAAAGGTTAATAGCCTTACTACTAGCTAAATAATTTATTTATTTAAAATTCATACTCTGATGAGAGTCTGTCGAGAGGGACGGATAGTGGCGGATTTGCCTTAAGGCCCAGTAGGCCCGGACCTAGAGCGGCGAGATATTAGGGGCGGCAAATTATGACAAAAAATTTGCTAATGATAACAAGAAATAACTCAAAAAGTTAGTACTGAGAAAGGGGCGGCTACAGGATCTGGGGCCTAGGTGGGCAAAGACTGCAAATCCGCCATTCGGCACAAACCACAGTTAAAGCCTGACCAGTAATATATGATCATTGTCAAGAGGGCGCTGTTATTCCCATGTATAGGGTGACAGTTCAGTATACATAGTATGAAAAAATTAGTTCCAGTGAAATTCCGCAACATGGCGCGTGATCATATATTCCTGGTCAGGCTTAAAATAAAACATCCATGCTCTGGTATTTATTGCTTATATTTTTAAATGAAAAACCGTAAATAATAAATATGCAATTTTCATAAATAGCACTTTTTTTAAAACTAGAACAACTTCGAAGTAGCGAAGTCCTTGGCAATTTTCATTGCATTTTCAAGGGCTTGTGGGTTGTTTCCAGAAGCCTGGGCAGATTCGGCTTTGCCGCCGCCTTTACCTCCAATAACTTCAACTACTGATTGAACCCATTCTGACGCAAGCAAGCCTTTTGCGTTTGCAGTTTTAGGTACAGCAGCAAGGCAATATATCTTATTGGCATCTTCATCGACCGAAAAGAACATTGCCGACGTATTCGGGCGCAGTTGCTTCACTTGCTTCAGTGCACCATCAAGAGCTTTCGTGTTTCCTTGAGCCTGGAGCTCCGCAACAATGACTTCCGTAGTCTTTTCATCAAGGCACATCTCTTTAGCTTTCTCTGTCACTTGAGTGATAATAATGGCTTTTGCAGCTCTCTCTTTATCATCCAGTTGTTTTTTCAAGTTTTTGAGAGTATTTCTCAGTTCATCCTTCTTCCAATAAGATATTTGAGCTTGCGATATATCATTTGTAAGGTCTACAATTCGCTTGGATATATCTTTTTGGTTAAACCCATTGCCTTCTTCTTTAATTACATTAGCAAGATTGTTGACATCATTTTCTAAGGCACCTAATTTACCCACTGCTTTAATGGCTTCAGGGCCAGTCAAAGCAACAATTCTTCGAATACCTTTTGCGATTCCTTCCTCACTGACAATGACATATTCTCCAATATGGCCAGTTTGGTGAAGATGGGAACCACCACAAAACTCTACAGAAGTTTCAAAGCCATTAGGTCCATCTGGGGTTTTCTCTAACTCTTCAACTGGTATGCCAACTGACACAACACGTACAGGGTCAGGATAGTGCTCATCAAACATAGCTCTTAAGCCCTTGATTTTTTTCGCGTCGTTTAATTTTGTATGTTTGGCATAAACTGTTTTATTATCTTCTATAATTGCTTTAATTTGATCTTCAGCGTCCTTAATTTGTTTAGTAGTCATAGGGCCCTTGTTAGTAAAATCGAATCTTAAACGATCTGGCATCACAAGAGAACCTCTTTGATCAGAATCATTTCCAAGTACTTTTCTTAACACATTGTTAAGTACATGTGTGCCAGTATGATTATTCATTACTAGGCGTCTTCTCTCTGCGTCAATGTGTAGGGACAGAGAATCACCTACTTTGAGTACTCCCTCTACTTTACCAATGTGTAAAACATAACCGCCTTTCACTTGAACATTTTTAACAGTAAATTCATTACTATCATCACCAACTTTTAGCATATATCCTTCATCGAATATTTGACCTCCTTGTTCAGCATAGAAATTAGTTTTGTCTAATATTATACCACACTCTTGTCCAGACAACACTTCTTCTACAAATTGTTTATTTCTTCTTAAGGCTAAAATTTTAGCAGAGCATGGCGCAAATGTGTATTGAGCATCTTTGCCAGGAGAAGAAGCTACATAATTGTACTTGGGGGAATCATTAGTTACTGGCAGCCCACTTTCTTGGAGGTGACTAATGGCATGAATGTCCAAACCTAATAAATCCTCTTGTCCAGCAGTTTTACCTTGGGATGCTAGAAGTGATTCCTTCTTAGCTTTTTCATAAGCATCCATGTCAATGTTAAGGCCTTTTTCTTCACACATCAGCTGCGTGAGATCAATTGGAAAGCCATACGTGTCATAAAGGCGCCAGGCAACATCACCAGGAATTGTTTTTGAATCACCCAGCTTTTCTATAGTTCTGTTCAACAAATTTCTTCCTCTTGTCAAGGTTTTCAGGAATTGAACTTCTTCTTCATTGATAATTTGTTTAACCGATTCAGGATCTTTTTTTATCTCAGGAAAAACATCTCCAAGAATTTCTATAACTGTGTGCACCAGTGTAGCAAAAAATCCAGGTTTAGCATTGAGCTTTTCAGTTGCATAACGTACGGCTCTCCTTAAAATTCTACGCAACACATAGCCTCTGCCAGTGTTGTCGGGGCAACCACCATCAGACAGAGCAATTGTAAGAGTTCTTGCATGATCTGCTAAGACACGGTAAGCCATGTCAATGCCATCTACATCTTCATCCCCAACTTTACCAGAATAAGGTCTAGAGCCAGTGCCAACTTCAATTGCTTTGAATAAGGGCATGAAAAGATCAGTGTCATAATTAGCTCTTTTATTTTGAATCACTGATACCAATCGCTCTAGACCCAGCCCACAATCGATATGTTTTTTAGGTAGGGGTTTCAGTGACCCATCTGTTTCTCGATTGAATTGAATAAACACTAGATTCCAAATTTCCAAAACATCTGGATCATCCATATTGACAAGATGAGCTGCATCACGTCCCCCAATTCGATCATAGTGGAGTTCTGAGCAAGGACCACATGGACCAGTCTCTCCCATTTCCCAAAAGTTATCTTTCATACTTCCTGGCAATATGTGGGATTCAGGAATCCCCAGCTGCAACCAAATATTCTTACATTCCAAATCTGCTTGCAGTCCAGATGCTGCATCTCCTCCAAAATAAGTTACATAAAGTCTGTCCCCAGACAATTTGTATTCCTTAGTCAAAAGTTCCCAAGCCCAGGCACACACTTCTTTTTTAAAATAATCACCAAATGACCAGTTGCCCATCATTTCAAAAAATGTATGATGATATACATCTTTCCCCACATCATCTAAGTCATTATGTTTCCCTCCTGCTCTAATACACTTTTGTGTGTTAACAGCTCGGACATAAGTAGCCATATCAGAATTAGGATCAACGGAACCTAAGAAGATCGGCTTATACTGACACATTCCGGAATTAGTGAACAGCAAGGTTGGGTCATCAAGTGGTATGGTAGATGAAGAGTGGACATATCGATGGCCTCTTTCTTTAAAGAACTGCAGGTATTTCTCACGAATTTGGCTTCCTGTCATTGAAGTGTCCATGTTGATATTTTTTTCTAAAATAAGAAAATAGATTAATTAAATTGTAAATAATGATAGGTATCTTAGTAAATTGGACAAATTAACTTTAGTGGTGTAGCGCCTAGTCTAGTAGGTGTAGGCAGCAAGCAGAATTAACTAGATGGCACAAGTGTTCATAATTATTGGTACACAACTACATCATTAAGTAAGCAGCAGAAACAGAGTGGGCAGCTCAATTGCTAAACAAATTATGCTGCTCACCGTACAAGCCTTGTCGTAGAAGGGCCAAGCCAAGAGTAGGTCATTTTTTAAATGAAATCCTATAACATTACATATTATTATCATACCCTCCTGGGGTTTTGGGTGAGTGACTTATGTAGGTATTTACAACTTTTTTTTATTGTAAAATAGTTACCTAACTATGAATTAGAAACAGGTAGTAAAGTAAGCTCCCAAATGTGCTTAAAAATTATGAAATAGTTTCTGTTATTACAGTTATTACACAGTTATTTTATGACTAGTGTAAAACATTCCCCACCCAATACCCTTGGGTATGATTATTATACGACCTATTCACATCAAATACACCAATAAGTAGTAACATACGGAAACGTAATGTTGCATCAGCTTATGCAGGTAATGCAGATAAAACGTAGAAATAGAAAGGTTATACTGTAATTTACTTAGGTTGAAATAATTAAGGTTCCAAAACTTTACTGGAGAATCTGTATAAATTATTAACATCATACCATATGAGTAGTAATAAGTTAACTAAGTCAATAAAAGGAAAAGTATGACAAATTGAATAAAGTGCAGGAAACTACCGTATTCGAATGACAGTTGCCAGCCATAAGGGTTATAAAATAATATAAAATGTAAAAAAACTGAAATGGCTAAATTTTACCTTCGATAATGTCACACAATATGGTTTGCGCGAAAGTAACTCCGAGTCCGGAAGGCTTGGCTTTCCAGTAATATAAACGACAGCACGGCGCCAGCACCACACCGTACTACGTATTCGTAGAATGTATACCACAGATTAATACGTATACGTATGTACCAAGTACGTACCTTTTACCACATACCACCTCTCAGTGAGAGGCTAGAGCAAAGAGTAGTATAGTATTTGGTAGTATAATAGGGTGTATCCAAAGAGTATATAACCACTGTATCTACATGGTATCTATAGTTGGTCAAGCAAATCTTGTCAGTAGAAAAAGGCGCCAAATTTAAAAAATGTAGGAGCGAAGGGTTATCGTCCCATAGAAAATTTGTATTTCGCGCCTTTTTCTACTGACAAGATTTGCTTGACCAACTATACCTATGCATATAAAGCCCCCCACGCAGTTCTACAATGCAGTCCGCCTAAATATTATTATAATGAGCTCGCTCCAGACTACGCGGCGCGAAGCCGCGAACGCGAGTGTGGAGTCGATTTCGCTGCTTAGCGAACTAGACTCCACACTCGCGTTCGCTCTCGCGGCTTCACGCCGCGATTCGCGCACAAGTGTGGAGGGGCCTATATATTCATTATCCATTAGCATTTCAATTATGTTTATTTCTAGCGAAGATATCGAAGCTTCGATTAATCGCTATTCCGTTCCGCTGTGTAGCGCTTATCGCGGGCGAGACAGTTCCAACAGCCTCGTGCACTAGTATTATAGCGTACCACACCATCGCACCGCACCCATAAGTAAGAGCGAGAAAGAGATATCGCTTTCTTGCTCTTACTTATGGATGCGTCGCACAATGACCTTGGTGCGGTGCGACGGTGTGTTACACTTTAGAGTCGCCTGCTTGCGCCTTCTGGAAGCATTGGGAGTTGGGAAAATGTACATATGGGATCCAGAGGCTTAGTTTATAAGTTAGTTAAGGTTTAACTAACATAGGCTTAAGGGAATGTACACTAACACTATGGACATGGTCTGAAATAAAATATTTTGAATTGAATTGATATACATAACATGATTAAAATCGACTTTTCCCATCCGTACAAGCGCACGCATACACAACCTTGTAAACATTAATTAAAAACGGCGACTTGATTTGAAGTTCATCTTGTGAACAGTATGGTTATCCTTTTTTGACAAATGGCATTTTTACAAGAGCGAGGAGAGCGGTGATACTAGTTGCTGCGCCGTCAAAGACAACTTTGGGGCCATGGAGACTATATAAAGGAGCCAAATCTCTATGTATGAAAAGTGTCCATCAAAAAACAGTAATTAGGCGGCGCCACCATACACCGAAATACTACCAAAAATAACCTACGTAATTTGGTCGGGTTATTTGTTGCCTTATATCAAAGATAGATATAACTCCGTAATAGATGGATACAGTCTAAGGAAAAAACGTGCCTCGAAAATCACGAAAATTTGATTCTCGATCAGATGGCGCCACTAGTTTTGGCCTACACTCGTATAGAGGGCGTTGACTGTTTCGTTTGTTATTTATAATTTTAACGCATACCAGTGAAAGAACATGGGTCAAAATCATATAAAAATAATTAATGCAAATAAAAAAATCATTTATCCATATTTAAATACATTTTATCTTATTTTTATAAATATTTATTTTTAGTTTCAAAGTGTGTCGACAGATGGCAGTGAATTTACTGGGGTTACAAAATTTACTATGACAGTACCGCTCTAGTATAAGTTACTCTATGCTTATATGGTTCATGTTATACTCATGTCCCAGAGCCATAGACCTAGCATTACATAGACCAGCTATACGCGTGCGCCCGTAAGGGATAGACATAGATGACGTCATAAACGTGGGGATACCATATTGGTAAAAATTACCCCAATATTTGATATCACGTTGGGGCGATTACCCTGGAGGCAAAGTTAGCTTGTTTGACGGTATTAAAAAATTGTTAAATAAAATGTCAATGGGCCGTCCTTTTTAGGCGTATAAACAATGAAATACCTCCTATAATTCGTGCAGGTGGTACAAAACTAAACATGTTTAGTAAATAAAACGTAAAATAAAATGTATTATGGGTTTTAATTTAAAGTATGGGTTTTAATTTAAAGAAATCACAAATCGCAATCACACCAATTAATGTACACCACATTTAATCTTCACAACATTTGTTTATTTATTTTTGGAATTAGAAGTACGAAAAAACTTCGAGGTCAAAATTACCCATAAAATTATGATATTTTCATCTGGTATCCCTAACATGATTGTTATGCAGCTAAATTAAGAAGAAGTTTAAAAATGGCTGAACTTAGATTCCTACCTACCTACGTAATTTGGGCGGATAATTTTACAAATAATGTTTTGTTAATTTGCGTAAATAATTGTGATATTTTTATTGAAATCGTTTGATTCTACATTGCTTTGAGTGTAACGTAATTTTACGATGTTATTCTCACATATTGCGTTAAGAGGAAGGTGTAAAATACCGTACTTACGTGTGAACATGAATCTAGTATAACTGGATCGGTCATGAGGAGTGGGGGAAAATGACCGAACGGGATAGTCTTATGTATCTTTCAGTAGGAGTAGCAGAGAAAGCGCTGTTATTGTTTGTCCTTGTCATAGTTTCACTTTTCCACCGCTGCCACAACCGAGGTTGTGGCAAACAAATAAGTACGTGACATGTCATGTTTGTTCGTTGCTTGTTTAATTATCGTTGTTTTGTATGAAATTGTGCTTTCTCTTATGAAATATAGTGATGGTTAGCGTTTTGAATGCTTGAACTTTGATAAAATACTGGTGAATTGTTCTGTAATCGGCTGTAATAGCCGCTCTGAGCAAAAATATGAGATCATAATCTTTCACACGTAAGTACGGTATTTTACACCTTCCTCTTAACGCAATATGTGAGAATAACATCGTAAACTTACGTTACACTCAAAGCAATGTAGAATCAAACGATTTCAATAAAAATATCACAATTATTTACGCAAATTAACAAAGCATTATTTGTAAAATTATCCGCCCAAATTACGTAGGTAGGTAGGAATCTGAGTTCAGCCATTTTTAAACTTCTTCTTAATTTAGCTGCATAACAATCATGTTAGGGATACCAGATGAAAATATCATAATTTTATGGGTAATTTTGACCTCGAAGTTTTTTCGTACTTCTAATTCCAAAAATAAATAAACAAATGTTGTGAAGATTAAATGTGGTGTACATTAATTGGTGTGATTGCGATTTGTGATTTCTTTAAATTAAAACCCATAATACATTTTATTTTACGTTTTATTTACTAAACATGTTTAGTTTTGTACCACCTGCGCGAATTATAGGAGGTATTTCATTGTTTATACGCCTAAAAAGGACGGCCCATTGACATTTTATTTAACAATCTTTAATACCGTCAAACAAGCTAACTTTGCCTCCAGGGTAATCGCCCCAACGTGATATCAAATATTGGGGTAATTTTTACCAATATGGTATCCCCACGTTTATGACGTCATCTATGTCTATCCCTTACAGGCGCACGCGTATAGCTGGTCTATGCGTGTAAAAGATTATGATCTCATATTTTTGCTCAGACGGCTATTACAGCCGATTACAGAACAATTCACCAGTATTTTATCAAAGTTCAAGCATTCAAAACGCTAACCATCACTATATTTCATAAGAGAAAGCACAATTTCATACAAAACAACGATAATTAAACAAGCAACGAACAAACATGACATGTCACGTACTTATTTGTTTGCCACAACCTCGGTTGTGGCAGCGGTGGAAAAGTGAAACTATGACAAGGACAAACAATAACAGCGCTTTCTCTGCTACTCCTACTGAAAGATACATAAGACTATCCCGTTCGGTCATTTTCCCCCCACTCCTCATGACCGATCCAGTTATACTAGATTCATGCCCAGAGCCTAACTAGCGCCACCGGAGAGATTAGGAACTATTATTTAAAGCTGAAAGCGGTCACTTTTGCAACAATTCTGCCATAAGAGATTGGCATCCTTTCTATACCATCCATAATTCCGTCAATGAAGTCTAATTTCATGTCATATCGTTGTGCCATCCTAGCGCCACCGGACAGATTTCGAACTATTATTTACAGCTAACTGCTGTACACTTTTACGCTTTTTGATACATGAAGATTCGTTTCCTTAACTCTACATTCCATAACTCTGCTTACGCTACTGTCATCTCTACGAAGTGTCATCCATTGAGAAAAAAAAATGAAGTGTCAGTACATATACTATTATACTCTTTGGTGTCAGTCCACTCAGTCTGAATCCGAATTCCGAAATATTTCGAGTTATTCATCATCATCATTGATTGTCTTACCCATAGTATATACAAGTAGTTAATCAATCATACCACTTGTTTCATGTCTGCTATTTTGCTATACATGAAGATTTCGGAGTGTCTTTTAATTAATAAAAAACTCGTGTATCCCAACTAGGGGATCCCCTATAAGTGTTTTTTTCTAAATATCGAGATGTTTTCAAGAGTAGTTGAAAATGTGTTGTTATATCGTTCTGCTTGTAAATGTGTTCAAATTAAGCATTTTAGCAGTTTAATACAAACAAGATATAAGGTGCCTAATGACTCTGAAACAGAACCAAGTGCTTTAGAAAAGGCTTCACAAGATTTGTCTGAATTTACTCCATACTATCCAAAGTCTTTTAACCTAGCCGCATATGTAAATAGTTCTGAAACATTACAGAAATTAATTCAATTAAATGTCAATCTAAGCAAAATTGAAACAAAACCTTACCACGCAGAACAGCTTCTTAAATTAGACTTTGATAGGAATATCAAAGAACACCTCTTATTCCTTAAAGATTTTGTTAATTTCGAAGAGCTGGGAAGCTTTATTACGAAGAATTCACTTATTCTTAGTGAGCCTTTAGAAGACCTTAAAATAAGGATAAATTACTTACAATCCAAATGTTTTTCGGAGGATCAAATAAAGCAAATTATCACAAGAAACCCATTTTGGCTTATGTTCACGTAAGTACTGGAAAAATATTTACTGTAAATATAAAATTATATTGCTAGCATGATCTAAACAATGTTTAATGGATTTTCACAGGACAACAAGAATAGACAGAAGATTAGGATTTTATCAAGACAAATTTTTATTACATGGTAAGGAAGTGAGATTGCTGGCATCCAAGCAGCCAAAACTGATTACCTATAGTCTTCACAATGTTAGGACTAATATGTTTGCCTTGAAAGAGGAGATGGGTTTTGAACAACATGAACTAAAGCAATTACTCTTAAAGAAACCAAGACTTTATATGATCAGTAAGTATAAAACCTCTACTAAATTTTTGGCTTTAATATATTAAACTTAACTGACATGGAACAGTCCATGTTGATCGATAGTTTCTACCTAGACAAAATTAATTAATTGGTGTGAACCCTTATTAGATCACTTGTCTTATCCATTAGTAGTTGAGTTATACACTTAGATTCTAGGCAAGTGGACAGGGTTTTTTTTAGTCTAGGTAAAATCTAGACTGTGTCCTTTAAAATAACATTTTTCAATTAAAATTAATTGTTCATAGTTTCAGAGAAAATTGTGGTTTCAATAAAAATGTTTGGTCAGCCTTAGCTGATAAAAATTTAAAAGTATGATTAACCAACACTAGGCCCTCTGCTTGGAGTGCTTCACATATGCTGAGATTTGAGACCATTGCCCAATCATTTGTGTAAAAATTTCTAATTAAATTGCACCTATTTTAGTATTTAAGTTTTATATTTTTACTTAGTTCTTAAGGATTTTTTTTGTGGCAATAAATATTTTTCTGATTCTGATTAAAAATATCAAACCAATGAAAGTAGACAACTTTTTTAAGTATTAACCTCTAATAATTGTAAATTCCACATTTTAAGTATTTATGAATCTTACAAGTAAAAATTTTAACTTATTTAATATTGTTTCAGGTCAAAAGACACTTCTAGAAAGATTTAATTACATACACAACACAATGCAAATATCTCACAAAAGGATATTAGATGAGCCAGCGGTACTGCTAAGTAGGAACTTTAGAATCAAGCAGCGTCATCTATTCTTACAGAAACTTGGAAGAGCTCAGTATGACCCAAAAAAAGAAAACTATGTTCCAATTATAAAACTGGCTGAAGGTTCCGATACAGAGTTTTGTAAACAGGAAGCAAAATGCAATGTTTTAGATTATAATTTATTTCTTAAAACATTATAAAATACATAGTTTAACCAGTTTTCCCTAGTAATATCTTGTTTTGAAATGCATTTACTGAATGGTACAAAAGTGTATCAAATATTCCTGCCACAGTAAACACTCCTCCAACTATTGCACAGATGTTAGTTGCAAAATGACCAATAGACCTGAAAAAAAAAAACATGTTAAATTCTTATTACAATTACTGTCATATAAATAAAACTATTAAATATGCAAGAACAATCTGTTGTATTAATCACCTTTCTTTTTCTGTATATTTGACCATCAATGGTGACAGTTCATAAGTGAAAAATGCTCCCGGCATTCCAGATTCTGAATGCACTTGACTAGACTTCTGGTGTCTAGTCACTGAAAACTGATTGGTGTACAAAACTGTACCATCTAATTTTACATATACTGTTGGAACAATTTTTATGTAATATTGGAACATCACAGCACCTGAAATAAAAATACATCTTGTACTTTCAAATATGCAGGTAAAAAAATATACCTATATCCACCCTATATTATATCTACAGGCTCTCCAGTACACAATGGCCCATGATGGTCCGCGACAAGCCATCGCCATTGGTATACAATGGCGGACGATTGGCCATCGTGGTGCGCAATTGGGAAATTGTCGGTTTTATTGGCACACTTCAAATGAATTGTGGCGTTCACACAGTCGCCCACCATTTCACTTTGTTTCAGTCGTTTGTTTTGCACCATTTTTGACCGAGCGTTAAGCCCCATTCGCACGAGAGCTTAAAAAACATTGCGTGTGTGACGCACCCATAAGTAAGAGCGAGAGAGATATAGCTAATAAATACACATGTTTCCATTTGTGTCATTCAAACGCTTTTTTAACGCGCGTTGAAAAAGCGCTTGTGAGAATGAGGCCTGAGCCTAACACGAGCGCTTTTTTAACGCGCGTTAAATAAACGCTTGAATCTGCCCGATTTAAAGACCAAGGCTTAAGTTGAAAAAAAAAAGCGCTACCGCCATCGTCTGAATAAATACACATGTTTCCATTTGTCATTCAAACGCTTTTTTAACGCAGGCAGAAAGGAAAAGTGAGACTATGACAAGGACAAACATTAATAGTGCTTTCTCTGCTACTCCTATCGAAAGTTCCATAACAGCATCTCGTTCGGTTAAATGGGGGAGGGGCCCATTTCCTCTCTATATTATTGTACCTCTATGACTAGGGCCTTACCATTTCGTCGGATACTTTCTGTTGAGATACAGAGAAAAGTATACATTATTTCCCTAGCTGTCTAGGTCAGACGATAAACACATTACCCTCCTTTGCGTGACAGACTATGTGCGTGAATCGCGGCGCTACTTCGCGGAGAACGCACAAGAGAAATGAATGAAACCATGAATCTAGTATAACTGGATCGGGCATGAGGGGTGGGGGAAATGACCGAACGGGATAGTCTTATCTATCTTTCTTTTATTCCCCACCGTAAATTTGTATGGTTTATGGTGGGCTACAAATCTAATCGACCAATCATATTGTCGCATTGCGTATGTTCCGTCCCTCACGGGCGCACGCGTATAGCTCATCTATGTGATGCTAGGTCTATGAATGAAACCGAAGAATGTGCGTATTACCGTGCGTAACTTTTTAGGGTTCCGTACCCAAAGGGTAAATAAGGGACCCTATTACTAAGACTCCGCTGTCCGTCTGTTTGTCTGTCACCAGGCTATATCTCATGAACCGTGATAGCTAGACAGTTGAAATTTCTGATGATGTATTTCTGTTGCCGCTATAACAACAAATACTAAAAAGTACGGAACCCTCGGTGCGCGAGTCCGACTCGCACTTGGCCGGTTTTTTTTAGATGGCAACACAAATATGGCATGTAAAAAAAACCGGCTGTCACTGTCAGTCTGTTACTTGTCAAATGAATTGATTAGAAAATCATTTTATAAGAGATTATATTATTTCTGAATAAAACTGATATTTGATATTCCGGCATATAAAACTCATTAACGATGCCTGCTGTACCCGGGGGCATGTATGGGCACCAAGGGCCTTCATGTTTCGACAAAATGAAAATGGGTTTCATGATCGGATTTTGCGTTGGTATGGCTAGCGGCGGACTCTTTGGTGGATTTACAGCGTTAAGGTTAGAAATTTGTATTTACACAATTTGCAGTTACAATCGATCTCTGAACATAAAATAAAGTTTAGTGTTTGTAGGTTAGTCTGTACTTGAAAATGGTATGTTCTGTATTCAGTATGATTATTTTACATTTGTAGGTATGGTGCAAGAGGGCGAGAATTAGTGCACTCAGTGGGAAAAGTAATGCTGCAAGGAGGCGGAACATTTGGTACATTTATGGCTATTGGAACTGGAATTCGCTGTTGATTCCAAGAACATCTTAGTGTATACTGTAGTTACATAATTATTGTTATATTTGTTTTAATACATAACTAGAATAAGACTTCTTTTTTATTAATTTCAACTTGGATTTTTAGTCACTTGTAATCATCACAAAGATACTTTTCTGGCAGGACCTTCTGATCTTATGTTATCTATACTGTTTAGGTACAGCTTTTTAATGCAACATGTCATGTTGAAATTCAATAAACACCAATATAAGCAATTTATTAATGTTTAACATACTAAAGAATGTTGAAAGTTTTGCTTGCTTTAACCTTTTTCGACCCCGTGTCAAACACAAAAGCTGTTATCCAGACGCCACATCACTGAAGTGTCAAAACTGAAATTGAACTTTATGCATATGCATGTAGGTCTATGTTGCTCTGTGGTTGTTGACCGATTAATCAGTCTTTGGTGTTGAACCTATGGTGCATATATATCGGTCATTGGCATCCAAAAGGTTAAAGTAGTAGAATGAAATAAAAGGTTCCTGCCAGATTTAATATTTTACAATGGTTATAACACCTTGCTGCAATTTTGAAGATAATAATAACAATCAAATTGGATTTTACTATTTTAACCTAAGGCCCAGCCAGACATATGAAACATTTGCCACTAAAATTTGAACCTATAGTGTAAGAAATAGAGTTGATTTTGCCTTGTTGGAAAATTGAAAGAAACAGCAAAAGCGACTGTTCCACTGGTGGGGACCTGAGCTGGAGAGACTCAGGCGCAAGATGAGGAGGCAACTCAACAGAGCTATGAACACTGGCGCCGACGAGGACTGGGATAACTACAAGTCCACCAAGGCCGCGTACAAAAAACGTCTCAGGTACAGAAGCACAAACTCATGGCGCAAGTTCTGTACTGACATTGAGACCACCATGCAAGCTAACAGGGTAAGGAAGGTCCTCTCCACCAACTCGACTATTACCTTAGGATCCCTGCGTAAGCCAGACAACTCTCTCACCAACTCACCGGAGGAAGCAGAGCGGGTCCTGGTGCAAACACACTTCCCGGACTGCGCTATATCGCACCCAGTGAGTCTGGGGGAAGAGGAGACTACTCCGACAGAGGACGAGTGGCTACAGACACACGAGGTAATCAGCCTACAGCGCACGCAGTGGGCCATAAACAGCTTTGACTCCTTCAAGTCTTCAGGAACGGACGGGATCTTCCCTGCGCTACTCAAATGGGGCGGGAAGCATCTCACCCTGAAGCTGACCATCGTTCTGCGCGCCTGCCTGGCTCACAGGTATGTGCCGAAAAGATGGAGAGAGGTCAAAGTGATCTTCATACCGAAACCAGGTAAAGGCGACTACTCGGATCCTAAATCGTTTAGGCCCATCAGCCTGACCTCCTTCATGCTGAAAACCTTGGAGAGGTTGTGCGACAGGTATCTGAGGGAGAGGGTGCTAAGTAATGTGCCCCTACATCCCAACCAACATGCCTACAGCCCTGGCAAATCTACAGAGTCGGCACTTCATGCAGTGGTAAGCAAAATCGAGGTGGCGATCAAAAGCAGGTCCATGTGCTTAGGAACCTTTATTGATATAGAGGGAGCTTTCGACAGGACCAGGTTCAGCAGCATAACAGCAGCACTGGTAAGGCACGGTGCGAATGCAGTTATGACCAAATGGATAAACAACATGTTGAGCCAGAGAGTCATCAAACTCGGGACAGGTGAGACACAACAGGCACTAGTGGCAAAGGGATGCCCCCAAGGCGGAGTCCTATCACCACTTCTATGGAACCTAGTGGTGAACGACCTGATCACTACACTAAACAACAATCACTACTACACGATCGGCTATGCCGACGACATAGTGATACTAACGAGCGGCAATCATTCAGGTACGGTGTGCGAGGTTACCCGCTCTGCACTAGCCATCGTGGAGCGCTGGTGCATTAACAACGAACTCACAGTCAACCCACGCAAGACGGAGCTGGTTATGTTCACCAACAAACGCAATTTGGGAAACTACCGCCTTCCCAAACTGTTCAATACAGAACTCCAACTATCTGCAGAGGTAAGGTATTTAGGGGTAATACTCGACAGCAAACTAAATTGGAGCAATCACTTAAACAGCAAAATTGACAAAGCTACAATCGCATTCTGGCAATGTCGTAGAATGGTTGGTAAAACCTGGGGACTAACTCCCAGGATAATTCTATGGCTCTACCAGGCAATCATACGACCAATAATAAGCTACGGCGCGACAGTATGGTGGCCACGCACCAAACTATCCACAGTGGAAGCTAGACTACAACGACTCCAGAGGCTGGCCTGTATGGCGGCCACGGGCTGCATGAGAACAACACCAACTGCGGCCCTGGAAGCCCTACTGGGCCTGCCGCCGCTGCACCTCTTTATACAACAGGAAGCGCTAGCTGCGGCGGTACGTCTCAAAAAATCTAATCTCTGGAGACCGCCTAGGGTGCCACACACCGAGATCCTCTACGAGGCCATAGGTAAGGAACCACTAATTGAGGCGGTGACTGACAGGATACCCAGGCAATTCGTCTTCGACAAAAAGTACAAAATACAATTACACGAAGAACCCCATGAAGGACTCAACCCAAGGGAGCTGAGAATCTTCACGGATGGATCAAAGACAAGGTCAGGCACTGGCGCTGGGGCATTCTCAGAGGACCTAAACATACACATCTCGACACCACTTGGTGCACATAACACAGTCTTCCAGGCAGAATGTATGGGCATCATAATGGCAGCACACGCAATCGTCTCAAGGAAAGTACTGGACTACCCCATCCGCATACTCTCCGATAGTCGATCGGTATTACAAGCCCTGCAAAGTTATACTTTGACCTCAGGGCTAATCTACGAATGCCACAAAGCTCTATCAGAGGTATGTACCACCAATAGCGTAACTCTGCAGTGGATTAAAGGACACAGCAACTCGCGAGGTAACGATGCTGCCGACATATTAGCAAGAGGAGGCTCGGAACTGAAGGTGGCAGGACCGGAGCCAATCCTACCTCTGCCATATGCCTGGCTCCGGAACATGCTGCGACACAACACCAAGGTAAAACACCAACAGTATTGGACTAACCTAGGTACCTGCAGACAGGCGAAGGAAGCCCTCCCGACGATCAACCCAGGTCTGTCACGGAGGCTGCGACTGCTGAAGAGGCCACAACTCCGGCTACTAACTGGAGCCATAACTGGCCACGCCTCACTAAACAAACACTTACTAACCATGCGTGTTACAGATAGCCCCCTTTGCAGGGCATGCATGGAGGCAGAAGAGACAGCCGCCCACGTCATCCTCGAATGTCCAGGGGTGGCAGAATACCGGGCACAATACCTCGGTTCGCCGGGGTCTCTCCCAGAAGTCGTCGGCAACATCAAGGGTCTGCTAGGCTTCTTGGAGGAGTTGGGTTGGCAGGAGTAGTGCCGGCAACCCATCACGCAAAATAGGCGCATCGTAAGACGTCGAGTTGCGGAAACCTAGCCCGCGAACACCTATAACCTATAACCTATAACACCTTGCTGCAATTTTGAAGATAATAATAACAATCAAATTGGATTTTACTATTTTAACCTAAGGCCCAGCCAGACATATGAAACATTTGCCACTAAAATTTGAACCTATAGTGTAAGAAATAGAGTTGATTTTGCCTTGTTGGAAAATTGAAAGAAACAGCAAAAGCGACTGTTCCAATTGAATAGGATTTAAATTTCATCAAAGTGAAGAGGTACTATAGGTAGGACCTTGGGCCTTAGGAAGTTAACCCTTAGGTGCATGAAGTATCAATGTTGCTACTTAAACAAGACAAGTGCTAACCAAGTTCTCTTGAAATTAGAGGTTTTATGACAGTTGCTTTAGTATGAGTATTGATACTTCATGCCTCTAAAGATTAAAGGGAAAAAAGAGATAAATAATTGTTCTTCAGGATAATATGATGCAGGTATAACTTTTATCAATAGTTACAGATACACAAAAATAATTCAGCAATTGATTATTACAAACTTTCTTGTAATACAGTAAAGAAAGACTTATGTAACAATGTATCTGAGGGGCCTTGACATTAGTGTGTCAATTTACACTTGGTGCCTATGTAAATTATGTAGTCACTAGGTAGTAGGTTAGGTACTCTATAATATACATCATTTAGTTTTCCTAATTGCATCATATTCATTATTTGTTTGTACAGACACTGTGGTGGCTAGCAAACAAATAAATATTTGAAGCCAGACTACTAGGACTTTGGGTTAAAACCTTGTTTTATTGTGTTGGATCTCTATCAATAGTGATTATAATTCATATGCTTACCTTCCTTTGCCAAACCTATGACACCATCTAATGGGGCAGTATTAGCACTTTTAATATCTGTCCCAAAAGAGAGATGTTGAATGATGTGGGTTGTATTGAACACTGAAGATGAATATGGTTGTACATCATGGACATGGACATGATTGATTGTGAAACTTTTTCCTGGAGCTATGTGAAAACTCCCACCAACCTAGAAAAAAAAAGCAATATATAAAATTCGGTAGGTATTTTAGATTTCAGATAGACATAACATAAAGTATATTGACAGATGTGCGTGTGCATTTTGCTACATAGCAATATCTTGCTCACACTGGTGCGGTATGCGGATACGTATCAGTTTGATAACCGCACAATGATAAACACTTAAAGCTCGACGCAGATGGCGCTGCGATCGTTTATAAAAACATGTTTTTAGAAATGCCAAATCTAGTATAGACTACTTTTGTTTGCTTCTAAGAGAGATGGAACAATTATACTTAATCTGTGGGTTTTTAATCTCATAGCAAAATATATTTTTTATGCTGCTGCATTTTACCCGTTTTTTTAAATTTATTCTGTAGGTATAGGTATAATTTTACAGTGCTAAGATTAAGAACATACCCTGTTTACTTCCATGTAGCCATAAATCTGACACCCTTCTTTGAGAGCCATATTGGTTTTTTCAACGGATTCATCATCTTTACATTGCTCAATAGTAGATAAATCTGGCAAAGCCCATCTTCTTAACTTATACGCTTCTTTAACATCATCACAGGTGTTGCAGCATCTGAAAATAGATTATTTAATGAGCTTGAGCTGACAATAAATGTCAAAACAGCTTAATTTTAATAAAGCTTTGTATTTTTGTAATGCACGTAATAAATTAGTTTGGTGCTCGGGTCTCACCTCAAATAACCTTTTAAATAGGCAGCAATACGCCTACCAGGCGGGCCGGTCAACGAGGGATGCGGCCCGCGATGTGTTCACCCGGGTGATGACGCACCTCGAGGGCGGGCGGCAGGTAGCAGCGATATTCTGCGACCTGTCGCGCGCCTTCGAAATGATCGATCATGCCCTGCTCTTAAAAAAGCTAAATCGCTACGGCTTCGAAGGACATTTTTTGAGCACAATTGCGTCATTCTTGTCTAATCGACAGCAGAGTACTTCCGTTCTTGGTGCAAAATCAAATCTCGAGCCCATCGGGGGTTGTTCTGTCCCCCAGGGATCCATAATGGGGAATAACCTTTTTTTAACGTTAGTTAATGACATAACAACTGCATGTTCGGAACCTGAATACATTATGTTTGCTGACGATACATGCATAATAATTAACGCAGAGAATTTTAATAATTTAAAAGTAAAAGCGAACGAAGTTATGCATAAGATTGCCCAATGGTTCCTATCTAACGGCATGCAACTGAACATTGACAAAACTAACATTATGCACTTCCAACTGCGTAAAAGTAACGAATGTCAATTTAATATTGTTATAAATGATATTAACTTACCTCAAGTTGATCAGGTGAAATATCTAGGCTTCACGATGGATTCAGGTTTGACATGGTCACCCCATATAGACGCAGTTTGCGACAAGTTAGCATCTGCCTGTTTTGCTTTATCCAGACTGGCACCCACCCTGACACCTGACAACCTCAGAACTGCCTATTTCGGGTACTTTCACTCAATTTTAACCCAAGGTGTCGAACTATGGGGTACGTCAGCAGACTGTGACAGACCGTTTAAACTACAGAAGCGTGCTCTTAGAATTATATCTGGTAAGCCCTACGATCATCCAGCCCAAGCATTATTTAAGCAGCATAAAATTCTAACTCTGCCTTGTATCTTCATATTGATGGCCTGCCAACACGTGAGGTCTAATCTTAAACAATACCCAACGCGCGGTCAGTGTCATGGTAGAAATACCCGTGGTGCACACCTGCTACTTGTCCCGCACCGCAGACTCGCTAAAGCTCGAAAGTCACTCGCTGTCCTAGGTGTCAAGATCTATAATACCCTACCTAGTGACATAATTACCTCGGCGAGCGATAAAATATTTTACAATAAGATTAAAAAAATGTTGCTTGACCTGTGTTGCTACAGTGTAAATGAATTTATTTTAAGGAAGTGTAATAAGCCCTGACATTAGATAAAAAACTGAGATATAGATATAATAATTGTATTAACGAATAATAAATATAATAATTGTAATAATGAACTTTATCAATAGAACTACGAACACAAATTGTATATTGTAACGTAGTATAAATTTATTATAATTATATGGTTGACATTGTATATTATAGTATGGCTGAATTGACGTGTAAAATTTGTACAATTTTATCAATAAATGTATCTTATCTTATCTATCGTTTCCCATATAGTTTTAAGTCATAATGTATTGTTTGTCCACATTTTCTTTAGTCATAATTTGGTTTTTCTCAGAAATGCGTAACTTTTTAGGATTGCCATAAAACATACCTAACCTATCTACTTATTACATGGTCATATTTCTGGTGCTCATGTGGATGCAGAATACATACATACCTGCATGAAAATACTAACCATTAAAAATCAGATCAATATTAGGATAAAGTCATTATAAAACATGGATATACAATCCATGACAATAAAAGATTGAGTGCCGGGAACTCGCTCGGCGGGTTCTCTGTTTGTAGTCGCTTTCCTCTACAAAGCGGAAATTCCACCCACTATTATGGACCCTAGCAGTGGACCAACTTCTTGCAATTATGTCAGGCCATGACTATGACACACAGGGATATGCCGACGACCTGGTAGTCATTGTCAAAGGCCCTTGCCTCCACACGATTTCCAACCTAATGCAAGGAGCTCTAAACACTATATTCAAATGGTGTAGAGAAAATGACTTGTCCATTAATCCGAGCAAGACTGTAATAGTACCATTCACAAGGAAACGAAAGCTGGAAAAGCTTACACAACCAAGACTTAATGGACAAATAATACCGTTCTCAGAAGAGGTCAAGTATCTAGGGGTCACTTTCGACCAAAAGTTAACTTGGAACCCTCACTTGAGAAATATTATACAAAAAGCAAAAATGGCCATGTGGTCATGCTGTCGAATGGCAGGAGCAAGATGGGGCATAAGACCCCAAATTGCTATGTGGTTGTACACAGCGGTAGTGAGGCCCATTATCACCTATGCCTCCGCAGTCTGGTGTAACAAAACCAGCCAAAAGACGGCGATAGATACTCTAAATAGCCTGCAACGCACGGCTTGTTTAACCGCAACAGGCGCCTTCTCCTCGACACCGGGAGCGGCCCTAGACGCACTGCTGGACATTACACCACTCCACCTGCACGTGCAAAAGGAGGCCAAGCAGTGCGTCTACAGAATATGCACGCTAAACAGGCCAAAATGGCGCTCTCAAGCACTAACCAAACTAAAGGCCTGGGTTTTTGCAAATAGAACCCTTAGCATGCCCACTGATGACACGCACACCGAATGTCATTTTACCAAACTGTACACAGTAGAAATCCCTCCTAGAGACAAATGGACCAACGACCAAATGTACGTCGAAGAGGGAAGCCATATTTGGTACACGGATGGTTCCAAGAAAGGCAATGATGTAGGATGTGGGATCTATGGTGAGAGACCTAAGCTCAGAGCTAGCGTCAGCATGGGCACACAGGCATCAATCTTCCAGGCAGAAGTCTTCGCCATCAACAAATGTGCGGAGCTTAACCTGGATAGAAACCTAAGACACCATCATATCTACATCAACTCAGACAGCCAGGCTGCTCTGCTGGCACTAGATTCCCTCGAGTCAAACTCAAAACTAGTCCAGAACTGTAAAACAAACCTAAATGCACTGGCTAACTCCAACAAAGTCATACTTAGATGGGTACCAGGGCACTCCGACATTAACGGAAACGAAGAAGCGGACGAACTTGCTAGAAAGGGCGCAGACACACCCCTGGTCGGCCCAGAACCGTTCTGTGGAATCACAAAACGGGATGCATACTCTCTGCTCAGCAACATAGAAAAAACGAGAGCAATCGATTGGTGGAAGTTCGTCAAAGGACAAGAACACTCGAAAGCTCTAATCAAAGGGTTCAACGGCAAAACTGCTAAGGAGCTTCTAAGGCTCAAAAGATATAAAACCTGCGCAGTGACTAGAATATTGACTGGACACTGTAAGTTGAACAAACACATGTTCCGAATTGGGAAGAAACAGGATGCGACATGCAGGTTCTGCCAGGAATCAGAGGAGACTGCAATGCACATTCTCTGTTCCTGTGGACCACTAATGTCAAAAAGAAGTATCCACTTAGGGCGGCACATACTGCAACCCTATGAGGTACAGAACATTACGGCCCAAAGAATCTGGAATTTTCTGGACTCAACGGGCATTAGTAACGAACTTTAAAGGGCCGTCACAATAGATCACTGCTTGGTCGACGTGACACTCACAGGCCCACAACACCCCAACAATAAATAATAATACAAAGCGGAAAAATGCCGGTACCGGCTACGAGCGTAGCGCTACGAAAACATTGACAGTGAATGTGTTAACTTAAAATAATTGAACGAAAAAAGTAAAACAAAGGGACATAGCTGTAATGAATACCTCAGACATGTTGGTTATTGCATGTTTTGACCCAAGGTAAATAGTTACTTACTGATTTTCCTTTAACTCAGCTCCATAGCAACTTCCACAAGTCACTATGGCCACTTTCGAGACATTTTTCTTTACCTGGAAAAAAATATAGAAACACATAGGAACCTATTCAAGAATAGTTACACGCACAAGCAATGAAAATGGCCCAAACATGATCTTTTTCATTGTTGCTGAGTGTAGTTCTAGGTGCCCTGGTATGAGTTACTAGAGTTTCAGATAATCCTAAAATTAATAATATACCCGTGATACAGGCTTTTAGGAAAAGTTAATTTTACATTGATTGTCATTGAGGCACTATTGCAAAAAAAGACACAAAAATAATTAAAATAAAGACATAAAAGCCTTAACTTATTAATTTCATTCAAATCTATTATTGTATTGCTGTTATTCAGTTAAAAGCCAATTTTCAAATTTATATGTATAAATTATACAGGGTGGCTAAAAAATAAGTGCATTCTCATTTTTTGGGACTATACTGAGCAACTTTTACTATGGGACCAACCACGAAAATCGCGCAAAAAAAATTTACCTTCCATAGAAAATGGTCCAGCCAAAATGTATGAAACAGCCAGAAATTTTTTTCGCGATTTCGGGGTTGATCGCATAGTAAAAGTTGCTCATTATAATCCCAAAACCTCCCTGGCAACGGGAATGCACTTATTTTTTAGTCACCGTGTATAACACATTCTAAAACACGTACAGCACTTGTGGAAGATATGAATTCTTCTTTCTGTGGCTCTTCTATGGGTGTTCCATTTAAATCCAGTCTTCTCTTGTGTATGTTGTGATCCATCTGCAGGTGTTGCTCACCAGAAGAATCCATTGCATCCAGAACTAAATCTAAAATGTGCATTTGAAAGATGTTAAATAATACTTGTTTGGAGTTTTGGAGCTTCAATAAGATGCATCCCAAGTGTTGTAGCAGTCAAATGTAAATGCTAACATCTTAAGTTTCTAATTTGATTGATATTCAGTATTCAGTCATTGATAGCCTTCATAGGTAACACATCAGGACAAAAAAAAATAGCTTTGCTTGCTTAAACATTATCTTGGCTTGGCCATATCTGGCTTCCCCAAATTTTATACATTAGGACCTATGACAGCAGAACCGGGCATGTTAATTATTAACAATTAACACACAAATTTGTCTCTGCCAGGCACAGATGGGAATAGGTGTTTTCATATCAATCATTCCAATTTGTCCCAGCCTCATGTATGGCAGCAGTGACGTGGGGCAGGGACAAATGGGAAAACACCACAAATTGTGTCCCTTTTGTATGGGAAACTATTAGCAAAGCTATTAGGATAACACCAAATGTGTTAATAGAGATAGGTTTTAGAGACAGCTTTTGGGTGTTTTGTATGCTTATTGATTTACTTGCACAATGTGAGTAGGTTTTAAGTTTTAAAGAAAATGCATTTTAAAATAAATTGATCAATGTATACTTACAGCTGCATGAAATGGAGGGAACAACAATGTCCAAGTTAATTCTCAACTTATGGCCCCTTGAAGTATCTACGAATAGCTCTTCCGACACATTTGGCGACATATACGTGTGCAACTCGGACAGGAAGAGAAGAATCATTACAAGAGCGCCGGTAACAGTTACTACAAAGAAAAACCACGTCACTTAAATAATCGAAGGTAAGTTATAAAATTAAAATTGTTTAAACAATTACTTGCGGCTCCCGTTGCAGTTTTGACTCTGAAGTCTTCTAATGTTTTTGCGTAAGCATCAAGTTGTTTAAATCTATCAATTAGCGGTGTAGACATTTTAGATGTGTTATTTACGCCTGTGTCTAAACATTTATATTTTATTAACGATCACTTAATTGTATTATTGCGTAGAGCGTTATAAGAGTCGTACAGTGCTTTTGATTGAATTATACATTTGAAAACAATAATTATTGGTACTAGCTCCAAAACTTAGTAACACAAAAGTCACAAAACATAACGGAGTGTCACTTTACCCGGCTGGCTGCCAAAGCCCAAACTGAATTATCAATTACTGAATGACATTGCATTGACAACATTGAAACATGATTGAAACCAATGACAACATTGACAACTGACAATATATGACAACTATTTTTTTTTAAATACTACCTTAGTCTATGGCCGAAGTAGCTGTCAGTCCTCTGGTCACAAATGGGGTTTTAAATGGGTTTTAAAGTTGAGACTTCCGGTTCGAGCGCCATCTTGATAGTTAGCATCGTGATTAATTACTTTGTTTTTTGCTCATTAATATTGTTTAAAGTGTAATATCGATAGCTTATTATACAGTAAACTAATGTGGTAGTGTGCAGTGAATGGAGAATTAATTTTGAAGCGCGTTTAACCACCATCTTGGAGTCAACGGCCGGTAGTCCACGTGCTTCTTGTAAAGTCTAGCTATCGATTTACAAGAGTTAGCAAATTACCGTACATTGTCTTGTACAACCGTACAATTTTTGTCGTTTTTAAACCTCTTAATACCTTGATACTGGCGAAATAGTCCCACTGGGCTGAAGCCATAATTTTAAAAGAAGAAGAAGAAGAAGGTTTTAAAGTTATTAAGTACTATATTCATAAAAATAAAATAAAATATAAGATAAAAATTGTTATTTTATTCATTTTTTTTAAATAATAAATTCATTAAATCTTAACTTACAATAAAAAGTAACCTAAAATTAAAACTACCTACGAAACTAAAACTAATACCTAAAAAAGAAATAAAACATAACATGGGTGATCTAGCCTAATAATTAAATTGTAATTTATATTTTTTAATACTTTTATTATGTTTGCTAAAAGACTGGGATGCCATTGACAATATATTAAAAGTTTTAAGTTTTAGAACGGAAAAGTAAAAAAATTAAAAAGTAAGAGGCAATCCCTCCCGCTGATTTTCGTGTTACTGCAGTTGGCTGAGGTGCACGCCGTGCACGAAAGGGTAACCAATAGGGTATTTGACAACATTAAAAATATATAACGAATTGCTGTCATCCTGAAAGATAATAAACTAATAAAGTATATTTCACTATATTTGAATGTAAATTATGTTTAGTTTTTGGAAAATAAACGAAAGAAAATTTAATATTTTTTGAAATTTCATCAGGGACGTGAACGCTCTGTGATTGGTCAACGCTCGGATGACGTCACACGCGGGTAAACATTCTTGATTGCCTCGAGTGTTTTAACTGTTTTATTTGTATTTAGTTAATTTTAGTTATTGTACCACAGTTTTCTGATATATTCCGATTTATCCGTATATCTAGTAGCACAATATTCATAAGAATCTCAAAATGGAGCCGAAATATGTGAAAGCTGATAGCGGCAACCTACCAGACATAGACGCATTAATGGTTGCACTTTTCTTTAAAGATAATCCGGATTACTATGTTGCGGAACTTAGAAATGTAAAAACAGCTGTGTGAGTATACGTAGAAATTGTTTATTTACGAACATTTCGATTTCGATGATACGAATACGACGACGATATATATATATAGAATACGATGACGAAAATAGTATCTCCATACTGCACTTTAGTTTGAAAGAAAAAGTATGCTACTATATAACTACCAACTAATGCTGAAAGAGCTATGTTATGAGGTTATGTAGTAATACATTAAATACCTAGATCTTGTTTCGTTAAATACAACAAAATCCGCTGCTTTAACTACCATATTTATTTACAGTTAAATTATTACTTACATCGAAGTGGTCTTCACACATAAAAACATTTGTATGCGCTAAAATGCTCTTTGGGTCTCTTTGCGTTAGTTTTAACCACATTTTTCTTTTTTTTGGGATTCGTTGGAACGGAAACAAACAATTTATCTGGATTTTTTATAGTCGTACTTGAACATTGCGGCACTATACACCATTTATATACCATTTTACAGTGAAATAATCAATTCAATGCACATAAACCATAAGATTTACTAAGGTCATTGACTGAGTTTCCTCGCGTGTGACGTCACACGTGTCACGTGATTAGCCCCTTTGCAAAAACAGCGTTTATGGCGCGTTCAAAATAAATAAACTTTAACATTGTTTTTTTATATTTAATACAGGAAATTTCAAGGAAATATCAATGTAGTGTAATTATTAAGTCATAAACAATCAATTAGAACCATTTTCAAAAATTAGTCTAATAGCCTATTTGGATTTAGAAAATTTCGTATACATAATTTTGAGCACTTTGTCCGTATACATGCCAACACGTGGTTGGATTGCAGCTGCAGTGGACAAATAGTAATTTATGAGTTGCCCCGTGTCATAGAGCAATAAGTAAGCTTAGAGTGCTCACTCCATACATCAGTTTTGTTACCAAAACGACTGTTATTGTCGTAGTCGACATCTAGCGTCGAGTAGCGGAATTATCAGTACTGCTACTCTACAATAAATGTCGCGGCTCGCGGCAAACGGAAAGTGTAATGCTCAACAATAGGGGGTATTATATTACTGCAATGTTCTGCCACCAGAGTGCAGCAGTAGCCCGTTTAGTGAACCATAGATTAACTTATACCAAAGATAGATATAACTCCGTAATAGATGGATACAGTCTAAGAAAAAAACGTGCCTCGAAAATCAAGAAAATTTGATTCTCGTTCAGAGGGCACTACTAGCTTTGGCCTGCTGTCGTATAGATGGCGTTGACGGTTTCGTTTGTTATTTAACATTTTTAACGCATATCAGTGACAGAACATGGGTCAAAATCATAAAAATAATTAATGCAAATAAATAAAATCATTTACCCATATTTAAATACATTTTATCGTAATTTTATAGATATTTATTTTTAGTTTTAAAGTGTGTCGACAGATGGCAGTGAATTTACTGGGGTTACAAAATTTACTATGACAGTACCGCTCTAGTATAAGTTACTATAGAGTAACCCATATATACATACCTACTGTGCCTTTAACCTTTAACAGTTTTTTGACAAGTTTTCAGAGATAATAAAATATGACATTGATGCACCACGGCGGTTTGTTTACAGAAAACCTACCGGGAAACGCGAATCCGAAATTTCGCTATCTGCCTTTTTATCGCTCGAATTATGGAAGGTAGATAGCTCGAATATGTAAGTGACAGAGATCTTAGATAACGAAATTTCAATTTTCTTGTTTTGCGATAGACCCTCAGATTGTGGTAGTGGCGCCCCCTGCGCAGTTTCGCGTAATATTCCCTATTTTCAGCTAATATTATAACCGGATTAATCGGAACTCTATTTTTAACTACTTCTGCTTGTAATATTAATTGTAAATTGTTGAGCAATACACTTTACGTCAGTCGCGACACATGTATGACATCTAGTGTCGAGTAGCAGTACTAATAATTCCGCTACTTGACGGATGTCGTTACGTCGTGTTAGATGTCGATTACGAAAATAATAGTCGTTATGGTAACAAAACTGATGTATGTATGGAGTGAGCACTCTATGCTTACTTATTTCTTTATGCCCGGTGTGGAAAAAACGTGGATACTGCAAGTAAATTAGCACGGAAGCGCCTATAAGTGTGGTTACCACGAGTTGTTATACTATGGCATATTATTAACCGGGCAACTAAAATATTAAACAGGAACTTTCATTGTTCATTGGGCATATAATAATATAATTTGGCCGTGCATTAATATTTTAGAGCCTAAAAATTTATATTGGCTTCAAATACAAGCATCATATTATTAAAAAAACTGGCATCAAATTCAAGCCACAAAAAATAATAATTGGGATCTTGAAATGATAGTTTGGCGACTAAATAATAAATTGGCATCTGTTATTGCAAAGCGTATGATTTTTATTATTTGTTGTCATATAGTTGTTTACGCCTAAGTAATCATATTGAGCACATCGTTTCAGGTAGTATTTAAATTGCGGAAGCAGCTAATATTAATGAATATTGGTTTATTTTGTAATAATACATCGTTTGTTTCACACGATACTATAATTATAACGCCATTGTGGACTGCCATAAGGTCATAGTGGAGAAGACCAGCATACTTTATTTTGGCACTTGGTTCGGGTCATAAGTACTAATTCGAGTTTAAGTTAAATCTAAACACTTTCTCCTAGGCACACTGGTCGTCGCACATAAATCTTTCAAGGTACTCTAAATTTAAAATATTCATATTTCTGAGTAATATGAAATTTTAAAAATTTGAAGTTCTGGGTTAGGTTAGGTTATCGTGATCGTTAGGTGTGATTGTGAGTGAGGCCAGGAGGAGCATGTAAGAATTAACTGGGACTTAAATACTCATGTAAGTACCGAGAGAGCGAAGCGAGCGTACAAATACAAAATGACATATTAAATTCAGGTAATTCGTTCATTAGGTAAATTTCAGGCATAACGACCTAAGAATTTATCCTAAGGAAGGTAGGTAATTCGTTTATTGGGTGTTATATAGTTTGAATGATCATAAGATTCATAAGGTTCTTTAAAATTTGATATTTCAAGCATAGGTATTTCATTGAGTAGGTAAATCTATTTTTAATACAATTACTTACTCAAAAAGTGTTACTTTGCGTACCTAGCTGTTTACATTTATGACATTTAAAAAATATCATTGTCTTTTTGTAGAAATAATAAAAAAATGGTGGCGATTTTTTTAAATCCCTACACCTACACGCGCTGCGCGCTGCACGTGCACTAGTAGTAGCCTAGTAAAATTATAACGTGATGTTTGTACACACTAACATTCCGTTATTATTCCATAAACATTATCTTAACCACGACATTAATCGAACACCTTAAGTGGTCTACCCATAGGTTCAATGTTTATACGACCACAATAACTTTTTTAGGATCCTTTTTTATATTAAAATGACAGCACGAGTAATAATGGTCGAAATACAAATTTTAAGTGTGCATTTACCTTAATTTGCTATCTAAATATTTTAAAAGAACTTCATTTTTAAATTAATAGATAGTCGTTTTCTTGTTAAAATGTGCTTCACAAATAGTCTCCAATATACTAATTCAGTTGCCAAATAAATAATTGGTACTTGCCTTTAAATAAACGAAAGCTGTAATGGCATTAAAATACTAATCATATTGGAATAATTTGATGCTCCGCTTTAGTTGCCAAAGTATTAATTTTAGTACCTATTTTTATTTTTTTAAGTTACTGAAATCCGATTAATTAGTTGACCGGTTAAATACGTGCCTTATTATACTATTAGTAAGAGTAAATGCTCCATCTTATAGTTGAGGTGCTGCCATCTAATAAATAGGGACGAAGGGTAGGTAGATAATCAAATGTATCAATGTCCAAATTTCCTTTCTTTATTTTTTATGTAGGTAATAAGTAAGCCTAATATTACATATATTAACGCCTATCCATCCTGGCAGAGACAAGTGTAAGGCAATGGTTTGACGTCAACTTAGTGCCCACGCAAATGGCATTCCAAAATTGGATATGAAGTTATCAGTTCTATACAAATTTATCTTGTGGGTCGGATGTTACAAGTTGAGAGATATAATAAACGATCATAATGTTATCGGCCTTTCACACATTCATAATAAACATGTAATTATTATTAACATTAGGTATTGAGTATTATTTACATTAAGTGTACAGTCTTTTAATTTAATTTAAGAGATCACTTCTTAACATTGAAACCTTCTCCCGTAGGATCCAAAATCCACGGGTAGTTGTTCGGGCATTCCATGCAGGTGAACAGGCGCAGTGTCTCTCCTGGTAACTCTCTGGTAGTCAAAGGGCAGGCGTTGGGCAAAGAGCAGAAAGGCTGACCTTTCACATCGCACTTATCTTGCTTCCATTCTTGAAAGTCTCTGAGAGATGATAACTCTGTGGGATTTTGCATCCATTGAATGACTTGAATGAGTGAAGTGAAGTAGACATCATTTTTCTCTAGCATTTCTTCAATGAACTTGATCAATTCGTCTCTAAATTCCTTTTTAGATTTAAGCCATGAGGCGTGGAAATGCAGACCTAGCGGGGCACGGTTGGTACTGTAGTGACGGTTGAAATTGTGTCTCAGAAGACGGGCGAATTGGTCACCGGTCTGTATGTTAGAGCAAGAATCGACTACGTGACAACCGGGAAGAGATTCGTCAAAGGTGGGGTCGTCTCTGCGGTCCAACTCGTTCATAACCATTTCCCAAACGGGGTGACTCCTAGATGGGCAATTATGTGCGTTGCCGTTGCACTTGTGCGGCATGCGGAAATACAGTGTGTAGGGCCAGATTGGAACGCGACCAAGAGGAGCAGTGATAGAAGCATCATACACGAAGTATTGGTCAGCCATCATTTCGAATTGCTTGTTGCCACCGACGCGGAGGTAAGGAGCACGAACACCGATAATGGAAGCATCAGTGATGTTAGCGAAGCGCTCAACAATAAGACGTGCGCCAGCCATTTCAGCAAGCCAGTCGTCGTAACTACCGCTAGTCCAGTATTGCGGGTCATCCTTGTGTGTAATAGAGAAAACGGAGATTTCGTGTCCCTTACGATGCAACTCTTGAATGGCGGCGTAGTTTGTGTACTTATGTGAGACGAAGAAAGTACCGCGTACTGTGCAGCCATTGGGGTTGTGGCGGTTCCCGTTGAATATTTGTTCGTACAAGTCAATGTTATCAACATTCACGGCTCCGTTGAAGGTAATGGTAATCATCTGAGGAACTTGATTGGGCTCGATTCCGCCAGGAATACGCGTCCCATCAGCTGAGCAGAAACAATCAGGTAGTGTGCACTGATTAGGGTCACAGTCGGGAGCTCTGTTTGGATCTACGTCGACAGCTGTAATACAAAGGACAATAATATTGTTATTTGCTGTACTAACATCAATACATTAAACTGACCATTTTAACAGAGCAGAACCCCTAGGGTAAATATCATTCGACAGCGTGACGTGCGTTCGCGTTTGCGTTATGTCTCATTTTGTATGGGATTTTGAACAGCGCGCCAAGCAGGACGTTTTGGAAACTCAAAATCCCATACAAAATGAAACTTAACGCAAACGCGTACGTCACGTCACGCTACCGAATGAAATTCTTACTAGAGGTACTCATATATATGGTAGTCAAGGAGGGTAGTCATATGGTACGAGTATATATCTAGTCATACTCGTAACATGCATAACTAACTAAATACACTAAATTATGGTATCTAGTAATATCTCTACTACCAACATAATATATTATAAATTAATTTAAGTTTCGAATTACTGATATACCTACCTACGAATAATTGTTTGACGACAACCTTATTTGAAAATCAAATTAGTCAATTAACTGTATTGATGTAAATTCTATAATTGACTAGTAAACTACTTACTGCAGGCGTTTTCGTCAGATTCGTCTTTGCAGTCGGGTTTTCCATTGCAGAACAATTCCTTTTCTATACAGTCTCCACTTCCACAGGCCAATTTTCCTTCTGGGCAAATAGGCTCATCGGTTTTTAAGATTGGTAAAATTTTCCTTGGTTCTGAAAATCATAAATCGAAACTTAAAAATTTGAGCTAAATCTCGACGGTGTGTAAGGATCTATTCATAGGCCTAAGGCCTCATTAGCACGAGCGCTTTTTTAACGCGCGTTAATGAAGCTCTTGAATCCGTCCGCGTCCGCACGCTAACTACGATTTAACGGCCAACGCTTATCCATTTGTGTCATTCAAAGTTTCAAACGCTTTTAAAAGTGCTCGTGCTTATGAGGCCTAACGTATTCACGTTAGGTACGTAGTAGCGGTAGTAGGTAGTTACGTACCAAATTGTGCAAGTGCAAAATTATTCATTATAAATTGTATTTTATGTGGTGCTCATAAAATTGTCGCTAATGTGTTTTAAGAATAAAATGTGATAAAGTAAGAAAGGGGGAGAAACTTGGCAAAGCATGAAAGTGACCATTGTTTAAAGGTGGGACTGGGACGTATAGGTTCAATGTGAACAAGAAAAAAATAAGTAGGTGAGACATTTAATGCTTAAGTATTTAAGTCACGAGGAATTTTATTAAGAGGGGAAAGTTGTAAGATGATAAAGGTAACAATGGTAACATATACTTGTAAGAAAGAAGGATGTTGAAAGAACCTCCTAATAGGTGGTAGAGCTTTAGGTATACATATTTATACTGAGTGCTTCGAATATTTTATTTGAAAAATACATGGTAATTAAGTTGTCCGTTTATGAATAAAGTTGTCAAACAAGAAAATCATATATATATATATATATATATATATATATATATATATATATATATTTATCCAATAGTTATACATTTTGAAATAGGCACAATACCATAAGTAATAACGATTGATATAGGTACTTATTTCTAAGATTGTTTTCTAGGTCTGTCTATTTGTTCATAATAATGGATATTACATTTTATTCATAAAGGGACTCGGATAAAGTGATAAGTAGTTATGTAAAACGAAGCTAGTATCTATTAATACTTCAAGCGTGTATAATACATATCAGTGCCAATAAGCTTAAATTAAGTTTAGTGTATCCCATCCATTGGTATTATAAAGTTGAATGCGAAAACTAGAAAAAATGGAATTAGGTTGGTAGTTCAGTTTGGTGAATCCAGGAAGAATAATGAAGCTTAAAGCGTGGGGTTAGTGTCAGAAAGATTCTCGTCGTGTAAAGAGGTGTGGGAGAGTCGTGTTGCTGTGGTAAGGAGGCACACGCCTGTCGTGTGGGGGGACTGTTGTGAAATTGTAATCTACTGGAAAAGTGTTTCACGTTAGTTTTTTTTTAATTTATTCGTTACTAATCTTTTCGCTAGTGTAATTTTTACATTATTATTTTAATCATTACAAGTTTATGCATCAACATTATCTCATAAGTATTAAACTGACGTAGACAATTTCATTAAGTGGGACTTCTCTTAAATCAACAGGGTTTATATTATAACAGTTAAAAACATTATGAGAAATGTTGACAAGAGCATAGCGGGTCGGTCCGTCCGGGTCCGGGCCGGCCCTCCATCCGGGTCCGGGGCGTCATGCAGAACACCTAATCTACTGTGCAGCGCGGTCCTCTACCCAAGCCCGATTGCTCGCTATGCGCGAATAGCATCTGTTTCTGCACTTACTCTCGAGTTTGTCACAGTTGGTCACTTTACCCTTCCAGTCGCAGGTTTGTTTATCGAGATCAAAGGCCAGTCCGGATGGGCAAGTGATCTGTTTAAGACCTGACCTAGTGCACCTGCGTTGACAAGAAATTCGCGATTAAATTCAGCATAAATAGCTAGGAAGTGGAAATGCGGAAGGCTATCGTGTCCGGTTACGAATTACGATGCGTAGGTATAATCCGGAATTCAATCGACGGGACGGAAGCCTAGCCCTCCGCAAGACCACTTCCTTCATTTGTCAGAACTTACTTTCTAATTTGTCACAATTCTTAACATGTGTTTTCCAATCACAGGTTTGGCGGTCGATATCGAAGGCGAGTCCCCCGGGGCAGCGCACTGAGGCGAGCCTGGTGACGCCGTTCTCGCCGCCCTTGTCGCACCTGTACACAGCGAGGCTCTCAGTCCTGGCACCTTATGGTGTCACCCCCAACATATCAACTCTAGCGCACCGGTTTTGACGGAGGCAGAGGAACTTCAAGGTAAACGGAATCAAAATCGAAACACTAGAGTTGAAACTATTGAGTGACCCCAAATAGCAGTCATTACAACAATTCACTTTTTACATTAATTCATATTGAATTGAAGGTACCTATAAAATCAAATAGAATAAGAATATATATATATATACAGGCATCACGTCTCCTGAATCACTGTATTGTACAGTAGTGTGCATTTTGCACAAATTGCATAGTCGCGTTAAAACGGTGAAATGATCAGCAACTCAATGAGAAAATAGTTATTTGTTATACAAGGGTGCAAAGTTGTATTTTACCCGCGAGTGTAGAATTGAAACACGAGCAAGCGAAAGGATTCTATAGGTGAACCACGAGCGAAGCGAGTGGTTCTAAAATAGAATCCTGAGCGTAGCGAGTGTTTCAACACACGAGAAGTAAAATACATTTGCGCCCGTGTGTAACACAAAACTTTTCACCTCACTATAGCGAGGAAAGTGCAACATCCACAGGCGTTTAGATCATCTTCATCACTGGAATCACTCATTTCTTTACGATATTATAACAGAAAACTCTGGAAGTTGTGTATTTTTACGCGAGTCGGTGAGAAAAGGTTTTAAGTAAAAAATTTGTTGACAATGTTGACATTTCTGATGTATGAAATGTCAACGATGCGTTTTGAAATTGCATCGACTCAACTTGTGCGTTCAGAATTATATTTAACATCATTATAAAAAAACAAACGTTTCTTATGGAATTTTAAGGTTTATGACTTAAAATCATTAAATAAAGCTAAATTTGGTATTTTTATTAGATTCTCAAACCATTTATTTAATGATAATTAATATCGAACGAACCATTATCATGAGCGTTTTACGTTTTGTTATCTGTCAAGCTACTTAAACACGCTCCATCCAAGGTCAAATTACTTTCCCCACTAGTGGATAAAACGCGTTTTTCCCCGCTTGTATTGAAGGATAAACGACAACTTTCCGAGCTAGTGAGGGGAAAACATAATAATAGCGTAACATATTTTATGAAAAAAAAAAATTGTATAGGTAGATACCTACTTAGGTATATATTAGGTGTATATGTATATTTAAAGTCCCTCTCACAATAAACATTTTATATAAGTTTAGGTACGATACGATGGAATGAGTTACTTTTTGTCAGTTATTTGTGTGAGTCAGATACACGAACCAATTAAATTCATGCCACGATGGTGAGCGTTCCGTTCACAAGCTTGCTATATCAAGGTCTTGCATACTAACAAGTGCACATAAATAAGTCGACAAGCGGCAATAAAAATTCTAACAGGAATTCTAACTTATGACTTAAACTTTGTGCGTGGGTGTATCTTCCAAATTTCGTAATAAAAACTTGCAATTTAATTAATGAGGTAAGTTAGGGCTTAATAGCCGTAGTTAATACCTACCCAGTGATGATTGAACGCCGGTTTGCTTAGATACCGGTCATTGAAACTAATTGGGTTACATACTTGTTTTCTCTTCTGTGTTTAGAGTTGAAAAACAAGTATGTGTGTGCAAATAATTAATTAAGTAGTAAGACAGAACCTAATTAATAAAATAGTAAGTGTGGCCACAGTGTGCCATGAGTGAGTTTGCTTCTTTGTTGAGCAGCTTTACTGGAACGCTATTAACAAAGTTGAGCGCCACTTCGTTTGACCTGTAGTGTGCGGAGATATATGGTGTCTGTCTCACCTGACGACGTCGCGACAGTCGCCCTCCACAGTGAGTCGGAAGTACTCGTCGGCGGGGCGGCCCTCGCACAATTGTTCGGCGTTCACATCATCGGAGGGGTTGTCTTCGTCCTGTCGCTTCACACGCTCGCCGCTAACTGCAACCAATACACATATGAGAAAAACGTTATATTCACGACTAACATCTCCTCAAAAAATATGGCCTTCATGGCTATTTATAATTATAATTTCTGCTAATCTTACATATTGCATATGATGTGTAGAGGCGATATTATATAGTTTTCCTGATTCTTTAAGAAAGTTTAGATTTGCCATGATTTATGTTTTGATGTACATATAAGTGATTGCTTACGTGTTGAACAAAGTAATGGTGAACAATAAAGTAATTAAATCTTTATTGCCTAGTAAAATATCGTAAGTTAAGACTGTTGAGTCTTTAACACCTATTAGGTAACGCAGCTCAGCGCGCGATTACAACACCGCGTGTAAAGGAATGTAGTAGGTACCGTTTCACTGCAGCGTTACCTATGTTGTCGTTACGACTAGTTAAATTTAAACTTGTTTTAAAGGTACCTACTGTTCCTTTGGTAATGCAGCCAGCGAAGTGAAACGTAAGCATGATAATGAAAGTGGTTCTCTATCCGACGCTGAAGGAAACTCGGTACTTAACGAGCAATTTGTTAACTACCGTGAAATATTTAAGTACTTAAGCCCAAGAATTGCAATTCCGTTCCATAAATAAGTTGATGTGGTTGTTGAAAGTTGAAACGAAAAGAAATCGAGGTCAGCGCCAGTACCCGGCCACGTAGCGGGTGAACCAATAGTATTCAATATTGACGAACTTTAACTTTATTATAATACTTTTACAATGCAACAACTAATAAACAATATCTATAAATTTGTTACTTACTTAATTAATAGATAAAAATTAAAACTAATCTACTTACGTTCAACTTTACTTAAACATTTGTTTTCTATAATAGTTCCAGTTATTTTGAAATATATAAGTATATCAGTTAACAGGAACAGTACCTATACCCGGTAATGAAATTATTTAATCTCTATATAGATAATATTCAATAAATAAAATAAATCAGACAATAACAAGATACAATAATAATGGTAACAAAAGGGATATAAATCATAAATTGTGCGAATTTTTTGCATGTATGTTAGGTAGGTAGGGTAGGTACTCACCGTAGCAAGCAAGCAACAAAAGCCCGAGGCACAAGTACGCGTGTCGAGCCATGACGCTCGCCGAGGACTGGCCGCCGAGTCGCGCTGTTCGCTCAGGAAAGTGCAAGAGCTCTCCGCTGCCCCTCTTCACCTATTTATATAACCTTAGGCATGAGTCTCTACACTACAGGCTCAACAGGCTGGTAGGCGCAGGCCCGTCCTAGACGCACTGCTACTCCCGGCGATATACGCCCCTGCATGACATGCAAGCTTTAATAAGCACTCGATGACGCTATCGGGAACTAAACACCCAAACTCTAATGATTATTACTTTTATTAACGATTTATACGTACACTTTCTTTAATCTATTATAGGCAATAATGGATTGCAAATATATAATGTATCTGTATTGTTGCCTAATTAGTCTAAAAGTATTGATTTCATAGGTCACAAAAATGATCCATACGATTTCACAATAACAACTTTCGATACACTGTACCTACCTAAAAGTACTATCCTAGCTACGAAAATCAATTTTTAGCATTAGGTATTTTAGTTATAAATGCTAATTAGGAAATTGATGTATCTACTCATTGAGAGGAAAGGGGACGGCTGGTTCTCCATACAAACGTAGTCCTCATTTTCCTCTCTGGATATTGACATTATGGAAAATGTCTTTACATAATTTGATGTATATCAACCATAGCTATGTCGTAGGGGACGGGACGTTTATCTTTTTTGATTATTGGAAAAATTAGGAGCATTTAACAATTCATATGAAATCTGTTTTTCGATTTCATATGAATTGTTAAATGCTCCTCTTTTCTAGTAATTAAAAATTCGAAAAAAAAAATTAAACGTAGGGGCATAGCTGTGATTGATATACAACAAATTGTGTCAAAATATTTTCAATAATGTTAATATCCAGAGAGGAAACTGAGGACTACAATTGTATGAAAAGGTGATTTGAGGACGTGACTAAGGACCCTGGCTCCTACGGTTGAGTTTCTCAGAATTTCATATTTACCTGGGGCACGGGGGAGAAGGGGGGGGGGGGGGGGTTACAATGAGTCATGCCTTCGCATATTTTTATTTTTTTGTCAATTATTTACAAGAAGTAGTAAGGAATTGCATTTTAATAACATTAACATGATTTTATTGACGGTGCAATTTCCAGTACTAGAGCAAAATGTTAATATATTCGTAATATCACGAGGTCGACATCTATTTCACGCTAACATTTGCCCGCAGCAACCGGGTTAAGTAAGTAGTAGGAATAATTTTATTATTGCAGTCACATTTACATTTTCTAAGTTTCTTTTAAGGAAAGGAATCCTTTACCGATACATAGTCTTTGATGTTTTGGAGTAGGAATAATTGCAAAATGCTTTCCCGATGCTAATATAACCTTAGTAGTACGCGACCACGAACGCTGTAAAGAGTTCGAAACGTCGGGATGTATTATAAATTCAATATACGCGATATAATCCGTTTTCATAGTTTTATTTCATGAGTAACTATCGCGGTAACCGAAGACAATACTTAGTAGTACGGTTAATAGAATTAAATTGGTACCTACATAATATGTACCTATAACATTTAAAACTTTCGCGTTTTGAACACATATTAAATCACATTTACAATCGGGTCTATCGCGAATTTATTTTGTTATCTTTATATACCGACGTTTCGACACAGGTTTCACTGGTGTTGGTGGTGGTGGTTTCACTGGTGGTCTGGTCGTGGTGTGGTGGTGGTAGTGATGGTGGTGGTGGTGGTGGTTTACTGGGACGTCATTTAACCGCGACCGCGACCAGTGAAACCTGTGTCGAAACGTCGGTAAATAAAGGTAACAAAATATATTCGCGATAGACCCGCTGTAAATGTGATTTAATATGTAAAAAATACCTAATAATTAAAACGCTGAATAGTAAAATGTTAAGTAGGTACAAGTACAAGAAGCTCTGACGCTGAAATCCTAGCGAACCCCGCTCTGCTGCTGCTACATATTTATATGAGTAGGTACATATTTACCTACCATTTAGTATTTTATTTATGTACCTACTTATATCAAAAATTAAAAACAGTAGTATAGGTATATCAATCGGAAAAACACCGAGAAACGCGCATGACTAAGTATCTATATAGGTATTTTTCAGAACCACTTCAGTTTACGGTCTTGCAAAAATGTAGGTTTATCTTATAAATAAATAAGAATACCTAATAAATAAATAAATAGCTAATTCGGAAATGTTAGTTAACGGTACGCAGAAAAATGATAAATAAATAGAATTATTACTATTTAATTTATCTTATTGTTAGGTGTACATACCTATGTAGTTAGTTTTTAATTGGGGTGTCATTTAATCGATCTTCAAAATATTCCTATTTTGATGAGCAAAAATATATATTTGGTATATGGTTGGTGGTGGCTTGGTCAGCAACTTACGGTTAGCATTTCTAAACCACTTCGCAATTCATATCATACTGCGCTACTCTAAAGTGATTTGGTTGGCAAATTAATTATTAGATCGGCAGTAAGCGATCCACCATAATTCAAATTTTGTTAAGCAATCAGTGGGTAAGCGGATTATTTCATTTTAGATTATAATTTACGTGATCCGTAAAAATTTGTTAGCTGAAAAATCTGTCGATCAGCAAATGTCTAACCAACCTAACCTGCCCCCTTTGCTGATCAGCTAATTTTTTAAACAAATAAAAATATTGGCCATCATTTGATTACTCCCCTTTCATTTTGTCCTTCAAAAAAACTTGCTGCCCATTAACTTTGTTTTCTAGTAACAGTTGGTTTTTGTAAAGGTCGCAGTTCTAATATAACCTAACCTATTTTTCTAGCAGCAGTTGGTTTTCGTGAAGGTCGCAGTTCTAACCTAACCTAACCTACTTTTATAGTAGCAGTTGGTTTCTGTAAAGGTCTCAGTTATAACCTAACCTAAGCCAGTTTTCCAGTAGCAGTTGGCTTCTGTAAAGGTCGCAGTTCTAACCTAACCTAACAAGCACAGGTAAATTAGTTTATTACGGCTACTTCCATAGTCTCATGTCTTATGGCCTTCTGATGTGGGGAAAATCTGCTAATGTACACAGCATATTTGTTTTACAAAAGCGAGCCGTACATGCCATTTACAATCTGAATCCGCGAACATCCTTGAGAGATCTATTTAGAAAAGTCAACATCATCACTCTGCCGTCACAATATATCTATGAAGTTGTTATGTACACTAGAAGAAACTACGACCATCTTCCGAAAAATAGTGACAACCATACATTTAACACAAAAAACAAAGATAAACTTGCTGTGCGCCGCTTACGACTTGCTAAAGCTCGAAAATCATTTATTGGACTGGCAGTACGTTTCTACAACAAAATTCCTAATCTAATCATATAATTAATTTGCCAGATTATAAATTTAAGAAAATTGACAAACATAAATTAATAGTAAAATCTTACTATAAAGTGTCAGATTATTTGGAAGAAAAAGATGTATGGGATAATTGTATTAGTCGAATAATTAAAAATGTTATAGTTTTAAGGAAATAATGTGCAATAATTGACGGACATAAGTGTATCTTTGTATACCTACATGGCAAAATAAAATTGAAATTGAAATTGAAACCCACTTTTCTAATAGCAGTTGTTGTCAAACAAGTAATCATCGAATGAAATGCATGCTCACGATTGGCTGCTCGTGTCACGTGGAGGTTTTCGCTCCGGCTTTGATTTTTCAAATCAAACTTAACCCGTATTATATCAGATTACCATCCTTTAATATGCATACGTCTCAATTAAACTGCTTAGACGTGTTTTTTTTTGCCAACCAATTTTTAAATCTTGCTGACTGAATAATTTTGCAGCTCAACTATTTATTAAGCGGATAAATTATAATAGAAGGAGATCGATATTGGTATGTTGACCGTTTGTGGATTATACATATGCTGAACAAGAGTTGTAGCTCGATTTTTATTTATTGCCAGCCAAATTTTTGTATGCTGTCCAAATGATTTAATGGCTATTTTTTTTGCGGATCAGTTTTAAAAAAGGCTGATCATTTAATTACTTCCCTTTCTATTGTATCACATGTCTACAAATGCTTCTTAGAAGATGGGTGGCCTTGCTGCATATCCGGGTATATTTGGTTATGTAACCGTGTTCTAAGAATGGGCTCTGAGCTCGCAGCTGGGGCGGCGCGGGCGACGGGGCGGCGCGCGACGCGGAGTCGGAGCGCCCGCGCCGCCGCGGCGCCGCCGGGGTCGCGACTCGTGGCCTGAGGCACCGGCCGACCTACCAACCGCTACTGCGTGACCTCTCGCTCTTCATCTTGTATGAAATACCGAAAAACATAAATCGAGATTACAACTCAAAAGTCTTCTTGCAAATTGTGACGAATTTGTTCTATAGTTTTATATAAATCGGCAGAATGGCCAGATTATTTACGCTTGCTGTGTATCAGCCGAATGATTCAGATGACCTCTTGTTTTTCATATTTGGATTTACCTATTGTTAATGTGTTGCCATAGAGCATGCATATACTTATCGTATATACCAAATTGTACCTATTTATTACAGCGACATAGTTTTTAGGGTGCCGTACCTCAAAAGGAAAAAACGGAACCCTTATAGGATCACTCGTGCGTCGGTCTGTCCGTCTGTCACAGCCTATTTTCTCCGAAACTACTGGACCAATTAAGTTGAAATTTGGTACACATATGTAAGTTTATGACCCAAAGACGGACATGTAACGTAAGCAAATTAATTTAAACACGGGGGCCACTTTTGGGGGTAAATCAGAAAATTAAAAAATAAAGTTTTTCAAACTATGTCGTGTTACATATCAAATGAAAGAGCTCATTGTGCGAATCTCAAATATGTTTTTTTTATAATTTTAGGATAAACAGTTTAGAAGTTATTCAAGAAAATAGGCAAAAAATGACCATTCCCCCCCCCCCCTTTTACCTCCGAATTCCGAAACTACTGGGTGTAAAATTTTGAAAATTTATACAAAATAGATCTTTACCTGTAGATCACAGGAAAACCTATTAGAAATGTGCAGTCAAGCGTGAGTCAGGCTTAATTACTTAGTTTTTGATCCGACCCATACGGGTTTTTTTAAAGATATTTCACTCACGTAAAATAGTTATTTGTTATACAAGGGTGCAAAATTGTATTTTACCCGCGAGTGTTTCAACACACAAGAAGTAAAATACATTTGCACCCGTGTGTAACACAAAACTTTTCCCCTTACTATAGCGAGGAAAGTGCAACATCCACAGGCGTTAGATCATCTTCATCACTGGAATCACTTATTTTTGTACGATATTATAACAGAAAACACTGGAAATTCAGATTTTTACGAGAGTCGGTGAGAAGTGCTTTTAAGTAAAAATTTTGTTGACAATGTTGACATTTCTGTTCTGACGTATGAAATGTCAACGATGCGTTTTGAAATTGCATCGACTCAACTTGTGCGTTCAGAATTATATTTAACATCATTATAAAAAATCTAACGTTTCTTATGGAATTTTGAGGTTTATGACTTAAAATTATTAAATAAAGCTAAATTTGGTATTTTTTATTAGATTCTCAAACCCTTTTTTTAATGATAATTAATATCGAACGAACCATTATTATGAGCGTTTTACGCATGTTTTACGTTTTGTTATCTGTCAAGCTACTTAAACTTGCTCCATTCAAGGTCAAATTACTTTCCCCACTAGTGGATAAAATGCGTTTTTCCCCGCTTGTTTTAAAGGATAAAAGACGGCTTTCCGAGCTAGTGAGGGGAAAAATACATTGTTTAAATTGTGCAATGTAAGGAACCCTTGGAACGCGAGTCCGACTCGCACTTGGTCGGTTTGAGTTCTTTCTGCTGTTGTGTTACTTCACATCGCTTGTCACCCAAATTCAAGCAAAGCTCTTCATTTAGACCAAGATCTCTAGAACTGCATCGAATGCATGATTATTAGACACAGTTTGACATATAATCCTTCTAGTACTGTTCCTAGGCTTCAAGAAACTTGATGTTACCACGCTGAAAAGTGGTTACGTTACCCCCACCAACCCGTTGAATTTCCCCCTTACAATTCTCATACATTTGCCCTCGAATAAATGACACTCTTTTCAATAGCTCTTACCGTAATTGCACTACCTGATTGATATTTGTACTATTTCTAGGTATTTATTTGAAGTACGTTAAAATTGACGTATTTTGTGTTTACAAAAAATATTATTCTTTTGAGTTTAAGGTGTTTGAAACAAATATAAAAATAATTGCGATGATTTATGACGTCACAGCATAGGTGCTGGTAGTCCCCCACCACTTTCGCGCTTGTCATCTCATATTGTATTTAGGTACTGAATGTACTGATACCAAATTGAATATACCCATGTCCGACACGACATGAGCGAAAAGTGTCCATTTGTGTTTGTTGTAATTGGCAAATATATATTAAAATGCAAATTTTCGAATATAATTGGCAAATGTATATTGTAAATTGTAAATATATCAGTTCTTTAAGTAGTTATTTGTTAAGTGGGGGCTTTTTATAACTATTATATCGACTGTGTGTTATGTGTGTAGTAGGTAATTATGTAAATATGAGAGGTTAGGATGCTTTAGGTTGAATTTGATGATGTGTTTGTCTACGCTTCTTATTGTAAGCATTGAGCAAGATTAAAGCAATAATATATTTGTTTGTGAAACACAAACAAGTTTTTAAATACCTATCTATATATACTAATCCTGATAAATAGTATGATAATTAAGATACCTACTTATCTATTTTTTAATGATTTTGCTTATATTTAGATTTATCCGAATCAAATCGGTTTCTCCTAAATATATAAAACAAGATTTTAATAAAAATGTAAATTAGGGCCTGATTACTATACGAGCACACTAAGTACTAGGACACTTTTAGAATGTTATAATGCCGTAGTATCAGAAATATTTGCTATACCTATATCTGATTCAAATCTCGTAGCTTACATTTGAACCACTGTTTCAGGTAAAATTTGGCGTGCTTATATGTATCTGATCTGATGATGGAGTCGAAAATAAGGGTTGGTACCTAGGGTAGGATGGGGACGTTTGAAACACTTTATGTTTAACGACCTGTAACTATTTTGTGTTTACAGTTAGAAGGGTATGTGCCTGTATTATTAAAGGTTATTTATTTAGTTTTTAAATATAATGTGTTTGAAATGCCTACCCATGGTTACGTATTGATAGGGAATTAAAGAGAATGTGAATGTTTTATTTAAAGGATCAATATTCTTTACAAACAGCACTCCATCGCTGTTTAATGGCAGTTAAAAAAATCCATAATTCCCATCCAAAACACCAAAAGAATTCAAGTAGTCAAAATACATAAGTAAAAAAAATTAAACGAAAAAGTATGCGAGCACAGGTCCTTCACTTTATACCGCGAAATTTTTGAACGGCTCCTCAAGCAGTGTTGGCCGAACGTTAATTGCAATTAACCATTAACCAGTAGAAATTGAACCGTAAACCGCAACGGACGGATACAGTTTACGGTTTTATTGTGTTGCTCGCGCGCTCGAGCGCTATTGGTCCAGGCCAGGATTTAAGAATGACTGACCACATAGCCTGAGTATTGCGTCACATGCATAGGTATTGCAATTTTCAAGAAATTTGACCTGTTTCAATCGTGTTTCAATTAGATCAGATCAATATAGACATTACATTTTGCCCCATAATTCCTCATCTCTTAAATTGGTACCTAAGTATAATTAATTTCACTAAAAGCATCAGAAAGAGAGAGAGAGAGCGAAAAAGAGAGAGATTTTCATCTCTTGCATTCGATTTATGTTAGGTACTTATTAGTTATTTTGCACCGAGTGTATAATATATTAATGTAATTTTTAACTTTGTAGCAGGTGTGCCCTGCCCGACCAAAACAAGCGCGGAAAAAACAAAACTTAGCAGTTGTCTCGCGAGGCTATCCCCTCAGGTAATTATAAACACCATTTAAGCATTGGTAGTTGTAAAATGCCCTTGAATTACGTAGAAGCTCTTTCTATTCTGTCTTGAATCAACTTCCTTTACTATGCAATGACACTGACTGGGTATATGCATTGCCGTTTCTCATACTGTAAACATATTGAGGTTTTTGCTTCTTTGCATAAATACATAGGTAATTGAAAATACCCGGATGCCCATAATGGCGACTGGCAGCATTATCTGCTGAATTAAATTGGATTTGTTAACGATGTAAACGCTATTCGGTGTTTAATAAGCTCTAAAACGGTGCCAGAAGTAAGTATAATTTATTCACATCATACGACGAATACATCGACAATTGAATAGACCCGTGAAGACCCACGAACCCGCGAACTTTCTGAAGCACAGTGGGGAAGCACGTACAGCGCAGGTGCGCGCAACTCAAATCCTTCACAATATTTCCTTTCACTGGCGTCGATAAATCATTTGACATCTAGGTATAATGAACCAACAACGCTCTGATAGAAAAAAACCATTAGTTTACTACACCTAACTTTTTGCCAACGGTAAAAACGGTTAAAGAAGAAGGTACTAAACTATACTTGCCGCAAAACTAAATGGCGAGTCAGGTCATAATGCCATCTCTTTCATTCTTGGTTGTTCTTACCAAGGGTAAAGGAGATAGCTTTATGATCTCAGTCGCCAGTTGGTATTGCGGTAAGTGTAGTACTGCATTGCTGTAGTAGGTAATATCTCGGAATAGATCTTTGAAAAGGTTCATCTAAAAGCGAGTTCCTCTTATCTTTAAATGTTAGTTGCACTATGTACACTTCCTGTATAAATATTTAATGAGAAAATAACAGGTAATTAATGCCCTTAAGTCATTTATTATACTCTGTCCCAAAAGTCGCAAGAAAAATATCTTGGAATGAGAAACACTTGGTTAACCTTGCGAGCTGACTCTGCTGACCCTGAACCTTCCTAAAGTTAGCTATTTAGCTAACAGTTAATTAGGTTCGTGGGTAACCATTGTGCCCTGAAAATTGCATTGACTTCTTCAGTGGGCTAACGTCTGTTTTGAAGCACAGTATAATTTTAAATATGAATTGGTACGTAAGCGAATACTATGTCAAAATTAATAATAATAATACCACGCGGGGGCAGCTTGTGGCGAGCTGACGGTGAGTGGCGACACCGCGGACCCCTATTCCAGAGGGCCCTGTCATCTGGCCCTCGCCTCTGTGCTTGCCTTGACTGGCCGGCCAGAGTGGAGTCGCAAGAGCGGGACCTATGCTCCAGGTTGGAAGTGTAAAATGTCATAACGCCGGCGGCCTGCTGAACGGATTACCGGGATCTGGCTACCGCAGACTCACCTCTCGACAACCTCACAGCCGCTCTGAAGTGTTGCTCTATTGTCGCACTGTGCGTGCGGCCGTTGTAGGGCCCACTAAATGAGTTGGCGAGTCACCACCTGTCTTTAACAATTTTGAGACTGATTGTCACGGCAGGTGTCCGCTAGTCTCTCCCATAGCCCATTATCCAGTCCATCCAACATTCAAATCTATAGCCCATGACCTTAGTTCCCATCGCAGCACAAAAGTGCTGCACTGCAATAGTCTTTGCACCTGGCGGGGACCATCTCCGGATGTATCACGTTGTGCGTTCGGGGATGATATCCGCCACGTGTTTCCCTTGCTTTTAGAATAAATTGTCTTAAAGGGCCTCTGCGTTGTTGGCTTCGGCCCCACGCATGCCTCCCAAAGGTCCGGGACCCCATGGTCCCGTGTTATGGAAAGACAGAATAATAATAATAAAAGAGTTTTATGAATGGTGTAAAGGTTTAATTTTAATGTTTACCAGCATCTGTGGGCTGTGGGTAGGTTAGACAGCAATGATTATTCAGCTTAATTTAGATATCTAACAAATCACGCAATAGCCAACATTAACCAAATACAAGATACCTATTCACACAGAAGTAGATAGCTGGATAGTGGATAATCGAAAGTTTAAAATTTGTGATTTAAAACAACGCGTAAAATGTAAAGCTCTACCACAGTATTACAATTATTCTTCCCTAGTAGCCCAACGCCTTTGATGTCGCGCGATGCCGCCGCCAGTGTAGGTACTTACGCTGTCACATGCAAATATGCTAGGGTTGTCACAAAATGGGAAATAAAACAATTGTGATTACATTTATTCATATGTACATTCAAAATACCTCCTACTACATAATTTTGATAAAACTTCATGAGGTTTTTCTCGTCACGGTCGAGTGCAAGTAGCCCTTACTTAGTTAATACAAATAATTACATAATACTTAGTAAGTAGGTAATTACTAGATGGTGTTTTGGTAAGTATTTAGTTCCAACTTATATATAAGTACACAAATGAAAAAAAAAACCTACTTGTCGCGGGGGGAAATCTATGAAACTTTAAATCCTTCTGGGATTTCGATGTCGAATTACATCCTTACCCAGAACAGTTTATGCGCACCATTAAAGAATATGTATAATTATTACTAATAATTATGTAGTGATGATAATTGAAGCAAAAACACGACCGCGTCTGCCCTTCGCGCTCTGTACCACAAACTAAGCGTGTTTGTGGTACGTGGCCCGCGCCGCCCGCCTCCCCACGAGTTCCCCTCCGTTGTAGACGTGTGCGCGGCGCCGGCGCGCCGCCGCCGCCGGGCTTTTTTGCCACGCCGCCGCCGCCGATAAATGATCGGCGTGAAATCGGCGTGACCTTGAGTTTTGTTAATTAGCTATTCCAAGTTGGCATTTAAATTACAATATGTTTTTTTTTGTCAGATATACGTCAATTATTAATTAAATAAAGCACAAACTTTTTCACACACCGATTAAAGTAATTGAGTAATCCTCAGTATTCAGCGTCAAGAAAGATGAGATAGCGATAGGTATATGAAGTAGGATATTTTCTTGTTAATTGTGAATTCACATTGTCTCACATGCGAAGGCAGAATCCTCACTCATGACAAGACTTACGAGTTACGAGCAACGAAAAAACAGGGCTCATGTACGATGGGACCTCAAGGTGGAATAGAAAAGGAAAACTAACTGGCTAATATTGCGACCATCATCTTTGCTTATTTGCTTGCGTCTTAAATTGTATTTAAGTCCAGCATAAATCTGAAAATATTGATGTGCAAATACTCTCGAAACCCAGTGTCCTAAAAAAAGAAAGAGAGAGACAGTGACAACACTGTAGATTCGCTTGCCCTACGGAAATGTGCAAGCTGTAAATGGGTGAAGCAACTTTTTTTTGTTACTCGTTGCTATGGTTACAGTTACCTGGGTCACTGGGGCTTTCAATTAACGAAACATTTTTGCAGTAGTTTCTAGTTATAAACTTATAAGCCCTTTCCATAATGGGCCATCTAACAAGAATGAATATGTATAATATGACTTGGTACAAAAGTTCATGTAACAAACTGTGCTACTATTGTCGCCTGCCTGACGGGAATAACAACAGCAAATACATCGAAATGATGGCTCTTCTCAAGAAAATTAAAGATAAAAGTTCAACCATTCCAAGAAAAAAGTAATGGTAGCAGACAGGGCAAATATTCTCCCAGTTACCGAAGCACTCGGTGATTACCAAAAAGCGAGCTAGTTTGTAAATCTTGGGTTGATAACCAGTGCCGGTGGCTGCACCGCCGAGATACGCCGCAGAGCTGTCATGGCTAAGAGTGCTATGGCTAACCTCGAAAAAATCTGGAAGAACAGAGGTATTCGACGTGCAAATAAAGTGCGCTTGCGTGCTCTCGTCTTTTCATTTTCAATATTCCAATATGGTACCGAAACGTGGAGTCTCAAAAAGTGTGAAGTGACTGAAGTGGCAAAGGTTGGTGCTTTTGAGATGTGGTGTTGACGAAGACTGCTGCTTATACCTTGGACAGCTAGAAGAAAAAAGTCCCCAAACTCTGAGATCTCAATATCGCCACTCACCTCTTCACAACCTGCCATGGGCGAGCCCTAAACTCCTCGGATATATCATGCGGTTTTCAACGTATCATGTGGAGAAGCACATGTATTTAGGCCGAAGGCAAACGTGCTCGAGTTGAAGCATGTGTGAGAAGGTCAAACGAAATGAAGAGGTCCGCTTGCGGCAGTCTGCACCGTGCAGTCCACACCGCTTATGACCGCGCGAAATGGAGATAAATTACATGTGATCGCGATCCTCAGCAATGAGAGAACGAGAAAGAAGATACGTCTCAGTAAGCCTGGTGCTTGTACGACAAGAAAACCGTTAAAAGGAGGCCATAGCAGTCCACGTTGTCTAGCAAATTTCAAGGATTTTGGAGTTCTGTTTTGTTAAAGTCCGTCATTTTTAATACGATAAACCACGGAAATCATGAGAAAATGGAGAGTTACAGATCGGATCGTAGGTCATTGGGACCAGGTAACCCCTTAATCCAAGTTACTAGAGAAATCAAGTTATTATACCTATCCTATATTATTCATTTACAAATCCTATTTTACTCACCGCCTAATCAAAACTATACTTAGTTCACTGGAATCACTGGCCAGCAACCTGAATTGATCGAATTTTCAAAAAAAAAACAACAAATTAATGATTTTTCTTAAGAAACCTGAAAGTCAAGGTCACGCCGATTTCACGCCGAAAATACGCCGCCGCCGCCAATTTTTTGGCAAACGCCGCCGCCGATCTTTTTTTAATCGGCGCACACGTCTACTCCGTTGCTCTGCGTAAGTTCATTCGTCGCGCTACTGTAGGGGCTCTACGTTACAGATGTAGTTCATTATTGTTTTACTTCGTATTTTCTCGGAAACGTTCGTACTTGTCATGCTATTTCAATCAACCTCAGTATTTTTGTACCGAGACTGACTGAAATAGCAAGACACGTTCGTATGTTTACGTGAAAATACGACGGAAAATAATTATGCACTATACCTAATTATGTATATAAAACACATACACCTTGGATTGAACGCAAAATAAATATCTTATACCTTTAAACGAGCAATTCTTGTATATATGTATATATATTTCGGAGGTCTCGGAAACGGGTCTAACGATTTCGATGAAATTTGCTATATGGGGGTTAATCTTAATTAAAATTAATCTCTTTTTTGGCGGGGCCTATTAATTTGGCGCACAATGGGGTAACTTTGCACCACTAAGTAAACTATTGGTAGGAGCAAAAATACCCCAAACAAAGGGCTCTCAAAAAAGCAAAGCAAAGGCAAGGGGCAAAGGGATCTTGTGCTCTTTATTCATATCTTCTTTTTATATAAAACAACATTTCATAAAGTTGATTTACCGATAAAATATGTTACATAAGATGTTCTTCTTAATATTCAATACGTCTAAATATTTAATAATGAACAGTTTAAAAAGTTATTCAAAATTTCCCTAAAATGGAGCAAAAATTGGTGCAAAGTAGGACCGTTTTATGGTACTCAAATATGATCTCCGCCATTTATTAATAAAGTTTAACTAAATCTAAATCATAGCGGTAAATAAATGCCCCCTGCCCTATTAAGTGATAAATATCTAGTACCTTCCTCGTTCAACGCAGCAGTTCAAGATGGGAAGTTCATGTTAATGAACTACTGGTGATGATATGAGTAGGAACTTGTAATATCCCACACTGCAATTATATCCCTTGCTGAAGGACTTTTTTAAAAGTTTGTGTTTCTTAAGTGAGATTATAAATAATCATGCCGAATCCAGTTTTATGGACGACAACTACTGACAACTAGTGACTGCGTAGACTATTCCAACCTAAAGTTGACAATTGTTTAGAGATGGGTAATAAAGAAAGCCGAATGGCTGCCACTGGAAGACGCACTACGCCTTCAGATGACTTTCACTGCTTTCACTCTCGGAGACGCAGTCTGCATCGCACTACCCACTAAATACACAGTCATTGCACTAAATGATTGCAACTCTCTACTTATTTGTTTAGATGATGCTAAACATTCTAATATCGCGACTTGTCCTTATTCGCTGAGATTTACATCGCGGGGTTGCAAAACAGATGGAAAGTTAGTCAGGGCTGGTGCTAGGTATGCAGATGGCTGTAATGTGATGTGATGATGTGCAACTGACGCCCACTAAAACAGTCGTGCATAATGGCGTGTTGGTGGCGCCCGCGACTATTGTCTGCGTCTGCTGCTTGGCTTGTCATGCGTGTCATTGCAATGCGTCAGAGAGATATACAACTTATACCGCGGGAATATTACATTAAAAGCGACAATGAAAGGCTCGAAATAACCAAACAGTCAACTGGTTATAATCCTTCGAAAAAATGTGGTCATGTGACAAAACAAACATAATGGTTGCAACAGTATATAATTTGTTATAGGTACCGGTTTTTTTACCTGGAAATATACTCTAGAGAAATAATATGGGTTACTGTTTATGGAAATTACCACACAAGGGAACAGGTTTTCATTGCTCTTAAGTATAGTTAATGTCCCAATGTCCCAAACCACACGAGTAAGTTTTATGGTCATTACCCTTTGAAAGATAAATTTGTTTTCCTCCTTCACAAACACTGCCATACTACGTAGCTGGAAGGTTGTATTATACCTATGTTATACTACCTCAATATGTTATATGTGCTGTGAATACTTACGAAGTAGGTATATACTTATTTGTATTTGTGCTGGTATACCTACTCCTCGCATACATATGTTTATAGAAGGTATGTTGTTTTGGATTCGTGTTTTAAGTGAAACCATATTGCTTATTAAATTTAACATTGTTTAAGGAATTATCTAGATAAATTCCAGTTGCTATTTTAAGATTAAGATAGCGGCAGTTACTCGTAACAGTCGTAACATAGAAAATACTCACATTGTTTGGGTTGAACGGTACTTGTTCGGTTTGTATAGTTACTGTTTACTAAGTCATGCCAGTCACGTACATCTTGATCAAGTGGCGCTGGGTATATTATTATCGCCATCGTTGATTCGGGCAGCGGTGACGATAATAATAAATAAATACAGTCTGTTCCGGCTGTTTTGGAAATGTACTATAGATCTAGCCCAATAAATAAAAAAAGCTGCTGATCATTTTAGGAATAGGTTGTTGCAAATGTTTGGCGAGAACTTGTTTAACTTAATTACTAGCTTATTAATATAATTCTACCTACAAATGGAAATGTCAAAGTTACGTACAACTTTACACAGACTTAATGGTGTTTGATATATGTAAGTATATTTAAATAAATTATAATGAGTCCATTTATAGGCAGGTGTATTTTTATGTAATACTTAACAGTCCTTAGTTATTACCTTCCCAGTGGAAAATAGTTATTTTCACCACACCGGCTCGGAAAGGCTCTCTTTATTCTTTAAGAACATCAACGTTGTATATTATCCAGTGGAAAAGTACTTTGATGCAAATAATGAGTTGTTTTCTCTAGCCTGTTGGCTGGTTGGATGATTTAGAATGATTAATATTTATTGGCATTACGAGTAATTTGGATTGTAATGTTTCACAATTAGTATTTTCTGCGCATTGATGTGGTGTTTTTTTTGGGTTTCACTCGGAAGTAAAGTTTGCTAAAACCCTCGCAACACTCGACACTACTTTTTTCAATTTTGGAATCTTTCGTAAGCTCGGGTATCGATATTAGCACAAGCTCTTGCTTTGTTTCTGTAAGTAGCTTCGCCTTAGTCATAAATTCAATTATGTGCGGTAAAGTAACGCACGATATACATTTTGGATATAATCTAAGTGGAAAAATGAAATAGAGGTTTATTTTGTATTTTATACTTTAATTTTTTATCAAACAGACTTACATAAGAAAAATCACATAAGTATTAAACGGTCCTATTAAATATTCATGTGAGCTATATTACATAAAGTTAGGTAGTAGGTACACTTATACTACGAACGGGATTATGACCCGGTACACTTCGACTTTACATGAAAACATACTCAAAGCTTAAACATATTGGAGTATCATTCCGTGAAAATAATGTTGTCATTTTGGCTCTGACTTAGAATATGTTATCGATGCAATTTCCACTCTCAATTGAATATGAACTAATTTAGAGCGCGTGGGCTCGAGATCGTCTCAACTCTAGTAATGGCCGTCTCCCGTGGGGTCATTGAGCCAGGGATAGTTGACGGGGCACCGCACGCACGTCTGCAGGTTGATGGTCTCGCCGGGTACCTCCTTCGACGTTAGCTTGCACGAGTGTGGCACCCAGCATGAGGGGTTGCCCTCCACCGCACACTTTTCCCTCCACGGCTCGAAGTTCTTGGCTTCGGTGATTGTCCTAGGATTCTGGATCCATTGGATCACTTGAGTCATGGTAACGAAGTATACGTCATTATGACTTTGGAGAACTTCGTCGATCCAGTAGAGGAAAGCTTCCAAAAATTCGGGATTATTCTTCAACCATGCAGCGTGGAAATAAAGACCCAACGGAGCACGGTTTTGGTCGTAATGGCGATCAAAGTTGTGATTGAGGAAGTTGTAGAACTGATCTCCGGTTAGAATATTGGAGCAGGAGTCTACCATGGCGCAACCAGGTAGGTCTTCGTCGTTGGTCGGGTCTTCGCGAAGGTCCAATTCGTTCATGACCATTTCCCAGACGGCGTGGCTTCTGGTAGGGCAGCTCTGCAGGTTACCATGGCAGCGGTGAGGCATACGGAAGTACATGGTGTACGGCCATAGAGGTGGGTTGGAGAGTGGCGCAGTGATCGTACTGTCGTACAAGAAAGCTTGTTCTTCCATCATGGTAAATTGGTTGTTGCCGCCGACGCGGAGGTAGGGGGCGCGAACACCGACCACGCTGTTGTCTGTCACGTTGGCGTACTTCTCAATGATGACCCTCATGCCAGCCATTTCCTTGCCCCAGTCGTCGACCGTGGCATTGCTCCAGAAACGCTCATCATCGTTATGCCTAGGAAAAAATAACATGATATAGCGGCTTATCTAATGTAAATATCAATGGAGGTATCGTATTAATTAAATCTAGCGACGAAAATGTCGTTTTTGAAATTAAACTTAGTTCGATTGGTAAACTTACGTGATTGAGTGCACGGCAATCTCGTGTCCCTTGCGGTGAGTCTCCTGTACAGCAGAGTAGTTGGTGTACTTGTGGGAAACGAAGTACGTGGCTTTGATATCGCAACCGTTGGGGTTCTTGCGCTTGCCATTAAAAATTTCTTTGTACAGCTCTATGTTGTTGTTGTTAATGGCGTCATCAAAGGTAATCGTGATCATCTGGGGGACATCACGGGACGGCAGGTCGCCGGGGATTGTGGTGCCGTCCTCCGAGCAGAAACAGTCGGGCAACTGGCATTGGCTTGGGTCGCAAGGCGGAGCCCTGTTCGGATCGTTGTCGATATCTACAACAAAACATATTACTGTTAGGTACCTATTTACACTGTTTTATAATTTTATTTCAACGCAGTTGCAACGATCAATTTGCAACTCAGATCTTAATTAAACCGGTATATTATACAAGATCATATTTCACAGATTTAGGTTTAGAGTGTTTCATTGGCTTAAGAATCAGATCATGTTAATCATGTTATTTGTAATAGTGGAATTTGCAGTTAGTTTTTATACCTAAATATAAAACTAACTAAATTTACATGTACCTATGTAAGTAAATAAAGTATATAGGCAAATACTTTATTTTATTTACTTACAGGTACATGTAAATTGTAAGTAAATAAAGTATTTGCCTATATAAATGTGAGTTCAGTTAATTTTGTGTAATATTACTGTACAAGACAGTAACTTTAAAGATGCAGTCGGCGTGAGCGTGAGCGTGCCTAATGTAAACTTGTATGAGTATCGGATCGAGACGAGAGTCGGACGGAACCAGTATGGGTACTTTCGCTTGATCAAATCAGTCTCTACAGCTGACACCCGATTTGATTTCACTTTTTGATTCGGTTATATGCTTGTTGATTAATTGCAATAAAATTTAAACACGTACATGTGTTTAATAGCACAATCGGATTAGGCTAACCTCGAAATCTCTAGAGTAGTCCTGAGATTTGATATGTATGATAATTAAAGGTCTCCTTTTCATGTCCACACTATTTGACAGTTGGGGACCTCGAGGAATCGCAGCCATCTTGGAAAATGTGTACCATCCTGAAGGCGTTTTACTCTACGTTTTCTATGAAAACATGGTGCAAGGCAACATTAAAGCTTATTAAATTCTACACAAAACAGTCCTCGATATCTTTGCGGAAAAAATACATCTTTTTACCTATAGAAAATAATTGCTGAATCCAGGTTTGGCGCTTATACCCTTTCAGGGGATATTCTCTTAATAGAAAACTGGAGGAATATGAATTCCACTTTTGTCTATACATTTGTACACGCTCTACCCCAATATTAACATTTTACTCGACTGCGACTTATACAGAAAGTAGGGTTATGGGTTTAAATACTGATAATCAGTACACTCTGTAGCTCAGGATACTGGACGATTTTTTTTTAAATGACGTAACGGTAGATTCCTCTCGCCCTTCAAATTAAAATTTCTCCAGGATGGGACACATTTACCAAGATGACTGCGATTCCTCGAGGTCCCCAGATGTCAAATAGTGTGGACATGAAAAAGAGACCTTTAATTAACATATATACTAAATCGAGGTTAGTCCTAATCCGATTGTGCTATAAGGTGTATTGGAGTTATTCCATTAACGGAATAGTTCAAAAATGATGTTTCGTGATATTTTTGAAAAGTATAGAAATTTCATAACGTTGTTTAATAAATCTAATAAAAAGACAATGATGGCATAAGTCTTAGGGTAAAATCATAACTTGTGACTATCGAATCCAATCACAAATATTACTCTAAACTCGTCCAAAAATCTATCGAAATAACAGTAACACACTGTCTTGTACCGTACCTATGTACTTGAGTACAAGTTATGCAAATTGAGCATCTAAATTAAAAAAAAAAAAACAATCGCATATAATGAGATTAGTGCAAAATAGAGGCTGAACAAGAATTCGTGTTTGACTTAGTTAACAATTTTTACACGAGTGATTTGTTTAATTCTTTAATTAAACTACAAAAGAAATAGATCGCGCGGACTGGTTCCAGCAACCTTGGAGCGCGACAAGAGTCAGCGCAGCGCTTTGTGATGTAAGCCTGTTTAAGTAGAACCTGCTTTTCCCAGAACGTCTGCATTAAAATGTATTGCGGTCATGCTGAAATGAAGGATATATACTCATATTCCAAAAACTCGTGGGGTAAAATAAAACATGTGAATCATTGGCAGATAATAAACCGCCCGTTAACATATTCGATCCAATATGAATAAAATAACACCCCATTTGCTTAAGGTATATTACGACATGGCAGCGAGATGTTTTTTTAGGCCAAGTGATTGGCATTTCGGGCAGGTCGGTCGTCACGCCTTACGGGCTAGTTTTTATGTATTTGTAAAGTCGCTATGTTTGTTTTAGATTTGTTTGCATTAAATTAATGTACGGTAAAATACATAGTATAATAAAATATACATTAAATAGGTATTTTAAAAATTATTATAAAACGAATTTGTTTTTATTACTCCGTAATCATACATTTTTAAGAGAGCACTTGTTTCATCAATTTATACACTTAAACTTGTACTTAATAAACTTGTAAAATTTGCTTATTTAAGTAAAAAAAAACAAACCGGGTTCGTTATATAGACCGCTATTAGTTATGTATATTTACACCTACATATCAAATCTTGGCAAAATGTTTTTGAATAGATATACGTAAGTATAGGTACTTATGTACTCTAGAACTACACTAAATATTGCATTGCACAGCACAGTCATAATCATAACTAGGTATGTGGTATGTGGTATAAAATAGGTGGTTTCCTCCGAAGGTTTTCTCCGACTTTAAAATGAAAACTTATCAACACTGTGAACTGCCATGACTTAAAAACCGGCTAAGAGCATGTCGGGCCATGCTCAGTGTAGGGTTCCGTAGTTACCCTTCCGTCACAAAGGCTAAACTGGAGCTATTAGTATAGAAGATTGTTAACAAAGGGATTTAATGATGCTTGGTGCCTTTCACCGAAGTTAAACAATTTACTTTTCATATCGAATACGAGGAAACCAAATAGAAGGCAAATTTGGATAATCGTGCAGTACTTAATTAAAATAATTGGCTTTCGGATTTTATTCTACGACTTTGTTGGATTTATTGATTTATATATCCATACCAAATTGCAGCTTTCTAGCACTAACGATCACGGAGCAAAGCCTCAGATAGACACAGACAGACAGACGGACGGACATGGCGAAACTATAAGGATTCCTAGTTGACTACGGAACCCTAAAAACCAGTTTCATTTGTAGGAGGGTTTTTAGAAATCTACAATAATTTATTTATTTCTACACGTACTTTCCTAAAATAATAACAGCGGGCTGTTGTAACAGCCGGTAGCAGCAGGAAATGAGAGTCGTAAGGTCATCGCGGTTATTATACTAATTCATATATGGACGTAGGCTTACGTTGATATCACATCGCCATGGCTACTTGGCTGCATCCTGAATATGATTGGCGCTCGTTTGACGGGCAACGGGCAAACTGTGTGTAAAGTAAACTTACCACAACTATTTTCGTCGGATCCATCGGCGCAGTCTTTCTCGCCATTACAGAATAGACCGCGTTCAATGCAGGTGCCATCTCCGCAGGCCAGGAATCCGTCCTGGCAGAGAGGCTCCTCTGTGTACAACAAAGGCTTGACTTTGCGCTCCTTGTTCTTTAATTTGCAATTCTTAACGGCATCCTTCCAGTCACAAGTTTGCTTCTCGATATCGAAGAATAGACCAGCCGGGCAACGAATAGCTTGAATGCCCTACGATTAAATATAATTATCATTAAAAGCTCTATAACATTACAAGTTATTATTTATCAATGTGATGTATCGATTTATAAAGCGTAACATTCTCAATAAGTAAGTATAGTTAATCATTTCGATAAAAACTTGCGGAATGTGAACGGATGCGTAAATGAGAATGTTACGCATGTCAGTCAAGGGCAAGAGCATTCTAAGTATAAATGAATAAAAAGTTTTTCAGTGAAAATAAACTATAACAATACATAGTATAAGTCTGTCCGCTTTTTTTTGTCGCTCTTAGAAATCGGATAGGCTATACGTTTGTAAACTAGGTATATGGTTTAAATAATGTTATTGAACTGTGTAAGGTCGTCGTCGTGCGTGAGGGAGTGGAGTGTGTGTGTAGTATTTTACTGTTGTCGGTAGGTACTTACCGAGGCGGTGCACTGGATGACGTCGCGACAGTTGTCGCCCTCGCCGGCCACCAGCCGGAACCACTCGCCGGCGTCCTTGTCCTTGCATAGCTCCTGCTCCAGGCTCTCGTCTTTCTTGGCCGTGTCGTCTGTCTGCCGCTTCCATCGGTGCCCGTCGGTAACCGCTGTTCGGCAAAATAAATCACATTGAAACAAGATTTGTTCCAGTTTCGCTTTAGATGATTTCATGTCCGTAACGTGCATGCATGTTAGGCGTATTGGTCACCATTACAGAATACCTCCTTCCTTACACACTTACGCTGCATAGTTGCAATCGATTGCAAATTACTGTTACCTACACACGCATAATGCAGCTTGAACAAAGCGAGTATTGACATTTCATTTACTGTTTTTATTCGTTTTAGAACTAAAATGTCACTTGGAAGCATAAAATGTCAAAGGTAGTGAGCGTACGTGACCTTTGACTGGCATCGAAATGTCAGCGCTTGGGCAAGCGACAAGGACGACTCTTTCTTAGTTCTTCTCGTTATATTATAACAAATGGTAAGATTATGTATGGCATTTAATGCCTTTGTGCGCTTCTCGGCTGACGAAATGTTTGGAATGCTGTTTAAAAATCAATAGATTAGTTGATATCCTTGAGCTTTTCAGTTATATTATACTCGTATTTGGGAAAAGATTAACGTCTGTAGCTTGGAGCACGATTAATGTCTATCAAATTGATTTAATTATTTGCTTACCGAAAAAACAAATTACTATTTACACAACAATTAGCAATTAACTATGCAAAACTGATAAAACCTTGTTCCCACATTCCATTTTATCCTGCTAAGAGACGCAGTTTTTATCAATTTAAACTTACCGAGGCGTTTGCTAATAGGCAATAAGAAAATAGATACGGGGCGTGTGTGCACGTAACGTAACACGAGGAAACTACGCTCTCGCAATATTATCTAACTGTCTCGCTTGCGAGAGCGTCTAGCCGCGCCGGGGCGGCTGCAGCCCAGCCCCAGCGACAGCCATGAGCCAGCAACCAGCTCTAACCAAACTAATATTTGGTTCGTACTTTTTTGAGCACCCATGTAGCTTCCCTTACAAAATAGTCGTCGTAATGATAAGTGATGTATATTCCTACGCCTCTGTTACTTTTACGACCGCTGACTTTGTCAATCTTAAACGACAACAAGTTAATTTATAAGTCATTTTATTACGGATGACATCGACTATTCCCGACCCCGAAATGTGTGATCACATAACTAACTCAGCGTACAATTTCCTTGCAGCCAGAAAACATTATTTACTGCGTCTTCAGCCATATCGTTTATCAACTATTAACCTGATTTCAGTAAGCTCAAACGATAGATCCATCGATAGATGTGTAACAAGATATAGCATTGTTCGCCGCGAGTATTATTTCGAGCACCGAATTGAATACATCTTCAATAGTATAGCGGTCTTAGATCTAGCACAGATCGATTGCTCACTCGATTAGTACATGAGGCTTTATTCTTGCATGCTTAATAACTCTTTGTTCCTAAATTTATTGCTGTTTCATGTCGCAATATGTGTCAGCTTTCTTGTGCCCATAACCTGCTGTAGTAACCAGGTAGTAACTGCAATTCGCTGACCCAATCAAATTTGTTCAATAAATTTCGAACACAAATTAGAGAACTTGAGAAAACGTTCTATAACTATGTATTTGAAAAAGTAATAGTTCGCGACACGATACTCGTAATCGTATCAAATGAACACACTAATTATGAGATTATTTAATTTATAATTATATGTAGGTATAGTACCTACATGTAGGTAATGTTGAGCTAACATTCATCAGATTGTATAAATATGTATATATAGTTTTATACACATACCGTAAAATCAGGTAACTATAGTCCTTAAGTACAACTATTTATGGTCCAGTTTTTAACGTTGATTCTTTACGAGCCTTTATGATTTGTACTCGTTACATTTATTTTGGAGCTTAGATACAATAATGCTCTTTCTATATTATATACTCAACATAATTTCAATAAATACTTATACCTACATATTTTACTGAAACTTGAATTTGTACCATAGTTATGTTGTGGACTAAAGTTACCTGTACGGCTACCATTAGTTCCGTAAATGGCAGTCGAAAGTGAGAAAGTTAAGGAAAATGTATGGAGTAATTGTACAGTGCCTCTACCGGTCACGTAAAAAACTAAAAAAATCAACTGGCACCATGAGTCACAAACGTTTTAACGTGAGTGTTCGATACATGCCTAACTTCACACTTAAAACGTTCTCTTTCTAACTATATAACGAAAACTGAGCCAGAATTATTCTAGGTAATTACTTACGCGAATAAACGTGACAGATGTCTTCGAAAAAAACTTGCGTTTCTTTTTTTTTTTCGTCCATCTGGACAGGCTAAAGCTCTAAGCCATACTGTCTATACTGATTTTACGGTAGTTAAAACTGCATAGGTTATTATGTGTTGCCGTCCGAAATGTGACAAAAAAACTCGTTTTCTTTGACCCGGATCTACCACGTCACGTGCTTAGCAACTTTGACTTGTTGATTACGATCTCTTTACACTCACCCTTTAATATTAATGAATGTTCTGTATTTGTTGAAAATTTCAAAATAATAATATTATACAGGACTAGCGACCCACCCCGGCTTCGCACGGGTTACGCAAATCCTTAACAAATTATATACCTAAACCTTTCTCAAGAATCATAGGTGAAAACCGTATGAGAATCCGTTCAGTAGTTTTTGAGTTTATCGCGAACATATACCAAATCTTATAAAAAGGGAACCCAATGAAACTATCCATGAAAAATAGTAATTTAAACGGAAAAAGCAACCTATCATATCCTATCGGATATTCATCTACGCTTTAAACTCATCAATGAAGAAGCGATGAGCAAATAATGAATGTAGAGTAGAAAAGCGTCCGCAGAAACAAGCTCGCGCGTTGAAGTCTTTTATTCTATAAGTTTTTTTGTGCACAGTTATGCTACGAAACGGTGATGAGTGATGAGTCATTAGTAAAATGTTACAGTAAAATTCATAGTAATAAGTTTATTGTCATTATATTTATCACCAAGTTTGAACTCTATGAATTGGGTGCATGAAATACCATTTTGCAAGACAAATTTACTTTGCAAGTACTGGAAATATAAAAAAAACCGGACAAGTGCGAGTCAGACTCGCCCACCGAGGGTTTCGTAAAAAATTAACTTATTTTACAAATTTATAGTTTTCAGATTTTTCCCTGTACCTGTAGTGATAGACGATATTACTTGCAAAATTTCATAGTTCTAGGTCAACGGGAAGTACCCTATACATTTTGATTCCCTTGAGAGTGTCGAAATATACGTTTTATGCGGCATAAATGGCCGTATCTTTTTTACGTTAACTTAGAAGTTTGATTTTTTCACTGCTTCAAGGGACTGTAGTCATGAGTAGGTATATATTTTTTAATATATTTATCATAACATAAAGTCTAAATGAACTAACGAAAGAGTGTGATATTGACGTTTTTAATAGTAACATCAAACTATAAGACGGATTCTGGCAAACAAATTACTTAAGTGAGCGACTCGTATGCGATAGCATACTCATAATAATATTATTGTATCGATCGATGTATTTTATTAATAAGTTTTGTTTTTCTTAGCTCAGTATATTAAGAGTATTGAATTGTGGGTATTTAATAAGTAGGTATTCACATTTTGAAATTAGTATTAGTTGAATACGTTGTAAATTTTTAGTGCTAACCACCAATTATGTGTTAACTTGTTGCTATTGGTGGGAACCTATAATTGGCTTTTTGTTATTTACTTATATAACTATTGTATAATTGATAGCTGTTGGGTCTCCGAAAAATAAATAAATAAATAAAGTACATAACAATTTTCTAACAACTATATTCCTCGCCAAATTGCGATTATGGTGGGTTTTATTTTAACTCTATACCTCCACGCGTTCCCTTGATAAAGGATCTTGACAGACAGACACACAGACAGACGGACGGACGGACGGACGGACGGATGGACGGACGGACAGACAACAAAGTGATCCTATAAGGGTTTCGTTTTTTCCTTATGAGGCACGGAACCCTAAAAATCTCCTTTTTAGTATACCAAAGTTTAAAAAAGGCAAACAACACAAAAGTAAACGAATTATGCGTGATAAACCCGTTGCGTCCGTTCGCATGAAACGTAACACAAGAGTCGATCAATAATTACAATATTTTCATTCATTCCGCAAGTCACTAACAAGAATCGAAGCACTGAAGTAGAAAAAGCAGATAATCTATATGTAGGTGCGTATAATTGAGTGGCTTGATAACGTTACGCAATGTGTAATATGTAGAGCGCAAAAAAACAGAGGGTTAGGTTTCTCGTGGTCGCGAGTGAACGAGCGCAGCGCGGCAGTCTCATGCGCACCGCGCCGCGCTTTTCTTGTTTCCGTATATACGTAGTTAAATATAGTTTAGTCAATATTGATTATATGTTTATTAAATAATAGTATTTTATACAATCGTGATATAATAGAGAGCTGTTCAGTCGAGTACCGTGTTTAAGCAACGAAGCTTGCTGAGTTGCTTAAGTAAGGTACGAGATTGAAAAACTTAATTATATCACTATTGTATACGATACTTTTTCTACGAGACAAAAAAAATAATACTTTCAACTGAGTAGTAGAATCATATAGGTAAACAAACCACAAGTATACAGCTAAGATACGCGAGCTGCCGCAGCCCGCGATACCTTCATACTCGTACGCGCCCCGGCCGCCGGGCCCGGCGCCCCCGGCGGGTTGGTCAACGACACCTCCTCGTAACTCGCGAGGCCCTGATACCGGCTCCGTGTAAATTCAATTTTAAGACAGTTTTTTCTCGATTTTGGCCACCGTAGCCTATAGAGACGAACAAGCAACGCTAAGCGGTTTTCGTAGGATATGGATGTTGCTATATGAAGGGTGTCACATGCGCGTTTCTGACTTATGAAGCAATTGTTTCTACTACAACATAAAATAAAATGTTTTTGTTGGCCAACCAATCACAAAGCAGATGCGACGCAGCAGCACAGAATAACTAATAGCAGCAGCGTGTAGGCTAATTTGCATTGAATCGAGTCTCCTTAAACAAGAAATATTTTATCAGATGGAAAGAGGCCCGACGGGTTGACCTTGGTCCCGTGGGAGAGGGGCAAATGTCTGTTGTGGGACGCCACGTGCGTCAACACTTTTGCTGCTTCGCATATTAGCCGCACCGTGCGTTCGGCGGGGGCAGCGGCTGAGCTAGCGGCGGCTCGGAAGCGGGAAAAGTATGCGGTGTTGGCGCACTACCTATTTGTCCCTCTTGCCGTGGAAACCACTGGCTGTTGGTGTGCTGAGGCCAAGACTTTTATTGGGGAGGTGGGCAGACGGTTGCGGGAGAGTGGTCATGACCCTCGCTCCGGGTCGTTCCTTTTGCAAAGGTTGTCCATCGCTGTTCAACGTGGCAACGCGGCGAGCGTGATGGGCTCCTTTGCATCTGAAGGGGCGCAAGGCGCATTTTGTGAATAGTTTTTGTGTTCTAGTTTAGGTTAAGATCTTTGTAATGTTTTATTTTGTATGACATGTGTGTTATAAATTGTTTTTAACGCATATCAGATTTGACTAGTACTATTTGACTTAGTACATATAGGTACATATACATAAAGGAACAGTGGTTGTAGAGTTTGAAACACAATGATTATTATGATTTACCTACTGATTAACAGTCTTTTGTTTGAATTAAAGCTAAGTGTCATCAGTTAATTAAAACATCTATACTGTTTAATGAGTCAGATTCAGAAATTTGACGATTACACAAATTAACACGTTAATTAATAATGTATGAATATAAGTAATCTCAAAAAGGTTTGACTTTTAATGTAGACACGGTATAAATAATGATAGCGGAATATTTCCAGTTTCGCCTCATCAACATAATGTTGTAGGTAGGTCAAAGAGTCAGTTAATAGAGATTGATAATTCATATGTCGTTGCAATGATTGAGTTGCACTTTAAAGATAGGCGTGATGAGACCTTTAGCAGTTAAATAGAAGTTTTAATGGCGGGTCTCGGGTCGTGATAGGGCGGCGCGCCTCGCTGCCGCTACTCGCGCGCACGTGTTTTGAGTAGCGAGTGTTGACAGCGCACCTTCCAGAACTAAGTGAGTACAAATATACAGTTATGTTATGCGATAGGCGCGGACGTCGACCGAGTGCGTGGCTAGCATACCGCAGTTGACCTTATGAATATTTAGTGCCGCCTCTCTACTTTCCTTTTAAACGTTCTCCCTTCAAACTCGAGCATTTCACTGATAACAAGAAAATGACGCAAACACATCGACACATAGAATACGTGACGGATGTTTTCAAACAGTCCGTCGAAACACGTGCTCACGAGAAACTTGACTTTCAAACGTGTGCGGGGAGTGGCAGTTTTAAAGAAAGTTGAATTATAGAGAAAGATTGTAGATAAAAAAAACACTTGGTGCTAATCAAATTAAACATAAATGAATGCGACATTACGAAAATATATTTTTAGAAAAAAATCCTTTGTCAAGTCACTTCTCGAATACCCTCTACCTATGCATTCCATAATACTTTCCTGAAGCCTGACCAGGAATATTTGATCACGCGCCATGTTGCGGAATTTCACTGGAACTAATTTTTTCATACTATACTGAACTGTCACTCTATACATGAAAATAAACAGCGCCCTCTTGACAATGATTATATATTAGTGGCCAGGCTTTACAAGTATCTACGATTCTATTTGTATACGGTGTTGTGGTATCTCTTTACACAAACTATAACTACGAACAACGTATGACTAATACTGTGTACCTAAGTACATAAATACTCGTACAATCACAAATAACCTGGCTGGGTTGTGATTGCTAGGAAGCTATGATTATACTAGTCGTCGTTGGTTACGGTTAAGATAATTAATCGTTGCAGTAAATTGTAGATTAATATAGAGGGTAACTTTTAATTTATTCGACGAAGTATAGTCGTTGGCTGTGTTATAATCAAATGTTGCAAACATAAAATTAATGTGCCTTAACATTTTATCTAAACAAATGTGTAGGCTTGCTTCATCTTCTGGTCGAAACTTACGAGTTAAAATATTTGTTTACCTTCAGTGGCTGATAACTAGCTACGTTATAATACTTATAATAAATAATGAGCCTAATATTCATAGAGAGTAGAACACGGTCACATCACATCTAAAGGTTCTCAGAGGACCATGGTGAAGCTAGACAACAACAACAACAACAATAACAAGAAACAACTAAAGTCTCTACTCCCTATTGTCACTATACAAATATAGTTCAATGACCAAAATAAGTTTTTTTAATAAATAATAACAAATTGTCAGTAAATAAGAACAAAAAATTCTCAGAGGACCATGGTGAAGCTAGACAACAACAACAACAACAACAACAACAACAACAATAACAAGAAACAACTAAAGTCTCTACTCCCTATTGTCACTATACAAATATAGTTCAATGACCAAAATAAGTTTTTTTAATAAATAATAACAAATGGTCAGTAAATAAGAACAAAAAAAATATACTCATCCTTTTCTTTTGGGTGCTCATACTAGTGTAAGACAAATTTAGTATGATTCTCTCTTTCTATGTTTGAAATGAGACAGTCCTTTGACAAACTATATGTCTTAAGTCGACTGTCTGCCCAATAGGAACAATGCTTATAAGATGTCACACCGATAGGATACTGATCAGTCAGTGTCATGTCTTTAACCAAGAACGTCACTTTTGACACTGACAGATCGTAAGCATTTTTTTGAGCATTTGAGTTGCTTGTCGGTCTTCCGGTTCGAGCGCCATCTTGATAGTTAGCATCGTGATTAATTACTTTGTTTTTTGCTTATTAATATTGTTTAAAGTGTAATATCGATAGCTTATTATACAGTAAACTAATGTGGTAGTGTGCAGTGAATGGAGAATTAATTTTGAAGCGCGTTTAACCACCATCTTGGAGTCAACGGCCGGTAGTCCACGTGCTTCTTGTAAAGTCTAGCTATCGATTTACAAGAGCTAACAAATCACCGTACACTGTCTTGTACAACCGTACAATTTTTGTCGTTTGTAAACCTCTCAATACCTTGATACTGGCGAAATAGTCCCACTGGGCTGAAGCCATAATTTTAAAAGAAGAAGAAGAGTTGCTTGTCGACCGCCATCTTGGCGACATCGAGTCGGGATTAATTTTTTGTTGAAGTGTAATACTGATAGCTTATTCTGCAGTAAACTAATGAAAAAGTGTGCGGATAATGAAGAATTAATCTAGATACGAGTTTATCCACCGTTCTGGCGTCAACGCCAAGTAGCCCCAAGTTGCCCTTGTATAGTCGCTATCGCTTAATACAAGAGCTCATAATAACACAACTACCGAACAACGTCGTGCTCTAAGAGCATTTGGTATTTCTACCTCTAACCGTGTCTGGATAGAGCAGTAGCGGCTATAATTTTATTGTTTGTACTTTTACCGTACACTTGCTGAAGTTGGTTTTACATCAAGATTGAAGAAATATCAATCAATCAATCTTTGGGTATTATGGCTCCATCGATATTGTCGATGATTCCGCCAACGTCAAGGTTTAGGAAGGCACGTGCTTTATGAAGACAATTGGCCGGTGAATATCCACGACGCAGTTCACTCAGATGAGAATCGAATGTAGATCTACCAGGACAAAACAAACATATATTATTAAAACTAACTACAAATCGATCCCACGTGGATCCCACTGACGTTGGCGAAATTATCGACAGTATCGATGGAGCGATATTACCCAAATATTGAATTGTAAGCATTGTTCGAATGGGGTGGCCTGTCGAAGTATTTAGCAGATGGCGCCAGCATAGCTTGCCCTGTCAATTCCAAGAATTGTCAATTTTTTTTAAATGGAATTTTATGCCCTGGATGCCAACCCTTTAAGCCAAATCTCATATAAAAAGCGGCAAACTATGATCGCGCTATCTATGCAAATCTTTGACAGTTGCCAACCCCATTAGCCCGTTCCTTTTGCACGCCAACACGCGATGCTCGCATCCCGATGAGCCGTAGAGCCATAAACACCTACGCTACGCCCGTAGCACGTCACTACGCGCGTAGCACCAACCCTTTAAAACTAGTTGCCGGTTAAAGTACAAGATATTATTGTTACCGGAGATCAATGGAGTTTATTTTTCCCTAGCTAGGTATCCATTATCTACACACGTTGTAGTCAATGTGTATGTTTGTTTGTGTATGTCAAGTACTGTTAATGGAAAACGTTTTTGATTATTAATATTTGGCAATCAATGTTGCCATGTAAACATTTCTATTAAGGTTAACATTTACCTACTTACCTAGTTAAGTAGGTATAGTGACATTAAACCAAGGTTAATAAGTAAGTTAGCTTTAGGTTGTTTTGCACAAAGTTGATAACAGGTTTATAATTACGCAAACAATAAACGATCATTTGAAATTCCAAACGTGATTATACCTATATAGTGTAAAATTTTGACGTAAGAATGAAATGTCAATTTCTATGTTACTCTGTATGAAAATGAATATCAACTTTTATTTTCTAATACGTTACATAATAAAAAGATACCTACAACCTAGGAATTTATGATTGTTTCTCACTTTTAGTTTCATATTTTGATTTCAAGTCAGATTATGCCCTGCAATAAGTACAAGCAAAATGTTTGCCCTCATCAGGCCCCACAGCCACGGTCCGGGCTGTCAGCACCGCTGGTTTCTGGGCATCCATTGTTTAGGGGAACCTCGACACGACAGAAGAAGAAGAAGGCCCCACAGAAAATAAATGAAAAGTACGTGTGTTTTGGTGAGCTAACTGTCAATAGTAGTAGACGGAGTTTTACAATAGAATCTAATAAATAAGATGCTGCATTTGCTGTTGATGGTGTAATCCGCTCGTGCGGGCGCGAGGGTGGCCGGCGATGCGGCTGCGTGGCGCGTGCGTGACGTCAGCGGCGCGCGCGCGGGCGCAACCCAACGCGGAACGAATGTGAAAGTTCCCGTAGTCCGACGCAAGCGCGCGCCGCGCCAGGTGCTAAACGGTTGTTTTGCCAAACACTTACTATTGCAAAATATCAAACATTACCCAACTAATACCCTGTTTTGACTGCCTACATTCCGAAATAAATCTTTCATTTGTAACATTTCATACGCAACTGTAAAGGTCCACTGATGTTGCATCTACCAGTATAGATGTCAGCTGAGTTATCGTGATTATCTAATGTACTGCATGCTCATCTAATTATATGTATTGATTTCATAACAAGGGACGTTTTCCCAATTAGCCCATTTAATAGTGTTGCTAAGTAATTAAGTTCACTGGTTAATCACACCGGCATCGGCATACCTAGATGAGACTGGCACGATAAGTACTCGCAGATGTGAGTAGAGTGTGAATATCCTTGAAGCGCTCGCGACGCGTTGATGTCCTTTAACGATGCACGGCTGCATTCGCTCGTAAACTCTGCGGAAACACAGCCTACCTCGCGACGAGTTGGGGTCAATTTCACTGTTCACTTGTGCGACACTGACGTAAGCACTGATTAATTAGTGTGACGTCGCGTACCCGTGCCGTCGCGAGATGGGAGGCGTATTGAGGCGAAAGGTATAAAGGTTAGGACTCACCGCAGGCGAACAAGAGGCACGCGGCCAGAGTAGCGACACGGGCGGAGCGCGCCATGACGGGATCACAACAGGTCGCTGCGCGGCCGTTGCGCGGTTAAATAGTGGCCTCAATAAGCGCCCCGCGCGCCCCGCTCGCCCACGGCGCGCTTCGCGGTGCCCGGCGCCGGTGCAGCACCGACTGCACTCCTCGAGCAGGCGTCAGGACCCTGCAGCTCTGGCTCCATCCGCCCTTCCAGGATCCTATCCTAGCCAACAAACACACCCTTGATTTCAACCTGACACTTCGTTCGTTCGTCAATCCTTCTTGATGTAAATATTCCTAAACTGAAATAAATATCATATACGAAGGAAAAAATGACCAAAGCCTCCAGTGTCCAGAGCTGGAATCGAACCAGCGTACCCCGTTTACCGGACAGGTGCCTGAACCGCTCGGCTATCCGGCCAGTGTAAATATTCCTTTTCACTACAACATGAGCTCGGAAAGGCACTGTTTATTCCTTGAAATCACTGTGCAAATTTGCATTTTATCCTCTAGTGTGCAAAGTAATTTGGTGCAAATTTTTAGTTAAGTATCCTGTCCTATCTTCATGCCAGCCTGTAAGAATACATTTAAGGGATAATTTTGAATGACATTAATTTGGATTTGATTTGTAATGTACTGCAGTATTTTCCCCGCGGTGGAGAGGTGAAAATTTTGTATAAAATACGCCAAACCATTTTTAAATTATTTTATTATATTTTATCAATACATTAAATTCTTCATACGAATATCTTCTTGTTTCCTACATTTCAACACAATAAAATGAGTGTTTAATATTACGTAATCTATCATAAGGGAATCATCTATATCTCGATCTATCCAAAACATCTCATTAAAACGTCAAAAGGGCCTCACGTGTTGGCTTAAACTCCGCGCATGCCTACCAAATGTCCGGAGCACCAATACATGTACTCGTGAACGGGTAGACATGAATATGGGCGTAGCGATGTGACCACCCCATCGCCTGCTGGTGGCCCAGTAGGCAGTACAATCAGTCAACGCAGGACAGCTTGTGGAGAGCTGTTGGGCAGAAACATTCCCACGAACTCGACTGCTCCTGGGAAGTTTTGCCACCTGATAGGTTGAAAAGGGCCCTCTGCCTCTATAGTGCTTTAGCCGGCCGTCCAGAGTGGAGCCTCAAGAGCTACGGTCTTGAGGGTTGATGGGGGAACATAAGTGGCGACTTTGTTGTTATAAGTCCAGTGACACCTCTGTACTGCCCCAACACCAGTGTTGCTTTTGAGCCATCATAGATGTTGTTTTTTGTGAGGACCCATTTTGTGAGGGCGTATGTCATCGTCTGCTGGCAATAAAATTTTATTAAGCTCTCAATAGTCCTTAAGCCGTTCCGGTTGCTGCCTCTGCGTGCGTCCCATGACACGGACAAGAGCAGCAACTGCTCGATGTAAGTGTCAAAAAGGCCTCTACGTGTTGGCTTCGGCTCCGCGCAAGTCTCCTAAGTGTCCGCGATGGGTGAAGGCATTAATATAATTTAAATATTTCATGTTTTCACCAAGTTACGCTGTATAATTCGCGTTGAGACTGCAGTTTTCTTTTGCTTCTGTTAAATGTACTTAGATAGGTACGAGTACGTCATGATGACCAAAGAGCATATAATCACTACGTATGATGACTGACGCTCCGATAGAATAGTTTTTCTATTTCACGCCAAAAAATTACACATTTAAAAATCTAACGATTTTGTTTATTATTGTAACAAAGTTGCGTAGCCTACATGCCTATCGTTTACGATCCGTAGCGAAAGAAACGCAGCTGTCACTGTCGCACTCTAATATGGAAGAGTGATAGAGAGGCAGCAAGTTCGGCCGAATTTCACCTTCCCATACAGTTTCGTTCTCATTTTAAAACTACATGTTGGATTGTAATGAAACTTGGCACATACAATGACATGAGGTATATCTATGCGTGTAATTAGTTAATATAGCTCCGTAATTAGTAAATAGAGCAAAAACAAGTTTTGTAAAAAAAAACTTAAATTCGCTGTATTTATTAACTATGGTATCCGAAGCTACATAAACTAATTACAGTTATATCCTATTGTAAGTACAAAGTTTCAGAGCAATCTAACTTGTCGTTTTAATTTTTAACATTTAAATGAGAGCGTAACTACGTTTGTATGGAGATTTGGAGAACCGAGCTTACTGTGGACTCTTAAGGACGCAGCTATAAGTGAGAGCTAGAAAGAAATACTGATCGGACCACGGTCGCTGTTCGGTACGCCTGTCTGTTACAGATTTTACTTTGTCCTTGGCTTTTTTAGGGTTCCGTATCCATGGGTAAAAACAGGACCCTATTACTAAGACTCCTCTGTCCGTCTGTCCGTCCGTCTGTCTGTAACCAGGCTGTATCGCCTGTATCTCATGAACCGTGATAGCTAATAGACAGTTGAAATTTTCACAGATGATGTAATTCTGTTCCCGCTATAACACCAAATACTAAAAAAGTACGGAACTACTTATATAAATTCTATGTACTACTATATGTATATAGAACTGCTCTTAACATAATGCGCAAACGTGGAGTCACGGGACAGGCTTAGCCTAGTGTGATCCACTAAATTGCTGATGTTTATGTAACAACAGTTTGAAAGATGCTTTTCTTAACAGGCAAACGTCAGTTCACTTTATCTACTTAATTCTGAATAATCAGTGACGATGTTCTAGTGACGTACCTACTCCCGATTAACACCGCCGTATTTCCAATTTTAATTTAATAGAGGGACGGTTTTTGGTCTAGAAGTCTTCTAGTAATCGATTTTCGCTCATGTCCTCGCAGATATGGATATATTTGGTATCAGTGCATTCAGTGTGATGTCCTGAACACAAATATATGAGATGACAAGCGCGAAAGTGGTGGGGGTAGTTGCTGTGACGTCAAAAAGTCGGCAGTACAAAGGTTTTTACTTTTTTTTAAAATCATACCATGTGGGGTACCAAATGAAAGGGCTTTGTGAGTAGATCACAAATATATAACATACTGTAACATTTTCACTACTTCGTCTAACAAATTATTAGAAAACGTTCAAAAATTTCACAATCCATAGTTGACTTTGAGCTGCTCTAAATTGAAAATGACTGAATGGATCATTCCAAAATACATACACAGTGATTGTGAACATCCTCTATATAATGTTAAAAAATAATTAACCAGATATAACCAAAGATAAGAAGAGTACATCAAGTTGAAAAAAAGTATAATTTTCTGTTACATTAAACTGCAACTATTATTAAAACAAACAAAAAACCAGACTGTTTACATATATTTTTGAAATGGTTTTTTCACTAGCTTTCATTTGGTACCCATATTGCTATAGTAAGAAAAAAAAAACCGGCCAAGTGCGAGTCGGACTCGCGCACCGAGGGTTCCGTACTTTTTAGTGTTTGTTGTTATAGCGGCAACAGAAATACATCATCTGTGAAAATTTCAACTGTCTAGCTACAGCCTGGTGACAGACAGACGGACAGACGGACAGCGGAGTCTTAGTAATAGGGTCCCGTTTTTACCCTTTGGGTACGGAACCCTAAAAACAATCCCCCCCCCTCCCTTTTTTCATTAGCGGGCGTCATTTTTAAAATATATATAGCCTATGTCACAACCATAATTCTGACTAATTTAACTGGTGGTTGAATTCGTCCGAATTGTGTTAGTGACATAGGCTATATAAATTTTGAAAATGGCGCCCGTTAATGAAACAAGGGGGGGGGGGGGGATTGTTTTTTTTCTTACTATAGCAATATGGGTACCAAATGAAAGCTAGTGAAAAGACCATTTCAAAAATATATGTAAACAGTCTGTTTTTTGTTTGTTTTAATAATAGTTGCAGTTAATGTGACAGAAAATTATACTTTTTTTCAACTTGATGCACTTTTCTTATTTTTGGTTATATCTGGTAAATTATTTTTTAACATTATATAGTGGATATTCACAGTGACTTGGTATGTATTTTGGAATGATCCATTTAGTCATTTTTAATTTAAAGCAGTTCCAAGTCAACTGTGGATTGTGAAATTTTGGAACGTTTTCTAATAATTTGTTAGACGAAGTAGTGAAAATGTTACAGTATGTTATATATTTGTGATCTACTCACAAAGCCCTTTCATTTGGTACCCCACATGGTATGATTAAAAAAAAGTGAAAACTTTGTACTGCCGACTTTTTCACGTCACAGCACCTACCCCACCACTTTCGCGCTTGTCATCTCATATATTTGTGTTCAGGACATCACACTGAAATCACTGAATGCACTGATACCAAATATACCCATGTCTGCGACATGAGCGAAAAGTAACCTAAAGCCTGTTCCGCCAAGCTACAGCCAAAAATAAATAAATTGAACATTCATAGATATTGCTTTATTTAATAAAATTATAGCCACGAGAGGTTCAACCTTAGTTGATTGAGCTAAAATATGTATAAAATTATTAATAGTCACAAATCACAGGAAGATAATATATCACTAGAAAGAAAAAAATAAACGATCTCTCTAAGTAGTTCTAAAATAATTATTAACTACGTACAATAATATCACGATTGAAAGACCTACATTATGTACTGAAATATTGTAGTACCTATACTATAGAGATTCTCAATAAATATAAATCATCTATTAGATGGCTATATTTTAGTAGAACTTCCACAACAACGGTACATTTCTATAAGTAGGCTAATTATTCTAGGCGACTTTCAATAAAAGCACACATCCTAAAGCTACCTACAATCAATGACGACAGAAGAAAACACAGGTCTGATATAAGTATGGCTAAATGAGGCTAAGCGGAATTCAGCTACGGTAGAGAAATAATTAGGTATCACAATAATATGACTACTAAATAAAATACATGGAGGTGTATTAATATCTTATACAAAGGAGGCAACACCAATTCTATAGATTTACGCGAGAATCTTTTATTATGTAACTTGTATTACGCGATGACTGTGCATCACATTATCAGTACACTCTTGATGTTTATCGCCCAACGGATTTCACATATTAACAATTTATTGTTGACCCATAAATAAACAATGTGATACGACTTTTACGATATACATAAGTACCTACACCTACCTTGCGTAGCGTATTACTTACACTATAAATATCCTATCCTACCCTACGTATAGACTCACGTTAAGCGTATGTTTGTTAAAACTAGAACTTTAAAAATAATAACAATTTTAAAAGATGTCCATTTATTAATGGCCCGTGGTATTCAACTTCACATAAATCGGGCCGATAGATTTACTGCAGCGTATGCGGTTTAACTAATATATTTAGGTAGGCATAAGCAATCAATTGTTTATTCAATACAGGCAAAAACTGCTATTTAATTCAATATGTATTTGGTATATTAGCTCCGAGTTTTACGGCTACGGCTACCTATAGTGCGGCGGGTTATAGGTATATGCAGACGAGTGTGACGGATGGACGGGGCGGCGGCGCCCGGTGGCATAAGGTCAGCGTTATTTAATTGACGGGCATCGTGAAGCCGCTGTTTGACCATTTTAGTGCTAACTATCAATCAAACAACCAAACAATTTATGAAAACATGTGCAACACTCATTACAGAACTCCGGCTTTCTTGCTATTAGCTACAAGATAATTACAAAATTAGTACTAAGTAAGAATCTAATTAAATCGCTATGTCAAGTGTTTATATTAATTACCGCCGTTAGGGTAATAAACGTAATAGATAACACAATGCGTGACGACAGTGAGAATTTCGCAAACGTTGAAAACAGGGTATTTCCTATATTTACTGGCATACGTGTAATTTAATTCGAATAATTACAAGCTCTGTATTTCAGGTACACGTGCATTTATGATTTACCAACTCCGAAGTTGTCTTTAGAGAATTATACGCCCACCTTAAGCATCCAAACTATCGAGACTGAAATCATTCATTTTTGGTTACAAAATATCTCTTTTTAAGGCACACCTAAAACATGTTTATGAAGAATAATAATATAATTAAGTAATATTATACAAGCACTTCGGCCACATACATATTAGTGTTACTAAGAATTCATCATCGATTAGGTATATAAATGCACAGTTCGGTTTTGCCATAAATAATGCAGCGGAGCGAGAAGTGCAGGTTTATTTAACTTGCAGGAAGTCGGCAACGACCTTCCCTAGAGCAAAAATTCTGAAAATAATGAACGACTGTACTTCTAGACTTTTTAGAGAGCTTATATACTTCTGAGGGCCTACCGCGAACTTCAAAAAAGAATTTTCGTTATTAACTTTATCGCTATCGACTATCGAGCTAATGCATATTTGAGCGATCGGCAGATAACGAAATTTTATTTTTTGAATGTTTGCTGTATGGTCTCTGCTCCCTATTCCTAACCAAAGCTTTATTGAACTTTGTGCAACGTATGCACAGTATACCTACCGAAAATACTGCAAAGTAACTACATACATAGTTTAGTAGGTATGCATTGTACAGTTATAACTACAATAAATTGTTGCCTCATTACAAACATTATGAAGCGCTATGTTTATGGCGCTTTAAACTTCCATATTTTTTGCATAATTACCTTCTATAATAAATCTTTTTTTGTTGTGTCCTTTATAAATAATAACAAATGCATTGACTACTGGTGATTAAATATTGTATAAAACTATCTAAGTTTTAATCTATGAGGTGGAAAGTACAAAAATAATTAAATGTCAGTCTCAGACAAATACTTAAATCGATACGTAATCCAGGTTTTCATTTCACAAAACGTGCCCACTTATCTTATACATGTGTAGAGCAGACATGGCAATCCACTAACAAATTCTCTTACCTTTTTGCGATGGATGAATTCCTGGTATTGTCCGGCCTCATTCGAAAGCGTTTTTATTTTCATTACATACATTTTTCTCTAGACTAGAGTTACATCAAGTTAAGAAAATTGAGTAGGTAGGTACTGAACGCATTGGGAAAACACAATTTTGTGGCATTCGAGATAGTTTCCACACGGACGCTACTGCTACCACAAACGGTAAACGTTTAGAAGATTAATATTTTAAATTAGATAGGCGAAATTGCATACATTTCATTATATCTTGGATAGTTTAATAGCGACGAGAAAATGTCCCTACTTATTAGTAAATACATTTTGTCAACTATCCGAGGTACAATATTGTAATTTCCTCGTGGCCAAAATCAAATTTCTTTTCAAGTAGTCAAAGTAGTACATGACAGTTAGTTTATAAAATAAATGCTATTAGGTACAACGTTTTGCACTGCGGGGAGAATCGGCTATATTGTACCGCTGGTTAATTCGTACCACGTCTAGATTTCCCATTAAAAACCTAGTTTATTTACACACTAAACAATAATCTGATCAGAAATGGCATTTAGTTAGAAAACATGATTTTCGTGGGTTTGTAACAACATAATGACCAGTGATCTGGATAAGTTAAAAATTCGTAATAAGTAACAGTATTTAACTACATTTATATAAGGGTTTATTGCATTGGTTTTAAAACTTGTCAAAGTTTTATGCTTATGTTTTCACATATATTCCTCAACCCACCACCGGAGCGGCAGCTGACGTTCACGAGGGTTCATCATACATAGCCGTTAACCACTATACGAGTTTTCGCCCGGGAGGCGATTGGTCATGGAAATCTGTTCCTAGCCTGCGGTCTATATGCTCCGGTGGCCGTTTAAGAAGTGTAACGCTCTTACGGTAGATGTCGCTAGGGTCCCCTAGACCCATATAGTGGGAAGATTCGCTGGAGTATCGGTCAGAGGCCGTGAGTTCAAGTCTCACTTAAGGCAGTAATTTTTCCACTTTTAAATTTATTCTAAGCTGAATAGCATCGTTCACACACGTTTCTGCTTGTTAAATTAATTTACATTTGTAACTATCTTCATAAACCAAGTTTAAGTAAAAACCGGTACGATATAACCGAATCTCCCACTCTCCCCTAATTGTAACAGAAGTAAATAACTAAACGAATGACAAGTAGTAAATTCGATTAGATCCGAATAGTTAGTAAACCGTTTCGATATCATATATCGAGACGGTTTACTATTTATATTATCCTCTCCACATAAGTAAATTAATTACTAAGGCCGTTCCATGGGTTTGCCGCTATCACTGTCACATTTCGTGAAACAAGAAAGATCATACACGCCAAGTGTCAATTTTGATCGAATTTAGTCGATTTTTATTTATTTTAAAAACGTTACCTTACAATATCGAAATTCGAAAGCTATGAAATTACTATTTAATTTAAGATGGTTTTTTCGTCTTTTTTTGTTTATAGTATCACATAATAAATAACCGGGTAAAGTAGGATTAAAAGTCCGAGTTAGAGGTTACTTTGGGAATTAATTGTATCAAGCGAAGTGTCATAATTCGTGTATCGGAAGCTATGATGTTAAAGATAATATAGTCAAGAACTACATATATTTTTTCCACGTTTACGAATATCAACGCCTCAACATGATCATATAAGGAGATTTTTCGCCTTCTGGCTCAGGGAACCGCAATATATATAAATGTTTGCACTTGTTATAAGTAAATGTTTCCACCGTATCCATCCAACTTTATACAAAAAGGTGTAAAAATGGTTTTAAACACGTCAAAAAGTTTACTCATTGACCATTTCTCAATGCAGTTTGTAAACTTGGCCACGAGGAAAAAGCGCATTTCGACATGTTAGAGACGCAGAGGCTTCACTGCGATAGAAGTGGGACGTTTGCCTCGGGGTCGGCCACGCGCTGCGCAGCTCCGTTGGCCAGGGTGTCCCCGCCGGCTGCTATCTCGGCACCATGCCTCTGTAAACAAAACAGTGCTTATTTATATGTCTAAAACCATATTTTTTCATGTTTTTGTTATACCACTTGGTCGGCGTTATTGATATACCTACACATGACAAATTTCAGCTTTCTAGTACTAACAATCAGAGAGATAAGCACCGGACGGACGTGACAAAACTGTAAAAGATATAGGTATCGAATAAAAGAAAACAAAATGATCATAAAAATTAGTGTCTATTTCTTTTAATCTTAATCGCATCTCGCTACAATACCTTCTATTTTTTTTGGTTATAACCGATACAGTCAGTAAGTACAACTTAATAGTTATTTTCGTTGAACAAATTACAATTTAATATTCAATTTGATTTATTTAATTGTACAAGATAATTAAAGGGCAGGAATATAATTTACTATGCACTTTTAGCTGATGCAACATATTTTTCAAGGCATGAAACAAAGAAAGTTTAAGTAATTAAGTACCATCAGCCGTAAGAGTGCATGGCGACTTTATCAATGAATTCATTCATAATTTCTCCATGCAATTTCGCAGCTCACTGTACCTAAATAAGCTGATACATCGAGTTATTAATTATATTCTTGGAAAATATAGTACACATTTTGGTTACTTTTTATTTGTTCTATTAGTTAACTAATTAAGAATAAATAGGCTACAGGTGTTACTTTTATATCACTAATGAAAAGTATTCAATGTTTAAAATATTTTATATTTTTTTTATTTTAATGTTACCCACGTTCCACTTAGTGTAGATGCACGGTATATCCAGTCCTCATCTTGTCATCGTTACAGGAGGTTTGGAGCGATCTGAGCGATCTGCGCAGACAGGCCGGTGTGGGACGCTGGCCTGTCCGGGTAGACTGTTCAGAGCGACTCTATTTCTTTGCTCTTCCAGCGCTACCAGTATCTTGAATAGTCCGTAAAATCCTAAAGTCCAGCAAGCTAGAAAGATACTTACAGCCTTCGTACTGGCACTGTGCTGTTCTTATTTTGTACGTAGTCGGTATTTGACGCAAAAACTGAAAGTTCTTAACTTAATACAAAGATACGGGCTGTTACCAAAATTTGTTAAAATTCCGCTCTTGTAACCCAACAAGCAAATGAAGTAACACTTACGTTAGTACTGTCAGTTTGTCCAGCGGAAGCGTCTCGCTTGCCCTGCAGGTAGTAGGTCATAAGTTGACCCTTGCCCTTGACCGCGACTAGGCCGCGCTGCTCAAAGTAGTAGCCGAACGTCTCAAGTATATGGCACGTTTCTTCGGTCACCTGTCGGCAACATTTCGATACATATATACCTATTTTAATTTTCAGCAGAATGTTTTAAAAGTTGGTAAAGATCTGAGTGAATTTTTGAAGTGATTTTTTTACGTCATTCGAATATTCGGCAAAATAACTAATATGACATAAGGAAAGCCATTGAGTTAATTCGAATGGTATAAATATTATAACATAAGGCATTAGTAAAAAGTAGGTAGAAGCAATAAAATTCTGAAATTATTTTGGTCATGAGAATGACCTACATGGCAGGAAATGACGCGCGTTAGCTATACGAGAAGGATTTCAATATCCTAACAATATTTTAATAAAGAGAATATTTTAAAATTTAATATCCTTTTGAAAAAATCTATGAATGTAACATACTATACCTACTTACTTTTATAAAAATGTATTTGAAGTACTTTCCATCTATGTCGCACAGAGGGTACCAAACTACCCACACATTACATACCCTTGACACCCTGTATAAAGTGTTTTGTAGGAATCTATAAAATGTTGCAACATTGCTTAAATTGCAATCAATAAATGACTAACCGACTAAGTAAATTTAAATTAATAAATGCGGTATTGTGTCGTTGCTTGTATGACTAATGCTTTTGAAAGAGGCGTGATTAATATAATAGCTTTGCGAGTTTGCGCCTGCCCCGTGCCGTAACAACATTTTGTAGCTCTTCTGTAGGTGGCGTCGGATAACCCTGACTTTTATTTTTAATATTGTTAACACTGCACTGATGCATGTAGTTAATTAATTTAAATAGGGACATGAATTCATTAAATTCATATCGATTTTTATAAATGTATGTATGTGTTGTTTCGTATTTGTATATACAAAATATTTATTATAAACCAAGTGGGTATTCATTATATTAAATAAATATTGATATGATTAAAAATAAAAGACTCGAGGTTTCGATTTTTAAGACTGTAATTAGATTTAATACCTATTCTTAATATTTAATTATTAGTTACTAGCTGTTGCCCGCGACTTCGTACGCGTGGATTTGTATGTTGGTGGTTATATATTTTACATGAGCATAGAACATTATGCTGCAAAAGATATCAGTAGGGACGGTTAATCGTTTGTTAATAATTAATAATTATACAACGCATGAAATTTGTCTTTTACAAAGTACGAAGTTTCAAGCCCCTAACTAACATTTCGATGCTAGTGCGGAAAGTATGTTATTACTTCACGAGTACCGAGATATCTTGCCACGAGCAGTAGGCGAGTGGCAAGACTCGGGACGAGTGAAGAATGACATTTCCGCACGTGTATCGAACGACGTTTTTTAATACAGTTGCGAAAAAATAAGAAAAACAACAAGTAAGGAATGGAATTCGAAATTTTTATATTATTAATTCTGTGACATCATTGACATTGACATTATGAAGAGGTGTTTTTCTAGCTTTTATTCGACTAGAATAGATTTTTATTGAACCCACTTCAATGAAAGTTTTTTTTCAAATGCATGTTCTATAAGACAGAAACTATTATTACCTAAATATCGTTCTTAACGATTATTTGTGTATCGTATATTTATAAAAACAATATCGAATGTTGCCTTTGGAAACTTTAACATTCTTGCAGTAAGAAAATACGCCTCTTCTTTGACAGGCGTTCCGTTCCATTCAGACAACTTAAATGATGAAGAGGTAAGTAATAAAATATAAAATATGCATATTTTTTGTATTCTTACATTAACAGTAGGTTTTTATGTTGATTACGTCGTTTAAAGGAAACTAATATTAACACTCATCAATAATTAGTCATGAATTGGAACAACTAAAAATTTAAAAAAATTGGAAAAGTAAAGAGCACTAGTTCGCGAAAACCAACTTTCCGCACGCTAAACAGCTACGAACAGTAGCACTTTTTGGGCAAGTGTATTAAAAAAATTGTTCTTGATATAATCCCTGTCAACACTAAGATTTTCAAGTCCACTATTTAAAAAAAAATGTTCGCTCCCGATGCAAACTTTATTAATACAAACTTTTCAAACACGGTGCAATCAGTTTTCGTCTATTTTAATATAATGCCCTTTTACCAAGTTTTATGTTCCTTGATTAAACGAAAACTTGTACTACACATAAACTTACATCCCCTTTTTAACCCCCTTAGGGGTTGAATTATTAAGAACGATGAAATAACTTTTTTTGTAATATAATACAATGCCTTTCTAAGAAGTTTCAAAGCATTTGTAATGGATCCTTAAATTACTTTTCTTGTATTCTAATAATATGCCTTTATACAAAGACTGAAGTCCTGTATTTTTTATTTTTTATTTATTGGTTCACCAACAATTGTTTACACTTTGTTAAGTATAATTACAAACGTTTTAACTATAATCGCTTAGCGTAACAATTACTTAAAGGTAAACACCACATGCATTGAATGAAGTAAGAAAACTGCATCTACGTGACATACCTACTTTACAATATTAATAATGCATTAATTATAATACTGTTTACAATCGAAATTAAACTATCCTATCGTGAGACATATTTCAAGATGTTTAGATCAGTATGGTTTCACTCACTATTATTTTTAGTTGTTTTTAGTTGCTCAATAAAATGTTTGATCTCCATACAAACTTTCAAACCCCTTTTCACCACCTTGGGGGATGAATTATTAAAAACGCTGAAATCAGTTTTCTTGTTTTTTAATATAATACCTTTGTGCAGTTTCAAGTTCCTAGCTTATAATAAAATTTGAACCCCAAGACAAACTTTCATCCCCTATTTAAGTCCATCCCCCGTAGGGGTTACATTTCCAAAAACGTCGAAATCTTTATTTTTTGTAAGCGGCTATTATGCCTTTCTAAGAAGTTTCAAAGCATTTGTAATGGTTTCAAATATTCAACCCCTTTTTACCCCTTTTTGGGGATGAATTTTTAAAAACGCTGAAATTACTTTTCCTGTATTCTAATAATATGCCTAATGATACAAAGTGGTACGTGAGCCACTTAAGGGCGCACCAGAGAGCGGATCAGCTACACGCTAATAACGCGAATTAAAAATTGCCTACTCCAGAGCACACAGTCGCTGTGGCCGAAATCGGTCAGGAGAGCATCATCATCATATACAAAGTTTTAAGTCCCGCATTTAATACAATTTTTAATCTCCATACAAATTTCCTACCCCTTTTTCACCACCTTAGGGGATGAATTTTCAAAAACGCTGAAATTGGTTTTTGTAATTTTTAATAATATATCTTTTACCCAAGGTTCGAATTCATAGCTCAAAATAAAACTTGAACCCCATACAAACTTTGGACCCTCATTTCATCCCCTTAGGGGATGAATATAGAAAATTCCCTTCGTAGTGGATACTAACGTTATAAAAACTACCTATTGTGAAATAATCAGCTCTCTAGGTCCAACGGTTTGGGCTGGACGTTGATTTAAGTGAGTCAGTCAGTCAGTCAGGACTTTTCCGTTTATATATATAGATTACCATTCGATTCCTTATATTTATATAGTAACTATACATATTATTTATGCACGCAATATTTCATGTTTAAAGTAGCAATTTGATTGTTTCATGCATTAGGACGACAGCTACAAGAACATGACGTCATGCACATATTACCACTTAGTAACGGGCATTCCCAGCGGCGAGTAAGTATTTGCTTTTTATTACTGTTATTTTCACCTCAGCAGTGAGAACATAATAGACAACCTGAAAAATGTAATCCTTCTTCATCATTATTTTATTCACTTACATGTTTTCTTAAGATATTCTAACAATTTAGTTTAATTACCGCAATCAAACACAATAACACAACGAAATAGGTAAATTTTAAGTAAAATAATGAAAAAAAAAAATAACGAACATGAATTGACTTCAATCGATAGCTTTTTTTTGTAAAAAAACTTTGTAAGATACGGTTCGAATTGCGGATACTACTATTTTTTAACTAGTAGAGATTGTTAAAAGCAGAATTCTTTATTTTGAGTGATAATCTGTGTATTTTTTTAAAGTTAATTATTTTAATTGTATAATAAAATACGTTAATTAAACTGTTTTCATCAAATTTTAAACTTTATTTTCATTAATTAATTATTAAGAATTCATACTCGTACGTGTTTTGGAACGATGCGTTCGCGTTCGTACGTTTTTCGAGGGTCTATTACAAACCGTCAATATACCGTTGAATGTAGTTTGAACTTTTTTTTGTTTCTTTCTTTTTGCTAACGACGTAAAAGGGACAGAGAATAGAATCCAAGTATTTCGAATTTGTATTAGGCCCCGCATGGTGAAATGACATTTGAATATAAAGGTCACTAGAATGTCATTTTGTCTCATACATATGATGTTTTTAAGTAGCAAAATACTCTTTTCCCCTCACTAGCTCGGAAAGCCGTGTTTTATCCTTTAAAACAAGCGGGGAAAAACGCATTTTATCCACTAGTGGGGAAAGTAATTTGACCTTGGATGGAGCGTGTTTAAGTAGCTTTTGACAGATAACAAAACGTAAAACGCTCATAATAATGGTTCGTTCGATATTAATTATCATTAAATAAATGGTTTGAGAATCTAATAAAAAATTCCAAATTTAGCTTTATTTAATAATTTTAAGTCATAAACCTTAAAATTCCATAAGAAACGTTAGATTTTTTATAATGATGTTAAATATAATTCTGAACGCACAAGTTGAGTCGATGCAATTTCAAAACGCATCGTTGACATTTCATACGTCAGGTCAGAACAGAAATGTCAACATTGTCAACAAATGTTTTACTTAAAAACAATTCTCACCGACTCACGTAAAAATCAGAATTTCCAGTGTTTTCTGTTATAATATCGTACAAAATAAGTGATTCCAGTGATGAAGATGATCTAACGCCTGTGGATGTTGCACTTTCCTCGCTATAGTGAGGGGAAAAGTTTTGTGTCACACACGGGTGCAAATGTATTTTACTTCTCGTGTGTTGAAACACAACTTTGCACCCTTGTATAACAAATAACTATTTCACCTCAGCAGCTCGAACAAGCCTACTTTCTTGGATCACCTAAATTCCATCCATAGCAAAATAAAATTTACTATGGAGTTGGAAAAATACTGTTCTCTCCCCTTCTTAGATGTATTGGTAAAAAGAAATCCTGATAACACCCTAGGTCGCACTGTGTATAGGAAACCTACTCATACTGATAGGTACTTAAATGGCAAATCGCATCACCATCCCAGTCAACTTGTTACAGTAGGCAAATCTTTGTTTCAGAGAGCCCAGAGGATATGTGATGACCAGCATCTGGCCGCGGAGCTCCAGCATGCCAGGCGCGCGCTCCAGGCAAACGAGCTCAGGATACCGCGGGTCAACCAGAGGTCCCACATTAAGATCCCCACAGTCGAGCGCAGGCCTGCCATTCTGCCTTTTGTCAGGGGGGTCACGGACAGGATCAGCCACATCTTGAAGCGTGCTTCTATAAAAACATATTTCAAGCCAATGAAGAAGATGTCACAATTCCTGAGGCCTGTAAAATGCAATACCCCTCTACAGACTGCAGGAGTGTACAGGCTGGACTGTGAGTGTGGCCTATCATATGTCGGGCAGACGAAACGGAGCATTTCCACTCGGGTGAAGGAACACATAGCTGATGTCAAGCACCGTCGACCTAGGTCTGCTGTCTGTGAGCATGTCATGGATAAAGCCAATCACTCAATCAAGTTTGATAAGCCTCTGGTTCTTGCCAAGGAGAAGCGTTACATACCCAGAATGCTGCGCGAGGCCATTGAGATTGAGAAATATCCAAACTTTAATAGGGAAGATGGCTTTTCTCTACCACCAGCTTGGGATCCTGTAGTCCATCTGATAAAGGAGCAAGCGAGACATAGACTGTGAGACCTTAGTGTTGGATGATGCTGGACATTGTGATGTTTTGAAAAGATGTGTCCCGCCGAGTTTGTTGCCGGTCCCATATTGGGATACCCTCCTACAATTTAGGAGGGAATTAAATCTTCTCGGGTCCGTGGTGTAGGGTTGGAGCCGGCATAGTTTTTATCGCGTATATATATATATATATCTTTACTTGAAAAATAATTATAGTGTATAACTAGCCTTATGAACCGATTTTGCATGTACAACCAGCCTTAAAGTTTGTAGTCTATGATTGTTCATTATTTTAGTATGTGGGTATTTTTGCACTTTGTAATTTTTCCTCAGTCACCCGTTGACCACGAACGCTGTAAAGAGTTCGAAACGTCGGGATGTATTATAAATTCAATATACGCGATATAATCCGTTTTCATAGTTTTATTTCATGAGTAACTATCGCGGTAACCGAAGACAATATTAAGCCTACTTTCATCACTCCCTGGAGTGAGGAAAGTGCGACTTTCCTCACTCCAGGGAGTGAAACAATGTAGCTTTTTAATTTAGTGAAGGCCATGAACTTCATACTTTTATTACATTTTTTTTATGGTATGGTATGGTATGGTTTGGTATGTTATGGTATGTTATGTTATGGTATGGTATGGTATGGTATGGTATGGTATGGTATGGTATGGTATGGTATGGTATGGTTTCGTATCGTTTCGTATCGTGTCGTGTCGTGTCGTATCGTATCGTATCGTATCGTATCGTATCGTATCGTATCGTATCGTATCGTATCGTATCGTATCGTATCGTATCGTATCGTATCGTATCGTATGGTATGGTACATATTATAATACTTTTTTTTCCTGTTTATTCTGTGTAATTCGAAATACATTTTAACCTTTAATATGTTCTCACTACTGAGGTGAAAAATTATGTGTGCAACACGAGAGCAAAGTTATTTTACTTCTCGTGTTTTTGAGTCCCTCGCTACGCTCAAGATTCCACCTTAGAATCTTTCGCTTTCTCGGGACTCAAAATAAACACTCGCAAGAAAAACCAACTTTCCTCTCTTGTTGCACAAATAACTATTGTACGAGCTGCTGAGGTGAAAAACAAATTAAACGAAAAAGTATGCGAGCACAGTTCCTTCGTCACGTTATTCGCGATATTTTTGAGCGGCTCCTCAAGATTACTGTGATGCTCGCGCGCTCGAGCGCTATTGGTCCAGGATTTAAGAATGACTGCAGTCATTTAAACACGTTATGATTGACAGGTAAAATTTCTTGAAAATTACAATACCTATGCATGTGATGCAATACTTAGGTGATCATGATCAATCATAACGTGTTTAAATTCTCCCCGTCCCTATGTCACAGAATAACTAATAGTCTATGTTAATTAATTGATACGATATCGTATATCAAATTATCGCATTCGCGTTTATATTACGCATTTTAATAGGTAGTTATACGTAAAATTGTCAGATATAAATTGCAATATCGAATTAGGACACACACTACTTAGATCAAATTTTTATTTAACATATATAACCAATACCCATTTGTACTATTTCCAGCAGATCCTATGTATGAAAATACCTCAAAAAATTTGACAAATTCATAAAATTTCATTAAACGTTCAGTATCATCTTACTCGCCCATAAATCGAATTAATTATAAAGGTGTGGCGGTTGACACGATTCAAGGCTTTATACCTTATGTACTTACCCAAAAAATCCATGATAAAATATTGATTGTTGAGGCATGCGAGTTCCCCTGCGGTGAGTGCGTCATCCTTGAGGCGCGTTGAAGGTTTTGCCTCAGATGTCGTAATGCGGCTGGGCTGAGACGAGCCCGTAGTGCAGCTCTTGATGCCTAGTGCCTAGGTGCAGGAGAAAGTACTTGCTTTATGCTATCCGCCTTGTGTTGGTTTACCTGTATGCAACCAGCTTTGCCGGTGCTCTCCATCCTCGATGCGACGTTGACGGTGTTTCCCCAGATATCGTAATGCGGCTTGCGTGCGCCGATGACGCCCGCAGTAATGGGTCCGTGGTTGACGCCCAGCCGCAGCACGAAGTGGTTGAAGGATTGCTCGTTGATGGCAGCCAGCACGCGCTGCAGCTCCAGCGCGAACTCCACCAGGCACGCCAGATGTGCCCAGCGTACCAGCGTGCCGTCTGACGGCTGATTACACAATCAACTATTTATTCATAACGTCGCACACACATAAAAAAGTCATCAGTCAATTGAAATTCTACTAAAGTATATCCACCGCGCCCGGGGTAATCAAAACAAGCGGCTACAGCTAACTTCCATTGATTTTGCTTTCCAGGGGGGCCTACCCAAGATGAGAATCATTGATAGATAAAGCCGATCGATATGTGTAGAAAATGTAATAATGTGTAGAAATAGTCACGTGACTTCTCGTAGCATGTGACATCCCGATACATTTTTGCTTTTCGTGTGGCGATATACGATTGTCATCTTGGCTAGGCCCTCAGGTGCTACATGAGCGTTGCTCTTTTTATAAATAATTTTGAAAATTCGCTTTAAAAAAAATATAGTCAGCCTCACAAGTTGTACACAACTCACAACACAACGTCTTCTCTTGAAATTCTGGTGCTTACACACCAACAGGAAGTTAAAACAACTATAGGAATAAGTTTTTATTAATAATTTATTAAGCGCCCACTGTGTCCCACTGCTGGGCAAAGGCCTCCCCCCTCTTTTTCTACTCGTCTCGGTTTGGAACTAACTTTGGCTAGTCGCTAGTCTCTCAAAACGGAGTCCAAGTTATCCCGCCATCGCCGACGAGGTCTGCCAGCTCCTCGGTTCGGCTCGTGGGCCTTCCAAGTTGTGTAGAGTTTTAAACCAAGATTCAGAACTAGCGATTTTGATAGCACAGACTGTGGAAGTGTTATTTATACGTCGTCATTTCATAGAAGTTTGACGTTTAAAATAACACTTGCACAGTCTGTGCTATCAAAATCGCGGCAGAATGGTTCTTGGTCTAACTCTATTTAACTTTGATCATTCTGTATGCATAAAGAAATAGGTAGGTAAATGATATAACTGAGGACATAATAATCACGCGCGGTTATAAAAGCTTGATCCCCGTCATCGTAACAGACATTTTATGATACGCTGATCTACTTGAAATACGTAACGACCAATCGACCATAATCAATTCCTTTTAAAGCGCAAAGGAATGTCCGTAACAAGCCGCATTTCTATGGTGATTTTACTCCTATGTTTTTCTAAGATATTGCATTCCCTTGTTTAATTTATTCGCAGACTTAATTTAAATTGACAAAATTGTATGTCAAACCTTCAATAGTGTGTAACCTTTAAAGTTATGTAGTTAGCACTTAGAACTCCCTAATACTACTGGTCGATGTCAGTAGCTATCATTTAACATTTACAAACCACTTTTATTGCTAACTGCACTATTTAAAAGAGTGAATCTGTTCCGTACCAAAGTTGTAACTATACCTATGGACCTATGGACAATCCAAACACAACAGGGTGTCTTAACTTATACAAAATCAAATAAAGTTTTAAAATAGTCTTAGGGAGTTAAAAGTAATAGTTTTTAGTTTATAAAAAATTGTGATTTCTGACTTAGGATTTATGAAGAATTAACCTTCGCCCGCAACTTGTTATGCAACCTCCCTCTTATCCCACCCTTCCTCCCGTACTTGCAACCCTCATATAGCCTTAGGCCCCTTGGCAGTGAATTTTTATGAAGATAATACCTGCATTTGTCGAGTGGGATTTAGGCCTGATGCTGCCATATATGTGGAGCTGATTGTCTTTATTTTAATTATGTCTTTGCTGAATTTTGCATCCTCTAACAGCTGAAAATAAAAATAAAATATGAAAAAGACAGTTAATTTACATTTAACGGCCTCCTAGCTTAGTATTTCTATGTATTTAAGTATTTATCTAAATGCAAGTATTAAGCAAGAATTTGCTAAGTAAACAGTACCATGGATAGTGTTAACAATAGCAAAGTTTATTAAATACAACGCTTGCTCGATTCGAGATTCCTACAAATTACAGGTTAGCAATAGTATAATTCAATAAAAACACGGTGTATAATGATATATAGTTACCAAATCAAAATCAGATATGACTTCATTCAGAAATCGTAAGCATTCCAAGCCTTGGTTATTAACGGTCTCTTCCGAGTAGAACTCTGAAACAAAACGTAAATATATAAGGTTGAGACATAAAAATATAATTTTTTTCGGAGATATCTACGAGCACCTAAATAAAAATGTCATTGGATGTGGATGTTAGATTACTTTGGATTGGAGTTTTAGTTAAATCAATAGATGGATACAGTCTAAGGAAAAAACGGGCCTCGAAAATCACGAAAATTTGATTCTCGATCAGATGGCGTTACTACCTTTGGCCTACTCTCGTATAGAGGGCGTTGATGATTTCGTTTGTTATTTAACATTTTTAACGCATATCAGTGAAAGAACATGGGTCAAAATCATAAAAATAATTAATGCAAATAAAAAAAATCATTTATCCATATTTTAATACATTTTATCGTATTTTTATAAATCTTCATTTTTAGGTTTAAAATGTGTCGATAGATGGCAGTGAATTTACTGTGGTTACAAAATTTACTATGACAGTACCGCTCTATGGTTAAATATATTAAAAGGGTCACTTACGTTAAGTCGATAATTCCTCGAAATATGGACTGCCATAAGGAGCTTATAGTTACAATATTGCCTACAATGATACACTATACGAGTATATGTATATACCAGCCGCCGTCCATACGATAAAATAAAGAAGGACCTTCATCTGGAACCATATAATATATGCATCTGCGTCGGTCAGCCAACGCATGTGGCTCTAGATTAAGCTCCTCGTTATGGCGCAATTTTCGACTTATTAAACATAAGCACAGATTAATAAATAGTTACTACGTAACAGATACATCATTCCTATACAAAAGCGAAAATACCTACGCTATAATAGCCTACAAAATCTTAATAATAATACCTGCTGCTCAGGATGAGAAGAAATGTACCATAAGTACGCGCACAAAGAGTCGAGACTGCCTTGCTCGCCGTGCGAGTCACGTGCCAACGCGTCATCGTAAGAATGCGATAGGGTTGAACTGTTACTTATGTTATTGTTGTAATAAAACGAATGTTGCGAATCAACCATATTTTTTATTAGTCAATCAAATATTTAAAAACAACACTTATAATACCTGACTCAAAAAACTCCTTAATTTACGATTTACCTACTTATGTTCAAAGAAATAAATGGTGACAAAATTCACAAAGATAGATTTAAAATACTACTCGGTAAATACGACAAATTTTCCTTTGTTTTTTGACTTTTACACCCATCTACTGCACAATAATTACGTGGTTTCGGAATTTCGAAGCGTAGGCGCGGGAAACGTGCGGTGCGAGCGCTCAGGCGGGCGTTCGGCGGCCCTCTGTCGGTTGAATCGTCCACGATACGCCGAGCGGTAGGCATATAGCGCGTGGCCTTGAGCGAGTGAAGGAGGCCTGACATAAGTGACCCGTTTTAATATATTGAATATGTTTGAATCCCACAGATGTTTTTGTTACCTGAGAAATTGGGCATGGAAGCAAAAAGCACGCCGACTTCAGCATAGCTCTGGCTGTAGAGGTCTCGGTGGTGATGTCGCGCGCCCATGAAGTGCCGCGCCACGTGCGGCGGCAGCACGTTATGCACCAAAGCCTGTTATTCATTCATATAATTATAAAACGGCCTCCTAGCCTAGTCGGTAGTGACCCTGCCTACGAAGCAGTAGGTACCGGGTTTAAATCCTGGTAAGGGCATTTATTTGTGTGTTTTATAACGAATATTTGTTCCTTAGTTATGGATGCTATGTATCTAAGTATATATTTAATTATTTATCTCTATGTAAGTATGTATATCGTCGCCTGCCATGGTTACAGTCACCTGCAACAATATGTTACTCTTCGAAGGCCCCAAAAATATGTGACACGCTCTTAATGGCTCTTATGGCTCTACAAATAGGATCGTGTCAAATATTTTTGCGGCCTGCATTGTGTAAAATATTATTGCAGGTGACTGTACTAAGACTAAAAACTAGTTTTCACCAAGGAACTTTGCGAAGACTAGATTTGACTGAAAAATCCTAGTTACAATATAACTAGTTTTTACCGTGGCCACACGGAAATACTAGTTTTAACTAGTGAAAAAGCGTTTTCACTGAGGTGATACGGAAAACTAGTTTTAAGTGTTTAACTAGGGAAAACGCGTTTTCACTAAAAACCGTAACACTTTAGTTGTATACATATAAAAATTGACTTCATTGTGTGATATCCTTCAGCTTGACATTTGTGTTTGTTAGAAAATATTATAGTCATTTAGTTTTACGGACATACGGACCTGGAGGTAATAATTACGGAGATACGGAGTAATACTGTACCTGGTTTCTGCGCCGCAGGTCGGCCGCTTGCTCGGCCTGGCCGCGCATACGCTCGCCGCGCGAGTGACGCGCGCGCTCCAGCGACTCCGTCTGAGACCAAACAAACACTATTAATAGCTCAGCATAGGGTTGCGGAACTACTGAACCTAGTTTACGTTTATTTATATAAACGTATACCAGTTACTAACTAGTTACGTAAAACAGTCCCGTTACTGGGGGATTAAAAAAATAACATATTATCACCCTGCCTCATACAGGAGATCTCGAATAGTTAAGTAGCAGGTACCTATTATATTACACTACTTTACGCTCTTAATTGGTCATTTAAGATATATAATGGTGCACTTCATATAATTATAGAAAAATGTACGCGTATAAAATGTATGCAAAATATATTGCGCATTTTGAGCAAAATTAGAAATAGGACCATCGTTGTAATACCACACCACCATAGTATGACCACTAACATTAGAGACGAGTTTCGGAGAGCCCAGGTCTCGTGGATTACGCAGCGCGCGGCTATCGTGACCGCTGATCATGCACTGTTGGTGCTTCAAAATGGTGACCTCGGCTCAACAAAACATGTCGCGCGACTCACGTGCGAGTGACTACGTGAGATAAATCTTAAAACTAGCTTAGTTAGATCTAATCAGTGAGAATTCGCACACCACACGCCTCGTTCAAAGTTAGCAATATTTATTTGTAATTTTATTATCAGTCAGCATCAAAGTGGTCAAAATGGTCAAATATAGTTTGTCAAAGGATTAGTTTAGTTAGAGTTCTTATTTACTGCCAATTTGGTTTGACCAACTATATATATATGTATATCGCAACGCACCTTTGTCACCATAGAAATAAGGATATTATAACTGGCCGTATGCCTATAGCCTAGCTTTAATCTCAATTTTCATTACAAAACAGAAAATGTCTTGTAATACTAAAATCCTCAACAGTCACATATTTCATGTTCCAAATAATTCCATGTTTTACTACTTGTCACTAATGTTCTCGTTAAATTAATCCTTATTTTAACATAGAAATAATCAAAACAAAAAAATAAATAAAATATAAAACAACAAAAAAAACAAACAAAAAATGTTCGCGCGGTGGAGATCGAACTCTGGAGGTCTGTGACTGGGCGCGGCTTGGTGACGGGCGTCGGGGCCGCTGCACCACGAGCTCGTTGTAGTTTGCTGCGAATATTGTGTCCATATTGAATCAATCGACATTACATGGCACGAGGCAAACGACCTCTTCCTCAATTCTGGTATCCTGGTACTTTTAGATAACAATATGTCGCCATTATGTCACTATTATGTCGCCAGTATGTCGCCGTTATGTCACCAATATGTCTAATACGAACTTACTGGCCCTTAAGTACATACATGTCATACATTCTACATAATGCGATCAATGAGTTAATACGTCGTAACATGGTCTCGGCGAACGTGCCTTGCATTCTGGAGCCTCAAGGTTTAAGTCGTACAGACGGCAAGCGCCCAGACGGCTTGACGCTGGTTCCGTGGGCCTAAGGCCCCTGCCTACTGTTGGACGCTACCTGCGTGAGTACATTTGCACCTACTCTCCTAGCTCCCGCCAGTAGGCTAGCAGGCGCGGCCGCTGAAAATGCCGCGAGGCTCAAGCACTCCAAATACGCCAATCTGGAACCGGCGTACGACTTTGTTCAGGTCGCGGTGGAGACGGCTGGGCCGTGGTCGTGGTGTTTGGAAGCGAAGAAGTTGGTGAGAGACTTGGGGCGGCGTTTACGTGATAGAGGTTGCGATCCCCGTTCAGGCTCCTACTTGGTCCAACAAATATCGCTTGCCATCCAGCGCGGCAATGCCGCAACTCCGCAAGTATATTTGGCACGTTTGGACAGGGTGGGGGTCGGAATGGGGTTTATGCTTAGTATAGATAATGTATATAGGTAGTTAATGTCTAGTTAGTTTTAGTGTTTTTGTTTAGTTTTATATGTACCTACGTGTTTGTTTTAGATTTTAATATTTGATAATGTTTCTTGTATGATGACTGTGTGTATTTTAATTAAAAAATATCTATATACTAAACTTACATTTGATACCAATTGTACTCGTATTTGACAACCCTACTACTATAACCTACTACTGTAGTAGATAAACACGATACTGTGAACCATAAATATGGATCTTTACTCACATATCTGTTCAGTATGAGTAACGCGATCACTATGAAGAACAGCATGAGGATATGTCGGCCAAGGTGGATTTGCGCTCTGGAAAATATAATATTACCGTTTATAATAATCAAAGAGAATATATAGGACAGAGGTATATATATATAGTAAATTTTGTAATCACAGTAAATTTATTGCCAATCTAGTAAAAACGTCCTATTTGCGCTGTTTGACAGCTGAAACAGAGGCCTTGCCAAGCGCCACTAATTTTCTTGTTACTGAATTATCAAACGTCAACTTTGACAATCAAATTTAACGCATAATCGGCATAATGTACAGAGCCGTACAGCACCATCTACATTAGCTGTCTAATCTGAAGCACGATTTATCCTTGAACTTTATACATCTCGTACAAACAATGAATCTTTGGATATAGTGATAGGTACCTACATAAAATACCGGTGTCGACATAAGGTACACAGCGTCATAGAGATAGCCGGGACATTCACAACGCTTGCCTAGTACGTTGCCTCAAATTAATAACTACGTCTACAATTTTCATCTTTGATTAGGTATACATAGTTGCATACCTAGTTGTTACTGTTGTTAGGGATCGCAGGGAGTTAGTTAAACGACAGCGAAGCAAATTAATAGTCGATTTGGAATGTTCTTAGTGTTAGGCAACGTTTGATATAATTCCAACAATGTCGCAAAGTGGGCGCATGGAACGCGTTAAGGAATGTTTTTTTCCATCAACGCGCCTAACTGAATCATGAATCACGCAACTAGTGTAGTTAAAGCGATGATTTATTGCTATGTATTTGTAGATCTTTCGTGCTCTTTCATGAGAAAAAATGTAAACAATATACTGGTGACCTAGTTTAGATACTGAGAGAAAAAGTGTAGAAGTAAGACAACTGATAATTAAGTAGGTAGGTCACTCAATATTAAATAACTAACTCTAAGAAATGTATTGTTATAATAGTATTTTCATAAATACCTAATTAGGTAAATATATATTTTACATACTTATAGGAGTCAACTTAAAATAAAAGCATTTATCGACAATGAAAAATTACACACACATTTTGAAACGTTTACAAATGAAAAAGTCGCGATTCAGTTTCAAGCCTTCATAGTCTGACTAACTTACTTTCATCGCTATATATAGTACCTATACAAGCTTTTATCGCTGACTGCACTTTTCTTTCAACAAACAGTAATAGAGTCATATACATCGAGATAATTCTAACAGACCAAAAGACAATTAGGTTGCGTTGTTTTATCAAAGAGTTCCTATGGCCACCTTCTGTGGTCATCATCAGATCAGCTCATTGGTACAATAATATTGCAATGTCACCCAACTTATGTGAAGTCTCAGCTTAATGTCATAATGGGAAGAGGGTCTAATTTAACTTGTAAATAATCGGCAAAGAGCATGTCAGGCCATGCTCAGTGTAGGGTTTCGTAGTTAGCATTCTGTCAAAATAGGCCAGACTGTTAAATATAGGGCTATTGGTAAGTATCATTCAGGCATCACGGAGTATACCTTTGCAGGCTGCAGCGCTTTGTACGTCTTTTTACTAAGAAAAGAAGATTTTTTGCAATAACTCAAAAACGACTTGACCGTGATCGCTATAGTTTTTATTGAAAGTTTTATTAAGCTTTTGTTTCACGATTTTTTTTTCATATTTTTTGAACCCATGGTTTAAAAGTAAGAGGGGGGCCACGTTTTTCAAACAAATCAAAAAATTGTTTCTGGAGACCCGTATTCGTTTTGAAAAACCCCCCACTATACCCCACACTATTGGGTCAAAGCAAAAAAAAACATTTTGTATGGGAGGATTGGGAGGTACCCTAATTTTTTTTATTTATAGTTTTCATTTTACTGTTCTGTCGCAATGCATGATTTATGTATCCATGCCAAATTGCAGCTTGCTAGCACTAACGATCACGGAGCAAAGCCTCGGACAGAAAGACAGATATGGCGAAACTATAAAGGGTTTCTACCTAGGTGACTACGAAACCCTAAAAAGGGGGTTTATTTAAAAAATATAGGCGCAAAATTATGATCTCCCATCTCTCAGATTTTTTATTTATTTTCGCGAATTTTCTGAATTTTAACTTGGATATTTCACCGATGATTTGACTCCAAAACATCGCGAAATAAATCTATCTACGTACCTATTCTACGTAGGTATTTAATTATAGTGTTATGAAAGTAGAAAGTGGGTAGGTACTAACAGGATGTCATAAGCGGTCTCGCTGTAGTCAGCTGTGGCGTTGAAGCTGGATGTGTAGGGGTCGCGGTCGAGGCTGACGCGGCGGTGCAGCAGCGCGGGCTGCAGCGCCGCGGGCGCCGCGTGAGCCGCCGCCAGCGCAACCAGAAACAGCGCGCGCGCCCCGCCCGACAGCGGTGACACCCATAAAGCTCCGCAGAGAGCGCCTGCGCCTATCTGCAATGGAGATAACTTCTTGTTAACTAAAAGTTCACCCAGAACAGAGCTCTCACAACACATATACATAAATTTTGAACTTAGATAATAGGTAAGGTATGGTGGTTAAAGACGTTTCCAACTAAGAGGTTTCACATGTGCGTTGTAGTTGTTTTTAAAAACTAAACACTACCTGCTTCAGTTTACTACATTGTGTATGCATTTAATGTTTACCCAAAGTATTAAAGCTCTAAGTTTAGAGATATTTATATTGCTGACTGTATCTAATATGTAATTCGTTTTGGAGAGACTTTTAACCAAAAAACTTTTTCGGCTTGCCAAAAAAAAATTACAAAAGATTTCACACATAACTCTGAAATTCTCAGCAAACAAAGGTTGAAAATTGTTCAATCCATAGCGTAATTTACAATAGCATTAGTGAAAGTAGAGGCTTTACGTGATAATAGTAAGAGGGATGTATGCAGCGCCGAGCGCCGCCTTGCACGACCCAGTCCGGATGCGGGCTGGCGTCGCCGATGGCGGCCTCGTAGTTTCCGCAGATTATCTGGAATGTTGATGTAGGTACTTTGCTTTAACGTGCTTTATTTCGTACATGTTGTGAAATGTAACAAATGATTTAACAACATGCACGAAATAAAGCAAACCGTAAACCGCAGTTATTTTTAGGGTTCCGTACCCAAAGGGTAAAAACGGGACCCTATTACTAAGACTCCGCTGTCCGTCTGTCCGTCTGTCTGTCACCAGGCTGTATCTCATGAACCGTAATAGCTAGACAGTTGAAATTTTCACAGATGATGTATTTCTGTTGCCGCTATAACAACAAATACAAAAAAGTAGAACCCTCGGTGCGCGAATCCGACTCTCACTTGGCCGGTTTTTTTTACAAAATGTTTACCTATTTAATAAATTGGAAAGACACAAACACAGACACAGACACAGATAAATTGGGAACAAATCAAATTATTTTATTAAATATTTTTGATTTGTGTTTTTTTAAGTAGTCACAGTAGTCATACTACTATACACGGTGGCTAAAAAATAAGTGCATTCCCATTGCCAGGGAGGTTTTGGGATTATACTGAGCAACTTTTACTATGGGACCAACCCCGAAATCGCGAAAAAAATTTGGGTGTTTCTTACATTTTGGCTGGTCCATTTTCTATGGGAGGGTAATTTTTTTCTCGCGATTTCGTGGTTGGTCGCATAGTAGTAGTAAAAGTTGCTCAGTATAATCCCAAAACATCCCCGGCAACGAGAATGCACTTATTTTTATTTTTTAGTCATCCTTTATATAAATTATAAACTGAAATAGATGTCATATATAGGGTTTGCAATATCCGTCCGATTTTCTTATTCGGATAATTCGAATAATACAATTTGTATTATCCGAATATTCGAATATTTCGGATAATTTCGGATAATTATAAATTAAATCAAAATATTTATTCAGAGTAATATAATTCGTAAATCTAGCGCTAAAATAAGCGTGGAGTTGATAACGGCGGAGATGCTAGAGTGCCATAATGCGAAATTTAAATTTCTTTTGCGTAAATCAGCAGAACTATGGAAAAAAATTGGCTAAGCCCGCAGTCATAACTGCGGTAGCAAGTGTCCCGTGCGTAGGTAATCTATCTACTATCACCTATTATATACCTATTATATATCACTATTTTTTGATTTCATTGAATATTTTGTGGCCACTTTTGTACACCATACATACCAAAAATCGAATCAGAGCACTCAACTATCCTGAGCCGAGCATATTTTTTGTTTTAAAGTTCAAATTTGTCATGGAACCGAATTTGTCAACCCCGACCCCACGTGGTCTTTGTGGTCCCTACCCCTAAAGTGTATATAAAAGCCCACCACGGAGTCCACCTCATTCTCCCTCCCTCTCTGCATTACAATCTTTGGCACTGTTTAAACACTTATAACCTTAAATTACAATGTAATATACTTGTACGTCAAATTTGACAATAAACATGACAACTTCGTACGTGAGAAACTAAATACGTCAAAAACAGTAAGTAGGTTTAAAACCTCAAGTTATGATAACCTATGACAATTATTTACATAGTCGCAATTGATGTAGGTATTGGAAACTTATAGACTGGACGCGACTCAAAATGGAAAATCATTTTTTTCACCTCAGCAGCTCGAACAGGCCTACTTTTGTCACTCCCTGGAGTGAGGAAAGTGCGACTTTCCTCACTCCAGGGAGTGAAACAATGTAGCTTTTTAATTTAGTGAAGGCAATGAACTTCATACTTTCACGGAGTAGGATGGAGATGGCAAGTGGGCGTTCCCGTCTATCCGACAGTTAGTAGCGACCGACTCACTTTATGCACAGACTATGCTCAGTTGTTGTGTAAACTTCATGCTCGAATGACATTCACGTCGTACGTACGCTCGTCTAACAAAAATTGATAATTAAATTTAAAATGCCGTATTGTGCAGTATAAAGCTGCAGAAATCACAGCGGTTTAAAAAATCTTTCACGTGGAGGTATTTCCTATCACCGGTGGTTATTTATTTAAATATAATACGAAAAATCTGTTTATTTTGCATTATTTACGAATGTTCGTTAAGTAAATCTATATTTTATCAGTTAGAACTTAGAGTTCACAATCCTTTGTCACTATTCTTTACGTTTATCTGGAATATTCGCTATCCTAAATGTCAAATAACTTCGCTACTCAGATGCTGCGCAATGTCGATATTTATATCGATAAAGTTAAAGTTACGATATTTCAAGTTTGATGTTTGGTTCGGTAATAAATTATTATTTTAGACACGTTTCTAATTATTATTTGGGATAATCAATGTCTTAGTAAATCTGGCAGCTCTGGTCATCAAGCACTAAGTTAAGTCAGGGTCATTTCATGGCAACCTTTCCAACCTTCGTATTCCTTTACATACGTTTTTGATTTTTACACCCATCATATTTTCATCGTTAATATAATTAGACTAGGTACTTAATGCACTTATGCGTACAATGCATGCAATGTGCCATGAATAAACGTTTTATATTTTCTATTTATTTATTATTAATTATTGTAGGTTACCACAAGATGCCGATATTAAAACTAAATGAATCAATGCTACTGGGCAAGAAAATTAGTTTCCGCAAAAATATAGCACCATTTGCTAGGAGCATTTCTTAGAGAAAGATTTCTGGGGATAAAATTGCCATACATTTCATCTAGCGTCCACACGCCTAAAACTTAGTTACTAATTTAGTAATTATTAGTGACATTCGGGCTCACTAAATTAATAAAAAGTGTTCCGTACCACGCAAACTAGCGTCAAATATTGGAATTTTTCCGCCCCCCTTCCTGATTTGATAGGTCACAATCTTACAATCAAATCAAGTGGGATCGATGAGCCAGTTTCATGTATGCTTTCACACCATACAATTAATTTGACAATTTAATCAGGTTGTCCCGTCTAGATTGGCCTTAAATGCTGCTACAAGTAAATATATTGTTAAAGACGAATACTTACCTATGTAAATAATTGCAGATTTGTGATTACAAAATAACAGCAATACCGAGTTAATAGACCTTTAAAGAACTATGATTTTATCTGTTTGACTTTAAGATATATTTAATATTCACATTAACAACCTAGTTGGTCAATTAATAAGAAACAAATTTCTAGTTAGATATTTGTTGTACTTTACTACATATTATTTTTCATACAATCACGATTATCACTACCTATATTATAATCATAAATAAAGTATCATCTAAATGTGTTAAAACATACGGTAATGAAATATCAATACCTAACTGAACACACAAATATCGATAAAACACTCCGATTACACTGTCCCCTCCCTATATCGTCGAATGGAAAGAAGTTCCAACGGTTAGCTACTCGCAGGCGTGTAGAGATCTCGAAAATACCAGTGTAACGTGACCGTGAGATCCGTAACAAACCATGCGTAATTAGACCTTACTTATACTGGTTTTTTAGCCCTTTTCTCGCCTGTAATAAGTAAGTGATTTTAAAATTATATAAAATAACGCCATCTGGTGTTGAGTAGTTGTATTAGGTGAACGTTGAGCGAGCTTTTGTGAGATGAATGAGATAATGAAAGAGTCGTATGTCATATAGCTTTGACATTATATTTTAAACCGTCACTCATGTAGCCTACAGTTGATATTCGTTCGAGAAATGTCCACCGGTAATAACCTTTTGGTATGGAAAGTTGCTACGAATCAGAGCAATTTTGTAAGTGTGTGACGTATTTTAACGTGGCTATGAATGTGTGAGTAACTCTGGTTTTCATACTAAATAGGAGTCATTTCACATCCACTAGTTTATTAATTCGTGCATACTTTTATTACATTTTTTTTATGGTATGGTATGATATGGTTTGGTATGGTATGGTATGGTATGGTATGGTATTGTATGATATGGTATGGTATGATATGGTATGGTATGGTATGGTATGGTATGGTATGGTATGGTTTTGGTATGGTATGGTATGGTATGGTATCGTATGGTATCGTATCGTATCGTATCGTGTCGTGTCGTATCGTGTCGTATCGTATCGTATCGTATCGTATCGTATCGTATCGTATCGTATCGTATCGTATCGTATCGTATCGTATCGTATCGTAATGGTACATACTATAATACTTTTTTTTTCTGTTTATTCTGTGTAATTCGAAATACATTTTAACCTTTAATATGTTCTCACTACTGAGGTGAAAAATTATGTGTGCAACACGAGAGCAAAGTTATTTTACATCTCGTGTTTTTGAGTCCCTCGCTACGCTCAAGATTCTACCTTAGAATCAATTATATAATCTTTCGCTTTCTCGGGACTCAAAATAAACACTCGCAAGAAAAACCAACTTTCCTCTCTTGTTGCACAAATAACTATTGTCACTTAGGTTCGTTTCTTACAAATACCCCTTTACCGAAATTTTTAATAAGAGGTATATGAAAGTAGCAATAAGAAAAAATACATTTTATCTAGGAGGTAAAACTTGAGACATTTAGGTAGGTATATTGATTTGAGTTTGCCTGTAGCCGCGAACGTAATGTGATGTTCAAAACGTCAGGCCAAAATGATAAAAGTAAGTGCATTCTATTAAATCCTGTTTCAGTACCTATTAAATTTTGGGACATTTAATTTCTCGCCATTCTCTCGAATTCGCGCTGTTTGGTCACGGTTAGCCTAACATACATAGGAGGATCTCGCTTTGCTCATCGTCGCACCTATCCTTTAACTCTGGCAGAATACCTATATACAGTGACAAATAGTTTCACCTAGTGAAAATGCGTTTTCCCGAAAAGTCAAAACTAGTTTTAACTGCAATCAATTTGAAATAATTAGTGAAATCTACCTTGTTTTCACCAATGTACTTTTGCGACAACTAGTTTTGAACAATCCGAGTTACAACTAGTGAAAATGCGTTTTGGAAAACTAGTTTTACTCGTGAAAATGGGCTTTAATAAAATTTGTTTAACTAGGGAAAACGCCTTTTTTAGTAGCACATACATTATTGCCATGAAACTGTGTTGTACCATATTGTATAAATGATCATTAATTTGTAATATGTATTGGCACGTATTGGGTTCCTATCTGTTCATCACTACTTAACTCGACAGTAATTTGACTAATCAGATATTGAACTGTCAGTCGTGGTCAAAATTAGAAATCATCAACACTATTAAATAAATATTAAATTAATTTATCTAGCTATCTACGATTTAGTAACTCTATGCACATATAAATTCCACAAACAAATTAACTAAATGACTCAAGTATGTGAAAAATCCCGTTCCAAATTTAAACTTATTTCTATTCCAATAAGGTTGTTTTTTTAAGGTATAGGGCAACCATTGTAAAGTACAGAATTAAAAAGTACTGATTCCCTAAGTAACCTAAGATCAGGCTGCAGTTAAAAACCTAGTAAAGGTTACGTTATCCTGATAATTTTCCCGCCGTTTTCATGCTCGTTTTAGTTGGTTATTGTCTGGTTAGCTGCCTGTTAGCTATAGTTTTCGCGAAAATCCCCAGGACAGAGGCGAATATTTTTGTATGAAAACTTGCAACTTTAAATGCATTTTTTATTGAAACTACTGAAGTCTAAAATGAAGTCTTAATCAGTCCATCGACTCAATTTTTTGCAAGCTTTCTAATGGTACCCCACACGATTCTTACAAATGAAATAAAAAATCTGGTTACCCCTCTCAACCCCCTAAACTTCCCCCTAAAATAAGAAATAAGCGATTTTGACTTATTTACAATATTAGTGGTGGTAATTGCTATAACTGTTTCAAATTTTAGCTATCTACGTCAAATGGTCTCTGAGAAAAACGCATTTAACTGATTTGCAAGACTGAAGTGATCCCATAAGTGTTCCGTTTGTCAAAACAAAGTTTTGCACGGAACACTAAAAATACCACCTAGGGCTATAGAACTATTAATGGTGCTACTAGAACTCTCATAAAACGGTGAGCTGCTAGTTTCAGTGACACCTTATGGGATGCTTTGAAATCGCATTATCAGGCGGAGATTCATGCAGAGTAAAAATATCCCTAATGCAATTTTTCATTTCGTTGTTGGTGATGATTAGTTTTAGTGTTAGAACCGCAGCACTGTGGATTATACCTGTTGAAATAGGTGATAAAAAGGAAATGGAAGTAGGCACAAAACATCCATATTCTATTTGTTGATTTTGGCCAAAGCATAATTATGTCAGAGAGACACTGTCTAATTTTGCAGTGCTTTAAAGTGCCAGACAACTTGTTAAAAATGATAATTGTTGCCACCAAAGTAAGCAGGATGAGTGTAAAAAGCTCGTGGAGAACACAGCCGAATTTGAACTAGTCACTGGTCTGAAACAAGGAGCCGCTCTTTCGCCAATGCTGATCAACTTGGCACTCGAATACATCGTCCGAAAATTGTTTATGTGTGATGGGAGTGTAGAGTTGAACGGCAAACATAAGATCATTGGATTATGCTGATGACTTGGGGCTATAGGCTCAAAACAAAAGCGACCTGGAGGCCATGGCTAGGATCATAGAGTAGGAAGGAGAGAAGATTGGTCTCAAAATCAACCACCAGAAGCGATCTGGAGGCCATGGCTATAGGAACATAGTAGTGGCAGTGGCGCAGAATAGGACAGAATGGCGTTCTCTTGTTTCAGAGGCCAATATCCTTTTTGGGTCACTGATCCAGTGGAGTAAGTAAGTATTGCTTTCATTGTTAGCATTTCATTGCTACTGGATTGATAAAGACTGAATGTACGAGTAGACGAATGAACACGACGTGAGGCACTACCTAGATATATTTTCAACTAGGCACCAGTGAATCCAGATAATTATAAACCCTCCTTATTAAGTACGGTTTTAAAGATAACAGTAATATGTTAGATTCAGATTCAGATTATTTACTTGCTAAAGTCTATGTACATGCATGTTTAGCTGTTACAGTAATCATTTCAAAAATTAGGTGGGGTGACGTCTTTGTATGAAAACATAGTCAAAAACGTTATTTTTGTGTTATCTAAAATATCCGTTCATTCGAATATTTTGAGTTGTATTATTCGAATATTTTCGGATATTATTATTGGCGGATATTCGAATATCATTCATATCCAAATATTCGGATTGCAAACCCTAGACTCATATATAAAAGAAAAAGTGACGAAGCCCTCTAGTGGTGAAGGCCTTCACCACTGCACACTGGAATGACATCTATTTCAGTTTATAAATTGGAAAGAAATAAGAAAAGTAGGTATTTTGATCTTGACCGTGAAAGGTGAAAGACATCAGGATCACAAATTACTTGTATTACTCGTATATGCACATGTAAACTCCATAGTCGCAGTTCGAAAAAGGAAGGTGATTTGTCAATGTACAAGCAGTTTTATTTATGGACAGTATAGAAAGGACGACAATCTCTTATGGCAGAATCACTGCAAAAGAAACCAGCTTTCAGCTGTAAATAATAGTTCCTAATCTCTCCGGTGCGGTGGCGCTAGTTAGGCTCCGGGACATGAGTATAACATGAACCATATAAGGCAACAAATAACCCGACCAAATTACGTAGGTTGTTTTTGGTAGTATTTCGGTGTATGGTGGCGCCGCCTAATTACTGTTTTTTGATGGACACTTTTCATACATAGAGATTTGGCTCCTTTATATAGTGTCCATGGTTTTATTGTTGTGACGAGCAAAGTCGACAAATATATCGGAACACAGTCATCTTTATTTCTATGATGGATGACATTGATAGCAATAAGGTGTGTTATTTGACCATTTTGGCAGTCACTGTCTATTTGATGCTGACTGATGTACTGTGGTAGGGTAGGCGCATAACGTCTAAAGTTCTAAACTGTCTATCTAACGACTGTTGTAATTTCAATAGGTAGGTACCTACTTTTCATTTTATATAAAACTAAATAAATTGTTTTCGTAAGTGCCCGTCTTATTATACATAATAATGTTTCTTCTCATCACCTATTCGGAAATAGTTATTTGTTATACAAGGGTGCAAAGTTGTATTTTACCCACGAGTGTGGAATTGAAACACGAGCAAGCGAAAGGATTCTATAGTTAAACCACGAGCGAAGTCACACGAAAAGTGTGACTGGTCGTATGCCTATAGCCTAGTATTAAGCCCATTTTTCATTACAAAAACATAGAGGATGGGAAAATATACCTTTGTAAAACTGAAATCCTCTTCAGTCGCATATTTTGTTTATAATTCCACTAATATTCTGACAGATGAAACTTGAAGCACTTAATTCCATGCTTTACTATTTAACACTAGTGTTCTCGTTAAATTAACCCTTGTTTTTAACTTAGAAATAACCAAAATAAACTTTAAAAAAAAAGTTCAATAGAAAATAACGTTTTTGATACTACATTCTGATCGTAAAACTTACGTGTAAAAGATAGTTAAATCTTAATTTCCGGAATTTGTTTTAAAAATATTTGTTATTAATAAACGTAAAACACGTCGAAGTGAGCGAAGAATTCGGAAATAAACTAAAAATGTCAAAGTAAAATAATACGTCAGATTCATACGTAATGGATTTCAGAACGCTCCTTCTTTTATTATTTGTTCGGGCTTCTCAAACTGAACCGCTATCTATGTGTGCGTGAAATGTGGATGTCGTTGTAAATGTCTCTGTCCTTTTCAAACACCGCATGCGTGAAAGGGATAGATATCGGTGGAATCGACAATAGGGTATTTGACAACATTAAAAATATACATGAATCTAGTATAACTGGATCGGTCATGAGGGGTGGGGGAAAATGACCGAACGGGATAGTCTTATGTATCTTTCAGTAGGAGTAGCAGAGAAAGCGCTGTTATTGTTTGTCCTTGTCATAGTTTCACTTTTCCACCGCTGCCACAACCGAGGTTGTGGCAAACAAATAAGTACGTGACATGTCATGTTTGTTCGTTGCTTGTTTAATTATCGTTGTTTTGTATGAAATTGTGCTTTCTCTTATGAAATATAGTGATGGTTAGTGTTTTGAATGCTTGAACTTTGATAAAATACTGGTGAATTGTTCTGTAATCGGCTGTAATAGCCGCTCTGAGCAAAAATATGAGATCATAACCTTTCACACGTAAGTACGGTATTTTACACCTTCCTCTTAACGCAATATGAGAGAATAACATCGTAAAATTACGTTATGTATATGTAGTATATTATACACTCAAAGCAATGTAGAATCAAACGATTTCAATAAAAATATCACAATTATTTACGCAAATTAACAAAACATTATTTGTAAAATTATCCGCCCAAATTACGTAGGTAGGTAGGAATCTGAGTTCAGCCATTTTTAAACTTCTTCTTAATTTAGCTGCATAACAATCATGTTAGGGATACCAGATGAAAATATCATAATTTTATGGGTAATTTTGACCTCGAAGTTTTTTCGTACTTCTAATTCCAAAAAATAAATAAACAAATGTTGTGAAGATTAAATGTGGTGTACATTAATTGGTGTGATTGCGATTTGTGATTTCTTTAAATTAAAACCCATAATACATTTTATTTTACGTTTTATTTACCAAACATGTTTAGTTTTGTACCACCTGCGCGAATTATAAGAGGTATTCCATTGTTCATACGCCTAAAAAGAACGGCCTATTGACATTTTATTTAACAATTTTTTAATACCGTCAAACAAGCTAACTTTGCCTCCAGGGTAATCGCCCCAACGTGATATCAAATATTGGGGTAATTTCTACCAATATGGTATCCCCACGTTTATGACGTCATCTATGTCTATCCCTTACGGGCGCACGCGTATAGCTGGTCTATGTAATGCTAGGTCTATGAAAATATATAACGAATTGCTATCGTCCTGAAAGATAATAAACTAATAAAGTATATTTCACTATATTTGAATGTAAATTATGTTTAGTTTTTGGAATATAAACGATAGAAAATTTAATATTTTTTGAAATTTCATCAGGGACGTGAACGCTCTGTGATTGCTCAACGCTCGGATGACGTCACACGCGGGTAAACATTCTTGATTGCCTTGAGTGTTTTAACTGTTTTATTTGTATTTAGTTAATTTTAGTTATTGATCCACAGTTTTCTGATATATTCCGATTTATCCGTATATCTAGTAGCACAATATTCATAAGAATCTCAAAATGGAGCCGAAATATGTGAAAGCTGATAGCGGCAACCTACCAGACATAGACGCATTAATGGTTGCACTTTTTTTTAAAGATAATCCGGATTACTATGCTGCGGAACTTAGAAATGTAAAAACAGCTGTGTGAGTATACGTAGAAATTATTTATTTACGAACATTTCGATTTCGATGATACGAATACGACGACGATATATATATATATAGAATACGATGATGAGAATAGTATCTCCATACTGCACTTTAGTTTGAAAGAAAAAGTATGCTACTAACTACCTACTAATGCTGAAAGAGCTATGTTATGCGGTTATGTAGTAATATATTAAATACCTAGATCTTGTTTCGTTAAAATTTAACGGTTAAATACAACAAAATCCGCTGCTTTAACTACCATATTTATTTACAGTTAAATATTACTTACATCGAAGTGGTCTTCACACATAAAAACATTTGTATGCGCTAAAATGCTCTTTGGGTCTCTTCGCGCTAGTTTTAACCACATTTTTCTTTTTTTGGGATTCGTTGGAACGGAAACAAACAATTTATCTGGATTTTTTATAGTCGTACTTGAACATTGCGGCACTATACACCATTTTACAGTGAAATAATCAATTCAATGCACATAAAACATAAGATTTACTAAGGTCATTGACTGAGTTTCCTCGCGTGTGACGTCACACGTGTCACGTGATTAGCCCCTTTGCAAAAACAGCGTTTAAGGCGCGTTCAAAATAAATAAACTTTAACATTGTTTTTTTATATTTAATACAGGAAATTTCACGGAAATATCAATGTAGTGTAATTATTAAGTCATTAAATCAATTAAATCAATTAAAACCATTTTCAAAAATTGGTCAAATAGCCTATTAGTGATAGTAAACGTTAATGTATAGGCCATAAGGTTTAGTAAGCGCAATTGGACATATGACGTTCTCCTTGAGTCGAGCATCGTTACGTGCCATGGGGCGAACGACCTCCTTCTCAATTCTGGTATCCTGGTACTTTTTGGATAATGTTTGTCTTAATAAGTCGCCTGTCGCTTGTCGCCGGTCGCCGGTCGCTTGTCGCCTGTCGCTTGTCGCTTGCCGCCTATCGCCTGTCGCCTGTCGCAAGTCGCCTGTCGCTACTAAAAGGTATAAAAGGCCGGAGCGGGCACGGGAGGGATACATTCATTCTTCAACCATCGGACTAGTCGTGACTCTGGCTTTTGGGTGTAATTTTCGTACTGGTAAGCGAAGTTTCTCTGCTACTTTTTCTGTGTTTGTTTTACTTGGAATTATCTTGGTAAATTTAAACTTAGAATTTGAGTCTGCGTTTGGTTTTGCGGGGACAATATCGTCGTAACGCTGAACCTAGACTATTGTGGAGATTCTTTGCTGCTATGTATGGCTTTTATTTTATTGTAAAGTTTTCGATACTGAGTTGTTCCGAGTGCCGCCACGTTATGCAGGGACAATATCGTTGCATAGCAAGGACTTGGAATTGGTCTGTGTTTGGTTTTACGGGGACAATATCGTCGTAACGCTAAACTTGGATTATAGTGGAGATTTTTTACTGATGTGTTGTGTGTAGTGTTGAGTGCCGTGAAGTGAAATTTTCTACACTGTATTGTTCTAAGTGCCGCCACGTTATGCAGGGACAATATCGTTGCATAGCAGGTACTTGAAATTGTGTCTAGGTTTAATTTTGCGAGAAGTAATTTTCGTGATGTTAAGCTTGGATAATGGTGCCTAAGGGAATTTCACTTCTTTATTTAGTTTGTTTTGTGAGAAATTTATACTAGTAAAATTACTCTTAGTTATTTTAGTGTCTTTTCTATGGGGTCTTTTGCTATTTTTGAAGCCAGATCATTGCTTGGACTGACAGTTTGTCCAACTAAACATTCATCACGCCTGGCGGTGTTAAAGGTGATGGGTGGTTAGGAGTCTTTTAGTTCCAGGCTTGAGAGGGCCTGGCATCTCTTCTTTACCAACATAAGAGATGAACTATCTCCCAGGTCTCAAAGCCCAGCTGTTAGATGGAAGTGAGGGCATCACGTGCGTGCCATTCGGAGTAATCTGAGCTCACTAAAGTCGGCAGTAATTGAGATCTGGTCCCCTATTAAATATATTTATATATTTCGGTGCTCTGGCGCATGCTAGTGCTGATTGCGGGGAAGGATTCTGTCGTAACTATTATTATATACTTAGTCTTAGTTGCGGCAGGACTTCTCATGTGGTTGGTGCTGGTGTGTGCAAAGGGTATCCACTGATAGACACGGAATAGGGCGACTTACTTCCTATTTCTTTGGCTTGCGAGCATAGGAGGGGGAGTCAAATACACGGACCATTAGGTTTGCTAATCTCGGTTTGGTCTACCGAACTTTCCAGCTTCTAGTAGGGATACACTTGTGTATATTCCAAGGCACTAGGTCAATGGTAAGTGCGATCTGTGCTTTGGGTGTACATAGAGTAGGGCCAGAGGGTAGGATTATAAATAGGGTAGAGTCATACACTATTTGTCTGTAGGTATTTGTGTGTAGGGTCTCTTTTATGCTTGGTCTAAGACTGATATGGTTGATATAAATTCTTCTTTTAAAGACTTAAAAATATGGCTTCATTAACCTAAAATATGTGTATTTAAAAGGTAAAGGATTCTTTTGCCTAAATCTTTCAAACTTTTAATTTATCTGGGGAAAATAAATAAAATTCCTATGAACTCTTTATTTTTTATCTATTAAATTTCTGGTTTTTGGAGTAAAGACGAGGTACTGAGTTTTGCAATCAGGTTTCTAAGGTATTTACAAAATAAATTTTCTAAAATATCAAGATGGGTTTAGGCATATAGATCGTTCTGGGATAGAAGAATGGTTTATTTTAGGGACCCCTTGGCAGGCAAGAGCAGTCCAATGGGAATTTGAGTGGAATAATGCTCAACTTGATATTTCAGTCTCATAAAATATAGCAAATAACATTAGTGCTTTGTTTATACATCTAAAAGACTAGAAATTTAGTCTATACTTTCACTTCTGGGAATTGGGAAAAGGGATTAGTATCCCTAGCTTTTGAACATAAAAAAAGAAGTAATTTTGATTGACTGATGATACTTGGCGCTTCTTTCATCAGATCATCTAGGAATGCTTAGGTTGCGAAGCGTTGGTCTTAGCCCGTCTGGCTACAATGTTAGGATAGGTGACCCGAATGATGTTTTGGAACGGGATAAGGCCTTCTGACCCGCATCGAGCATGCGAAGCAGTACGTGTGGACTCACACATCGTTTAGAAGGTGATAGTATAATTATAAATTTTCTTAAAAAGCTAGGGTGTAAATAGGCTTATCCTGGGAGTGCTGCTTCGTATGTTATCCCGAAGGCTTAATAGGCGTGGCGGGACTTCACCAGAACGTTTTTAAACTCATTTTACTAACAACAATTTTAACCTCATACTAACCATATATGCTGCAATTACCTCAATAACGTCATTTGTAGTAACCCTTTAACAGCGTTTACATTACACGAATAGATTTAACAAAATTGTAATATTAATTTCATCACTACGCTCGGAATACTATTTTAGAATGCTTCGCTACGCTCAGCTTTCAATGATGGAATCATTCGCTTCGTTCAGGATTCTATGTGCGGCCTCACCGTAAATATGTCAATTTCCTCCCTAGCGACACAATCTACTATATCTACTACTGTAACTATTAAAATATTCCTTAGTATCATAATAAAATATATCTTCAGTACCATAAATATAAATATTCCTTAAAATATAGGTAATAATAGAATAATACCGGAGTCCAAAATTTAGTCAATACTCATTAAAGAATCTAGGGTTCCGCGGTACACTTCGAGGGGTTCTAACTACTATCTAGACGATCACATGGCCAAATTTTTGGGGTAGATTCTTAAGAGGTGTTTAGCATAAGAGTAGTTTAATATTAATAGTTGGGGTGGTGACAGAAGTAAAATACATTTGCACCCGTGTGTAACACAAAACTTTTCACCTCACTATAGCGAGGAAAGTGCAACATCCACAGGCGTTAGATCATCTTCATCATTGAAATCACTCATTTTTTTACGATATTATAACAAAAAACTCTGGAAATTCTGTATTTTTACGTGAGAAGTTTTTAAGTAAAAATTTTGTTGACAATGTTGACATTTCTGACGTATGAAATGTCAATGATGCGTTTTGAAATTACATCGACTCAACTTGTGCGTTCAGAATTATATAAAAATCATTATTAAAAAACAAACGTTTCTTATGGAACTTTAAGGTTTATGACATAAAAAATATGATAATTAATATCAAACGAATCATTATTATGAGCGTTTTACGTTTTGTTATCTGTCAAGCTACTTAAACACGCTCCATCCAAGGTCAAATTACTTTCCCCACTAGTGGATAAAATGCGTTTTTCCCAGCTTGTTTTAAAGGATAAAAGACAACTTTCCGAGCTAGTGAGGGGAAAAGGGCTTTTTCTTCCCTGCTAGGAGGGATCAAAGTGGCACTTCTGCTAAGAGGGATCAAAGTGGCACTTTTCTGTTCTAGGATATGTTTTTTTTTTCTTTTTTGCATGCTTTTTTTTAGCATAAATAATATTTTGAAACGTAATAATTTCCTCATAGGTGATGTGAAACGTAGTATGTGTCATTTGGTAGCAAAATTATTTCCACCTTGGGCGTTAACACTTGAATCCCTCACTACGCTCAGGATTCTATTTTAAAGTCCCTCGCTCCACTCGTGAGTCAATTCTTCGCTCAGGATTGAATGTATGTCCTCTCCGTAAATATGTCATTTTGCTCAGAGTGACACAATCTACTATTTTTTTTACATTTATTCGGGAAAAAATATGAATCCCCTGTAGGTACCATCAGCCGCAAAAGTGCATGGCGACTTTATCAATGAATTCATTTATAATTTCTCCATGCAATTTCGCTCACTGTACATCCGCGAGGAGTGTAGAGATTTTATTTTATAAAATCACTGAACTATTAAATCACACTCATTTGTTTTAGGTAGGTATATACATATACAATTGTACGAGTACAAGGCAATTCCTGTTGCGGTCTCCACAACCCGCACCAAGATAGAACCAAATATAAAGCTCCCTCCACATTCGTGCGCGAATCGCGGAGGGGGCTAAAATGACTAAATACTTACCAAGGGAGCAATATTTGCGGCTACGAACATAGCTATGTTAAACGTGCCGCATATCAATTTCCAGTATGGACTCACGGACTTTTTCTGGAACAAGAATGATTATATTAAAAGTATGCCCTGGTGGCATTAAGAAGCGGGTAATAATTTTAGTAATAATGTAAGTATATATATGGATCATAAAATCATCATCTTCCTCGCGTTGTCCTGGCTTTTTGCCACAGCCCATGGGAGTATGGGGTCCGCTTGGCAACTATAAATCTTAAAATATTGGAAACAAAAAAATCTCTTGATTTGGTCATTCGGCCAATGACCACAATAAAAGAGGGCGATGATAACATTTTGTATCTATGGAATTGGAATTGGGACATTGGCCGAACTATTGCGTCACTGTCACTTCAGATATCCATATGGAATACACGACCGTACTGTGACGTTTTTGTAGGTATAAAACATCAAGACTACTCGTATAAAAATGTGCATATTTACTTTAAGTATGACCTTATAGATCGAAAGCATAGGCGAGGCATTGACATCGTATTATGCAGTGATTCTACTTAATAATTATGTTCTTGTACCTACTTCCTAGTCGCATTTCATTTCCTATTTCCACTTGACTTCCTGTATAGAGATGACGTTAAAAGTTTGTTTACAATTTTGCACCTTATTCCATTATAGTAAGGTGATATATGTCTACATTTCTTTACCATGTTATGTCTTATCTTGGCAAGGCCCAAAATATTTTAAATTTTAATAATTTTTTAGTTTTTTGTCACCTATTCAACATAATAGACTATTAAAAAATAATGTAAAAAATGTAGGCTTTTCTAGTTTCGGAAAATCATATGTATCATGTTTAATACAGTGCCAATCCCTCGACAAACTAGTTGCCTACTTTTTAGAAGAAAAATGTGGATTTAATAAAAATAAAACATGTAATGATACAGAAATCATCATTTATTGTTATTAAACCGCAATCTAAAGCATAAAATGACTATTACACCTGTAAAAATAAATAATATCTACGAAAACCTGATCACATGGTAGAATTTTTTTATCCCGTAGATTCAAAAAAAAACACGTTAACAAAAAGTTGTGTAAAATTGGGCAAGTAAACAAATAACTATAATAGTAAAAAAGACTTTTTTTAAAGTTAGGGGGAATTTTTTGCCTTAAATAAAATTTGCCACGCTACGGTCTACGGCATAGCAATAAGGCTACAGCGTACGAATATGCAGTTTAAATAATATCTATTACTTAAAAAAAAACAAAGTTCACTAACTAAATAGTATGATAACTAATATGACATATTTGAAACATGTTTTGTAACTCCCCACAAGTATAAAAAATTGAAAATTTAAATTAATCATGAACACCTATTTTGACGATAACTTGGCATTTTATTAAATGTAATACGCATGTACTTTTATGAGTTCTTGGCAATGTATCAAATATGATACATGACAGTTTCATGTAAATATTCTGTGTGTTAAATGTTTTTAAATACGACCACTATGTAAATCCTAACAGATTAATAAGTGCATTAAAATGCAGAAAATGCAAAAATATATACTAATCTAAGAAATAAGTGCAAAACTTACAATACGAAATGAAAACTGTTGTTTCTGCGGTGCCATGTTGATTATTACTAATTAATTTACAATGACACTTGTGTGCATTATTTTTTGTTAAGATAAGGGAGGGTTGATCGACATATTTATATATAGCATATTTTATTTTGTTAAATAATAAAGTGAACCCGCTAGATTTTTTAATGTTCCGTGTATCACGGGTGTTACGATGCCAAGATAAGGGTCAAGTCCGGTTTAAATTCGCGCGCGAGCCACGAGCCGAGCCGCGAGCCGCGCCACAAGACGCGAGTGTAAACGGTGGGCTCGTGGCTCGTCTCCCTCCCTCTACCCTCGCGCCACGAGCCCACCGCTTACACTCGCGTCTCGTGGCGCGGCTCGCGGCTAGGCTCGTAGCTCGTATACGCAAATGTAAACCGGACTTTATATTAAACATAAAGCGTAATGGAACCTTGTACTGGGCGAAACGGAAGTACGCGTAGTAGAGGACGTTCATTAGGCCGGTCTCGAGCACGAAGGCGAGGTAGACAGCGCGCAGCGGCCACGAGGGCGGCACGGCGAAGCTGACCAACGCCACGACCACTGGCAGCAGCAGCACGGGCGGCGCCGCCACGGCCAACGGACACGGGTCCGTGCGCCGCGCGTACGCGGCTTCCACTTCTGCCGCTTTAAATGTCAGGCAAAGCGTCGTTGCGTCCGCTAGCTCCCTAAAATAAGCCAACATCTACATCCTCCAAACACAGGGAACGGTAAATCAAGATCAGCTAGCTAAGAGCTGTGTTTTCCTTAAAAATGTATTTCATGTTTATGGTTTGTTACACAAACGGTCAGTTGAGCCAGCTGCTTTTAGCTATTAATAATTTCAGTTTTGATATCTAATATTATCTGTTAATCCTAATCATAGTTTTGTAATTAATATAAAAAGCCGTGTAAAAGTGACTCGCGCCACATCGGATCGTGCCCAGATCGTGCCGTGCAATTGCAAGAGAAATCAAAATTAATAAAATATTAGTGGTTACATCACATAACTGACATAACACTCTCAGTTATATATAAGTTACTCTATGCATAACACACTTAAAATAAATGTCAACATTGTGTCTCTTACGCGATTGTGACTGGTGTCATCATTTTCCGGTCAAAGCTTGGAAGCGGTTAAGACACCACCCGGACAAATGTAAAAAAATTGCGGCGGCCGGCACTCCTATCGGGCACGGTACAGCGTAACGTTAATCATCTTTAAAATGAGGTGGGTCCAGGCCGATTTGTGTTGTTTTCGTTTTAATTTACTATCAAAAGAATTTAAGTAGGTATATCTACTTAATTCTGAGCCGAGCCATTTAGCAATGTCACTCATTTTGATCCTAAACTAGGACGTCTATATAGTTTTATTTCATTAGTATATAACTATCGCGGTAACCGAAGACAATATTAGGACATTTATTTAAACTTACATTTAGACATCAGCATGATGTCTTTTTGTTATCATTCACCCATGCGTCTTGCTCGCACCAATACATGTACCAAAGAGAATATAAAGGATAGAGCGGTACTGTCATAGTAAATTTTGTAGTCAGTGCAGTAAATTTACTACCATCTATCGACATACGATTAAAACTAAAAATTAAAAAAAAAATATAAATATACCGGGTGTTTCCTGTAACAGGAGCAATAAATTAAACTGGAGACTGTACGCCTCAAACTGACCAACATTTGTTCAGCAACTATTACGAAATTTTATGAAACTTTTAGATTATACCTACTATAACTATTATGAAATTTTTAGATTATACCTTTTTCATACTAATTAAATATTATTTTCAATGTACGCTGCCATCTGTGTGTTTGACGTTGCTTGTCACCCTTTAAACATAACAAATTTTGCAATACATTGCGTCCTAGAATAAACTTTAAAGTGTAAGGAAAATCAAAACACAAGTTATTTTTAAAAGTTGCTGAACAAATGTTGGTCAGTTTGAGGAATACAGCCTACAGCTTAATTTAATGCTCCTGTTACAGGAAACACCCGGTATATGAATAAATTATTTTTTTATTTGTACGTATTTATTATTTTTATATGATTTTGACCGTGAACGCTGTGTTAAAATTGTTAAATAACTAACGAAACCGTCACCTCCATTTAAACGAGAATAGGCCTATAGTTATTTGTTATACAAGGGTGCAAAGTTGTATTTTACCCGCGAGTGTGGAATTGAAATACGAGCAAGCGAAAGGATTCTATAGTTGAACCACGAGCGAAGCGAGTGGTTCTAAAATAGATTCCTGAGCGTAGCTAGTGTTTTAACACACGAGAAGTAAAATACATTTGCACCCGTGTGTAACACAAAACTTTTCCCCTCACTATAGCGAGGAAAGTGCAACATCCACAGGCGTTAGATCATCTTCATCAACTGGAATCACTCATTTTTGTACGATATTATAACAAAAAACTCTGGAAATTCTGTACTTTTACGTGAGAAGTTTTTAAGTAAAATTTTTGTTGACAATGTTGACATTTCTGACGTATGAAATGTCAATGATGCGTTTTTAAATTGCATCGACTTAACTTGTGCGTTCAGAATTATATTTAACATAATTATTAAAAAACAAACGTTTATTATGGAATTTTAAGGTTTATGACTTCAAAAAATTTAATAAAGCTAAATCTGGTATTTTTTATTAGATTGTCAAACCATTTATTTAATGATAATTAATATCGAACGAACCATTATTAGAGCGTTTTACGTTTTGTTATCTGTCAAGCTACTTAAACACGCCCCATCCAAGGTCAATTTACTTTCCCCACTAGTGGATAAAATGCGTTTTTCCCCGCTTGTTTTAAAGTATAAAAGACGGCTTTCCGAGCTAGTGAAGGGAAAAGGTATTGGTGGCAGCGCCATCTATGCGAGAATCAAATTTTCTTGATTTCCGAGGCACGTTTGTTCCTTAGACTTTATTCATCTTATACGGAGTTATATAGATATAAGTACGAGGAAATGCACGCGCGAATAATAACATTGATAACTAAATGGCATTATTTAAATATCATTTATTTTTGATATCAAATGTACGTTCGGATTGGCCTCTAGATAGCGAGATTGTATTAAGCATGATATGTGGTCCGGATACTATCATCAGTAAGAATGCCATTAAAAATATAAAAAATATTTTTTATCTTTTTATATAATTGCATTCATTACACTGTACATTTATAGTGTAATGTAATCAAATCAAAAACACCACTAATTGACGTAGGCCCACCTCACCTTAATTCGAAGCAAATGATGAAGCCTAACTGACGGGCCAACCTACTATAGACACTGGAGCTTACTCATGCTTTAAAAATATGTACAATGTACACATTTTTACAAAGGAAATGTTTCGAGTGGAGTTCATGAAGTATTCCAACCAAAGAGTGAATAAAATATGAAATGTACTTACTTGTCGTCATCTCGATTCACGAGTTCTTCTTGTAACATTGCGAGTATTTTCAATTCTTCGTTGCCCTTGCTCTCTTCTTGCGGTGATAGAACCTACGGATAATGGACGAAGCGATCCTATGTAATTAAGAAGCAACAAAGTATGAGCGCTTATGGTATAGCATGGTTAAAGATTGTGCTCGAACACACCTAATGAAACCGGCAGTTAGAGTGAGACTTTTAAAGCATTCGGTCGTATCTAGACTAGAGCTAAGTAGGCTAGTGCAGCCCGTGAGCCTAGTGCCCCAGTGTCCTATTTATTTAGGCTCGTGGAGAGGTCGCGGGGTGGCGAGGGGCGCGGGCGCCGGGCGCCGGCCGCCGCGGCGGGAGTGCACTCAACTCACCGAGTCCTCGTCGTCATCTTTGAGATCGGACATCGTGTCGGCGGAGTCGCCACCCTCCACTGCCTCGCCCTCGGGTGCACTTTTGTCCTCCCCTCCGAACTAGATGACAAAACAAAAACTATAAATGCATACCTACTCATCCGACTTTCTCTAGCGCTAGCGCATACGTAATTAGTGCACTGCATGCACTGAATGAAACTGGTGTTTTATGCACTGCATCTTAGCAAGCATTTAAGTTACTAGATATTCGAGTCATTTGCTGGAATAAAATTAAGTCAACATTTTACATCATTTAACAAATTAAGATAATTTAGGTCGCTTTGACTTGAGTGCCTAAACGCCTGGACTAATTTTGCACCATGCCAGTTTTAGCTTGAGTGTAGATTATGTAGGTATTTAAGTTACTTTACATATGTACTAACTACGCCTCGTACTCTTACTATATCTCCGTAATAACCATTGTTTTTATTTCGAAGATGCGTTTGTAATGAATAATAACTACATACCTAAGTATTAGTACAAGGTTTTCAATATTCAATATGAACATATATTATAGACTTTAAGAACTACCAAAAAATAAGAAGTAGACTAGTGAAGTATAACATTTTCGTAAAAAAATTCAAAAGTTAATGAAAAAATCTCGACGGTGATATATTCTTAGTAGGCCGGCCAATCAAATTAGATCCAAAAATAGCGTTTTGAGGAATTAATTCCTAGCAAAATGGAAATTGTTTTAATACGTCAAGTCGTCAAGTCTGTGACTCCGGAGGTAGCCCGTACATGCTATTTTGCTACAGTTCACTCTCTAATACAGTACGGGGCGGAGCTCTGGGGGCGCTGCGCTGAGAGATTATACAAAAAAAAATGTGGCGGCCATTTTTTACAACTGACTGACTAAGAATTCATATTAAGGTACGTTCCGAATCCTCAGATATCAATGTTTATCATAATTAGAACAAATTTTCCGACGGACGTACCGTTTTCGATCTACGAGCAAAAAAACTGAAAAAGAGCAAAAGCACACCTCCTAGGATGGATCAAACTCTGATTACACGTATTTAGGACCAAATGAAGGTTTAGGTATTAAAACAATTTCCAGCTTGCTGGGAATTAATTCTTGGAAAAAAATAATTTCATTGGCCCATAGTAGGAATTTATATTATATCATTTATATGTATACGATTTGTGGCATTACTTTGTGAACTTTATAATAATCCTAAACGTTTAGTCACCAACCACATGCGAGCCTTGTTCGACGTGGAACCGGTACCGTCAACTCCTTCGGGCCTTAGAGGTCTGTGCGATAATATTTCCAAACATTTGAGATCTTTGCGCTCATTAAATGTACCTACCGAAAATTGGGATCTCGCAATTATTCACATGCTAGTTAAAATGTTAGACAGTCGATTGCAATCAAAATGGGAAAACAGTGTTGATTTGAGAAATTTGCCTTCGTTGCAGGATTTCAAAACCTTCCTTCCTTTTACCCTGTTAATCCAAGTGAATGTTTGTGAATCAAATATATGTTATATAATATTAGTTTATACATAAAATACCCAAAATTGGTAGGTGTCTCTATTTCGGAAATATAAAAAAAATATATTGAAAAATTAAAAGTGTAAATTTTACTACTTATAAGGATATTTGGATCTTTTTTAAATAATACATCTACATAATGTGTATGTTACAAAAAAAATCGGTTCAGTAGTTTAGATAAAAAAAAATTAAAACCAATTTTCTTTTTTTTTCTCAAAAACCTGCAGCATTTTAGGGTTAATATTTGGTGAAATGGCATATTACATCTAAGCTGATAAATTGGCAAAACGGCAATCAATTTGGCTTCTGGGGCCAATGCCCCATACAAACACGGCTATACCCTTTGGCCATGTGATCGTCTAGTTAGTAGTTAGGACCATTAACCTGGACATTAACCTTGAAAGAAGAGAATAAGATGTTAGTGGCGGAAAGGAAGATTCTGCGAAAGATTCTGGGGCCGACAAGAGCGGATGATGGGAGGTGGAGAGTCAGGAAGAATAGGGAGATAGAAGACCTGGTGTCCGAACCCAACATTATTGGAGAGACCAAAGCGGCTAGGCTTTAGTGGCTCGGACACTTAGAGAGAATGGGAGAGGATGGTGCCGATGGTGCCCTGAAGAAATCGTACTTGGGACAACCAAATGGGAGACGCCCGGTTGGACGCCCTATGTACCGCTGGAACGACGGAGTTGCCCAAGACCTGCTCAACCTCGGCCATGGCGACTGGCGGTGGCGAGAGCTATCGCAAGACCGAGAGACATGGCGTGATCTGGTGTCGGAGGCCAGGACTCACTTTGGGTCGTTGCGTCACCGTAGTAAGTAATTAAGTATCTGTATGACCTTATGTATGTGCCACTTACCGGTTTGAGCACTCGGACAATGAAGTAAGTCTTGATGCCGGCCAGGCGCAGCATCTCCTCGCGGCGCTCGCCGTGCGCCGGCTCCACTTCAAACTCGTCGTTTAGGAAACTTAGAGTCACTTCCGATATGTGCACGCGCCTGAAAATATATAACCTTTGAAGTCTTATGTCATCATCGTACGTATTATCTAACTTTGTTTGTAGATTTATTTATTTTACCAGTAGGTAAATAAAATCCTACTCCGCCTGTTTAATTTAGTGGCTTATACATATTTCGTATTACTGTTTAACGGTAGTTAAAGACCTACTGTACTGTGTTGAAAAGCTCTCGTCTAAGTAAATTGGAACCACATAGTGACTGTTTCATCATTCTCACCCCGCCATCCCACTGCTCTCCATCTTGTTGGCTAGCTCGACGTCGCGCGAGTAGACGTCGAACTGCCACTGCCGCTGCCCCAACACTCCTGCCAGCACGGCCCCCGTGTGGATGCCCACGCGCATGTCTACTGGGGAGTTTGTCGTTTGCTGCACGTACCTATTTATAAACAACAAGTATCATTTAGCGGTTAAGTTGGCATACCTCATTTAAACATACCCTACATTTTAGAAGTAAATAAATAACAAATTAAATAAATATTATTGGAGAAATCTATCAAATCTCATAGAAAGACAACACTTTACGAATCACGTTATTAAATTCCATAGGTACCATAAAGTATGTTTATTTAGCTCAGTTTATGGTACCTATGGAATTTCTATGTTTTATTTCAAGGTCCAATGACAGAGCAATAAGTAGATATTATATTTATTTAGTTGTTTTCAGAATATAGGTAATAAAGTTTCATACGAGAGTAACTACAACATGTACCTACATGAGATGCCAAAGTAACTTTTAGTGAAAAGTGTATCTAGTAGTAAATTTTACTATGTATTTGACAATGTTTGTGTTTGTAATCTTGTGGTAATAAGTATCACGAGTTTCACTTTGTGACTAGTTACAAGCTGATAAATAACATGATGGGATCGTATCCCTTATATGTATACAGGACCGAATTCGTCAAATATTACCGACACTACCGACATCGACAGGGTCTTCAATTTGCAACACGCAACCGAGCTACTTACAAATAATTCCCCCATTTCAATAAATGAATATGTACTTACTTAATAGCTTTAACCATGGACAGGCCCATATGGACACAAAGGACGGCGTGATCCGGTTTTTCTACGGGGGCGCCGCTGATACAGTAATAACAGTCCCCGAGAATTTTGATGCGTAGTTGCTGATATTTCTGAAACAATCTTTATTTAATATCGAGTCATGCAAAATGAACCAAACAATACCTAAACCTAAGTTGATGTCTAGTATATAATTACCTCTGCCAAGCGATCAAATCGAGCAAATAATTCATTTAAAATTGCAACAAGGTCTTGCGCCGAATATGTAGATGAAATCGCAGTAAAACCCACAATATCCGCATACAGGATGCTGTATAGAAAAGATAATATTAATTTTGCCGAATAGGGCACTAAAAATAATCTCGTAATTGCAATATAAGTTTTCACCTCAGCAGCTCGAACAAGCCTACTTTCGTCACTCCCTGGAGTGAGGAAAGTGCGACTTTCCTCACTCCAGGGAGTGAAACAATGTAGCTTTTTAATTTAGTGAAGGCCATGAACTTCATACTTTTATTTAATTTTTTTTACGGTACGGTCCGGTCCGGTCCGTCTCGTCTCGTCTCGTCTCGTCTCGTCTCGTCTCGTATTGTATCTTATCGTATCGTACATATTATAATACTTTTTTTTCTGCTTATTCTGTGTAATTCGAAATACATTTTAACCTTTTATATGTTCTCACTACTGAGGTGAAAAATTATGTGTGCAACACGAGAGCAAAGTTATTTTACATCTCGTGTTTTTGAGTCCCTCGTTACGCTCAAGATTCTACCTTAGAATCACTCGCTTCGCTCGTGATTCAATTATAGGATCTTTCGCTTTCTCGGGACTCAAAATAAACACTCGCAAGAAAAACCAACTTTCCTCTCTTGTTGCACAAATAACTAATGTAGGTTTATTACAGTAAAAATAGCGGGGAGTTACCTGACATTTTCATGGCGTGACATGTAAATCTTTTTGAACTGCGTGTCAATAAGGCCAAGATCTTTTCGCATCTGCACGGCAACATGTTCCGGAAGCACCGACAGTAATAACCGCTCCTGCAAATAGACCGTATGCTTACTTTCTGTCTAATTTATATTCTGACGGAAAGGCCAGACGATGTTAAACCTCACCTGTTCTTTGCTTTGTTGTTCAATGGTGAGTTTGTCACGTAAACTTCTTTTTGTTACTTTGAATGAACATCGTTGCTGCCATTCGCCGACACCATAAGCGGTTCCGCCCAACAATGTTGCTCCCAACAATAACAACCCATTCGATATTTGCTGTAATTAATTTTATATTATCACTGACACAGTTACATTACACTAGGAAATAAATTAACTAATAATTTACGGTTATTGCCTTTACCTGTAAACTGAAGTCGTCAGGAAGTTTGTTCTCCGTAATCATTGCGCTGTAGTATTGTATCAATAAATAAGCGGTGAATGAGATCGTGCTATAGAGTATCAGGAGCAGGTAATGGAATGGTAGCGCGGCTAGCGTGAAATATTGGAGCAAGACAGCCCAACCAAGCAATTCGTTATAAGAGTCGCCTAGTCGCCGAGACGCGCTCACTAGTAGTTGTGTCCAGAGCGCCAGCCAAGCCACGTGGTTGAGCGCGAGCCTCGCGGGGCGTATCGTTATGTAGACTAGGGCGAGGGCGAGGTTGAACAGGAGCGCGAGGGTAACGGAAGTGTAGGCGAAGCCCAGGTCGCGCTCGCCCGGCACGAGCGCCGCGAACGCCTGCAGCAGCACGCCGGCAGCCAGCAGCCGCGGCACGGCGCGCTGCCGTTGCCGCTGCGTGTACGCCGTATACAACTCCTCCTCCTTCCGTTCCGAGAAGCCCCATGGTGGAACCAAGCATACCCGACATGAAAATTTATTCAGCGCCCGCGCTTGCATCGACTTCTCCATTGTTTTCACTGCATCAAACTTAATGTACTTGAGAGGCACATTATCACTTTATTTCACCACTACAAATTTCCATAATTCACTACGCTGACACGTGTAAACTGGAAACAGTGGAAACTAACAGTTGTAAAGCTATTACAAGAATTCAACTCCTACATAAGCGGTTTTATTGATTATAGGCAATTTTAGTATAAAAATAGAATGAAATAATCGATTAAGGAAATCACCGGTATTCATTTGTCGATATTAAATTATATTTATTAGTGAACTTATTAAGGTGCCCATTTGGTAGATGTAGGTTTATGGAGAAAATTCAACATGTTTATCGTGCAAACATACTGTGGCTAAAATTTAATGTGGCTAGGTTCAGTGCGTCAGAGTCGTCAGAGATCATCATGCGGAGACTTTCCGTTACCGCCGTCTGATCGAGGACGGCTGTGTAATGAATAAATTACACGCTGAAACATTGTTCCGATGGCCGTCCATTAACTCGACTGTCTACTGACCGGCGTTTTGTCCGAACACGAGCTCTCGATACATACACCTACCTACTGATTTCAATATTGACAATCGTTACGGCGCACGTAACTAAGCGTGACCGTGAAACCAGCTAGCCTCTTTTAACAACAAGTTATTTGTTTCAGTGATTTTTCATTGCCGTGCCAGCATGCCAGCGTTTATGTCATATTATGGAATTTCAATGTATACCACATTGAACAAAAGATGCACAGCAAACCTTTTAAGTGGCTTAAATAAAATCCATTTAAAGCTTTTAGCCAAGTACTAAAAATTAAGCATGAAATTAAAATATATTACAAAATATTTTTTCACGTTCTCTTCCTCGCTTGTAAGTAAATCTAGGACTATTTGCAGCAGTTGGCTTACAAGCGCGTCCGAATAATTGAGAGAAATATAATAGAGATTTAGTATATTATTAAAAATACCGCTGTCCGCTCTACCCTACTTTAGTCCGTAAAAATAATCCGTCACATGACACATAAAAAATATGTTATAGTTTGTCAAAGGTCTGTCTCATTTCAAACATAGACAGAGAGAATCATACTATCTTTGTCTTACACTAGTACTAGCACCCAAAAGAAAGGGATAAGTATAATTTTCCTGGTTGTTACTGACTGACAAATTGGTTTGACCAACTATATACAATAACCGCATTATAAACGCAATCGAAATACCGTACCTACTTTCTACTTCAGACACCTTTAATTGTAGCGTTTATAACGAAAATAACGAAATTACAACATTAACGAAATTAGCGCTGGAAACTAAACCGTATGTACCTATCAGGTACATTTTAAATAAGGAGCGACGGACTGTGTGTAATTAATTACAACTACTATCTTTATTTGTCCCAAAAAGGACGCAAGATTTGAAATTGATGAAAAACACATTTTTTTTCGTTATAATATATTTGTATATAAAATCTTGAAATACATAAAATAGGGTTGTTTGTGGAATAATACGTCAGGCAAATGTCCTCCTAGGCTTTGCTGGCACATACGCACTCATGACAAAATTTTCTATGACCATTTTGCATAGATGCAGCTGAATTTCTCCGATGTAGCGTCGAATTTCCTCTTTTAAAGCATGAGTGGTTGTGGGCTTATTAGCATAGACTTTAAATAACCCCATAAAAGAAGTCTAAAATCTAGGGGGGGTAATTCTGATCACCGAATCGAGAGATCACACGACTAGGAAATGTTTCATGCAGTAATTGCATCGTTTCTCGGGCCGTGTGGCAAGTGGCAGACGGGGGTCTTGTTGAAACCACATTGCTTCCACATCGATATTTTTACTCCTTTTTTACCAAACCCTTACTAAACATTCAGCTGTCAAATAGTTTTTTTAGGGTTGCCAGCACTAAAATACAAAAATGGCGGCAAATTGAAATCTTGCGTCCTTTTTGGGACACCCTTTATTAAGTCGATTTCTACGTCAAGGATGCGTTGCTAAGGATTGTCGTAGGAAACAACATTGCCTAACTACGTCTATTATTAAGAAACTTATATGTCGTAAGATAGTTTGCATTAGTAAACATGAGATCCGAACACCTGTAGTAGGTACCGATGCCGATGTTACCGAATGCAATTTTGAATAGATAGGTAATATTAGTAATACTAATGTAGACTATATAACCACAACCATACAAATCCACGCGTAGAAAGTCGCGGGCCACAGCTAGTAGTGTATAAGTATGTATTATCTATATATACCCATAGTTATTAGATAAAGAGGGATAGTAGCATACTAATGACTCTTATTATGCAAGCTAATGAGTTTGTATTATTAAGTACCTAATGACACTAATCATTCTAATTAATTTGTTAAATAAAACCTCAGACACATATTCAAGTCTCGTCTAACAAAAATTAAATTTGTTTTTAGCACTAGCGTCTCTGGCACTACGGTTTACCAATAAAAAAACCGGCCAAGTGCGAGTCGGACTCGCGCACCGAGGGTTCCGTACTTTTTAGTATTTGTTATTATAGCGGCAACAGAAATACATCATCTGTGAAAATTTCAACTGTCTAGCTAACACGGTTCATGAGATACAACCTGGTGACAGACAGACAGACGGACAGATATCGGCCTATCAGTTGTTCGGAACTGTCAAATTTTTGTTCTAACTGACAGGCTGATATCGTCCGGCAGCTTGATAATCAGTGGGCCCCTTTAGTTTCAACCCTACGCTGGAAATACAAATACCTACACACAAACGGACTTCTGTACGGTACCACCAGTTTGATATTGAGATATTCGATAGCGTGTGCATAACTTACTTTCTATGCATCTCGCTCGCACACATATGCTGATGTATAGAAAAATTAGAAAGTAAGTTACGCAGACGTTAGCGAATTATGTCAGTTTGACACTGGTAAGGCCACAGACCTAAAATTTATGGGTAAGGCAGTCGTGTACAGTCGCCATCAGATATATCGGAGCGGCCAAGGTGCTCAAAAATATCTGAACACGCACCTAGCGCCTTGACAATAGAGGCGTGTTCAGATATTTGTGAGCACCTTCAAATCATAAGCTTCTGGTTTTGCCGTAGACTACTCAAGTATAAAGGTAATGGTTTTGAATTCGATTGGAATAATCTCGGGACCGTATCATTATTTCCCGATTGTTTAGACAATTGCTTATTATTTGTTTAAAATAAACTGTTATTCAGCTCTACTTGGTTCTTGTCTGCCTACAGTCAAATGCTTGTTTCATGAGGGTGAAGTTTGCATAGGTACAGTGATTGTACGCTCCGTGATTGTTGCGCCATTTAGGGTTCTACCTAAATTCGACATTCCAAGCGTAAGTTGAACAACCAATTGAGCTAAGACCCTAAATGGCTCAACAATCACGGAACATAATTAACTACCTACTAATAATTAATGTCATTACCGGGTCTAACGCGATTAAATTTCATTATTTTTTTTCCGACGTTTTAGTTAGGTTGCACTAAGCTGTGGGCACGGAAGACTGACGTCCCAGTAAAATGTCAATTGAGATATTGGTAAACAACACTAAACTACCCGATATTAGTTTATATAAATGTTCGGGGTAGACAAATAAATGTATCTATCTACCCGTTTCTGTTTAATGTTTATTGTGCACGACACGACACAAAACAAACGACACAGCGTTAGACCCGGCAATGACATTAATTATGTGCACAAAATGCGAGAGCTTAAAGTGTTATATGATTGTTTAAGTACCTACTTAAACAATCAGGGTAGCTGTATTATCTAGGTACATTTTTATTGAGGTGTGCAATTATAGTTCAAGGATTATAGGCAAAGTTGTAACCCCTCGTGCTAATTATCACCCGAGAAACCGAAAGATTGAACCACAAGCGTAGCGAGTGGTTCGAAAAGTGGAACCTTAAGCGTTGCGAGAGACTTAAGGCACGAGGGTTAAAGAAATGAAGGGAGTGTTTTAATGCTAACTGTTTTAATGATTAAAATTCGATTAATATGTAAATTTCTTTTTTTCCTCGCAAGTGTGGTGAGAAACGTCGTATGAAACACGTGTGCATTGGTCATTACACACATCTGCTTTCTAATGGCGCGCGCACAATCGCCTCGTGTGTAATGACCAACGTAGCACACATGTATCACAATATAATATACTATTGTATTGTGTTGTATTGTGTAATAATAGGCACAATATACGTAAAATTGTAAACGGAATGATAATGGAATGTCCTGATCTGATGACAGAACTAAAATATCGCCATGGGAACTCTTGTTATAAACTATCGAACGCAACTATCGAATCTACACTCGATTAGCAGCAGTTGACGCCTGCTGAAAAGGAGAGGGGATACCTAACAATAGCTCGTATGTGCCAGAAATTGAAATTTTTACCGAATCTCATGGAAAATGTAAAATATGACAATTTAATAAAAATTGCTTTAATGAGTAACTTTTTTTAGATCATAATTTTAATTTCACGAAACTATTGTTACATATGTTACGTTTATCACTATTTTTAAACAGATAGATCTTCTACCGAACAGACAGCTCTATATGTTTAAATAATAACTTGCATGAGTGAGAGAGGTGTTTTATTAATTAATGGTAAAATGTTATAAAATGTGTAATGTGTACATAGTTACATGACAATTTGTTAGGTATGTATATCATAGCAAGTTAAATATTATACGACGAGAAAGGACAAAACTAATTCCTATTTATTTGAGGTACCTACCTCTCCACTGGCGAACTATTTCCTTAACATTGAATGTTCCACTTAAAGAAAGTCAAAAATCAAGTTAGGACAGTCTATTAATGCTTTTCTGAAATAACCTACTTGTTAAAATGACTATAGAGTTGTGGCTGAATCCAATTGTATAAAAAATTACACATTAAACAGTATTATAGCATGTTTCAGTTAAAATAAAATGTTAATTGTTAAACTGGGTAATTACATATTACAGGCAAGTTTTTTATTTTGCTCCATTCATATTGAAAAGTAACGCAAGGATTTATTGTTCATAATACACCAGATGTGTAAAGTGTTTTACTTTTACTGTAACCGAAGTTATTTTATAGTATTTCATGAATAAATAATCAATCGGAATAGATGTTCCCAGGAAGATTTGGCTTACTGACTATCGAACGCTGTTATACATGGATTTCCCGCCGATTTTTTCAGGTGATGTAAGCAATTTTGTAAAATCCTATTGACCCACAAATCTTCTTAACGTATTTTCGTAGATTGACTTGAGATAACGAAAAGAGGGGTTGTCCTTCTTTGTTTATTTAGGATGTTAATGTTAATGGAATGATAATTGTACGAGATATTGAGCGCGTCGGTCGGTAGGGCGCGCAGGTCGAGGCGCGAAGGTGGTGCGCGCACGTGCCCGCGTGCGACTGCCGGGCCGCCGCCCACCGCGCCGCCGCGGCCGCGGCCCGCGCCCGCCCGCGCAGCGCGCCGCCGCCCAGACCGCTACACTGTACACCACAGTCACCACACACGTACCACCAGCGCTTATTTCAATAGTTATTTGAACAACAAGAGAGGAAAGCTTGATATTTCTTCGAGTGCTTATTTTGAGTCTCGTGCAAGCGAAAGATTCTATAATTTAGAATCTTCAGCGTAGTAAGGGATTCAAAGCGCACGAGATGTAAATAACTTTGATCTCGTGTAGTACATACAACTTTTCACCTCAGCAGTGAGAACATATTAAACAATCTGAAAAATGTTATCCTTCGTCATCACTTTTACATTCAGATATTTATTCCAATAATTAAGTTTAATTACCGCAATCAAACACAAAAACAAAACGAAATAAATTTCCGTGGAAATGACGAACATCACTGAACATCGACACTTCAATCGACAACTTTTTTTGTAAACAAAAACTTTGTAAATACTTGCGGATACTTTAGCACAATCGAATTAAGTCTAACCTCGAAATCCTTCCAAAGATATGAAATTTGGTACGTATGTTAATTAAAGGTCTCTTTTCATGTCCACACTATTTGACATTTGGGGACCTCGAGGAATCGCAGCCATCTTGGAAAATGTGTACCATCCTGGAGAAATTTGCGTTTTACTCTAAATACACGTTCTCTATGAAAATATGGTGTAAGGCAACATTAAAGCTTATTAAATTCTACACAAAAAAGTCCTAGATATCTTTGCGGAAAAAATACATCTTGTTATAGAAATTAATAGCTGAACCCAGATTTAGCGCTTGTACCCTTTCAGTGGATATTCTCTTAATATGAAACTTGGAGGAATATGAATTCCACTTTTGTCTATACATTTGTACACGTTCTACCCCAATATCAACATTTTACTCGACTGCGACGTAGGGTTATGGGTTTAAATACTGAAAATCAGTACATCCTGTAGCTCAGGATACTGGACGGATTTTTTTTAATGACATATCGGTAGATTCCTCTTGGCCTTTGCAACCTGTTTACACTTGTTTTATTAAAGAAAAATCAATACAGCCGCCCTGAGAGGACGCCAAATATTAAATCATATTTTTACTTCTAGCGCCTAAACTATTGAGTGGATTTCAATAAAATAGACATCAGTAGATCCATAATTGGTACACGAGTGCTATGCAATACAAATTTACTAAAATAATGGAGGAAAAATGTTTAGGACTTAAAAATGTGACTGCAAAAACAGATTTTAGGTCTTAAATGGGGTTAAAACAATAGTGACAGTAATGAAATTTGACACCTACAATTTCAGGGATCCCTGTTTGCGTATCATAAAATTGGAGCTTCGGGGACCACGGGGATCAAACGCCATCTTGAAAAGTATGTCTTTTGGTTTTTCTGTTTTTCTCGGAATATCAAAATAAAAATAAATATAAAACCTTAATAAAACGAAGTTGCAATATACCTCTTACCAAAGAGTTGCAGTTCATTTATTATTCCGATATGAAATAAAAGAAAGACATACACTGGTATCACTGGTATGCACTGGCATTGGACTGTAAAGACAGTAGATGTTGCTATTTGCATCCTGCATGGTAGGCGAAAAAACAGCGAGCCAAAAGTACCATCACCGGCCATAATAAAAGTGATGTGGTTTATTGCAACTGAGTATTGTAGCCACAGGCGAAGTTAAAAATATAGGCTTCAAATAAGGTATTTCGCTTAATAAGCGTTTTATTGTAAGGTAAAACGCTGCTATTAAGCTTCTGTACCGTTATTTGAAGCCTATTTCATATTTGAGACGTGTCTGTGATCGCCTGGTGGTCAGAAAACGCCAATGTGACTCATTTATATTGATAAGTGAAACTGGTGGAAACAACGAGTACAAGTGCACTTAACAATTGCGGGTACATGGATGAATGTGAAATAGACTAATGGACTAAGTGTGCAGTGACATATTTTACTACACCTAATTATTTATAGGTGGGTAAGGAGGGTTGTCAAAAACTGAATGTATATAGATATCAGTGTGTTTATTAAAAATAATTTTGTGACAACATTATTATAACATTGTTGTGTTATATAATATTGTCTTCGGTTACCGCGATAGTTACTCATGAAATAAAACTATGAAAACGGATTATATCGCGTATATTGAATTTATAATACATCCCGACAAACGTCGAAACGTCGGGATGTATTATAAATTCAATATACGCGATATAATCCGTTTTCATAGTTTTATTTAACATTATTATATTCTTTATTTCATCCATCCCACAAATGTATTCAGGTCATAATTTGTGTTTCTATTCTTTTTCAATATTTATTATTGTATTCAACGTATTTACCTTGCAAAGAGGAAAATAAACCTTGATTGTGTCATTCACCCAGGTAATAATACCAGATATTAGTAATGATAAGGCAGGATACAATTTATTTTACAGGCACACAAAAACGAGTTTTCAATATATTCCTCCGAGCCTCACTTGTTTCTTTTCAAAAGTCTTAGTATTTGAGGCAAGTAATTAACATGTAAAGTGCACTTGTCACCAGTGTAAATGTGATCAGGGCTTTCGGCAAATTAAATGTTTAACTGATTAGCTACCTTTATATTCCAGCTATTGTAAAATCTTGAGTAACAATTAGATAGTGAATGATATTATGTTGACAAGTTAATTTCGGTAGGGCTATAACAACTTTCTGTTGCCCACCTGACGGTTACCAAAGCCAGGTACCCAACATGAACTCTCTGCAGTTGTGTAGGTACAGTGCTCAGCTATTCAGAATGTAAATGCCCTTGTTATATATAAAATTAGTAAAAAACAAAACTTTTCTATGATAGTCGCTATGTTGGTAAAGTCTAACTCCAGAGAGTATTCCAAAATATTCTAGGGCCTAAGCCCATACTGACGAAAAAATAAAAAGAAATAGAATATATAGGAATATAAGAATAAAATTAATATTTACGTGGGGTTCCCATACAACAAACGCGATTTTTTTGCGTAGGTAATGGTACGGAACCCTTCGTGCGCGAGTATGACTCGCACTTGGCCGGTTTTTATATTGATAGATGAAAACCGCATGAAAATCCGTGCGGTAGTTACGCGAACATACATAAATACAAACCAAAGAGGATATTATAATAAGATAGAGCGGTACTGTCATAGTAAATTTTGTAACCCCAGTAAATTCACTGCCATCTATCGACAGCGACACACCTTAAAACTAAAAATGAAGATTTATAAAAATACGATAAAATGTATTTAAATATGGATAAATGATTTTTTTTATTTGCATTAATTATTTTTATGATTTTGACCCATGTTCTTTCACTGATATGCGTTAAAATTGTTAAATAACAAACGAAACCGTCAACGCCATCTATACGACAGTAGGCCAAAGCTAGTAGCGCCCTCTGATCGAGAATCAAATTTTCTTGATTTTCGAGGCACGTTTTTTCCTTAGACTGTATCCATCTATTACGGAGTTATATCTATCTTTGATACAAACAGACAGACGCGGCGAGTCACTTTGTTTTATAAGATGTAGTGATTAGTCGAGACTCGAGACCGCCTTAGATTAAAGCGGTCTTGAAGTAGGCCACATTCCTGCGCGTGGTAACAATAAAGCACTCTTCTTATTAATGCATGCACCATTCAATTATACATCCCCAGTCAGCATTAGGCTAGTTACCTACGTATCGGCGATGGAATCTTCGTTAATATTTTATTATATGTTACCATAATAGTAATCTAGACACGCGGTAGCATGTCCAGCCAAGTTAAAAAAAAAAGGAACTGGCGACGCAGCAACTGTGTGTCATTACACGAACCATTTCAAGCTATTTTTTGAAATTTGGCACATTTGTTCAAGCCCCTTAGCTTATCTAGAATACAAAATTTCATAAACGTAAAGGACCCTCCACACTCATGCGCGAATCACGGCGCGAAGCCGCGAACGCGAGTGTGGACCCTAGTTCGCTAATCAGCGAGCATGAGTGTGGAGGACCCTTAACAAACAGTTATTGATAAATTCACGTTTTAAAACCAGTATTTATATGACTGTCTGACTAACGTATAGTTCGAAAACCTAACCCACTTCCAGATGACCTGGAAACTTGAAATTAGGCAACATGGTAGACTATTAGGTGTATACAGAGGGAAAAATCTGAAAATTGAAAATTTATGAAATAAAACTATGAAAACGGATTATATCGCGTATAGTGAATTTATAATACATCCCGACGTTTCGAACTCTTTACAGCGTTCGCGGTCAACGGGTGACTGAGGAAAAATTACAATGTGCAAAAATACCCACATACAAAAATGATGAACCATCATCATTCCATTTTCATAGTTTTATTTCATGAGTGGCTATCGCGGTAACCGAAGACAATATTAATTGAAAATTTATTGATAATTCGATGGAAAAACTCATATTTTGATAATAATTAAATTAAATTAAGCATTATACTTAAATAACTTTGGGAACAAATTAAACTATTTTATTAATATCTCTATTTACCTGTTAGTTTCCATTCTCACTATCTCACACAAGCTTGGAACAACACAAAATGTGTAGACAAAATACTTGCACACGACGCATGTAAAGCCTGACCAGGAATATATGATCACGCGCCATGTTGCGGAATTTCATTGGAACTAAATTTTTCATACTAAACTGAACTGTCGCCACATACATGAGAATAACAGCGCCCTCTTGACAATCATCACATATTTCTGGTCGGCTTTTAACACGATACCGTGTACACATGAGTCACAGCGCGAAACCGCGATTCGCGCACGAGTGTGGAGGGCGCTTAAGGTCCACGACAATATAAATCACTGTCGTAAGTCGTAAGCAATAAAATCGTGCCTCAATGTAGTATAAAAGTGGAACACCACGAGTTTTATGGCTGTATGGTAGCACTCTAACTTCTATGCTTTGAAGCTTGTATTAAAAAATACTGCTGTCACTGTCAATGTCAGATCACGATTTTCTGTCACTGTCACCTTCTCATTCTTGTCAAGCTGCTGACGCCGACGTCGCCGACTGCTGTTTTAGCATTGTTTTATGATTTTTTTATCTTTTTAATATGCCTGGCTATCATTAAAAATTTAATACATAATGCAGTTACTCGGATTATGTAAATAGATAATAAACTAAATAAATGTGACTGGTTGGTTGGTGGTGTGGTGGACAGCGCGGAGTTCGACATCGGTAAATATTTCACGTAAAATGTTACCAAAACATTGTATCTAGAGTGCGGAAAGATAAGTCGTGGAATATCAGGGAACCTATACATTCTATGACTTCTCTTTCCGCACAAGCTTAATTTACGCTCATCTAATTGTGCCGATTAGTGGGGGTCCATTCATTTATCGTTTCACATCTCCAAATACGTTTGTTTCAGAAGCTTACCATGGACATAGAATTTATGAAACCGGTGCAACCTCACGTGTTCAAAGCATTGAAAGATTTAGACATAGAGAGTTTGACAAAATGTACAACTGATGAAATAAGACCCATAATACCATGCTTGGTTCGCATGGCCTTGATATCACCATTAGACATCACTAAATCCTGTGCAGAAGCAAAGAAGGATATTTTAACATTACTCTCTGGTATAGACCTTGTCAACTTCATAGTTTCACTTTTATCTATTGAGTTCCATACATTAGAAGTTGATGTAAAGAAGGAACAACAAATGAGGTGAGGATATTTATGTTTGTTGCAGCATCAGATTGATAAGGGCCGATGCAAGTATGCATAACCCTTCGTCTGCCTTTGTCACAATATGCTACTGAATAACCTAGAAACTGTAAATTACAGTCTAAATTGTGTGGTACGTATACGGGACAAGGCATACAAAATGTTAATTGCCATGTTAAATTATCACTACATTCAAAGTGTTAACCTGTAATATTTGTATTCAACAAGTCAAATAGTGATCAGTTAAAATTTAGTATTCATGTTGCCAAAGCCATAAAGCTGATCTAATGATGAAAAATTATTTATGTGATGATCATGTAATCCTGTTATCCCTTATTAGGGACATAGGGCTTGCAGAAGAATTTTCCATTTGTCGCTATCGTGAGCGGCGGCTACTTATAGCTTTATTTAAATGTTTTTGTTAAAACTTGTCCATTTTATAATGATTTTAAAGCTATTAATTGTTTATCTTTCAGACAGAAAAATGGATCACAATACACAGAATCTTTCCTTGTGCAAAATATAGTGAATGGCATTGCCAGCGACTTTGAGCAATCTGATTCACCAAGAAGAGTTCGACTGGTTCTTTCAGAGATACTTCAAATGCAAGCACAAATAATAGAATACAACCAGCACAAGAACACAAGTATCGAGTGTGCAATCAAACCATCTGAGCTATTTGACAATGATGTCTATTTGGAGGAGATCACTGATGTTATCTGCATAAGTCTTGCAGAACTACCAAATTTGCTTAATATTTGTGATGTGGTAGAAGTTTTGCTGCATGCTAATAAAGGCCCAATCATAATATCATGGGTGGTTGCTAACATGCCGGACACATTGCAAGAAGGTATAATGTTCATTAAGTTTATTTCTTGAAATGCCTTAATAATTGGCCCATATAGTGCGCCTGTAACAAAACACTGCCCTCAGTCGTCATTGTCACTGGTTGAAAACTGGATGGACAATCAAGTTTTCGGCGATTCTCGTGGACACCAAGTAGGCATTAACTGAATCCACAATAAAAGATTTATTTACTCTTTCTTATATAAATAAGAGAGAGACAGTTAAGACAAATATCCATGTTCAATATTTGCTGTAGGCCCTCAGATTGTAAATGATAGTTAGACCCTGAGGCCTACTCACTAATTACAATATTGCAGAACATACATTAAAAAAATATTATTTTTAATATTATATACATTAAATTACGTTCATTTTTATAGTTGTCGAGTCCCTGGTGGCAAACACAGAGAGAAGTGACGAAGGTGGCATAAGGGCAAAAACCCTCAGCACTCTTTGTGCAGTCTGCCCCTACATGGCGGCATCAGTGAGAGCTAAAGCTGCTGCAGCATCGCGTCTGCCAGCCCTTGTCATAACCCTCACCCTTACGCACCATGAAGATGACCTGGTAATGATAACTTAAATACGCGATTCAGTCCCGTTTTACAATTTAATAATGTGTAGAAATCGTGAAAGTTTAAATCAGTGTATAATAAACAGTTTAATTATAAATGGAAAATATTTATTCGCCATGTTGAGTGTTGTTGTAATCCACTAGTGCTATTTTCTTTACAGGTGTCATTTATGTCTGGATTACTACTTGGATCTGATCAAACTACGAGGGCCTGGTTTGCAACATTTTTACGTAACTCTCATAAACGAGGCAAAGGGGATGGCCACGCCGCACTCAACAAATTACGTCAAGAGCTTTTAAATAGACTAAAAGTGGCATCTGCTGGCGTTGATGCCTCTGCGCTACTAAGATTATACTGTGCCCTTAGAGGAATTGCAGGGATCAAGTTTCAAGATGATGAAGTGGCAGGTCTCTTAAGACTCGTCACTCAAAAGCCACCTCCTACCCCAGCTGGAGTTAGATTTGTCTCTTTGAGTCTATGTATGATCTTGGCTTGCCCTTCTCTAATGGGTATGTACTGCTTTGACATTGAATGTATGTTTTGTGTTGAGTTTGTAACAAGTTTTAATAATATTCATTCTACTTTTCAGCCGCAGTTGAACATGAAAAGAAAGCAATAGAGTGGGTCCAGTGGCTTGTCAAGGAAGAAGCGTATTTTGAAAGGTACTTGTTTTGCTCAATTGAAACAACTTACGTTCTTGCAAATAAGCCTTATTACTAATAATCTACTAAACTGATAGATGGGTCTGAAGATTTTTCATCAGCCACACAAAAATAAATAACATTTATTCATATTGCAGCAATTCAGGTGTGACGGCTTCATTTGGAGAGATGCTGCTTCTGATAGCCATTCACTTCCATTCGGGACAACTGGCGGCGGTGGGGGAGCTGGTGTGCGCCACGCTGGGCATGCGGGTGCCGGTGCGCCCAAATGGCCTGGCACGCATCAAGCAGGCGTTCACTCAGGAGATATTCACAGAACAGGTCTGCTCTACGTTTAGGTTTATCTCATGGAGTCTTATCTTTGGCAGAGAATGCCTCATAGCATTAAGTTCGCCTTTTCAACGAAAAGTATTCTGGTGTGCAATAAAGATTAACTAAATAAAACAGCCTAGTAAATTTAAGGTGACACTGATCCGACAGAGTCATCAGCAATAGCCCAAAGTGTAAAATAATTTAATTTTCAAATACACCATCAACATGTTAGGTACATTTTACCTCCGTTAATTCAGCATTCCAATTTCAAGTGCAGCAAGCATTTGTGTAATTTATTTATTTTCAGGTTGTCACAGCGCACGCAGTGAAGGTGCCAGTTACCGTAAACCTTAATAGCAACATCGCCGGATACCTGCCCGTGCATTGCATTCATCAACTATTGAAATCGCGGGCGTTTTCTAAACATAAAGTACCTATTAAAACGTGGATTTATCGACAGATCTGCAATTGCACAGCTCCTTTACATCCTGTCATGCCCGCCCTAGTTGAAGTGTATGTTCATTCTATATTAGTAATAAACAATAAAGGCACCAATGAGTACGTAAACAAACCTATAACTGAGGAGGAAATCCGGAGAGTATTTAGAAACTCCATATTCGGTGCAAATTTTGACGCCCAAAAGAAAGTTTTTCACGTAATGGAAGTGGACAACGGAGAATCATCAGCAGAATTTAATTTGGAAAAGCCGACGTTAGCCTCCCAGTTGCTACTGATTTACTATCTGCTGCTTTATGAAGACGTGAGGCTGTCAAATGCTGCGACACTTCAGGCCAATGGCAGAAAAGTAAAGAGTTATTCCGCCGCTTTCCTGTCGGAGTTGCCTATAAAGTATTTGTTGCACCAAGCACAGAAAGATCAAATGAGTTATGGAGGGCTCTTTAGCCCCCTGCTTAGGTTACTGGCGACGCACTTCCCTCAGTTGTCATTGGTCGACGACTGGATGGACGATCAAGTTTTCGGCGATTCTTGTAGACACCAAGTAGATGTAAATCTAACTGAATCCTCGATAAACGAGGCATTCCAAAATATTGAAGAAAATCCATACAAAACTGGAAAGGTTTTAAAAGCAATGTTAAATAAAAACCCAATTGACATATGGCCGTTTGCCGAAATGTTTGTCCGTTACTTCAAAAGCGTACTTGGAGATAAAGTACCACGTCACATTCAGGAATTATATCGAGAGGTATGGTTGCGCTTGAACACTGTGCTACCAAGATGTCTCTGGATTATGACTATAAATGCTCTACTTGATATTAGTAGCATTAAAAGCGTAACGATCACGCAAGAAAATGTATTGGTAGATCCATTACAGGTATTACGTTGTGACATAAGGGTTTTCAGATGCGGGTCTATTTTGAAAATCATACTCAGAATTTTAGAAGCGAGTTTAGCTGCTTCCAGGAGTCAACTTAGCAGACACTTGTTGGACAAACCTTTGGTGGAAAAGAGTGGTCAGCTCACGTCAGAAGCCGAAAGGGAAGAGTTGAAAAATGCTTTAGTTGCTGCTCAAGAGAGTGCTGCACTTCAAATATTACTAGAAGCCTGTCTCGAAACCGAAGAAGACCAATCGACGCCAGAATTGATGTGGTCATTGCGTGAAGTTAGAAGTATTATTTGTTCTTTCCTGCACCAAGTCTTTATTTCGGAACCATCACTTGCTAAACTCGTTCATTTCCAAGGATATCCCAGAGAACTGTTGCCGGTTACAGTGCAAGGTATACCTTCTATGCATATTTGTTTGGATTTTATTCCAGAACTGCTTAGCCAAGCTTCACTTGAAAAGCAAATATTTGCTGTTGACTTGGTGTCCCATTTGTCCATTCAATATGCGCTACCCAAGGCTATGTCCATAGCACGACTGTGTATCAATACCTTATCAACACTATTGTCCGTGCTGCCGAGCGACCTGCGGCTAGAACTCTTCCAACCGGTCCTGAAATCCCTAGTAAGGATATGTACCGCGTTCCCCTCGCTTTTGGAAGATATCACATCATTATTGCTGCAGCTTGGACGGATATGCGAATCCCAAGCTTCCCTTGGTCACTGCTGGAATGACACCCAGATACTTGGCGAAGGCGCTTACGTCACATCTGAAACGCAACCTAAAAGCAAAGTTCTAGTAGCCGAAGTTCTTTGCAGAGATATTAAAGTAACCATGTCTGAAATAGTTCAAGCGGCCCTTTTAAATGATAAGATGTACTAAATAAAGTAACTCATAAAATAAAGTATAAGCATGAGCACTGAATGATATTTTTGTTTTATTTTAGCTTAGTACATAATAAATAAGTTATTAGTTGGTTCCACTGGATTTTGTGTTTCCAGTTGTCTATACACAAATGCGCATTGATTTCTAGCTGCATGGTTTCCAATAGCATTGTACAGCTGAGCCTGAAAAACAATTAATCAGTGATTAATAATCATTCAATAAAAAGTCCTAATACATTACGCGAGCTAGGTCATAAAGTGGGTACCTATACCTATAGCTTTACCATGAATCCCAAACTCAAAAGATAAGCTGCCGTGTCAGGCATTTCATTTCAACTGAATGGAACTAGGATTCCATGTCCTATAGTAAGTCATTCAGTCACAGACATAGTAAATAAATACTGATTGAGGAAAACTGGTTAGGCTTACATACCTGTAAATACCATGTCTGCAACAGACGAGCTTGGGCACCCACTTTAGTGAAATTCTTTTTAACAGATTCTAGTGTTTCGCAGCATGATTGTATCACTTGGAGGCGCGCTTCGCCACTCGTAGGGGCAGTAGCTATGCGGCACTTCGTGTACAAAAGTAGTGCTGAAAGGCAGAATACACAATTAGGAAATAGCGCCATTTAACTTGGGCACAACACATTGGTGATTTAAACCATGTTACGTTTACTTCCCAAGTGGAAAGTGACGGACGCGATTAGTGAACATCCCTTAATCGAAATAATCGCTAGTTGCATGCATCATGCTAAGTGACACTGACCTCTAGCCATGTCGTATGCACTCCCATGAGCCATAATAGAAGGTAGTACTTTTCGGACTAAAATAAGAGCGTTTTTGGCGCATCCCATATTCAGTTGTACGTTTGCTATGTGCATTTCAGCTGTAGCGGCTAAATAATGCAAATGATATTTCTTTGCCAATGACAATGCTTCATTCAGCAACATAATATTTGTCGACTGCATGCTACTGAACGTATGTTGTACTTGAGACATTAGTATCATAGCTTTTAGCCTCAAAGATATATAATGAAGGCTATCATCCTCAGTTTTGCAGTAGTCTAATATGTCGTGAATGGATTCCAACGCTTCTGTCGCGTCTCCTTTTAGGTAAAACATCTCCGCTTTCAATAACTGGCTCTGCCATCTGTCATAGGATGCTAATTGCTTTATATTTTGTTCCGCTTCCTCCCATTTACCTGGAAAACCAGTGCGAATTTGTAAGACATTTGTAAATTTTGCTGCTAGGGACGGGAATCGGGATTGGGTTCGTAGTGTATTCATCTCCCGTAAGAGCATTTTCATGGATAACTTCCAATCTTGACAAAACAAACATCATGGTTTTAAAACCATTTATGAAATCACAAACATGCAGTAAAATGAAATCAGGCAAATAAAATTTGCATATTCTTCATTCGCACTTTTTTTTATCACATTTGAACATGGTGTTGTTGAAAGAATTAAGAAAAACAGATTTACATTAGCTGAACACTGATAATATAAGAATGTGGTTAATGCGCGCGGTACTGCGGCTATTACTTTGACAACCGACCATCAACGGTTTTGTTAAAATGTTATGCTTCGGCCTGACTTGAGTTCTACTCTTCTCTGCCAACTTTTACCTTGAAGCAACTACTTATTCTGCCGGGCCATGCCCGCAGAGCGCTAGGTGCACACCCATACATTTATTTAACCAGTGTAATCGTGGCAGAGGTGTAAGTGTGCCACGGTTAGATCGATTATCGATTCCCCTGCCCCCTGTTAGTTGCCAACAGCACCTAGGGACCGCCCTTCCGTTCGGCGACTAGCCTCGCGGGCGCGTAACAGGCATGTTGGAGGTAGATCGTAAAAGAAAAAAAAAAGCGCCCGCTAACCCGATGACCGCCGAGGCAGTGTGTCTCGGCTTGAGTGAGTACTCCCCTTCCCCTGTTACCTGCCAGCAGCGCCCCTCGGGCGCGCTCCCTGGCGGCGACGCGCCTGGCGGGCGACGCGCGCGCGGCGGCGGCCAGCGCCCGCTAACCCGATGACCGCCGAGGCAGTGTGTCTCGGCTTGAGTGAGTACTCCCCTTCCCCTGTTACCTGCCAGCAGCGCCCCTCGGGCGCGCTCCCTGGCGGCGACGCGCCTGGCGGGCGACGCGCGCGCGGCGGCGGCCAGCGCCCGCTAACCCGATGACCGCCGAGGCAGTGTGTCTCGGCTTGAGTGAGTACTCCCCTTCCCCTGTTACCTGCCAGCAGCGCCCCTCGGGCGCGCTCCCTGGCGGCGACGCGCCTGGCGGGCGACGCGCGCGCGGCGGCGGCCAGCGCCCGCTAACCCGATGACCGCCGAGGCAGTGTGTCTCGGCTTGAGTGAGTACTCCCCTTCCCCTGTTACCTGCCAGCAGCGCCCCTCGGGCGCGCTCCCTGGCGGCGACGCGCCTGGCGGGCGACGCGCGCGCGGCGGCGGCCAGCGCCCGCTAACCCGATGACCGCCGAGGCAGTGTGTCTCGGCTTGAGTGAGTACTCCCCTTCCCCTGTTACCTGCCAGCAGCGCCCCTCGGGCGCGCTCCCTGGCGGCGACGCGCCTGGCGGGCGACGCGCGCGCGGCGGCGGCCAGCGCCCGCTAACCCGATGACCGCCGAGGCAGTGTGTCTCGGCTTGAGTGAGTACTCCCCTTCCCCTGTTACCTGCCAGCAGCGCCCCTCGGGCGCGCTCCCTGGCGGCGACGCGCCTGGCGGGCGACGCGCGCGCGGCGGCGGCCAGCGCCCGCTAACCCGATGACCGCCGAGGCAGTGTGTCTCGGCTTGAGTGAGTACTCCCCTTCCCCTGTTACCTGCCAGCAGCGCCCCTCGGGCGCGCTCCCTGGCGGCGACGCGCCTGGCGGGCGACGCGCGCGCGGCGGCGGCCAGCGCCCGCTAACCCGATGACCGCCGAGGCAGTGTGTCTCGGCTTGAGTGAGTACTCCCCTTCCCCTGTTACCTGCCAGCAGCGCCCCTCGGGCGCGCTCCCTGGCGGCGACGCGCCTGGCGGGCGACGCGCGCGCGGCGGCGGCCAGCGCCCGCTAACCCGATGACCGCCGAGGCAGTGTGTCTCGGCTTGAGTGAGTACTCCCCTTCCCCTGTTACCTGCCAGCAGCGCCCCTCGGGCGCGCTCCCTGGCGGCGACGCGCCTGGCGGGCGACGCGCGCGCGGCGGCGGCCAGCGCCCGCTAACCCGATGACCGCCGAGGCAGTGTGTCTCGGCTTGAGTGAGTACTCCCCTTCCCCTGTTACCTGCCAGCAGCGCCCCTCGGGCGCGCTCCCTGGCGGCGACGCGCCTGGCGGGCGACGCGCGCGCGGCGGCGGCCAGCGCCCGCTAACCCGATGACCGCCGAGGCAGTGTGTCTCGGCTTGAGTGAGTACTCCCCTTCCCCTGTTACCTGCCAGCAGCGCCCCTCGGGCGCGCTCCCTGGCGGCGACGCGCCTGGCGGGCGACGCGCGCGCGGCGGCGGCCAGCGCCCGCTAACCCGATGACCGCCGAGGCAGTGTGTCTCGGCTTGAGTGAGTACTCCCCTTCCCCTGTTACCTGCCAGCAGCGCCCCTCGGGCGCGCTCCCTGGCGGCGACACGCCTGGCGGGCGACGCGCGCGCGGCGGCGGCCAGCGCCCGCTAACCCGATGACCGCCGAGGCAGTGTGTCTCGGCTTGAGTGAGTACTCCCCTTCCCCTGTTACCTGCCAGCAGCGCCCCTCGGGCGCGCTCCCTGGCGGCGACGCGCCTGGCGGGCGACGCGCGCGCGGCGGCGGCCAGCGCCCGCTAACCCGATGACCGCCGAGGCAGTGTGTCTCGGCTTGAGTGAGTACTCCCCTTCCCCTGTTACCTGCCAGCAGCGCCCCTCGGGCGCGCTCCCTGGCGGCGACGCGCCTGGCGGGCGACGCGCGCGCGGCGGCGGCCAGCGCCCGCTAACCCGATGACCGCCGAGGCAGTGTGTCTCGGCTTGAGTGAGTACTCCCCTTCCCCTGTTACCTGCCAGCAGCGCCCCTCGGGCGCGCTCCCTGGCGGCGACGCGCCTGGCGGGCGACGCGCGCGCGGCGGCGGCCAGCGCCCGCTAACCCGATGACCGCCGAGGCAGTGTGTCTCGGCTTGAGTGAGTACTCCCCTTCCCCTGTTACCTGCCAGCAGCGCCCCTCGGGCGCGCTCCCTGGCGGCGACGCGCCTGGCGGGCGACGCGCGCGCGGCGGCGGCCAGCGCCCGCTAACCCGATGACCGCCGAGGCAGTGTGTCTCGGCTTGAGTGAGTACTCCCCTTCCCCTGTTACCTGCCAGCAGCGCCCCTCGGGCGCGCTCCCTGGCGGCGACGCGCCTGGCGGGCGACGCGCGCGCGGCGGCGGCCAGCGCCCGCGCCAGCGCCGCGTCGCCGCGCCACGCCGCCGCGCACAGCGCGCCCGCGCCCGCCGTCGCCAGCGCCATCGTGTTGTGCCACACGCTGCCGACGCCGATGTTGCATTCTGCCAACAGGTTAACAGTTACAAATAGGGTTGTTGACACATGTTGAATTTTATAACTAAATCTAGTTAAATCACATTTAGAAACGGGTCTATCGCGAATTAATTTTGTTAAGTCCGCGATCGCCGAACATCTACTTACATGCGGCGCAAATCACTGGATTGAGCTTCATAAACCAAAAGTTGTCTCCACTGAACGCCATTATTATCCTCGAGTTGTGCGAGAAGCGATTGAAATCAAGAAGCACCCCAGAAATTTTAATAGGGTAGATGGTTTTAACTTATCGGCAACTTGGGGACCAGTGATCCAGAAGTTAAAGCCAAGGGATCTATCTTCGGATGTGTGCGAGGATGTTGTGAGTGTTGTGTGTCGGACTATTGACAATAATTAACTTTTATGTGTAGTGGGTGGTTTGAAAATGTGATGTCTACCTCGAACTTTAAATGCAATTTTCGTGGGGTAGTCACACAAATCTCTGTTTTGACATTTTGCTGGGACGTCAGTTAGCCGCGACCACGACCAGTGAAACCTATGTCGAAACGTCGGTAAATAAAGGTAACAAAATAAATTCGCGATAGACCCGTTTCTAAATGTGATTTAATATGTGTTCAAACCGCGAAAGTATTAAATGTTATAAATCTAGTTAAATAGATAGAACATGAGCAATTTATCACAACCAATTGGAAACTTAAAATATGTAAATAATAAAAAAATACAAGACCTCAAGTTTTAAAATTTAAGTTTCTTTTAAACTTCAAAAAAGGATTTAAAAAAATGGTACCATTAGATTCCTTACACTTTATTTAAAAAAATATTGTATAGCAACAATATCAAAACAATATACATAAACGCATTCACAGACAAAATCACAATTTCCTTGTTTTCCATACATCGAAACGGCTTCCATGCAATAGCGACGTTATATCATGACGTCACGATGTATTGCCATTTTGTTAGGGGCGTTTCGTCAGTAAAGTGCGATTGTCATACTTGCCTATCATTTGTGACTTTTGTAGGTATTGCTTTAAGACAATGGGTTCCATACAGACATTTGATCCTCAAAACAAACCTGATCGACTGATACAAAATTAATAAAAAATTGTCAACATTACTTAATAGCCGATTTCAACATTGATAATGATAAGTGTTAAGTGCGAGTTCATACATTTGTTACTTGCGTTTAGTAGAAAATTTATGAACTCGCACTTAACAATAATCTGAATGGTCCAGTAGCTTTGGCATTAGTGTCAATCCATCGAAATGTCAGGCTATTATTCTGGGAAGCCAACAACAACTAGTGAAGCTTGGTGCGGTTTCTATCGCGTCGATCTTGTTTGATGGCACCATCATTCCAGTATCTAAACAAGTGAAAGATCTCGGCCTTGTTTTAGATCCAAGCCTTACCTGGAATTACCAAATCTCAGAAGTTAGTCGGAAAGTCTGTTGGACGCTGCGTAATCTCTACAAATTTAAGAATTTTCTCCCAGTAGGTACCAAAAAACTCCTAGTGCAGGCTCTAGTTTTGCCAGTCATTGACTATGCGGACGTATGCATGACTAATATCTCGCAGGAGTACCTCAATAAACTTGACCGTCTCATTAATAATGGCATACGTTTTATTTTCGGCCTTCGCAAATACGACCATGTTTCTTTTTATCGACGTCAGCTCAACTGGCTTTCTATCCGTCGGCGTAGGTCCCTTAGAATCCTGAGTATATTATTTTCCATCTTGTTCGAGCCAGGATATCTTAAATGTAAATTCACTTTTGTCGCCCCCCGTCCAGGCTGTGAACTGCGTTCCTCCCGCTCACTCAAACTCTCCATCCCTTCTCACCGTACTGGTTTTATGTCCAACTCTTTCGCCGTTGAGGCAATCCGTCTCTGGAATTCCCTCCCTCTCTCGATTCGACAAGCCCCAAGCAAGCCTGTTTTTAAGCGTCTACTCCGCAAGCATCTTCTGTCAGAAGAATTTAAATAATGTTCTCCATCTTGTATGTACTAATATGTATTAGTTTATCTTTAGTATATCATATAAGTATTAGTATTTAATCATAATTTTGTTAGTTTACGTTATTATGTTTATATATATATATATACATAATATTTGTTTTATTTTTGGTTCTATTTCTCGTTATAATTTATGAATCTATCCTGCACCAACATTTATGTCTCTGTTTGACCTAATGGTTGACTGGTAGAGAATGCCTTTTGGCATTAAGTCCGCCATTTGTACATTTTTCTTTGCTTGTGCAATAAAGTTTAAATAAATAAAAATAAATAAATAATCAAAGCGTAAATCGGGCCTAATTTACAGTCAGCATCGAATAGATAGCCAAAGCTGCTAAATGTATCGGTATGGTAAAAACAGGTGTGTTAGGGTGGTATTCCACTAGTCCAACATCTCTTTGTCTGTGTATTTGAGACGCAATGTACATTGGATAGAGATCCATGACAAGTGAAGTATTAGGTACGATATATTTGGCTACCTTGGCCATCACAATCTATTTGATGCTGACTGTACTGTACGACTCCCTTGTATTATGATTGCGAAAAACGTATAGATAGATATATTATATACATTCAATCGCAGTTGTCTCAAGAGGAGAATTTTATTTTATGTGTTCAAGTTGAGCGTGGTCTTCCCGTAGACAAAAGCCTTAATTCCATCGCTAATGGTTGATGAAGTCACCTTTGGCTAGAATCTTATTTTCAGACCATCTCCGTATTCCCGTAGAGAGTGTAGAGACACAGGCCGTGTGGCTAACCCTGCCATAGTCAGGCTATTATGTTCATTGTGTTCAGCTTGACTGACAGCCGGCACACTGACGCCATATCCATCTTCCCGTATAGAGACCACAGACCGTATCGCTAACCCAGCCAATGGTCAGGCCATTGGAGTTAATGGAGTAGCCTTTAGTCGGTATCTTACTTGTGTTCAGGTTGAGTAACAGCTGGCACACTGACGTCATATCCATCTTCCAGTATAGATACCACAGACTCTGTCGCTAACCCAGCCAATGGTCAGGCCATTGGAGTTGATGGAGTAGCCTTTAGTCGGTATCTTACTTGTGTTCAGGTTGAGTAACAGCTGGCACACTGACGCCATATCCATCTTCCCGTATAGAGACCACAGACCGTATCGCTAACCCAGCCAATGGTCAGGCCATTAGAGTTGATGGAGTAGCCTTTAGTTGGTATCTTACTTGTGTTCAGGTTGAGTAAGAGTTGGCACGCCACCGACGCCATTTCTGTCTTCCCGTAGAGAGACCACAGCGCTGCTGTATTGGCTAACCCCGCCATGGTCAGGTCCGTCATGGCGTGGAGGTAGTTTATGGAGTCGCCCTTGGTTAGAATCTGTGGAATAGTCGTCATCATTACATTACATGTTCCTCTATCTAGTTATTCTAGTTAGGTATTACATTTTAATGCTCGACTGTAACATCAAACTACGCCTACGATGCGCCACTTAGTAATGCGCTTAATCGTTTCCTGGCTGGTCAAGGACAAGCAAATACTTATATGACTAATAATCTACATATCATAGCGCTTTCTGTGCTACTCTTATCGAATTTTCCATAAGGCCATCCTGGGGGCCGATTTTTGAATTTCGAGCGCTCGATTTCGTCACTTGAAAATCTGTGGAAAACGGCGAATTGATAGTTTTGAAATACGATCAATAGAAATTGGGAATCTAGTGGTATTGACCACTCGTTTTCAATTCTATTAGTAGAATTTTAATGCCTAGTAGTGGAAATATATTGAAGGCTGATTAAAGGGGATATACACGAAATCGAGCGTTCGAAATTAAAAAATCGGCCCCCTGTACGGCCTCGGTATCTCATCTGTATGGTATAGTCGCTTTTAGGCCGCGGACTGGAAGCCAGCTGGGCGATCTACTAGTAAACGGGTTCGAGCGGCCGCGGCCGTCCAGTATTCGTCCTCGAGCACAGTACACAGTACCTGGAAGACCTCGGCGGGGCGCACGCTGTTGACGGCGGTGTGCTGCGCCATGAGCTGCGCGGCGGCGGCGGCGGGGCGCGGCGCGCGCGGCACCCGCGCCAGCAGCGCGGCGCGGCGCGCGCGCCCGCCCGCCAGCGCGCCCCACGCCGCCGCGTGCGCCAGGCACGACCCGTCCGCCGCCTCCTGCGCCGTGGCCAGAGCTTCGCGCACGCTCTCCATCGCCAGTGAGCTGTGCCAGAGTACATGGGTTATTCCCGGATGTTACCAGCTGTCGCCGGTGGCAACGGGAGGGAATAACCTACCTCATGTAAAAGACAATACTATTATGAAAAATTGGACACCTCACTCTCATAAAAACGAAACGAACTCTACTGTTAGTATTAATTTTCTTACAGTTGCTCCTTTGTATAATGCAGCGGTCGGTACAGGCGGCCCGCGAACCTCTCACTTGCGGCTTGCGGCCCGCGAGCGTCCCTGGCTATTTTACAAGCTTTTTATTAACTTGCAATGTACCTATGTATGTATCATTGAGTAACTTATACTAGAGCGGTACTGTCATAGTAAATTTTGTAACCCCAGTAAATTCACTGCCATCTGTCGACACACTTTAAAACTAAAAATGAAGATTTATAAAAATACGATAAAATGTATTTAAATATGGATAAATGATTTTTTTTATTTGCATTAATTATTTTTATGATTTTGACCCATGTTCTTTCACTGATATGCGTTAAAATTGTTAAATAACAAACGAAACCGTCAACGCCATCTATACGACAGTAGGCCAAAGCTAGTAGCGCCCTCTGAACGAGAGTCAAATTTTCTTGATTTTCGAGGCACGTTTTTTCGACTGTATCCATCTATTACGGAGTTATATATATCTTTGGTAAGTATGTACGGGCCATATCTTGCAAGTTAAATTTGACCAACTTCCCGACTTCCAATGAAGCTGAAAATTTGCATACGTAATTCAGGTGACAATGCAATATTATGGTATACCATCGAGCTAATCTGATGATTGAGACAGGAGGTGGCCATAGGAACTCTGTGATAAAACAACGAAACCTAATTGTGTTTCAGGTTTTTAGAATTGTCTCGATGAGTATTAGTTACCTATGGAAATGAGTACAGTCAGCGATAAAATCTTGTACCAAAAATGAAATGTTTGCCAAAAACTTATTTTATTGTGTGTAATATCTGATAAACTTACAAATATTAACAAAGTGCAGCCCGCTTCAACTTCGTTAACTAATTTTAATTAATTTTTACGCAGCCCTCTAAACCATGTTTAAATCCAAAGTAATTTGGGAAAAACGATGGAATATGTTAGAAAATATTCCGTGTATATTATTTTAATTTGTATTTCAAGAACAAAACCTTAAATAATCAGCGAAGTATCTGAAAGCACGTCTTATGTTGAGTGTTACCAGGTTTTCATTCAATAAGTATCACTCGAGCTCGACAGATGGCGCTAAACCTCTATTGATCCGACTGTCTTACGATACCTAACACTGCTTTGCAACACCGCTGCTAGATGTCGTTAGGAATATCGAAAAGAAATAGATTCCTACATAAACCAAAACTTCAGTTACGATTTTCAACCGTAACACTATGTGGCCCTTGGCTGCTAAAGGGTTGCCGACCACGAGGGGACATACCTGCGCATACACCTAATTTTGAATTTATCTATTACCTGTATTAACTAATAACATAATAAGTCGTCAGAAGTAGATAGTACAATTGTTCGGAAATACGAGTAAATACCTACAGACATAAGTATCGAATACCAATACCGCATCTTAGAATTTGGCTTCTTAATTATGTAGGTACGTTTCGTACAGAGGGCCTACCGCCAAAACCGAAATTCGCAAATTGCGAGGATCATCTCTTTTACTCCAATGAAGGCGTATTTAGAGTGACAGAGAGAGATGCCCGCAATTTGCGAAATTTTAGCAGTATACTGCAAACTCAGCCCAGATCCCAGAACGTGACGTGACTGTACAGTCATCATCAAATATGTACCTATAGATAGTGACGATGAAAGTGGCCAATTAAATGTATATCGGTACACGTTTTTATTTACATATAAGCTAACAAAGGTGTGTTATGTAGGTATGTTACGCGTTCAGTCATCACTATGTATTTGATGCTGACTGTCGCAACGCATGGTTTCAACCGGAGATTAATTCTTAACTTACTTGTGACCAAACTTCGTATGCATCGCAGCCCTATTGAGAGCTGCGTAGCGGAAACTCTTGTTTCTGTCGTTACACGCGCTGCTGTTGCCTGTGACGCAAAACACCGCGCGATCGAAGCAGTTGTAGAGAGAGTCTTGCGCGCCGCAAAACTCTTTCATTCGTATGCAGTTTAAGAAACTGAGGAAATGCTGAAACATTGACACATGTTGCGTTTTATGCACGAAGATATATGCGCAGTGTGCTCCACGACCAGAAGATAAACTACAGAATTGCATCTCGTTTTGACACGGGAGTAATTTTCATTAAGAGCCCTTATTCCCTGGAGCGTTCATCGATTTCACGAAATAACACTCAATAGATGGCGTTGACGCGCGGTACGCGAGCGCCGGCAACTATAACGCGTTTTGAACGCAGAGAAGAATAATCTTGATCTTTGTCGATTTCAATAGCAAGTAACATTATTTTTATTGTTATAGCCAGTAGTAATTTCAATTTATTATGTTAAGAACATAATATATACATACTTGTACCCAGAGATGACCAGGGTGCCTAGCCAAGATGCCAACCGTTTAGGTACTTATAGTTTACATTAAAACCAAATCTGCAGCTGGCCTCTGAAAAGGGTAATAGAAACGCAATCCGTATGTCTTTCATTTTCCAAATGACCAGGGTGCCTAGCCAAGATGCCAACCGTTTATGGCGTAGCAAACGAAACGTAACTGTCTCTGTCGCACTAATATTGAAGAGTGATAGAGAGAGATTACGCTATTGTTCGCTTCGGAACGAACGACTGGAATCTTGGCTAGGCACTCGGGTTTAGTACCTACAGTTTACGTTAAAACCAAATCTGTAGGTGGCCACTGAAATGGGTAATAGAACCGCGTTCCGCATGTGTTTTGCTTTCCAGATAATCAGAGTACCTAGCCAAGATGCCTGTCGTTCGTTCCGTAGCGAACGATAGGGTAATTTCTCTCTATCACTCTTCCATATTAGTGCGACAGAGACGGTTGCGTTTCGTTCGCTATGGAGCGTAAACGGTTGGCATCTTGGCTAGGCACCCTGGTCATCTGCAAAGCGAAACACATACGGAACGCATTTCTATTATCCATTACAGTGGCCAGCTATAGATTTGGTTTTAATGTAAACTATAGGTACCTAAACCTGGGTGCCTAGCCAAAATGCCAGTCGTTCGTTCCGCAGCGAACGATAGGGTAATCTCTCTCTATCACTCTTCCATATTAGTGCGACAGAGACGGTTGCGTTTCGTTCGCTACGGAGCGTAAACAGTTGGCATCTTGGTTAGGCACCCTGGTCATCTGCAAAGCGTAACACATACGGAACGCGTTTCTATTACCCATTACAGTGGCCAGCTATAGATTTGGTTTTAATGTAAACTATAGGTACCTAAACCTGGGTGCCTAGCCAAGATGCCAGTCGTTCGTTCCGCAGCGAACGATAGGGTAATCGCTCTCTATCACTCTTCCATATTAGTGCGACAGAGACGGTTGCGTTTCGTTCGCTACGGAGCGTAAACAGTTGGCATCTTGGCTAGGCACCTTGGTCATCTGGAAAGGGAAAGACATACGGAACCCGTTTCTACTACCCATTCAGAGGCCAGCTACAGATTTGGTTTTAATGTAAACTATAGGTACCTAAACGGTTGGCATCTTGGCTAGGCACCCTGGTTATCTAGAAAGCGAAAGATACAAGGAACGCGTTTCTACGACCCATTTTAGAGGCCAGCTACAGATTTGGTTTTAATGTAAACTATATTCTAGGTACCTAAACGGTTGGCATATTGGCTAGGCACCTTGGTCATCTGGGAAGGGAAAGACATACGGAACCCGTTTCTACTACCCATCCAGAGGCCAGCTACAGATTTTGTTTTAATGTAAACTATAGGTACCTAAACGGTTGGCATCTTGGCTAGGCACCTTAGTCATCTGGAAAGGGAAAGACATACGGAACCCGTTTCTACTACCCATCCAGAGGCCAGCTACAGATTTGGTTTTAATGTAAACTATAGGTACCTAAACGGTTGGCATCTTGGCTAGGCACCCTGGTCATCTAGAAAGCGAAAGATACAAGGAACGCGTTTCTACTACCCATTTTAGAGACCAGCTACAGATTTGGTTTTAATGTAAATTATATTCTAGGTACCTAAACGGTTGGCATCTTGGCTAGGCACCTTGGTCATCTGGAAAGGGAAAGACATACGGAACCCGTTTCTACTACCCATTCAGAGGCCAGCTACAGATTTGGTTTTAATGTAAACTATAGGTACCTAAACTGTTGGCATCTTGGCTAGGCACCCTGAACAGACCCGATCACCTAGGCGAAAAAATTTAATATTTGTGCTATAAAATGTACCTATGATTACATTGATCACCTAAGGATCAAGATCTTCTAATCGCAGTATACACCACTTCTCGGAACTAGCTCGTTGATTACGAACGAAACAAACGCCTGACGATCGAGCGCAGGTCCGTCCCCTAAGCGCGCCCGGCGGAGACTGAGCGCGCAGTGTCGGTGCAGCGTGATTTATACGTCTTTTAAAAATATTTAAATTTACGGTAAAATAGGTCCTATAGTTATGATTATTTTTTTATGGGTTCACATAAAGTTAGAGTTTGCTATAATATTATTTTGAGGGCAAAATATAAGTACAATTTGCGATAAAAAAATATAATGCGACCCTGTTTTCACCGAAAAAATGAAGAAAACTCGGAAGGTTATTTATCAATTTTTTTTAATGAATCTTTGATTTTCAATCATTTTAGCCCCTCGTACAAGATATGGTGAATTGAATTGTAATCATTCATGTACCAAATGATTTTTGTTTACTGCAAAATTGGCAACCGAAATGACACCTTTCACTGCAAATTTTGAAAAATACTCCCAGGAAAACTCATTTATTTTAGGTTTAAAAAGAGAAAATGCAAACTTTAATTATTTCAGCCGCTAGTTTAGGAAATGATTATTTAAGAACGTTAACAGTTTTTGAATAAATACTAATAGTTACGTCGTAATGTTGAATGAAAAAGGAAGCATTTTGCAAAATACGCTCGTTTGTAGGAATAAGGCCTCTTAAGGATTGTTCTGATTGGATCACAAATACCCTTTTTTTTAAAATTCAGTACTTACAATGTCTGAATATTCCGGGATATCATTCATGATTCTGTTGATTGTTTTCTGCAGCTGGCGTGGCGGTAGAGCCTTATCCTCATTCACCTGCAATAGATTGGCCTGTTGGGCTGTAAACAGCTCGGCTTGCTTTCGAGACCATTGGCATTCCTCAAAGCTGCTAAAACAAACAAACAAATTTCTCAAAATTAGTCAAAATGCTACACACGTTGACCCGTGTCGTGTAAACGCTACTAGGTATTACATTCTTATGGTAGATGTCGCTATGCGCCTCCCTAAGATGTGTAAACAAAAAGGAAGGAATGAAAAGATGCGCACGCTTCTGTTAAAGGTTCTGTAGCTCAGTTGGTTTAGAGTGATCAGACCGGTGTTCCAAAAGGTCGCAAGTTCGAGTTTTGCCGGAAGCGGTGAATTTTTCCAATTTTTTTGTAGTATCGTTTGCAGACGTATAGTCTGCATTCTGCATGATTTTTTGTTTCCACAGCTGATGTAGAAGGCGCTGTACGGCTCCGTAAATTTGACGTTTGGCAATCCACTTACCACAAAATAGATGGCGCAGTACAGCGCCTTTTTCTTTTTCTTAGAAACTAGAAATAAAAATTAACATTCTCAAACATTTTTCGGCAATATTATGATACTAACTTGTCTCTGTCTATTGTGTTCATCCTAAAAGATAGTTTAGACAATCTTAGGTCTTCAGGAAATGCTTGCGACGTCGAAGCCACTTGGGGTTCAACATTATTTAGTTTCTGAAATCAAATGTTTTTTTAACGTTTTTGAGATGGTAATTTTAACTCAAACATAAAGTAGGAAAAAATTTAAATTATTTGGGGTACTGTAGGTATAGAGTAAAGTAAAGGCGGTTTTTGTCATTTTGTTTACGATAATGTCGATAATGAATATAATGATGCCTCAGCCTCTCAGCCTCAAAGTAACAGTTGGAATATTTTCCTACCTAAAAGCAAGTATAAGTACCATAGAGTTGCCGCACGCGTACGCCCGTGAGGGACAGAACATGTACGCAATGCGACGAATTTTAAAGTACGTTTATTACGTTTTATCATTGCTGACAACATATCGAAAACAACCTACGTAATTTAGTTAGGTCTGTTGTTGCCCACCAAGCGCTGGTGGGGAACGGGAACACCCAATAATTCCGAAATATGTTTTTCCGAATTTCATAAGCACGATTTTCATAATCCCGATTTTTTATTAGTCCGAAATATCAAAATTACGATTTTTAAAAACACGATGGAAGAAAATCACGAATGTGCTATTTCAGAAAATTTAGAATCCAATTGTCATTTTACCGAAAGCTTAAAGTTCCGATTTAAAACTTTTCCGAACAAATTTTTTTTCGAATTCTTAAATTCCGAAAAACCATTGTCCGATCGGAAATAAAATAATTCGGAATTCAGAAATTCAGTCATTTGTAAGGTCGGAAATATAAAATTCGTGATATTCAAATGAAGACACGTTTTGTTTGAGTAATTCAGTATTCAGAAATTCGGTCTTTTGTAAGGTCGGAAAAATGAAATTCGTGATATTCAAATGAAGACACGTTTCGTTTGAGTAATTCAGTATTCAGATATTCGGTTTTTTGTAAGGTCGGAAAAATGAAATTAGTGATATTCAAATGAAGACTCGCGTTATAGTAGTTATTACGAGTGCCTGTCGTGCCGCATCACGTTAAATTCGGCATAAAATATTTTTGGCATAAAAATTCGGCATAAATAAATTCGGATTTGGAGATTCGACCTCCTAGAAAACGAACTGTTGCCAGAAAAGTGGGTTAGGTTAGGTTATAACTGCGACCCCGAAATAAACGAACTCTTGCCAGAAGTGGGTTAGGTTAGAACTGTCACCCCCAAGTAAACGAACTGTTGCCAGAAGTGGGTTAGGTTAGGTTTGAACTGCGACCCCCAAGAAAACAAACTGTTGCCAGAAAAGTGGGTTAGGTTAAGTTAGAACTGCGACCCACAAGAAAACGAACTTTAACAATATATTCGGAATATCGTTATTCGGAAATTTGAAAATTCGGATATTTAAAATAGGAATAACGTCAATTCGGAATTAAAAAATTCGGAATAATGGCAATTTGGAATTCGTGATTTCAGAAATCGTAAATTTAATTAATTTCGGCGTTTTTCACTGTTGGAGTTGTTATAATAATATATTATATAATATACCTAGTCGGCTCATAAGTTCTGTCACTGGCCTTTAAAATTTAAATTTGGAACTCCTAAAACAAAAACCGTTCTGCATTTGAATTTCGAATCTTTATTAAATATTTGAGTAGTATAATTTTGCAATTTTCTGTTTTCTTCAACATGGAGTGGACGCTTAAAGATAGCCGTACCGCAATAATTGCACTATATCGTTGTGGTCACTCGCCGACTAAAATTTTTAAGCTACTTGAAAATTTAAAATTCTCTCTAAGATTTGTGTATCGTACCATAGAAAGATACAGTGAGGTCTCTAGTTTAAATGACAAGAAAAGAAGCGGTCGTCCGCGTACAGCTAGGACTCCAGCGGTTGTACAAGCAATTAGGGCACGCATTGCCAGAAATCCCGCTAGGAAACAAAAAGTTATGGCCCTCCAGATGGGTTTGAGCAAAAACACGGTGAAAAGAGTGCTTAATCAAGACCTGAGACTTCGTGCTTATAAACGAAAAACTGGCCATCTTCTCAATGGTCGGCTTAAAGCTTTAAGGCTTAAAAGATCTAAAGCTTTATTGAAGAAGTACGCTAAAAATAAGCACCGTTGTATACTGTTTTCGGACGAGAAAATTTTTGACATAGAAGAAAACTGTAATAAACAAAATGATAGAGTGTACGCTCGCAATAGTAAAGAAGCGTCTAATAGCATTCCCCGTATTCAAAGAGGTCATCACCCTTCATCTGTGATGGTTTGGCTGGGAGTTTCTTATGCGGGCGTCACTAGTATGCATTTTTGTGAGAAAGGAGTAAAAACTAGTGCCAAAGTGTACCAAGACACGGTGTTGACTAATATTGTGAAACCACTATCCCATACGATGTTTCTAAACCAGCATTGGGTTTTCCAGCAGGACTCTGCTCCAGGCCATAAGGCAAAGTCTACACAAGCCTGGCTCGCCTCCAATAAAATCGACTTTATACGGCATGAAGATTGGCCCTCCTCTAGCCCAGATCTTAATCCTTTAGACTATAAAATATGGCAGTATTTAGAGGAAAAGGTGTGCTCAAAACCTCATGCAAATCTAGACTCGCTGAAAAAATCTCTTGCTACGGCAGTGGCCAATATCGACATGAAAGTGGTGCGTGAATCCATTGACGACTGGCCACGAAGACTTCAAGCCTGTGTAGATAATTATGGCGGTCATTTTGAATAAATGTTATACATTTAGATTCTCTAGTTTATAAGCTTTCAAACGCTGTACAAATTATACGGAATAAACTTAAACTTTTGATTTTATTTGATACTATGTATATGACAGAACTTATGAGCCGACTAGGTATATATTATTTAAGTTACAATATCATAAGTTTGTTAAAATTTCGTGTAAGCTCATCAACCAACCAACTTGACCGCCACCAACGAAAATACCTACCTAAGTAACATTCTGCTAAATAGTGAACTTAACAACCAACAACCAAAATGACTATAAGTAACCCTGTGTTGGTCCCCGCCTGCGATACTTACCATCAACATTTATAAATTATATATAGTTAGTATTTAGAATAAGTTTTTATTTATTTAACTATCGATTACATTCCATAGCTTGGTTTTAGCATTTGATTAAACAATATTTCTTGTGGGGCTTGTTTTCCTCTTTTTAGTGTGCAGTCGGGTTTTTTGTTTTTTTTTATAATAATTATTTTTTTATTGTTATTTTAGTTTTAGAAATTAATCTTTAGACTTTAAATTTTTATTTATACAAATAGTATGCTTTAACCTAGGGAAGAGCGGTGCCTCCCGACACAGGCAATTTTTTGCTTACCGGGCGGCTCCATCCCCTAAATCATGGCAATGTGTATTTGAAAGAAATAAACAATTTTGTATTTTTGTTTTGTATTTGTATAATCGGAATTATGTGGTTGGGAATTTAAAATTTCGGAATTATGGCAATTCGGAATTCGTGATTTCAAAAATCGTAATTGTTAAATTCGGCGTTTTTCACTGTCGGAATTGTTATAATCGGAATTATGTGGTTCGGAATTAAAAATTTCGGAATAATGGCAATTCGGAATTCGTGATTTCAAAAATCGTGATTGTTAAATTCGGTGTTTGTCAGCATCGGAATTGGTATAATCGGAATTATGTGGTTCGTAATTTACAAAAATTGTCTTTTCGGAAATATAAATCTTCGTGATTTTCATCATTCGTAATTACGACAGTCGGAATTTTGACAGGTCGAGCATTTAAAAATCGGAATAATAAAATTCGGTATTCTGAAATTCGGCATAACATTTTTCGGAATTATGTATAATTTATGTTTAAGTTTAAGTTTTATACCCATTATTTTTTTGATTGAAAGTATTTTTTTGTCAATTTTTGTCTAAATTCAGATGGTGTGATCTATGAAGAATGGAGGGTGGAGGGTGCTTAGTACTCAGTAGTACAAAAATGAAAAGTGAGACTACAAGGACCAAGCATAATAGTGCTATCTTGGCTACTCCTATTGAAAGTTCCATAAGACCATCCCTTTCAGAATTGGTATTATCATTACCTTCTCATCTCTATACAATACTTGCTTTTAGTTTACTATAACAAAAAAAAACTTGTTCTAAGCTTTTTTAATACAATAGGTACTGCACCAATTTACAATGTTTTCCCAAAAAATCCAAATATATTCCAATTGGTGCTTTGATGACTGATTTGTTTAATTTTTTTTAGAACAGTCTTTCACTATATATTAATATATGTATATACTTATATTATTTATTTATATTTTGGAGATCCAAAAGCTATCAATACCACAGAACTATATCAAGATAGAAGGAAAGAGTGTATGTACCTCGCGTGGCAAAACTAAGACACGGTGTCTCAGTTGCTCGCCGCGAACTTCAGTCTGCTTGCGACGGCGACGTCAGGTTTTAAAAATGTTTGTTGCGCAATAATTAACTGTTCAAACACTACCAATAAAGTTGGAGCTGTTAATGGAGGTATTTCCTTTCATAGGTAAGTACAAATTGTCCTTAAATATCTGTTATTAATTAAAAAACTATTTATTTCATTATTTTCATCAAAACAGTAGCGGGCGATTGTGTGCTCACGCTAACTTTCCATTGCGGCTTTAATTTGACGAGCCAGACTTGGCATGCGTTCAAAACCAGCGATGTAAAAATAAGCTATTCAAGCTGTCGAGTCACGCTCAAGGCTGATTTCTCATTTTTTCTGTCAAAAGTAAGAATAGTGCTTGCTATACACTGCGATTTTAGATAGATAAAACGTTTATTTGGATGAGTTTGTTTGTCTTACTCGAAATAATAATTACGTTCTTATATTATTATGCAGCTATATAATGTACGTAGTGCAAAGCAAATATTAATAACAAACAGGTTATGGTTACTTCTATATTTCAATTTTGTTTTAGTTTTCCGAATTATCCTAATATAAGAAATAAATGGATTGAAGCAACTGGTCGTAAAAAATGGTTTCCTACAAAGAGCAGCCGGATGTGTTCTATACATTTCCACGAAGACACCTTTACTGGCCTTTACTGCTTTTGAATGTAAATTACGCTCGTGACGTCAAAGTACCTAGGGTAAGACCACCAGTTAATGAACACTTAAGCAATTCTCCAAGTTTGAAAAAACATTTTTCAGCATTCATTAATAATTTGAATAATTAATTGCAATTTAATTAATCCTCATTTAATAATTAAGAAAGTAATTTCTGCGATTTTTATTACATTCATAGTTTTTGAGTTATAGCATAATTTATCAAAAAGTACCCAAAAACCTAATGAATGAACATAAAATCTAGTGAATGAACACCGCAAAAACCAAACATAATTTCGATCTTTTTAATCAGCATTAAAAATACATAACACAAAACCCGTTTCCAGCTCTATTTTAGTAGGTATAGCGAAAGCGTTCATATATTTTTATCCCCTCCATATTGATTTTAAATATATAAGAATGTAATAAAATAATGTTTATTCACCAATAACACAGAAATCCGTTACATATTAATAAGAAAAAGAGAATCAATCTTTAAAATAAGAAACAACGTGCATATTTTGATGAAAAAAGGTCAGGCTCAGCAAATAATGCTTAAAATAATAGACTTTTCATTGCGGTGTTTGTGGTTACATTGTTCATACATAGAATTAGTAGAAACCTAATGAATGAACAAGCCAAATTTTGTACTGTTTATACATAGGCATGAAAAATCTAGTAAATGGACTATAGAAATTTTGTTTGTCTGGAAAACTGGCTAAATGAATCAGAATAGTTTTCTATGCAGAATCACAGAAAACAAGTTCAATACCACTTCGTTTACATATAAATTTAGAAAAAAAAAAAATCTAGACGACACCAGTAAATGAACACACCGTTCATAATCATAATCATAATAATCATAATAATTTATTTATAAAACCAATTTACACGTCAATAATAAATAATTAATAATAGTGATTTCCCAATAATAGTGATCTAGTTATTAGGTACAAACAGTTCTGATTAATAATAATTAACTAAATGTTTTAATAATAATTGTCAATATAATAATGTATACTGCAAATGGTGGAATTAACATATGATAATAGTAAGCATTATGCCTTACACGCAATGAATTCATCATAGCTATAAAACGATTGCTCGATAAGCCACTGCTTTAGGTGGAATTTAAAGCTGCCCAAGCTTGGAGCATTAATTATGTTTTTAGGCAACTTATTGTAGACAGTGGGACCCATGACGTGGGTGAGTTTAGATGACTTGGGCAACGTCCGGCTTATACCCGCAATCTTATCTGCGTTCCGCGTTTCGTACGAGCTTAACATTCTAAATGTTTTAAATGCCGCCAGATGAACTCTTACATATACAGCCACATGCAGAATGACTATTGCTGGCAGTGGATACCTAGCTTAATAAACAGAGGCTTCGCGTGGGTATCGTGGGGTACTCGAGCGATAATTCTGACTGCGCGTTTTTGGAGGCGGAACACCCGCTCCCACTCTGCACAGCGACCCCAAAGCTCAGCTCCATACTGCAGCAGCGAGTGCACCGTGGCGAAGTAGCACGTGCGCGCCGCCTCTGCGGACACCGACCTCGCAACCCGGCCCAGTGCGAAGCACGCGCTCCCCAATTTTTACTGGTTTTAGAACATTTGATAAGCCAGTAATGGAACTATAAAAAATAAAGACTTAATCGCATAATACGCCGACAAAGTGTGCATTTATAGAAGGTTTAACTCTTAATCTATCCAAATAACTAAACTTTGTACAGATGAACATTAAATAAGCACTTCATATGTTGCTCCAAACGTACACTGTTCTTATCTGGGATCTAATTTTTCCATACAAAACTTCAAAACCAAAAACACGTCAACTTCAAACGCCAGTCACATTCGAACTAATCGAAAATAAATTTATCATGGGTTGCCATTGCATAGGAAATAAAGTTGTTTATAGGAAAAAAAATACGACAAGTGGTAGAAATTGCTATATTTTTTATTTTAGACAAAAAACGTGAATTTGTTCATTCACTGGGGGGTGTTCATTCACTGGAGGGTTTACCCTATGCAAAATGTTACACGCTCGGTCTTCCTACAAATTGCTGAACTCCTTTCTTCTATCTTGATAAAGTTCTGTGATTTTTATTTTAAAATTTAATTCAGGCAACAAGGCCTATATTACATATACCTTATAGACTAACATACATATAAATTTCATAAACTAAACACTATTTTCGCAATAGAACGACGTGGCTCCGTTGAATCGTCAATGTGAATTATCATTTCCTCTGTCGAAAATAATTATCATTTCTTCTGTCGGTTCTTATCGATATTTTAGAATCTATGCCGTGTTCTAATCGATCTGTGAATCGATGCTTTTGGATCGTTTCGCGCGGCTTATGTTTCTCATCACTAAATTACGCTTGTGACGTCAAAGTACCTACGCAAAATGTTACACGCTCGGTCTCCCTACAAATTGCCGAGCTCTTTCCTTCTATCTTGATATAGTTCTGTGATCAATACAAAGTAGCACCCATACATACGAGATGGAAAGTCAATTACAGGATCACACTTGTCAAAATAGTGTTGTGTGGATTAATATCATTAAAAAAAAAATCCCCTACCTCTTTACTCAATGACCTCATCATCAGTCCTGGCCTGCCTCTCTGGTAATAAAGGCAAAATGACTTATATAAGGATACAACTTGCACAAACGTAAGCTTGTCTAGGTAAAGCATGATTCTTCTTAGATAAAATCCTGAAAATACAGTCACAATAAGCTGTTGGAAATTAATGGATTCAAAATGACTGCTATAGCAAATTTAGTTTGAATTAGATAATATCAGAACATCCTGATTATTGTTGTTAAATAATTGATTTTTAATGTTTGTCTAATATGTAATGATTAATGACCAAATACCTAATTAAATATTCCTGATTAAATAAAAATAAATATTATAGGGACATTCTTACACAAATTGACTAAGTCCAACGGTAAGCAAATTAAATCATTAATTTATTAATTATTGATCAAATTGTATCTCAATACATTCTTGTACAGTCAACAGCAGTAGAAACATGGGCACGGTTGTAAATAATTTGTACACACCTTTTTAAACAGATATATCAACACATCAGGCAGTGTGTTCAGATATTATTTCTAACAAATTTTAAAGCTTGGCAGAGAATATGGTATGTCATCAAAGTTGTTATGATGTTTCATTGGTTACTGTAAAAACCTGTCAGTGGTTAAGTGTTAAAGAGCAACAGGACCAGGGGAAAACTAAATGAAAACAGCAAGCTGAGATTTATAAAAAAACCGGCAAGTGCGAGTTGGACTCACGCACGAAGAGGTGACAGACAGACAGACAGATGGACAGACAGCGGACTCTTAGTAATAGGGCCCCGTTTTTACCCTTACCCTACCCTAAAAAAGGAATGTAAATAGGAATGAAGGAGAAGAAGAAATTAATAAATTCTTATAAATATGTAAACATACCCAAGACACTGCACCTACTAACAACACATGTATTTATCTCAGTCTGTTCTATCATGAGTTTGTCAACAGCTGAGGTGACACAATCCATCAGGGCACTGATGCCATTCACATAGATGTTCTGTAGGCGCACACAAAAGTTCTGCAAGTGTACACTTAGCAGATTATAGCGGCCATCAGTGAGTAGTGCTTCCAATTCTTTGAACTCCATATCTGGACACTAAAAATTACCATACATTCATTTATGTAGAAATTTTATTGAAAAAATTATTATTAGGCAGTTTAAATAACTGATAATGCCTGTATCCAGAGTCATAAACCAAGTTCTCAGTGTTGAGTAGAATTTGCTTTGTGATTATCTAATTTATTCTTAAACTCATTGACACTTTGGAAAAATCTGTAAATATATAAAGAAAACTTATAAACTGCATTTTTTTATCAATAGCAACTTTTGGGAACATAAAATCTGTACACTGTCTGAGAATGACATTACTAACCTAACCGAAAATTAATGTTAAACTAACCTGAATGAGTTTGAGTGCTAATAAACAGAAATCTTTCCTGTACGTTGGAGCCATAGTGCAGTCAATCATTTCCTTGGCTGAAATATTTAATAAGGATTCAAATTTAATAGTTAAACTAAATTCTTAATTGCTAGTCAGATTTTCCTTGGATCTTCTAAGTTGAAGGTTAAAAAGACAACTCACCTTCTATCTTCAACAAACCATACTCTCTGATAAAAGCGACAACTGCTATTTTATGTGGAGTAATGTTTTCAACGTTGCCTTTAACATTAATAAATTTCATCAAGTCTAAATTCTCGCTGCCGCTCTCCATGACTAAAGCAAACCGTATCACTTGTACTGTTCTTTTTTATCTTCTTACTTCTTAACGTATTACCACGTATAACTAGACTAAGGTAAACTTAGCTATTGGTTATCAGTTATTTAGTGACTAGGAATCATGCGTGTATTAAATAAAATAACAAATCGCTGCTAGCTCAGCCAAAATATAAAATAAATTATAAACAGTCAAGTCAACATGTCAAACGGAAATGTCAATTTCTTCAGTTCACGTTCTGTAAGCAAGACATAAGCAAGATAAGCTAGCTGTCTCGTACATACTCTTCATAACAGAATGGGACGAGTAGCCAAAAAAGGTGGCAATCGTTCAAATACCTTCTAATTGTTTAAATCAAGTTTAAATTGACAGAGAATAATCTTATTATACTGTGGCGAACCTCTTTGGTCGGCTTACGTCCGCCTGCGAACGCAGGCCGCTAAGCCGATTATGTACTTCTCGTTAATCAAAAACTGACTGATGTAAAATATTGTTCTTTGATTTGTCAGAAAAAAATATAATTAGTTTTCTTTCTTATTTGTTGATTGATTATTTATTTATACCAAAAATAGAAGTCCCACAATACTTTCTGTTACTAAACATATATATCACAATTAATAATAGCATTGTTTACATTTAATTAGCTTATATGTTATATTATATCACACTAAAAAAATATAAATATGCTTAAAAAAAGAATGAAATAATAAAAACTAGCCACACCGCGGAGCGTTGTTTCTGTCTGTAACCATGTTTTGTCTATTGTAGAGACAGAGACAACTTTGTCTTGTAGTAATTTTGTATATTTGTATTATGGCCACTGGCCTACGCACAGTATTTTTTATTTATTAAGTTTATACAAATTAAAATGAATTTATTTGTGTATCGTGAATTAAGTTTTACATTCAAATGCTGCACAGCTTGTTAACAAAAAATCATTGGCATTAATTCAAGTTTTTCTTGAAAATTCCTGTTATAAATTCTCTACGATTCATGAATGAAATTTGATCTAGTAAAGTAAAACACACAGATCGTGTTACTATGGATTATGAGAAGTGATTTGATACATATGAATGAAAGTAACTGCAGGTGACTACAATTCATGATGGGGAGATTGTGTATTATTCTTATTTTAAAAGTACTATGTTCACTAGTTGTTACTGAATCTTCACGTGTTACTATTTTGCAAGGTGATTCTTTGCCTCACCATGGACGTTGCGAGCCAATTACAATTCCACTCTGTCAACAGATTCAATACAATCAAACGATATTTCCGAATTTGCTAAACCACGCGAATCAGAAGGATGCTGGAGCAGAAATTCATCAGTTCACCCCCTTGATAAAAGTGAATTGTTCACCAGATCTGAAGTTTTTCCTGTGTTCAATGTTTGCTCCTGTCTGCACAATTCTAGATAAACCCATTCAGCCCTGCCGACACCTCTGTGAATCCGCCAGGCACAATTGTGATGAATTAATGGCTAATTTTGGATTCTCGTGGCCCGATTACTTAGACTGCTCCAAGTTCCCAGTGGCAACAGATGAACACGTAATATGTGTGGGTGATAACAATGCTACACATGACTCTCGCAAACCCACAGAGCACAAGCATCGCAAAGTTGACTATAAATCAAATATTGAAAGGGACCCAGCTAAGTTACCTGGTGCAAAAGATTATGGCTTTGTGTGCCCAGCCCAATTTGAAGTACCTAAAAGTTTGGATTTGGATTATTCCTTAATAGTTGGAGACAAGATTCAACCAGATTGTGGAGCACCTTGTGATGGAATGTTTTTCAAACAAGATGCAAAGAAGTTTTCAAGGCTGTGGATTGGAATCTGGGCAACTTTATGTGCATTGAGCTGCTTATTCACTGTCTTGACATTTTTGATTGATACTGATAGATTTCGCTATCCTGAAAGGCCTATTATTTTCTTGTCTGTTTGCTACCTGATGGTAGCCTGCAGCTACATCATGGGTTGGGGTGCTGGTGACAGTGTGAGCTGCCAGGGCCCATTCCCTTCCACACATGGTGGGTCAAGACTAACCAACCCCATGCTTATTACTCAAGGAACCAAGCATGAACCATGCACCATCTTATTCATGGTTGTGTATTTCTTTAGTATGGCTTCAAGTATCTGGTGGGTGATATTGACCCTGACTTGGTTCTTAGCTGCTGGGTTGAAATGGGGCCATGAAGCTATTGAAGCCAACTCACAGTACTTTCATTTGGCTGCGTGGGCTGTACCTGCAATCAAAACCATATCAATATTAGCAATGGGAAAAGTTGATGGTTAGTTTAACAATTATTTTTTGCACTATTTGTAAATTTTTCTCTTTAATGTTCACAAGAAGCTGTTCCATGGAACTGGAGCCTTTTGTCTGAAAATGAATATTTCCTAAATATTCACAGATATTTTCATAGAACAAAATGGAAAGTATTTCATAAACTATTATTTATCTCGTTGTTCCGGAAATGTTGCACCTCCCTTATGATAATGGATTCAAAATGTATATGTTTTTTTCTTTGTTTTAGGTGATGTCTTGTCTGGAGTTTGCTACGTTGGAATTTGGAATGCAGAAGCACTACGAGGATTTGTTCTAGCTCCATTATGTGTGTATTTAGTGCTTGGTACTGTATTCCTTCTGGCAGGTTTTGTCTCTCTATTTCGCATTCGAACAGTCATGAAACATGATGGCACCAAGACTGATAAACTTGAGAAGCTAATGATTAGGATTGGTGTTTTTGGTGTTCTGTATACTGTGCCAGCATTGATTGTGATTGCGTGTTTGTTTTATGAGCAAGCATATTTTGATAGCTGGATGGTGACCTGGCATAGGGATATGTGTTCTTCATCTCTTTACTCTATACCATGCCCTTTTACCCGCCAGGAGACAGAGCGGCCGAAATTTGAAATGTTCATGATAAAATATCTCATGACTATGATTGTTGGCATAACGTCTAGTTTTTGGATCTGGTCTAGTAAAACTTTAGTGTCATGGCGCCAATTTTTCGATAAAATTAAAGGTCGACGAGTTGAAGCTTATGTGTGATAGATTAAATGTAGGGGTAAAATCGGTGTTGTTGCTTTTATAAATCAAGTCGGCAGCTAAGGGGCAGTTATTTCGTAACATAGAAACAAGGCTGATATTTGTAAATACCTTTTTGTCTCGTTTATGGAGATTATTTTTCATAATAATTTTTACTATTTTAAGTTACTTTTTTACAATATTTAGAGTTAAGAATCAGTGTAATGTAATTAAAACTTATTTTACTATCATACCTGTTATTATTATATTGTTCTCCGGCATATTTAAATGGCATAAAAAAAACAAAGCATGCAAAAAATTGTACATGTACATATTCAACAAATCAATAACGTTACTATTGTTAATGTAAACAATGAAAGACAAAAGGACCGAGAGAGGACAGTTATTTAAATGGCATAAAAAAAACAAAGCATGCAAAAAATTGTACATGTACATATTCAACAAATCAATAACGTTACTATTGTTAATGTAAACAATGAAAGACAAAAGGACCGAGTGAGGACAGTTATTTAAATGGCATAAAAAAAAACAAAGCATGCAAAAAATTGTACATGTACATATTCAACAAATCAATAACGTTACTATTGTTAATGTAAACAATGAAAGACAAAAGGACCGAGAGAGGACAGTTATTTAAATGGCATAAAAAAAAAAACAAAGCATGCAAAAATTGTACATGTACATATTCAACAAATCAATAACGTTACTATTGTAAATGTAAACAATGAAAGACAAAAGGACCGAGTGAGGACAGTTTCTCAAGGTAAATTCTATCTACCTGCAGGGTGCAGGTGCATCAACGACTACAATTCTTCCAACTGAAACTTGAGGATATAATTAATTATAATTTATAGCATTGTTACATTAGCAAAAGACAACCGAAACAAAACAAACATTAGTAATTACTTGCTGTTAAAAAAATAATTGAGAATAAGGTGTACCTGTATTCCGTATCTTCAATAAATTTACTAATGTCTCGAGTCCAATCATGAACAACTATCCTCAATGAACTTATCGAAATAACCCCAATACACCTTACCTAGTCTTAAGAATGCTACAGAAAACAAGAAACCCTCAATGTTTCGCTATACATACATATCTGTCTGTTCGCGGCTTAGCTTAGTGACTGACTATCAATGCTAAACATTCATTAAAAAATCTGGCGAATTCAAAACCTCTTCCTTTCTCTGAAGCCGAATTAATTTCGCCTATAAAGTAGTTACTACTTATTTTTGCGACAAGAGGGCAAAGTTAGCTTTTGTTGCGAGTGCTGATTTGGAATCCCGAGCAAGCGAAAGCTTCTAAGAATTTTGAGTGTAGTAAGGGACTTAATAGAATACTACTTTTTACCTTAATAAAAACAATAAATGGGAAATACATATATATTAGAAGGACACATTACAGTTCTGATTGAAAGAAGTCGGCCTAAATCCATTCATGATAGTTTAGAGTAGATAGATAAAATTGCAATACCCTTACAGGGTGTCATGTTGTGATACATTATCGATTAAGAACATCTGTAATTTTACCAATGTGAAAGCAATAAATATATTATTATTATTATTTGTATCTCGTATAAACTCACGGGTATATACATCCCGGTCATTTGATAGGCGTGCGTGGGGATACAGATCCAACACGTAGAGGCCCTTTGGAGAAGTTTGCTGTTACGTAATACACCTGCTAGAACCCATTCACGGGTACAAATAGATACCCGTAAATCGGTCCCAATAGACCTGTACCAATAACTTCTGAGGTTATAAGAATATTAATGTTGCTTATTTTTTATATATAGTTTCCAGACCATATACTAAACCTAAAAATAATATTTTGTGTCATCCTAGGTATTTGCTTAGGTAGAAATTTAGGTATTTCTATTTTCAATCAGCATTCTGTAAAAAAAATATTAGAGACGAAATTCTTTGTTTCCCTGTAAAGGCAAAGTGGCTTCCGACGTACACACGCATTTTGTGTCATTTTCATCCACGGGTATAATGGCATTTAATAAATACCTAATATTGATCCTAAAAAGCCTAAAAAATATTAGAGTCGGTAAGTGAAGTGTTGTACTTTACAGAACATTGTTATATGTTATTCAAACAAATCTGTGTCAAATTCATCCACCGCTTTTATTTAAAAAAAAATTTTTCTAATTAACACCCTGTGTTTGCCACAAAAAAAAAATTCATATTATTAAGTTTACGTCTACAATATTATAATACCACATTGAGACATCATTCATAATTTGGGTCATTTTGATCCACGGTTTTTTTACTATCTGGCAAAATAAAACTCAATTGAGCAAGAAGGGCGTGCGCGGGGAAGGGTACCTACGCGGGTGGGGTGCTTATTATACTTGCCACAATATCAGCTGGCGACTGAGATCTTAATACTATCTCGTTAAGACCAACCAAGAGTGAAAGAGATGGCATTATGAGCTGTCTCGCCACTTAGTTTTGCGATACAGTGTATTTATTTCATTCGGAGGCATAATTACATTGTCTTATCAATCTTACCGTAGTAGGTATATAAATATAATTAAAAATAAACTGTAGGCTGCACTCCTCATACTGACCAACATTTGTGACGTTCCTAATCAAAAGGTACCACTTTTTCTGACAGGTTATTTGTATAAAGATATAATCAAATTTCGTCTTTATGGTAAACGACAAAGTGGTACCTACCTTTTGATTGAGAATGTCACATCAGCGACTTAAAAATACTTTTGTTTCGATTTTTAGTAGACTTTTTAAGTTTATTTTAAGACGCAATTTATTGTGATTTTTGTTATGTTTAAGCGTGGCAAGCAACATTAATTACAATGATGATGATGTTCATTAAATACAATATTTTTTCATACTATACTGAACTGTCACCCTATACATGAGAATGAACAGCGCCCTCTTGACAATGATCATATATTACTGGTCAGGCTTTAATATGTGTCATAATTTAGTAGTCCCCTTTGTGGATTCTAAGTTTCCGAGTTACAGCAGTTTAGTGAAAGCGTTTTTTTTTTAAATATAAATTAAGGGTGGAATAAATAGGAAAGAAAATTTGATTATTTTTGCGCTACGACGCACGGTTTAGGAGATACAGCCCTATAAAGTTTTTTTTATTGTGTTTTTTCTTTTTTACATTGTGTTTTTTGTATATTACTTTGGGGTTTCATAAAGGGGAACGAAAATTTAATTATTTTTGCGCTACGACGCATGGTTTAGGAGATCAAGCCCTATAAAAAAAAATCTCTTTTTTTTTGCGTTTTTTTTGTATAAATTAATGGTTATATAAAGGGGACCGAAAAGTTGATTATTTTTGCGCTACGACGCACGGTTTAGGAGATACAGCCCTATATAGATTTTTTTCTTTTTCTTTTTTACGTTTTTAAATCTTAATTAAGGGCTTCTTAAGGGGAACGAAAATTTGATTATTTTTGCGCTACGATGCACGGTTTATGAGATACAGCCCTATAAAGTTTTTTTGTTATTATTTTTTTCTTGTGTTTTTGTATATTATTTTGGGGCTTCATAAAGGGGAACGAAAATTTTATTATTTTTGCGCCACCACGCACGGTTTAGGAGATATTATATCTATATATATAGCTATAATAGCTCTATAAAAATTTTTCCTGGTTTTTTTTAAAGTTTTAATTAAGGGTTTCTTAAAGGGGAACGAAAATTTGATTATTTTTGTGCTACGATGCACGGTTTAGGAGATGCAGCCCTATAAAGATTTTTTTTGTTGGTTTTTTTTTCATTGTTTTTTGTATATTATTTTGGGGTTCCGTAAAGGGGAACGAAAATTTTGTTATTTTTGCGCTACCACGCACGGTTTAGGAGATATAGCTGTATAAAAAAAATTTCCTGTTTTTTTTTTTTTTTTTTTTAAGTATTAATTAAGGGTTTCTTAAAGGGGAACGAAAAATTGATTATTTTTGCGCTACGATGCACGATTTCGGAGATGCAGCCCTATAAAGATTTTTTTTTGTTTTTTTTTATTGTGTTTTTTGTATATTAGTTTGGGGTTCCACAAAGGGGAACGAAAATTTGATTATTTTTGCGCTACGACGGTTTAGGAGATACAGCCCTATAAAGTTTTTTTTGTTTTTTTTTTTTCATTGTGTTTTTTGTATATTACTTTGGGGTTCCGTAAAGGAGAACGAAAATTTTATTATTTTTGCGCTACGACGCACGGTTTAGGAGATACAGCCCTAAAATGATTTTTTTCCTCTTTTTCTTTTTTGCGTTTTTCAATCTTAATTAGGGGTTTCTTAAAGGGGTTTTTTTAATTATTTTTGCGCTACGATGCACGGTGTAGGAGATACAGCCCTATAAAGTTTTTTTGTTATTTTTTTTCATTTTTTTTCATTATGTTTTTAGTATATTACTTTGGGGCTTCATAAAGGGGAACGAATTTTTTATTATTTTTGCGCTACGACGCATGGTTTAAGAGATACAGCCCTATAATGATTTTTTTAATTTTTTTTGCGTTTTTTTTTTAAATATAAATTATGGGTTGCATAAAGGGGAACGAAACTTGTATTATTTTTGCGCCACCACGCACGGTTTAGGAGATATTATATCTATATATATAGCTATAATAGCTCTATAATGGTTTTTTCCTGGTTTTTTTTAAAGTTTTAATTAAGGATTTCTTAAGGGGAACGAAAATTTGATTATTTTTGTGCTACGATGCACGGTTTAGGAGATGCAGCCCTATAAAGATTTTTTTGTTGTTGTTTTTTTTTTCATTGTGTTTTTTTATATTACTTTGGGGTTCCGTATAGGGGAACGAAAATTTTGTTATTTTTGCGCTACCACGCACGGTTTAGGAGATATAGCTCTATAAAGATTTTTTTCCTGTTTTTTTTGTTTTTTTTTTTTTAAGTATTAATTAAGGGTTTCTTAAAGGGGAACGAAAAATTGATTATTTTTGCGCTACGATGCACGATTTAGGAGATGCAGCCCTATAAAGTTTTTTTTTTGTTTTTTTTTTTCATTGTGTTTTTTGTATATTAGTTTGGGGTTCCATAAATTGGAACGAAAATTTGATTATTTTTGCGCTACGACGGTTTAGGAGATACAGCCCTATAAAGATTTTTTCCTCTTTTTTTTCTTTTTTGCGTTTTTTAATCTTAATGCGAAAATTTGATTATTTTTGCGCTACGATGCACGATTTAGGAGATACAGCTAATACAGCCCTATAAAGATTTTGTTTCTTTTTTTTCATTGTATTTTTCATGTATTACTTTTGGGTTACATAAAGGGGAACGAAAATTTTATTATTTTTGCGCTACGACGCATGGTTTAGGAGATACAGTCCTATATTTACAATGCATGTGCTCGAAAAGTGCGTTTCCTACGGAGCCATATCGTGCGGAAAGTACTGCTTTTCCGCACTAGTGCTGTTTGTTTTCAATTATTTTTTTTTACAGTACATATGGTGCTACTTTCTCGCACTAGTGCGGAAAAGAGCACTTACCGTGCATATGTCGAAAGTTTAAAGGGCCATATGTACTGTAAAACGTACGATACACGTGCGAATAGGTAATTCGCAACTCGTGTCGATTTAAAACACTCCTTTTAATAATTAAACTTATTTGCCATGATATGTTTTTTTATTTACTCGCACAATGCATAGTAAAACATTGTATGATACACGTGCGTAAAGAAGATTTCCGCACTTGTTGCATAAATAGCAATTTTTTTTTATCAAAGAATGAAAGAAAGTCACGGTATTAATAACCAAATTTTCTTCTTCTTCTTCTTTTAAAATTATGGCTTCAGCCCAGTGGGACTATTTCGCCAGTATCAAGGTATTGAGAGGTTTACAAACGACAAAAATTGTACGGTTGTACAAGACAGTGTACGGTGATTTGTTAGCTCTTGTAAATCGATAGCTAGACTTTACAAGAAGCACGTGGACTACCGGCCGTTGACTCCAAGATGGTGGTTAAACGCGCTTCAAAATTAATTCTCCATTCACTGCACACTACCACATTAGTTTACTGTATAATAAGCTATCGATATTACACTTTAAACAATATTAATAAGCAAAAAACAAAGTAATTAATCACGATGCTAACTATCAAGATGGCGCTCGAACCGGAAGTCTCAACCAAATTTTACTTTAGTGGTACCTTTTCCCTATCACTGTCACAAATGTATGTGGCGTTCACGTAAACGTGCGTAAACGCGATATTTTTAAGATTTCCCTGCGCAATGTTGCCAGCTCGCTCGCAAATCAAACATGTACTTACAGTTCTTTTGCATAATGGTGACATTGTACAATATCTATAAGTTTTAAATAGGTAAAAGATAATTCGACGCATTCTTTGCTTGCTTGTTGCTTGTTGTTGTGTTGTTTGCGTAACTTCTTTGAATAAGTTGCGTTAATTGGTCGCACAGCAGCAAGTCAATACAACATTTACAGTGACATGAAAAATACATAGCAACATTTGTAAATACAACAGCCAATACCTGGGTTGTTGGGATACCAGCATTACATTATAATAATCTTCCCAAACAGAGCGCCCACATTTCACGTGGTCTAGGTCTTGTCTTGTCTGTCTTACCACTAGACTGAATATAAAAAGCTGGAGGCACGGTGGAAACGCTGCTCATCCTACAGCACCGGAGTCCGAACACTGAAGTCAAAGGTACGCGAGGCTGCCTTAATTATACAAGGGCGGATCCATCTTTACGCAAATTAAATATTGAACCTTAAAACCTTCAAGAAAAGAGCGTATTCCCATCTTAAATGCCGGCAACACACTTACAACCCCTCTAGTGTTGCGGGTGTCTATGGACGACGGTAATCGCTTACCATCAGGCGATTCGCCTTCTCGTTTACCTCTAAAATATAAATATAATATCATAAAAACTCCTAGGCACAGCGATAAATCTGACGTGCTCTAGGAGTGCTGGGGAAAGAGAATGTCACAATCTGAGTAAGGTTGGGTTATTTTGTCAGGGTTGGTCAGGGGCAAGAGAAGTATTCCATACAAGTGTTTCTCAATCAACATGATAGTGAACTGTTACTTTGCTATGTTGACCTAATAGACCGCGAGCCAGGCGCAAATTTCGTGTCATCGCCTCCCGGGCGAAAACTCGTATAGCGGTTAACGGCTATGTATGATGAACCCTCGTGAACGTCAGCTGCAGCTCCGTTGGTGGGTTGTAGAATGGCAGGCACCTAAATGCGTAACACGGTCTTTCCACCGCGATACAACAGGCTGACGATTGTTTTATTAACAATAGCTTCTAAACTATCATCTGACAAAGTATCAAACGGGAGGCGATGACGCCAATGACTGAAAAGATTTTTTTTTACATGTTCATGTGACCAGCTGACGGTCTTTCCACAGCGATACAATCTGCTGACGATTTTGTTTATTCACAATAGCATCTAAACTATCATCTGACAAAGTATCAAGCGGGAGGCGATGACTAAATTTTTTTTATAGACTATTTGCTGCCATTCCTCAACCCACCAATGGAGCGGCAGCTGACGTTCACTTCGCCCGGGAGGCGATTGGTCATGGAAATCTGTTCCTGGCCCGCGGTCTACAAGGTTCCATGGTTCAGCTTTACCAATTTACTAAAAAAGACCAATTGGTGTGTTATTTATACAGGTTCCCACAAAATAATTTCAGACAAACATACAAAATTATAAGGACATGGTTTTGTGTAATTAATTCACCAGGTGGGTTTAAACCCCAAAAAAGTTTGCAGAAGGGTTTCAAACAGAAAGTAACAGCACAGAATAAGTAATAGTTAATAGTACTACAATACAGAAATGAAACTTCCTACAAAACCGAAGTTTGACAGTGATTCAGGGACCAATCATGCTGTCCCTTTCTTATGTATGGTACTATCCCTTTCGGCTATTTAGGGTTGTCAACCCTAATAATTGCTTGGAGCAATGCTGAGCCGAATGGAGCCGAGAATGCCCGAAAGCAGGGGTTTTGCACCTCTGAAACAGTATTACTGCAAAACAGAAGTTAAATAATACAACAAGTTTGCTTCTTACATTTACTTTTGAATTAATATAAAACATTAGATAAATAATTGATAATTAAACCTAACCTCCCAGTACAAGAGCACTTAACAGTTCATCCATTCTCTCGCACAATTAAAGTAGAACTTAACATTAAGTTTACATATTATGCTCTGGTATATTTTCCCCAAATGTGAAGCATAAACACTGACGCGATGAAGAGAAGAGACATCACTAACACTGGAACTGGGCCACTGTAACAAAGACAAAAACACAATCTTAATATAAAACATATTTTAGTTCTGCTTCCAGTGGGTATAATAGCAGAAAGTAAAACTGTGTTCATACTTACAGTCGGAAGTATACTAATATGGACCCTATGGTTACACACTTTTAGTAAATCTGTTGCATGCCAGATTTCCAGTTGAATCAATTTTTTATTCTTTTTTTTGAACTGTGACTTCATCAAGATTATTTTTGGCATTTGGTAAGTTTAATATTTCTCACACCAAATATTCATCACATGAGGACCTAGAATGCAACTTTAATTACAACTAACAGCAAATCTTTTTGCTCTGTACCTCTGACTCCTGCAAACTGATATATTTATGCAGGGGTCTTAAGCTAATAGTTTGGTGACTGTCTGACTGTATATCAAAATAAATTATTCAACTGGAAGCATGTCAATTAGAAGTCAAGGAACAGCACTTACACTTTAACACCAGGGGAATCATCAGTGTAGAATCGCCACATGCCACCGGAGCCAGCGCCTGTGGTGCGGCTCCTGGCTGCGGTGGTGGTCGTGGTCTTGCGTTGCCTCACAGTACCGCCAGTTGAGGAACGAGGGGCAGCGGTCGCCTTGCTAGGGGATCGGCCTCCTGATCCAACATTCGTCGAGCTCGGGGATGGTGGCTAGAACATGACACGGATAAATAACAATTATACCGTTATAATTATAAATGGAGTTATATGTAAGAACACCATTCATATTTACCATTTTATTCTAACTTCTGTGTATATCTCAATTCACAAAACAAACTGGTTATCGTTCGACACCGATTGAGGATTCACGAACTCTAGGTAGAACTTATTGGCCTTTCCAATCCGATTACTATACTGTAGTAAACTGTTGGCACTTCTATTGCAACGCGTACAGTGAAAATGACACGTCGTCATCAATGTTGCCGCTTTATGGCAATTTGTTAATGAGGGCTAACGCGTATGAATTCGCCGCTAGGGGCGCTAGTGTAGATGGTGGTCTTTTCCATAGTTCCAAATGTCAAATGTCACTTGTCACTTCAATGACTGACAGCTGTTCTTTAGTCTTTTGGACCACCATCAACAGAGGCGCCAACTGGTGAGCGAAAAAACGATAGCTCTCATTGGTATGTAAATTGCGCAACTGGGAAAAATATGCTCAAGTTACCTACAAATGCAACTTGTGTGTTTATATATCACGCATGTAAGTAGCGAGCTACTAGGGCAAGTAACATGCTCATGCTCTTTGTGTTAGCCCTCTCTTTTACTTGCTCCAGTTAAGGCGCTGGTGCGCATGATCCGCGCAAGTCTTGGAGGATATAACCAAATGGAGCCTTGTTAGTAACTTTCTGTACATAAAGGGCCCTCCAGACTACGCGGCGCGAAGCTGCGAGCACGAGTGTGGAGTCGATTTCGCTGATTAGCGAATTAGACTCCACACTCGTGTTCGCGGCTTCGCGCCGTGATTCGCGCATGAGTGTGGAGGGCCCTTGACAGCCTGCCGATTTTTGCGGGGGAGGGGCACGTCTAATGTATACGTAACATAAAAATACCCATGTCAGATAAACGTCAGTCCATACAATGTCTATGACCAATGGTCGGTTTTCGTTTTTTTTGACACTAGGAATCGTATGGGACTCGTGGCGTAGCGTGGTCTGAGGTGTTCACACAGTCGCCCATGACAGTGGCTTGTCATGGACCATCCTTCACCACTGTGTCCTGAAGCCTTAAGAGTTTCGACAGAGGGGAACGCCTGTTAATGGCTACTCCGTTTCGTTAAATTGGTTATATCTTCCAAGGCGCAAGTATCCCATAAAAGCTCGAAGACTTTTTGACTATCGATATTTGCCGCCTATTGCATTTGATTTATTTAGGCGCTTAGCACACTGGATATGCACTGGATACGATGCGCAAGTCTTTTCGATGTACGAGCGGGATGTCTCTATAATACCAATATAAAAGCCGTGCGATAATGTGTTACGCTATAATACGTGCATAGCATAGCGTTGTCTCGCTCAAACATCGCGCGAGGTGCGGATTGTATCCAGTGTGTTACGCGCCTAAATTATTTCAATTATAACATTATTTTATTCAATGTAAAGAGAATTGCGGCAAATATTTTTGACGTGATAACGTAACGTCATATAAATCGATGAACATCGGTAGCGGTGGTGTAACATTGTGGACAGATCTCCATGGTAACGTTGAGGTCAGATCTCCATGGTAACGTTACGGTCAAAAGCAAATATTAATTTATCCATAAAAAATATTTTTTTTCAATTAACTCCTCTGTATTATACAAAATAATGATAATTCAGTGATAATAATTTAATTCATAACTAAAAGTATGCAATTTTTCATCAATATTTTATATACTATGACGTTATCACGCAAAATTATGGTCCGTAAACTGACTTTACATATAACCATATTTTTTATTTTAGATCTTTTTCTCGCTCTCACTTATGGGTGCGGCGCACCAAGGTCGCGGCGTGGTGCGGTGGTGCGGTAGCCTGTTACGATTACGGCAAAGATATTAACCGTTCTATTTATGGAATGTAGAGTTACATTGAGTTATTATTGCTATATAGAAGCCATATTAAATTATTTTAAACCGGGTCACTCACGTATTATTAAGTCGAATAGCTCGACATATTTCGGTCCAATTTACGAGGACCGTCTTCACGGAGCAACGACACGTTTTCACGGGTCGAGGGCGCGCCGTGTACTGCGGGCCAAAGCCCGACTCGCACGGCCGCTCACGACAGGCGTCGTCGGCGGTGCCGGCGACGTCACCGTTGCGAGGATGGCTCTACCCTCCGTATTGCGTTTGTCAAATGTGTATATAGAAGCCAAACAATGAAATTGTCGCAATCGCAACCTGTACCACGCGACCAAAACGTAAGCGCCGTAAAAGCGCCCGTTCTGAGCGTGTGGCAAAGCAATATAATGTCGTTTAAAAAGAACTCTACATTCCATAGTTCTATTGGTTAAAAAACTGTCATAATATGCCTGTGCCAACATGCTTGCAAAAGCAAATCATGCAATGTTTTGTAGAATATTTAACATAGGACGCAAATTTTACTCAGGAATTGCTTTGTCTAAATCAAATATAATGAATACAGATCAGTGTTACTTTAGATACAATAAAAGCGAAGACAAAATTGATTTAACTTTTCTACTGAAAGTTAAGGAATCTGTGAGACAGTTCAATTTAAGTCGAAAACCATCAGAAAGCGTGGAAAATTTACTAACTCGCATAGGAGCAAACGTTCAGAAAGTGTTAAGAAAAGGCAACAAAAAGAAAAGTACTAGTGAAAGTGAAGAAATACAAGTAAAAGTGTTTGATGGTGACAAGTGTTTACCTGGAAGTTTAACTTGCCTAGATTTATTTTCCTTGCCAGGGCCAGTGAAGTTTCAGATACAAGATCATATTTATGAGGCTGTGTTCAATGTGCCATGGATAGAAAGCTTGAGTTTGCCTCAAAGCATACTATCAGGGTTTGGAGTTTACCCAGAACACTTTTCTTTTCAAAACATTGATGTAAAGCAGTGTGTTTATAACTGGTACACTTGTAAAGCCATTAACGACAAAGGAAATACTATTAGCGAGTTCCACTTGCAATGGGAGTTAGTAGGAACTGGTTATTGTTACATACCTACAGCTCAAGACATTGGAAAAAAACTAAAACTAGAATGTATTCCCAGTAAGTCCTATAGATATGTTAAAAAAAACCGTATGGTAGGTTGTTATTTGTACATTCCAATTAGTTTATTGTTTACAGAAAACGGCACAATCACAGGACCAGCTGTAGATGCTATTTCCAAAAATAATATTGAAGCTGGACCTGGTAGATGCCCATTTGAAACAAGGCATATGTTTACTACAAATCTTCTATCAGGCAAGAGGTTAGTCTTAATTCTAGATATGCTTATTGTTTATTGTATAAACAATATAAACATGATCAATTGTGTGTAATTATTAAAGTTTTACAGCTTTCGTTGCGTCAGTTACAACATATTGGCAGACTTGTATTGTGACTCGGAATTTACTAGAACTGTGCTCCACCCTTATTGCCCTCCATATGCTCTGCATATAGATTACAGAAAGCAACTTATAATAAAGGAGTTATTAGGTAAGGATTAATTGCAACGGCACTATTCTATTTTACAGAGTTGAATTGATGAGCTTGTATTGATAAAGCTCAAAAATTTGGGATGAAATGAAAATATTAAATCATTTTACGGTTTAGACTCACTTGTTTCAGTCACTCGCGCGACATGTTTCGGAGAGCCTAGGTCTCCTTTCTCAAGTACTAATAGTGTGAGCAGCGTTCACGACGACCTTGTATTGCGTACTGCCGCTGCCGCGCTGAACGCTGCTCGCACTATTAGTGCTTGAGAAAGGAGACCTAGGCTCTCCGAAACATGTCGCGCGAGTGACTAAAACAAGTAAGTCTGAACCGTAAAATGATTTAATGTTAGTATGTCTCACAACAGTTTAAATTCAAAAAGAAAATAATGTTAAATTTTATTAATAACTAAAATAAATGTTGTGTACAAAGGAAAAAGTAACCAAGCTAGGCCTCCAGTGCCCAGGGCTGGAACAAACCAGCATCCTCTACAATTGCCGCAGATGCCTAAACCGTTAGCTGATTTTATTTATGTTTACTTTCCAGGATACAATGCAGACATTATATGCCTTCAAGAGGTGGACAAGAAAATATTTAAAACTTGTTTAGATCCACTGTTAGGAAATAATGGACTTAAAGGTTTATTTTATAAAAAAGGAAAAGAAGTTGCTGAAGGATTGGCTTGCTTTTACAGAGATGGAAGATATGAGTATGTTCTCTTTGAAAAGATCAGAGATAAATAAATAGTATAGTCTGTTAATCTGCACAGAAAGTCTGGGATACTATCTATGTATTTTAAAACTCAGAGAGCTCAAACGATAAGGCCTACCTTTGCATGCAGATGACATGTTTTTATTATTTTCATGTCTGATTTATAAGAACTTATTTTTAGGTTTTTGGGTGAGGAGCATATAGTACTTTCAGAAGCACTCAAGTCAAATGCAGATTTGAAACCTATCTGGGATGCTGTAATACAAAACAGTAACCTGGCAGAAAGAGTGTTAGATAGATCTACTGTGGCTAGTGTAACAATCTTAAGATCACTTGAGAATCCTCAAGAAATACTGCTAGTTGGCAACACTCATTTATACTTTCACCCTGATGCAGACCATATAAGACTTTTACAAGGTGGGATGGTTATTTATTGGTTAAAACAAATAAAGGAAAGGATGCATGTTAAGGTAATACCGCTAGGTTGACTGAGACCATTAATCACTTCATTTAATGTATTTTATTTATTTCGTGTTTATTTTTTCTTCAGTTTTCAGGTCAAAGGATGTCTTTAATATTGTGTGGGGACTTTAACAGTGTACCATCATGTGGTATTTACCAGTTGTTTACTACTGGAAGTGCGCCTAGTTCCCTTCCTGATTGGAACTCAAGTATGTACTTACTGAAATTCAATCAATTTCAATCTTCTGTCTGGTTTTAGTAGCTTCAATTGATACTAGAATATTTGCAATTAATTAAGTATTAAACAATAATCAAGAGAGATTTATAACTGTTTAAAACCTACCAACTATTGTATTGTTTCGTGCACGTGCCTACATTTCCGCAACTCGCGCCTATCGTGATATTTTACCTACTATCTTAGGACTGTAAATTTTAGGGCTATCCCAGATACATCTTTTGCGCTCTGAATCAATATGGTATGGTCCTGTCTTTCAGAAATTATTACATGCACCTGCCGCGATAGCAGAGGACGCTGGTTCGATTCCAGCCTGGGGCATTGGAGGCCTTGGTCACTTTTTCTTAGTATATGACATCTATTACAGTTTATAATTTATATAGTAGTGTTTCTACTTGAAATGAAAACAATGTTATAACACTTCTAATTGTAAATTATGATTTTGTCTTTAAGTACGTAATTTGTACTTGCAGAGCCAGAAGAAGCTGTTCGTGATCTAAATCTCCAACAAGACGTTCTTCTGGGAAGTGCCTGTGGCACACCTCAATATACAAATTTCACAGCAGGTTTTGCAGATTGCTTAGACTACATTTATTATGAGAAAGCAAATATAGAAGTTGAGCAGGTTTGTAATTGTAATTCTATCACGGTTTGTAACATTCTCATAAGTTTTAAAGTACTAAGGTGATACTAGACGCACGCGACCGGCGGTTTGGGCAGCGATGCGATCGACCCGACCGCCACTGCCGCCGCCATCTTCAGGAACAAATTCATTCAAGTCTACATTTAGATAGAATCGCGCGTGGCGCGTTTGACTTGATCAGTTGATCAAAATGTATAAGTAGAACTGACTGCACCTGTTCCGGATTATGGCAGCTGAAGCCGCGGCGGAGGCCTGCTGCATGCAGCCTGCATCGCCGGTCGCGTGCGTCCAGTCTGACTCACGTACACACGATAGGGGCACGACTACTGAGAGACATATTATTGATAATAATTTATTAAGGCACGTATGACGTATGCAATGCATTATGACAATCTGAACCCTGAAACAGGGGTGCGAAACTGCTCCTTTCGGGCATTCTCGGCTGCGTTCGGCTCAGCGTGGCTTTGAGCAATTATTAGGGTTGGCACAACTTGACGTCCCTTTGCGTATACGACCACCACACGACCACAGATAATATTACCTGAATTTTGACAACCCTAAATAGCCGAAAACATGAATCTAGTATAAACTGGATCGGTCATGAGGGGTGGGGGAAAATGACCGAACGGGATAGTCTTATGTATCTTTCAGTAGGAGTAGCAGAGAAAGCGCTGTTATTGTTTGTCCTTGTCATAGTTTCACTTTTCCACCGCTGCCACAACCGAGGTTGTGGCAAACAAATAAGTACGTGACATGTCATGTTTGTTCGTTGCTTGTTTAATTATTGTTGTTTTGTATGAAATTGTGCTTTCTGTTATGAAATATAGTGATGGTTAGCGTTTTGAATGCTTGAACTTTGATAAAATAATGGTGAATTGTTCTGTAATCGGCTGTAATAGCCGCTCTGAGCAAAAATATGAGATCATAACCTTTCACACGTAAGTACGGTATTTTACACCTTCCTCTTAACGCAATATGTGAGAATAACATCGTAAAATTACGTTACACTCAAAGCAATGTAGAATCAAACGATTTCAATAAAAATATCACAATTATTTACGCAAATTAACAAAACATTATTTGTAAAATTATCCGCCCAAATTACGTAGGTATATAGGAGTCTGAGGTTAGCCATTTTTAAACTTCTTAATTTAGCTGCATAACAATCATGTTAGGGATACCAGATGAAAATATCATAATTTTATGGGTAATTTTGACCTCGGAAGTTTTTTCGTACTTCTAATTCAAAAAAATAAAATAAAAAAATGTTGTGAAGATTAAATGTGGTGTACATTAATTGGTGTGATTGCGATTTGTGATTTCTTTAAATTAAAACCCATAATACATTTTATTGTACGTTTTATTTACTAAACATGTTTAGTGTTGTACCACCTGCGTGAATTATAGGAGGTATTTCATTGTTCATACGCCTAAAAAGAACCTAAATTGACATTTTATTTAACAATTTTTTAATACCGTCAAACAAGCTAACTTTGCCTCCAGGGTAATCGCCCCAACGTGATATCAAATATTGGGGTAATTTTTACCAATATGGTATCCCCACGTTTATGACGTCATCTATGTCTATCCCTCACGGGCGCACGCGTATAGCTGATCTATATAATGCTAGGTCTATGTGCACGGCAGACTTCTTTCCCTATAGTGACTCACGGCGCGAAGCCGCGAACGCGAGTGTGGAGTCTAGTTCGCTAATCAGCGAAATCGACTCCACACTCGCGTTCGCGGCTTCGCGCCGCGTAGCCTGGAGCGAGCTTATCAACGACCGTACTTACCAGACCGCAAGCTTGTGGTTCGGTACTTAAGTCTGGTAGTAGGTACTTTTCTAATGAGTTTTATTGTTTTTTCAGGTTGTTCCATTTCCCAGCGTGGAGGAACTACAAGCCCATACCGCTTTACCAAGCATTGTATTTCCATCTGATCACATTGCTTTGATTTCCGATCTACGATTTATCTCATAACAATGTAAGATAATTTAGTGTGTAGATGCGTGCTATTTTGGATGAAATTACTTTCATAATATAATTAAGTAAATAAACGTTGTTGGAATATTTCTTCTTCGTTTGTTTCTGTGGTGTGGGTGAGTGAGGTCGTCTCAGCTCTTGAAGATGCTTTTTAGGATTCCTTACCCAAAGGGTAAAAACGGCAGTGGCGTAGCCAGGCGTGGGCGAAGTGGGCCGTCGCCCACGGCCTCACGCCCCAAGGGGGGCCTCGCGCGAGGCGCCTTCGGGCACAGTGAAAGAAAAGGGCCTCACAGATGCGATTTCGCCCACGGTTACATTAGTTCACACTACGACACCGAAAACGGAACCCTATTACTAAGACTCCATTGTCTGTCTGTCTGTCCGGCTGTCACCAGACTGTATCTCATGAACCGTGATAGCTGGACAGCTAAAATTTTCACAGATGATGTATTTCTGTTGCCGCTATAACAACAAATACTAAAGACATAATAAAATAAATATATAAGTGGGTTCCCATACAACTAATGTGATTTTTTTGCGTAATGGCCAAGTGCGAGTCGGACTGGCGCACCGAGGGTTCCTTACTTTTTAGTATTTGTTGTTATAGTGGCAACAGAAATACATCATGAGATACAGCCTGGTGACAGACAGAAAGCGGAGTCTTAGGCCCCATTCGCACGAGAGCTTAAAAAGCGTTGCATGTGTGACGTACCCATAAGTATGAGCGAGAAAGAGATATCGCTTTCTCGCTCTTACTTATGGGTGCGTCGCACACAACGCTTTTTAAGCTCTCGTGCGTATGAGGCCTTAGTAATAGGGTCCCGTTTTTACCCTTTGGGTACGGAACCCTAAAAAGTAGCTGTAACCTGTAAAGCTCCCTCCACACTCGTGCGCGAATCGCGGTGCTAAGCCGCGAACGCGAGTGTGGTCTGTGGAACAATACCAATACAATACCATTGTGGATTCTTGTGTGTGTGTTTCTTTGAGGGCGTCCGCTAGCTGGCGCGGTTGCACGGAGCGGGTTAACGCATGCAACGGATTTTAGCTACAATGGCATCCGTGTGTGTGCACCCGGTCCACCTAGCGGATGCCCTCAATGAAGCTGTTTTCTGCCACTACGCTTCCGACTGTCCAAGGTCACCCTTACTTTTACTTGGTATGGGTTGGCAACTGTCATAGGTTTGCAGAGATGGCGCCATCATAGCTTGCCCCTTTTTCTATGAGATTTGGCTTAAAGGGCTGGCATCCAGGGCATTAAACCCCAACCCTACCCTGGCTACTGTAGCGGGCCGATACGACTCGCCTGTATTATTATTATTATTGCTGTCTGTTTTTGTTTGTCGCTTTATTTTTTTTGTTTCACTAACACTTTGTTTTTAATCTTAAGGGGCTACCTGAGGTTTTCATCGATTTTTGACAAGTTTTGAATCGTATCTCCTACTTTTGCACTACATATAGAATTATAAGACAAGCGGCTATCGGTTCTTCAATCTTTTATCTCCATTTTTGTCTACCGGATTGTGAAAAAAAATGAATTCTTATTTATTTATGATTGTTTTAAACATTGTCTAAAAAACACTTTTTTCGTATCTCGATTGCTGTGAAAGATCTTACTTATACGAAATCTACATATTTGGGTTCGTCTTAGACGTCTCTAAAAATTTGTCTAAGGTTTTAATTTTAAACAAATTAACACAAAAGTTATGGCCCGAAAACCAGTTTTTTGGCCTAAAATTGTTCAACTTTGATGCCAAATATTTCGAAAACAATGAACTTTGAAGTAAATATGGGATACTATATTGCTAAAATCCGTTGCTGTTAATATGATAAGCTACAAAAAACATAAGAAAACTAAGGGATTCAAATCGAAGGTCATTGGGGCATGGGATCTCCTTAATAATTGTTACTAACCATTATGGACCATTGCTGTCTTTTGAATAAATAAATTGAATTGAATTAAAAAAACAAAAAATTGACATAACTCTAGGATATCTATTGACAGGGCAAGCTATGCTGGCGCCATCTGCTAAATATTTCGACCGGCCAACCCGGCCAACCCCATTCAACTGATCGATTAAATGCGTGCCGCAATATATTGAAAAACGCATGCGATTTGTTGCAAGGTATATAGACTTTTTAATGATATGTTTCTTGGGTCTGTGGAACTATGTGACAGTTTACGTCATATCATGTTATTTTGACAGGCTGGAACGGAACGGAAGGAAACGGAATAATCTTTTTTTGCGCATCTTGGTGACCTCAAGTTTTATATAGTTTTTTTCTAGAGGAGTTTTCTAAATCAATAAGTATAATATTTGGTGTCAATATGTCTTATAAAATATATTCTAAAACGAATTGTTACGTTCTGGGCAAAAGTTACGTGGGAAATACTTTCTTTGGTAAGCAATAATACGAATGTTGCGGTACATATATGATGACCTAAATCAATTATTTACCGTTGGAGTTTCTTAACAGGTGGCACTAATCAAGTGGGAAAGGCCATACATATATCGACAAATTTGCGATTCCCGTTAGCAGCTGCCCTAAAGCTGCCGACTAATGTGGTCGACATCAATGCGGCTGAAATGGGCCGCTTTTCTCCACTGAGGGAACGAGACCTATCCGGTCCTGTAATTAATGCCTATGACAAGAAACAGGATTTCTCGCAAATTGATATAACAAGCCAACCCGACCCTCACATCAACAAGTATGATTGTCGTGGAGCTGTTAATCTTTGCTCTTCAATGCAGAGCAATGTGCCGAGCCCCTTCAGTGGGAACCACACGCACTTGAACATGCCGGGCTCTCAGTGGGGACAGGGCTACAAATACTTATCAGATCATCTCCATAGTGCTCATTATCTCACATTAAGGAATGAGTACAGGGACAAAGCCTTGAACTCAGGTATGGGTCATAAGATTACTTATGCTTGATACTAACATCATCATGCTCTGAACGACTTACTAATGCTTGATATGAATAAATGTAAACACATTATGCCTTTCTCACTAGTATCTATAACTAATGTTTGTGGGGCATTGTGCATACTAACATGTTTGAAACAGATTATTGATGGAAAATAAGTTGTTTTAACACTCATCACTATTAGTGCTTGTAAAAGGAGACCTAAACCGTAAAATTATTTAATGTTTTAACACTGTTTTACCTTTTTCAAAGCATAGCTGTAATACTGGGAAGAAGAAACATGAGTACCATTCCAAATCCCCCAATGAGTGCCAAAGAAAAGTTGAAAAAAGCTGTCAAAGAATATGGTTCCACTGTGATAGTGTTTCATATCACAATCTCACTAATGTCATTGGGGGGATGTTATCTCCTAGTATCTAGGTATGGTACCCTATTCTATGTTTTGACTTCATTTTAACAACTTTTTTTTCTGTGTTTATAGTAAATCAATTTTGTTTTAAAAGTCTTTTGTGACTACCATAAAAAAGTCCTCTTACACTATGCTGAAATAAATAGGCGTATTGTATATGTGATATATTGGTAATTGTATAGGTGTTACACCTATTTCTAAAACTCTTTATCGACTTTATGGTATGGTAAACCTTTGCTTGGGCTATTTTTTTGTTTCTTCTTATATTAATATATTTGCATCTCATTATTTGAAAGAGCACTATTCATGATTTGATAAAAATTCCATTTTCTCAAGTTATTTTCCGGTAGTATGCCCATATATTCATATACAGTTGTTTAATTACAGAGATTTACTTAACAATAGTTATGAATGTTTTTTGTTTTTGCAGCGGCGTGGATCTAGTTGCAGTCCTGCAGAAGCTGAATATTGGAGAGGGAACTGTTTCAAAATTGGTATCATCAAATGCTGGAACTTTCGTAATAGCCTACGCTGTTCACAAAGTGTTTGCTCCAGTGAGGATGGCAATCACGTTAACAGCCACACCATTTATTGTGAAATATTTAAGGAGTATAGGTATAATAAAAAGGCAACTAAATTCTGGTGGTGGGAAGTAATAAGGTATCTAGTATAAGAAAATGTAGCATTTTAATGTTGGTATTAAATGGTATTATATAATAAGACACTCTTAAACTCAAGATAATTCTAGAGTATGACTCAGAATCAATATGTTATTGTGATTAACACATTTAGAATGCCATGGCGCATTGCGTCGATCAATATGTAAATGAATTCAAATAACTTGTGGCATTGCAAGTTTCAGTAAGCAGGTTGACAAAAATCTACAATTTATATTTTTAACTTTTACAAATTAACATAATAACCGGAAGTAAATAAATACATATCTTAAAAAGATAGTGTTATTTGGGTTTGATCCCTTTTTCCCATTGATTATAAGTTATTAGTTTATCACCTAAGGCATTTTTCCTATTTTCAGCCTGTTGACAAACTGAATACTCAGAATACCTATCTCTCCCAATTGCGCCCCATTGAGTTGTCCCCCCCCCATCTCAGTAGTAACTGGGTGTATTTTCAAAATGCGATTTTTAGGTGTCACACGTGTGTTATTACTAAACCGGTTACATAAATACTTAACACTATTTTTTTAATTCATGTAACACATATAAATACCGAGAGGAATAGTGAAATTAAGACTATGATAGCTACCATTGGCTAGAAAAAAAATATCCAGTCACTGATACTGCGTGCATTAAGTCTGTGAGACGTGTCACACATGCGGTTCTCTCCAAAACAAGTAGCATAACTTCTTATCTGTATGACTTACATTAAAGTTCCATAATGATAATGTTATTATTATGCAAAAAAATATATTTTTTTCGTTGGAAAACTTCGAAGATTAGGGGGGGGAATGTTTTTTTTTTCACATTTTCCTTCATAAACTAGTAAGTAAGTTTGTAAGCGAATGACGTAGTAAGTGTTGTGTGCAACCCATCATTTGACAATAATGCCGTAAACGAGGGTAGTTCTGCCTGCAGTCTGCGCCGGTCCGTCACCGTCAACGCTAGCTCCTGATGATGCTCCTCGGTACGGAGTGAAACATGTCGAGCGTTTTTCGACTTAAAATACGTGAGTGACCCGTTATTAATATGTTTAATACATAAGTAAATGTTTTATTTCTATGAAAACCAAATAAAAAATTGTTTTGTTATGTTCAATTCGAGCTCTCAAATGATATCCCACTCGACCTAGTAACTAGACTTTGAAATTTTGCCCCCTCATTATATTGGGCATTTTTCATAATTAATAAAAACAAAATAAAAAAATTACACTTCCAATGTGTTTGGGTTAGCGTTGTTCATCACTATTCCAAATTTCAAATCGATAGCTTCAGTAGTTCTCGAGATATTTAGCAATGTGACTGAAAGACAGACGGACAGAGTCGCACCATAAGAGTTTCTTTTGTACCTTTTTGGTACGGAACCCTAAAAATTAACAGGAAAATAACGCAAAAATTCATTTTAAAAATACACCCAACTATGGTATCTTATTTTTTTATTTTTCTCATTTGTCCCCTCTAAGGCTGTCCCTTTCTTTTCATACAAGTTTCTTCTTAAGGCTGGCGTCCACTAAGTCGCCGCCGAATCGAATCTCAATAATTCGCCTTCTATACATTTACAAATGAAACTGCGTCTATTAACGAAGAGCCGCGGCGCGTCGAATCGAATTTACCATTCATAGTAAATGTATAGAAGGCGAATTGTTGCTATTCGATTCGCCTAGGCGAGTCTAGTGGACGCCAGCCTTTAAACTTCTATGAAAATTATGACGCTTGCGCAGCTGTGCTATCAAAATCGCTGCCAACTTAGCTTGATCTGACTGTATACTGATTTTATGCAGAAAAGAAAATTTAAAACTTAATAATACATATTTATATAAGTAAATATCAATGATAGTTCGAATGCTAAAATGTAAAAAAACTGGATACAATTATAAATTATAACAATAAGTAAAATGCGTTGGGGTAAATATGACAACGGGATAATTTTGAAAATCGCTAATATCTACTTCTACTACCTAAGCTAGAAGCACTTCATACTATGGCAACACTTATGGTACTGAAGAAACGTTTACCAATGCGTATTGTTGCTACGCTACGACCTTTTGACGTCAATAACCCAATTAAGATAATAGAGTGACGTACATTATTGTTTACACAGATTATCACAGATATGTCTACGTTGGATAATACACTTGCACAAGTTGCACATAGGTATATAACCGCAGTTATTGGCGCTCTTATTTGTCAAACTGAGTGAACGCGTTAAATTAAATTGAATTAATAGAAATCAAAAGAGTTATTGCGAAAATGTTATTTACCGCCGTGCTTTTGCTTTTGTTAATATCTTCGAGCGTTCTTAGTAGCAACAGGTATGTACATGTACCAATATAAATCGTATTACCTACACCCTACACACTTTTGTTGTTGTATTTTTTCTAATTCAACATTCAATTATTATTTTTTTCAATTCAAAACATTACCTTGGATAATTTTGTTGCTTAATCAAGTTCTCTAATGGAACCACGACATACAGTACCTAAGATGTTAGATAGAACCTTGTCACTTTTAAAAATTAAACGCTCAGTCATGCTTTGATAACACCTTTTAGCACAATTCTGTTAGTTTATATTCTAAATGAATGTTATTTTATGTTGTTTTTAGTTGTTTTTTTTTGTGCTAATAAATATTTCTTATTCTTATTCTTATTCTTATTCTTTGTCTTTGCAAAAGAATGAAATAAAAAAAACTGAAAGATAACATGTGACTTCCATGGCTAAAGGGTCATTATGCTCGATATGGAGTTAAGCATGGATCATAAGTCTTACGTTAAATAAGCTAGCTCGATATTCTACAAAGACATCATGATGCATACCAAACTTTTTTTTGAAAAATCATCAAACCTAGACACGCTAAAACCGCGGTTTTGGGAAAAAGTTATAAGAAGTTTAAAACGCATTTTAACTATGTTCCCGTTGGAAGTTACATGTACATGTATCTTAAGGTGTTTTTCTTTGAAACACACCAATATTTATTTCAATGTCACTTAGGTGTCACAAAATAGGCTTTCGAAAAAAGTCTGTGCGAATTATTCTTCAATATTTTGCTATCTTTAACATACTCGTATTATGTGGTTGAATATATTTTAGTTAACAAGTTAGGATAGAAATAAAAACCAAGAATTTAAGAAATCAACATTTTTAGTATTTCGTGCAAAACTTTGTTTTGAAAAACGAAACACTTCGGTCTTGCAAATCAGCTAAATGAGTTTTTATTTTAAACTACGAAATTTACATTTATCTTAGGTTTACGCACTTTTTTAACAATTTAGTGAAGTGTGCTATAAATTACGTTTAATCAGTCTAAACATCGATCACAAAGGTGTCATCATTATTCTACGATATTTTTTTCTCGATTTATAAACGATTAAAGTTACATTAAAATCACAAGTGTACTCCCATACATTTGGGAAAAGGGTCCTTATGCTCTGTCACAGGCAAAAATGAAGGATAATTATAGTATGTCATAAAAGTCTCATTATCTATTTAATGATCTTATATTAAAACTGAATACTGAACAAAAAATGTCATTATAGGCACAGAATAACTATGTTATAGGTTTCCTGAAATAGTGTGAATTAAAGAAACATTTTCAAAATAACATGGAATAACCAGTTTAAACATGCTGCAGTGTCATTTATAAGGCGAATTATTATCCATTATAATAAAACTCGCTAACTAGTTAACATTATTAAAATATTAAAATTATTTTTACATTATTTAAAACATTATACATTGTAGTAGTGGAGCCACGGGGGTCATAGTGGGTACTGGAGACCTATTAGATAGATACATAGTGGATACAGGAGACATATTGGATACATAGTGGACACAGGGGACCTATTGGATATACTGATTTAAACTAACACGATTGCCACTCGGCACCAAAAATGACCACCAAAAAATACTCTGGTACCCTAAATAAAGAAATCGCTTTCACCAAAAAAAAAAAAAATTCTAAACACCAAAAAAATAAGGTCTAAAATTACAAAACTACCACCTGTTTAAATCACGACTGCACTTCAAATTGTATTCAAACTCCAAAAATCATGAATGATCACCAAATATAATTAATGATCACCAAATCTTGAAGAGCAAATTAATGCGATATTTTCACTTAAATAAACCATTATGATTACCAAAAAATGTATACATATTACCAAATAAAGTAAAATGATGCCAAAATTACTAGCCCCTCCCGTTCAATCCCCCGTACACCGCACCGCACGCGCCGCGCTCGCCTGACCCAATCCTCAATTCAGTCACGCGCCACGCTTACAGAAAAGAAATGCTACTAGAGGAGTTGGTTAAGGTTAGGTTAGAACTGAGATCGTCACAGAAACGAAATGCTACCAGATAAGTAGGTTAGGTTAGAACTGCGACCCTTACAGTAACGAAGTGCTACAAGAAAAGTGGGTTAGGTAAGGTTAGTACTGCGATCCTCACAGAACCGAACTGCTATCAGATAAGTGGGTTAGGTTAGAACTGCGATCCTCACAGAATCGAGCTGCTACCAGATAAGTGGGTTAGGTTAGAATTGCGACAGCACGCGCCGCGCTCGCCTGACCCAATCCTCAATTCAGTCACGCGCCACGTTTACATAAAAGAAATGCTACTAGAGAAGTAGATAAGGTTAGGTTAGAACTGCGATCGTCACAGAAACGAAATGCTACCAGATAAGTGGGTTAGGTTAGGTTAGAACTTCGACCTTTACAGAAACGAAATGCTACTATAAAAGTGGGTTAGGTTAGGTTAGAACTGCGACCCTTACAGAAACGAAGTGCTACAAGAAAAGTGGGTTAGGTTACGTTAGAACTGCGACCCTTAATGAAACGAAATGCTAATAGAAAAAAGTGACGAAGTGGATTAATTAATTTTACAGTACATATGGTGGTACTTTCTCGCACTAATGCGTAAAAGAGCACTTTTCGTGCATATGTCGAAAATTTAAAGGGCCATATGTACTGTAAAACGTTGTACGATACACGTGCGAAAAGGTTATTCGCAACTCGTGTCGATTTAAAACACTCCCTGCGGTCGTGTTTTAATTTATCGCCACTCGTTTCGAATTTCCTCTTTTCCGCACTTGTATCGTAAATAACTATAATATTTGCACATTTTTAACCGACTTCAAGTAATTTGCTTTAATAGGATAGAAAAATTTAAAAAAATTGGTTATAATTTCACATTAAAATGGAGGTCTAATTTTGGTTATCATTTACTATTTTTGGGTTTACAATGATTAGTTTGGAGTCATTTGCTTTAATAGGATAACAAGATTATAAAATTTGGTTATAATTTTACATTAAAATGGAGATCTAAGTTTGGTGATCGTTTACAATTTTTGGGTTAAAAATGATTATTTTGGTGCTATTTGTTTTAAAAGGATAAAAATATGGTACAAATTTGGGAATCATTTCTCATTAAATAGTTCTTATTTTGGTGATCATTCATTACTTTTGGTGGTAAAAACGAATATTTTGGTGTTAAATTTTACTAAATCTGGTGATCTGTTAAATACATGCCTTTTCACTCATAATTTTAAAACTAACACGGGACTTAATCGCGTACAAACATACGTTTATTTATGGCCTGACGTTTCGAACGTGACGTTACGTTCGTGGTCACAGGCAGACTGGCGAGGAATTGTATCAACATCTTCTTGCCGCGCGGGTTTTGCGAACTACCCGCACTTGATCTTGATTATTAACTTGTACGCTAGGGTTGTCACTTTGCCTACACACAACACTCACGACATCCGATGGTATGTGGTGGGATGTTTTTGCCCCTTACATTTGCTAATTACTGGATTCCACGAAGACGAAATCCCCTGTCCCTCATTTTGATTGAAATTTCGATGTTTTCTGATTTCATTTGCTTCACGTACCTTCCTGCTGTAGTAACGACGTTCCGTTGAGAGGACTTTGGGATTATGGAGCTCAATCCAGTGGTTTGGTCCCGACTGTAGCAAATGTTCGGCTACCGCAGACTTATTTATTTGACGTTTTTAAACAGCTGTGATATGTTCCTTGACCCTTTCCGCTATAGTGCGTTTGGTTTCCCCAATATAGGAACTACCACAGCTGCATTCAATCTTATAAACGCCAGGTGTTTGATAAGGGATAACATCTTTTGCTGACCTTAGTTGCCCCGCAACCTTGGACAACGGCATATACACAGTTTGTATGGAATACTTCCTTAGTACCGTACCGACCTTTTCCGTCACTCCCTTGGCATAGGGAATAAATGCCGGTCGTCTTGCAACATCTGGATGCTTCCTCCTCGGTTTTCGTCTAGGTTGCCGGCTGTCCAACCTGTACCCATTCTTCCTAAGAACCCCCTGAACGTGTGACAACTCACTCTCGAGAAGTTCAGGGTCACAAAGATCATGCGCTCTGTTCTTTAGGGAATTCACAACGGACAGTAGGTGACGAGGGTGATGATGAGACAGAGCGTTGAGATACCTTACTGTGTGTGTTGGCTTCCTGTAGACAGTGTGCGCCAGGGAACCATCCATCCGACCTATCAGTGTTTAAGTCTAGAAAGGGCAGACTGCGTTCCGATTCCAATTCATATGTGAATTTTACCTTAGGATGAATTGAATTGAGATACTGGAGTAATTGCTCCACTTCCTGCTTGCCACCCTTTACAATACAAAAGACATCATCGACATACCGCTTCCATAACTTCACTGCCCATGGTTGCAGATCAATGCTAGCCTCAAAATGCTCCATCCAGATATTTGCTAGAACCGGTGCCACAGGGCTACCCATAGCAACTCCATCAATCTGGAGATAATGCTTTTGTTGATATAAAAAGTAGCTTCCCTCCAAGCAGTTTCGCAGCAATACCATGACAGATCCCACTATCTCATTGTCAGCGAGCCTCGTCCGAACTACCTCCAGACATTCTTTTACTGGAACGTTGGTGAAAAGCGACTCAACATCGAAACTCACCATTATTTCATCCGGTTCCAATGTAATATCCTTCAGAATGTCTATAAAGTGACGGGAATCCTTCACATAAGACGACGTTTTACCCACAAGCGGCTGTAACACCGATGCAACATGCTTTGCCAGATCGTAAGTAGGTGAGGCGATTTGACGTACAATAGGTCGTAAGGGCACGTTAGCTTTGTGTACCTTCGGCAGTCCATACAATTTCGGCAGTTGCACTATTTTAGGTTTGTGTAAACGGTCAAAGTCGTCCTCCTGGAACAACTCCCTATAGTCCCTGATGACCGCCCTAATCCGGCGCGTAACTCTGGCAGTAGGGTCATATGAGACGGGCTTATACACATTCGTATCATTTAGTAAAAGCCGAATTTTAGCATCGTAATCTGTAGAGTCCATGACCACAGTGGCATTCCCTTTATCCGCCTTTAGAACCAGGATATTCTCATTCGCTGTCAAGGTTCTTCAAGGCCGAGCGCTCCTCTGCAGTAACATTACTCTTAGGCACCTGGCGTTTATAAGATTGAATGCAGCTGTGGTAGTTCCTATATTGGGGAAACCAAACGCACTATAGCGGAAAGGGTCAAGGAACATATCACAGCTGTTAAAAAACGTCAAATAAATAAGTCTGCGGTAGCCGAACATTTGCTACAGTCGGGACCAAACCACTGGATTGAGCTCCATAACCCCAAAGTCCTCTCAACGGAATGTCGTTACTACAGCAGGAAGGTACGTGAAGCAATTGAAATCAGAAAACATCGAAATTTCAATCAAAATGAGGGACAGGGGATTTCGTCTTCGTGGAATCCAGTAATTAGCAAATGTAAGGGGGAAAAAACATCCCACCACATACCATCGGATGTCGTGAGTGTTGTGTGTAGGCAAAGTGACAACCCTAGCGTACAAGTTAATAATCAAGATCAAGTGCGGGTAGTTCGCAAAACCCGCGCGGCAAGAAGATGTTGATACAATTCCTCGCCAGCCTGCCTGTGACCACGAACGCAACGTCATGTTCGAAACGTCAGGCCATAAATAAACGTAAGTTTGTACGCGATTAAGTCCCGTGTTCGTTTTATAATTATGACCTGTTGGATACTGGATACATAGTGGATACTGGATACATATTGGAGACACAGTGGATACTGGATACATATTGGAGACAGTTGATACTGGAGACCTATTGGATACAAGGGACATAGTGGATACAGGGGACCTATTGTATACTGGATACATATTGGAGACATAGTGGATATTGGAGACCTATTGGATACTGGATACATAGTGGAGATAGGGGTTAAGAAACAAACGATTTATTTTAACCAAAAGTACCAGGATACCAGAATTGAGGAAGAGGTCATTCGCCCCGTGTGGATGCATAGTGGATACTGGATACATAGTGGATACATAATGGGGACGGGGCCTATTGGATACATAGTGGATACTGGATACCTATTGGATACATAGTGGCGACAGGGGACAAAAATCCAACGATTTATATTAATCAGAAGTACCAGGATACCAGAATCGAGGAGGAGGTCACTTGCCTCGTGACACGTAACGGCGCTCGACTCAAGAAGAAAGATCATAAGTCCAATTTTGTTTACTAAGCCATACAGCCTATACGTTAACGTTCACATTCGCTTAATGCCGATTCTACCGAAACCTATCCCTTTCACGCACGCAGTGTTGAGAAAGACGGAGATATTAACAATGACATCTTCGTTTTACGCACGCATAAACAGCAGTCCAGTGGTAGTCAGTTTGAGGAGCCTTAACAAATAATAAAAAAACCGGCCAAGTGCGAGTCTGACTCGCGCACGAAGTGTTCCGTACCATTACGGAAAAAAACAGCAAAAAAATCACGTTTGTTGTATGGGAGCCCCATTTAAATAATTATATTATTCTGTTTTTAGTATTTGTTGTTATAGCGGCAACAGAAATACAATGATCTGTGAAAATTTCAACTGTCTAGCTATCACGGTTCATGAGATACAGCCTGGTGACAGACAGACGGACAGCGGAGTCTTAGTAATAGGGTCCCGTGTTTACCCTTTGGGTACGGAACCCTAAAAAGGGAGCGATCTAAAACCCATTACGTACGAATTTGAAAGCATTATTTTACTTAATGATATTTTTAGTTTATTTCTGAAATCTTCGCTCATTTCAAGGTATTTTACGCTTATTAATAACAGATATGTTTAAAACATATCCGGGAAGTTAAGATTTAACTATCTTTTCTATATTGTACTGGCCAAGTGCGAGTCGGACTCGCGTTCCAAGGGTTTCGTACATTACACAATTTTTTAAAATCAATTTTTTTATGTAAAACGTGAGAGAATTGTCTTTAATAACTCGTAGGGGACGGATCAAAACTAAGTAATTAAGTCCGACTCACGCTTGACTGCACATTTCTAATAGATTATCCTGTCATCTATAGGTAAAGAACTATTTTGTGTATTTTTTTCCAGTAGTCTAGTAGTTTCTGATAAAGGGAGGGGAATGGTCATTTTTTTAATAACCTACTGTTTATCCTAAAATTATAAAAAAAAAATTGAGCTACAATAAGTTCTTTCATTTGATATGTAACACGATATAATTTGAAAAACTTTATTTTTTAATTTTCTCATTTACCCCCAAAGTGTGGCCCCCATATTTAAAATTCATTTGTTTATTTTAAATGTCCATCTTTGGGTCACAAACTTACATATGTGTTTGTGTACCAAATTTCGACTTAATTGGTTCAGTAGTTTCGGAGAAAATAGGTTGTGATAGACGGACAGACAGACGCACGAGTGATCCTATAATATAAGGGTTCCGATTTTTCCTTTTGAGGTACCGAACGCTAAAAATGATAATTTTGAAGTATTTTACAAATACTCTATATCTCCGTAACTAAGGCCCAATTTTCTTGGAGAAATGTTATCATTAACTGTATCGAATAGTGGAATAAAATAGCGTTTATTTTTTTTTAATTTTTAGACGGTTCGATTCCCGGGTGAAACAAGGTAATTTCAAAAAATCTTTGAATGCAGTTTTGTTTCTTTTTAAAAATAAAATAATGTTTCCTTTGATCAAAATGAGCTAACTTAAGGTTTTAAGGCACTTTCCCTCCAGGGCCCATTCATTCTTTCCAAGTTTCCACGCTGTATATACATAATATTTTGAAAATAATATATCTTTTTACTTCGAATAGCAATACGAACTCTGTGGACGGTGAACAATATATCTTCGACTTCACTGGATCGGACGGCGTGGACGGATGGCAGGAACAATCGGATACCGTGCGCTCTGTGGGAATGTCCAAAGCAGTTCTAGTCATGCACCAGAACACTGATTACAAACGAGCGATATTCTTCGCCCTGCTAAATCCTCAGACAAACGGAGCAGGTTTCGCTGGAGTCAGGGCTTTAAGGAAATATGATTTGACGGGGCACACGAAGTTGCAGTTGCAGTGCCGAGCCCAGGGACAGTTCAACGGCTTCAAAGTCGTCTTAAGGCATAAGGATTTAAACGACGACCCATATTATACTTTTGAGCAATATTTCCAAGTAAGTAAGTTACGCGAAGAGCCGATAGAAGGATTGTTAAGTCACGCGTAAGAAGTCATGATTTCGATTTAACATTTAAACAAGTAGGTTACTCTGTTACGAGAAAGATAATAAGCCGGTTCGACCGGAATTCAAGCGTAGATGGCAGTGTTGGGCGTAATTAATTACTTCTGTAATTTAATTACTTGCATTTGTAATTTATTACATGTAGTTGAATTACTTGCAATAGAAATTACTGTACATAATTTGTAATTACAATAACATTAATTGGTAATTTAACTACTCAATTACTTTCTTACCGAAATACACACGTACACCAAACCGAGAAGTCGTTATTTCGCATATATAATAAAGTAAATAAGTTTAAATATGGTTTTCCCCCTTGTACAAAATCTCGCAATAGTCACTAATTTTTTGTTCAATATGTACATAGAGTAAAACATTGTAAGGTTAGTAATTTCAAGCTCATTCATAGATTTAAGTTGATATGCGACATAAAGATGATCAAAATTTTATTATTCATAAGTAATTGTAATTGAATAAAGTAGTTAATTAAAAAATTAGTGGTATGGTGCAAGTGGGCCTTAATAGTGCATTATATTGATTAAATAATATCTAGGTATCTTATTTTCATACGGAACTTAAACACGGTGTTTTATGACCCTCTGAAAACCCAAAAACAGTTTGTTCAGAATCGATTGCGCTATATATAGGTATTATGGGGGTAATTTTTTTATTATTTTTACATGCCCAGCAGTGTTCTACAAGTTTGTAATGCAACAATATCAATAACTAGCATTTGACACGTTATTTGTCAATGAGCAACACCCTTATCTCTTTGCAGTAAGGTATGCAAATGGTCAGTTAACAATGTTTACGAATGGTAACTAGCAATTGTTTGATGTCACTAAAACGACGAAGCATCTTGTGTAGAATTACCATTCAAATAGAATTGTTAAGAAAACTAAACAAAGAATATTTTTTTAAATATTTACCGGATTAAAAAATAAATGCTCGATGAGTTTAAAAAAAAAACTGTTGGGGTGTCTCAGGTTTTCAGTGGCTCAAGTAACACCGTGTATATGACGTCTGTGACGTGACGGTGTAGATTAAAGGAGCCCACTGACTATCAGTCTGCCGGACGATATCGGCCTGTCAGTTGTAGGGAACTGTCAAATTTTTGTTCTAACACAGGCCGTTATCGTCCGGCGGCCTGATAGTCAGTGGGCCCCTTAAGGTCTATACTTATATTTATTGTATAGAAACGGAAACAACTTCACTTCTATCCTGGCCCAGCTCAGGATCTAGATGCCTTGACATCCGACGTAGTTACCTGGCTTAACAACCTCAATTCTGTACTCTGATCGCTTAACCATGCATGCCATACGATTAAATAAATAAATAAACCGAATAAATAACCGATCTCATACGACCGTAGTATTATAAAAATACTATATTTCATGGTTGTACTTTATTTCTTATTTTTAACAGACTACAAAATATTCAAATCTTCGAGCAACACCGGCTTCCGACACGTCGTCCAAGCGATATCTTACCGTACAAATCGTTCTGCCATTTTTTGCGGGGGGAAATGTGAACACAGGCGCACTTCTCACTCACTACATATAAAATCCAATGACCTAATGACGACACAAATATGTAGAAAATGAAGACAAATCTTGCAGACCTCTATCTCTTTTTGTGTACGAACGAGTCACAATCACAACAACACGCACCGCCATAGGCACAGTTGTGTTTATGCTTCGGCAGAGGGGAAATAGTAAACTTTAATCTTTTAAAAAAGAAGTAAGTCGGTGCCAAGCCAAATAGTTACAATAGGTACTGGTTATATACTGATTCTTTTTTTTATCAAGCTACACCAGGATTGGCATTCAATTTGATGGGGTGTTGGCGCTTTTAAAATTTGGCTTGGCACCGACTTCAAACGTATCAGTTGCTACTGTTGTTAGCGCATATAAAACGGGATAATATGTATATTATTTTATCCTTTTTGAAGTCGGTTTTACTTCTTTTTTTAGTTTTTTTTTTTAGGGTTCCGTACCCAAAGGGTAAAAACGAGACCCTATTACTTAGACTTCGCTGCCTGTCCGTCTGTCTGTCACCAGGCTGTATCTCGTGATCTGTGGTAGCTAGACAGTTGAAATTTTCACAGATGAGGTATTTCTGTTGCCGCTATAACAACAAATACTAAAAACAGAATATAATGTGCCATTTTCAACCAAAAGGGTACTTATTGTCGCTTGTCAGTAAGGCGCTATTTCCATATAGCTTCAATTAGAAATCAACTTTATCGACAAGCGAAAATGTGGTACCTTTTGGTTGAAAACGTCACAAATAAAGATTTAAGTGGGGCTCCCATACAACAAACGTGATTTTTGACCGAAGTTAAGCAACGTCGGGCGGGCAGGGATCGAAAACCGGTATTTTTTGCATGGGAACGAAAACGGTATTTTTTCGTTCTTTGCTAATTATTTCATTTCTAATTGGGCAATCTAATAATGCGATGTCGTTACCTAAAAACACAACTGAGACCTACATTTCGAGTACAAAATATTTCTAAATATATGTTTATTTCGATGTTTTTGGAAAAAACCGGTTCCGATCCCTGCGGGCGGGGTCAGTACTTGGATGGGTGACCGTTTTTATAGATAATGGTACGGAACCCTTCGTGTGACAGTCCGACTTGCACTTGGCCGGTTTTTAGTTTTCTTATGAGTGACGACATCATTCTGTAAGACCTGTCTGGTCAAACTGTCATGTCATAAACATTTTTGCGCTTCGCGCCCGCGTTTGCCTTTAGCTACCCTTTAGCAAAACTATTATATAATCTGTGCATTAGCAAAATATAATATGGATGTAACTGATGAAACTTTTTTTTTACAGGGTCCAAATAATGAATTTGCTGTCCGTGATCTGCCCTTTTCAGAATTTAAAGCATACTATCATGGCCAACTAGTCAGTAACGAGACCCTAGATATATCCCAAATAACTAGTATTGGTATTCAAATGTATGGAGGAGTGTACCAGCCTGTTAAACAGAAAGGTCCTGCCACTTTAGAAATAGATTGGATAAAGGCAGTATAGCAACTTTTAACTAATTAAGAGTATTACCTATAAATGATCAGTGATTGTAATGTAAATACATAATTTTTCATATGAAAGTGACTGTTCTTTCCCACACAACTTCCCTTTATCTATTAACTTAAACTGTTCTTATTATAGGGAGCGTGCATAAACTGTAGGGGGCAGCACAGGAGACGTCAGATTTTTGGCGCGAGGCGTAAATGTGTAGTTTATGCTTCCAAAGTAGCTCACAAGATGGCAGCACTTACTACGGCGTGAAGTTTCAATGTACACATGTGATGTACATGTTTATGGTTCCGATTCAGGCCACAAGATGGCAGACCCTCCAACGCGCACGGACCCTATAACCCAGATAATACTGACGGTTCGATTGGTCAATTTATCTGGTTTTGTACCTACTCAAAAGGGCCCTTCACGCGAAGGAAATGCGCATTGAAATAGGCATTCTATTAGCTATCTGTAGCAACATTGTGAGCATATATTTTAACAATGTCAGTTGTTATTGTTGCGGTTTCTGTCATCCGCACAGGGTCCTACGCTACGATCTTTTGACGTTAATAACCCAATTAAGATAATAGAGTCAAACGTACATTCTTGTTTACACAGATATGTCTACGTTAGATAGGTATGTAACCGCAGTTATTGGCTTGAATGACTTATTTGTCAAACTGAGTGAACGCGTTAAGTTAAATTAATAGAAATCAAAAGCGTTATTGCAAAAATGTTATTTACCGCCGTGTTCTTGCTTTTGTTCATATCTGCGAGCGTTCTTAGTAGCAACAGGTATGTACCTATATTATAAATCGTATTACCTACACTACACCGTTTTACTGTACATACTTTTGTTGTTGTATTTTTCCAAATTCAACATTCAATTATTATTTTTTTAATTTCAAAAATTACCTTAGATAATTTTATTGCTTAACCAAGTTCTCTAATGGAACCACGACATACAGTAGGTACCAAAGATGTTAGATAGAACCTTGTCACTTAAAAATTAAAGTCTCAGTCTTCGTAAAAAAATGAAATAAAAAACTTATTTTTATTTATCAAAGGCTTTATCTTAGCAACTGTACTTGAGCATTTTGCTTTATTTGTTGGTTGGTTAAGTGCATACCTATACCTACTCTTAAATCGCAAAGATGTTAAGCAAGGGGCCTATTCGACTTGTCAGAATGACATATCATGACAAGGCTACCACGTCTCTGTAATGTTTATTGGACTAGCCTAGCCTAGATGTACAAGTTAAGTAGTGTACGTATTAGGGCTAGCACGCACGAGCTATTTTTGTCTCCGCATTTTTTTTGTCTCTCTCGCCCTTTCATACTACCCATAGGCTTGATGTGAGAGATAAAATATGTAGTTGCGGAGACAAAAGTTGCTCGTGCGTGCCTAGCCTTCCGGAATAATGTTATTATGACACTTTTATGACGCCATCAAGCTTTCTTGATGATGGGCTTCGAAGGCGGTCATTGCAACTTTATTAAAACAACACATTATATATATATGATATATTGTTGTCAAAATATTATATCTATATGCATATATAATATTTTGAAAATAATATATCTTTTTACTTTGAATAGTAATACGAACACCGTGAACGGTGAACAATATATCTTCGACTTCACTGGATCGGACGGCGTGGACGGATGGCAGGAACAATCTGATACCGTGCGCTCTGTGGGAATGTCCAAAGCAGTTCTAGTCATGCACCAGAACACTGATTACAAACGAGCTATATTCTTCGCCCTGCTAAATCCTCAGACAAACGGGGCAGGGTTCGCTGGAGTCAGGGCTTTAAGGAAATATGATTTGACGGAGCACACGAAGTTGCAGTTGCGGTGCCGAGCCCAGGGACAGTTCAACGGCTTCAAAGTCGTCTTACGGCATAAGGATTTAAACAACGAGCCAAATTGTTCCTTTGAGCAATATTTTCAAGTAAGTTACACGAAGAGCCGATAGAAAAAATTGTTAAGTCACGCTTAAGAAGTCATGATTTCGATTTAACATTTAAACAAGTAGGTTACCCTGTTACGAGAAAGAGAAGCCGGTTCGACCGGAATTTTAGCGTAGATGGTAACATAACACAATAGTATAATAAAAGTGAATAATGTAGTGGTATTCGGAATCACATGGAAGAAAACTGCAGACAATAGAATACATGCAACCGATCTGACATTATCGTTATATACTTATATTACCTAGTCTGAAAGCTTTTGCCCTTTTTGACGGGTTATTCCCCACTATTAAGTAATATTTCTTAGGGCCACTTGCACCATCCCACTAACCCGGGGTCCAGGTTAACCCCGGGTTAGTGGGATGGTGCTAGTTTTCATGGTTACCAGTACAATTTATTAATACTGGGTTAACGGTTTAACCGGTTAAGGTTGAAGGGGTTTAGTCCGTAGGCGGCTGGGAGAAAAATCTCCAGCGCAGCCGAGTCGGGCATGCTGCCTTATACCGGGCCGGCAGTATCCAATGAGGATTCCCTCAACCTCTGACAAAAAAAAACCCCGGGTTAGTGGGATGGTACAAGTGGGTCTCAATGTTGGGACCGTGCACGACGACAGCGCCACAGCGGTTGCAACTATAAGCCCGTGTTTTGTCACAAATGTTCTATTAAGGCGGTTCCCAGAGCCAGAAGGCGAAAAATCTCCTTTTATGATCATGTTTTTCTAAGAGGCGTTGATATTCGTAGACGTGGAAAAAATATATGTAGTTTTTGACTATATTATCTTTAATTACATAGCTTCCGATACACGAATTATGACACTTCGCTCGATACAATTAATTCCCAAAGTAATCTCTAACTCGGACTTTTAGTCTAACTTTACTCGGTTATTTATCATGTGATACTATAAACAAAAAAAGAAGAAAAAACAGTCTTAACTTAAATAATAATTTTATAGCTTTCGAATTTCGATATTGTAAGGTAACGTTTTTAAACGTTTTAAACTAAATAAAAATCGACAAAATTCGATCAAAATTGACACTTGGCGCGCATGATCTTTCCCGCTCTTTCATGCGAAATGTGACAGTGACAGCGGCAAACCGATGGAACGGCCTTAAGCGAGAAGTAAGTAAATCGTAATAATTTCAGTGAAAACTACTGAACGGATTTTTATGCGGTTTTAACCTATGAAAATGGATGGAGTGATTTTTGAGGAAGGTTAAGGCGTATACTTTGTTAATATTTTGTATTAATTGGTTAAAATATGACGATATTTGCTAATGAAGTCAGAAAAAAGCTCTTAAGAGACAAATCTTGCACACCTCGCTTTTTGTGTACGAACGATCGAGTCACAACACAACACGCACCGCCATAGGCACAGTTGTGCTTATGTTTCGGCAGAGGGTAGTACGAATGCAGTCTCCCTTCCCGGTGTTGCTCGAAGATTCAAACAGTTCCGTTGAATGATTTTTGTTTAAAAAATGACAATTTCATAATACCTTTCGAGCTGTTAAGGCTGGCGTCCACTAGACTCGCCGAGACGAATCGAATCGCAATAATTCGCCTCCTATATTTTCTAATGCAACTGCATCCATTGGCGAAGAGCCGCGGCGCGCCCGTCAATGGACGCAGTTGCATTAGAAAATATAGGAGGCGAATTCTTGCAATTCGATTCGATTCGCCTCGGCGAGTCTAGTGGACGCTAGCCTTTAACAGTTTAATCTATGAATTCTGAATACTAAGGACTTCAAATCATGCGATGCACCGCGCCCGCGTTTGCCTTTAGTTTAGAAGAACTATTATTATATAATCATGTTATGGCTTATAAAATAAAGAAGAAAAAAAAAACATAATTTGTGGTTTAGCTAAATATATAGTTGGTCAAACCAAATTGTCAGTAAATAAGAACAAATAAAACTATACTCATGCTTCTCTTTTGGGTGCTAGTAATAGTGTAAGACAAAGATAGTATGATATGATTCTCTCTGTCTATGTTTGAAATGAGACAGTCCTTTGACAAACTATAATATGGATAGGTATAACTGATGAAACTTTTTTTTACAGGGTCCAAAGAATGAATTTGCTGTCCGTGATCTGCCCTTTTCAGAATTTAAAGCATACTATCGTGGCAAACGAGTCAGTAACGAGACCCTAGATATATCCCAAATAACTAGTATTGGTATTCAAATGTATGGAGGAGTGTACCAGCCCGTTAAACAGAAAGGTCCTGCAACTTTAGAGATAGATTGGATAAAGGCAGTATAGCAACTTTTAACAAAGAGTTTAAATGATGAGCGATTGTAATGTAAATACACTATTTTTAATATGAAAGTATGACTATTCTTTCCCACACAACTTCCCTTTATGTATTAACTTAAACTATGTTCTTATTATAAATCCAGATAATAAATTGACGGTTCGATTGGTTAATCCATCTGGTTTGTACCTACCCTCGACTGGCCAATCGAATTGTAATTTTAGATTATTTTTGGCACAGAGCTATAAAAAGGCTAGCGCAGGTTTTTAAAATAGCCGAATATTTGTATAACCAAAGAGTGCTCACTCCATACATCGGTTTTGTTACCAAAAATACTATTATTTTCGTAGTCTACATCAGGGACCGGACAACCCTTTCCGCGATAAAACCCTTTCAATGGGCGACACTTAAACACGGCTAACACATTGAAAGACTTTCCCTTTTGAACTGCAAGCCCATTCATACCCTTACCTTTGACTAACCCATATCGAAAAGCTAACCAAAAATAAGGTTAGCTCTTAATAAGGGTTACCCTCATCTTTAAGCGCTTTTTATAAAGGTTTCCCTTTGCGTGAAAGAGACAGGATTAGTATATATCTACGGTAGTGTATGAAAATCAAAGAAAATACGTGCCTAGTCAAAGAACGCCGCCGTCGCCGCCGACGATCGCTCGGATTCGAAGTAATGTGTGCTTTATGAACAAGGTAGACGACTTAAATTAGCACGCTTATATGCTAAAAGGGAAGCCCTTTATAAGGCTAACCCTTATAAGCAATATGCAAGGTGTTGGTGAGCGGATGATAAGGGTTTTGTAAGGGTATTTGGGCTACCGATACTGAAATGTGGTAGCTTTATATAAGGGTTTTTAAAACCAAAACAAAGGGTTTCGTCTGGCAAAGGGTATGGTGAGTTAAGCCTTATGCAATACCCTTATAAAACCCCGATAAGGGATAGCGGGCCGGTCCCTGGTCTACATCTAGCGTCAAGTAGCGGAACTATCAGTACTGCTACTCGACACTAGATGTCAAATGTGTCGCGACTGACGGAAAAGTGTATTGGTCAACAATTTATAACTAATATTTTGCTAATATTATAAGCAGGAGTTGAAAATAGTTCCGGTTACTCTGGTTATAATATTAGCTGAATGTCGTTGAGCATTAGACTTTCCGTTTGCCGCGATATCTATTGTCTTTTACTTGACGCTAGATGTAGACTACGAAAATAATAGTCTTTTTGGTAACAAAACCGATGTATGGAGTGCAAAGAATATAATACCAAAGATAGATATAACTCCGTAATAGATGGATACAGTCTAAGGAAAAAACTTGCCTCGAAAATCACGAAAATTTGATTCTCGATCAGAGGATTCAGAGGGCGCTACTAGCTTTGGCCTACTGTCGTATAGATGGCGTTGACAGTTTTGTTTGTTATTTAACAATTTTAACGCATATCAGTGCAAGAACATGGGTCATAATCATAAAAATAATTAATGCAAAAAAAAAATTTTTTTCAACACTTGTTCAAAACGACGTTTTTATTCACGGAGTAGGATGGAGATGGCAAGTGGGCGTTCCCGTCTATCCGACAGTTAGTAGCGACCGACTCACTTTATGCACAGAATATGCTCAGTTGTTGTGTAAACTTCATGCTCGAATGACATTCACGTCGTACGTACGCTCGTCTAACAAAAATTGATAATTAAATTTAAAATGCCGTACTGTGCAGTATTAAGCTGCAGAAATCACAGCGGTTTAAAAAATCTTTCACGTGGAGGTATTTCCTATCACCGGTGGTTATTTATTTAAATATAATCCGATAAATACGAAAAATCTGTTTCTATTGCATTATTTACGAATGTTCGTTAAGTAAATCTATATTTTATCAGTTAGAACTTAGAGTTCACAATCCTTTGTCACTATTCTTTACGTTTATCTGGAATATTCGCTATCCTAAATGTCAAATAACTTCGCTACTCAGATGCTGCGCAATGTCGATATTTATATCGATAAAGTTAAAGTGACGATATTTAAAGTTTGATGTTTGGTAGTTCGGTAATAAATTATTATTTTAGACACGTTTCTAATTATTATTTGGGATAATCAATGTCTTAGTAAATATGGCAGCTCTGGTCATCAAGCACTAAGTTAAGTCGGGGTCATTTCATGGCAACCTTTCAAACCTTCGTATTCCTTTACATACGTTTTTGTTTTTTACACCCATCATATTTTCATCGTTAATATCATTAGACTAGGTACTTAATGCACTTATGCGTACAATGCATGCAATGTGCCATGAATAAAAGTTTTATATTTTCTATTTCTTTATTATTAATTATTGTAGGTTACCACAAGATGCCGATATTAAAAATAAATGGGTCAATGCTACTGGGCAAGAAAATTAGTTTCCGCAAAAATATAGCACCATTTGCTAGGAGCATTTCTTAGAGAAAGATTTCTGGGGATAAAATTGCCATACATCTCATCTAGCGTCCACACGCCTAAAACTTAGTTACTAATTTAGTAATTATTAGTGACATTCGGGCTCACTTAATTAATAAAAAGTGTTCCGTACCACGCAAACTAGCGTGAAATATTGGAATTTTGCCGCCCCCCTTCCTGATTTGATAGGTTACAATCTTACAATCAAATCAAGTGGGATCGATGAGCCAGTTTCATGTATGCTTTCACACCATACAATTAATTTGACAATTTAATCAGGTTGTCCCGTCTAGATTGGCCTTAAATGCTGCTACAAGTAAATATATTGTTAAAGACGAATACTTACCTATGTAAGTAATTGCAGATTTGTGATCACAAAATAACAGCAATACCGAGTTAATAGACCTTAAAAGAACTATGATTTTATCTGTTTGACTTTAAGATATATTTAATGTTCACATTAACAACCTAGTTCGTCAATTAATAAGAAACAAATTTCTAGTTAGATATTTGTTGTACTGTACTACATATTATTTTTCATACAATCACGATTATCACTACCTATATTATAATCATAAATAAAGTATCATCTAAATGTGTTAAAACATACGGTAATGAAATATCAATACCTAACTGAACACACAAATATCGATAAAACACTCCGATTATACTGTCCCCTCCCTATATCGTCGAATGGAAAGAAGTTCCAACGGTTAGCTACTCGCAGGCGTGTAGAGGTCTCGAAAACACCAGTGTAACGTGACCGTGAGATCCGTAACAAACCATGCGTAATTAGACCTTACTTATACTGGTTTTTTAGCCCTTTTCTCGCCTGTAATAAGTAAGTGATTTTAAAATTATATAAAATAACGCCATCTGGTGTTGAGTAGTTGTATTAGGTGAACGTTGAGCGAGCTTTTGTGAGATAATGAAAGAGTCGTATGTCATATAGCTTTGACATTATAATTTAAACCGTCACTCATGTAGCCTACAGTTGATATTCGTTCGAGAAATGTCCACCGGTAATAACTTTTTGGTATGGAAAGTTGCTACGAATCAGAGCAATTTTGTAAGTGTGTGACGTATTTTAACGTGGCTATGAATGTGTGAGTTTAGCGACACTGGTTTTCATACTAAATAGGAGTCATTTCACATCCACTAGTTTATTAATTCGTGTTTTTATTCCACCGATTTTTGGCTCATAATCCTAGATATTAAACACGCGTGCTCTTTCAGTGTATTATTCCACTCGTGCTTTTTCATTAAGAAGGTAACTGATTGCTAATAATATGCATGGAAAGGCTTTAATTGGTCAGACTGGCGGGCACCGGCGCGCCCGACCGGCAGCATGACAGATGCAACACACAATACTAACTGTTTTAACTATTAAAATTTGATTAAAATGAATTTCTTTTTTTTCTCGCAAGTGTGTTGAAAAACGTCGTATGAAACGCGTGTGCATTGGTCATTACACACATCAGCTTTCTTATTCGACAATATCGCCTCGTGTGTAATGACCAACTTAGCACACTTGTATCATAATGTACTATTATAACATTAACGCTCTGCTGGTCTCCGCCGCTCGAGCGTCCACTCAAGTTAGCAACCTAATATTTATTAGCGCCTGTGAGGACCCCATCGATTAACAAACAAAACGTCCATACTTGTACACTTTATTAACTATAATTACGTTATCACCATAATAATAACAAAGTAGCAAATACTCTAGGTCGTCCACTAGTAAACGCTTATCGCGCTCGGCTCGGCAGCAACAGCGTGAGCGCAGTCATAGCGTCGGGGAAGAGAGAATGATAGTTGACGAGCGGCACGTAGGCGGCCGTGATGACGCGGCCCGCGAACCAGCGGCCGTGCAGCGTGTTTACCGACGCCACCGCCGTCGCGATGGTTGGGCACTTGCAGTACACGTTGCCCTGCGGAGAAGCCTTGTCCACGTACACGTGGAGCACGCCGCCATGCTTGTTGCACTCGCTGATTACGTCGTCCCTGATTTCGATGTCCCAGTTAGGGTTGCTTTCGCTGTATAGAAAAAAAAAAATTGTGTTAAAATCTCATCCTAATATGTATTACACGAATGGGGTTGGCCGGTCGAAATAATTAGCAGATGGCGCCAGCGTAGCTTGCCCTGTCAGTCCCTAGAATAGGCTATTTGACTAATTTTTGAAAATGGTTTTAATCGATTGTTTATGACTTAATAATTACACTACATTGATATTTCCGTGAAATTTCCTGTATTAAATATAAAAAAACAATGTTAAAGTTTATTTATTTTGAACGCGCCTTAAACGCTGTTTTTGCAAAGGGGCTAATCACGTGACACGTGTGACGTCACACGCGAGTAAACTCAGTCAATGACCTTAGTAAATCTTATGGTTTATGTGCATTGAATTGATTATTTCACTGTAAAATGGTATATAAATGGTGTATAGTGCCGCAATGTTCAAGTACGACTATAAAAAATCCAGATAAATTGTTTGTTTCCGTTCCAACGAATCCCAAAAAAAGAAAAATGTGGTTAAAACTAGCGCGAAGAGACCCAAAGAGCATTTTAGCGCATACAAATGTTTTTATGTGTGAAGACCACTTCGATGTAAGTAATATTTAACTATAAATAAATATGGTAGTTAAAGCAGCGGATTTTGTTGTATTTAACGAAACAAGATCTAGGTATTTAATGTATTACTACATAACCTCATAAAATAGCTCTTTCAGCATTAGTAGGTAGTTAGTAGCATACTTTTTCTTTCAAACTAAAGTGCAGTATGGAGATACTATTCTCGTCATCGTATTCTATATATATATCGTCGTCGTATTCGTATCATCGAGATCGAAATGTTCGTAAATAAACAATTTCTACGTATACTCACACAGCTGTTTTTACATTTCTAAGTTCCGCAGCATAGTAATCCGGATTATCTTTAAAGAAAAGTGCAACCATTAATGCGTCTATGTCTGGTAGGTTGCCGCTATCAGCTTTCACATATTTCGGCTCCATTTTGAGATTCTTATGAATATTGTGCTACTAGATATACGGATAAATCGGAATATATCAGAAAACTGTGGAACAATAACTAAAATTAACTAAATACAAATAAAACGGTTAAATCACTCAAGGCAATCAAGAATGTTTACCCGCGTGTGACGCGTTCACGTCCCTGATGAAATTTCAAAAAATATTAAATTTTCTTTCGTTTATATTCCAAAAACTAAACATAATTTACATTCAAATTTAGTGAAATATACTTTATTAGTTTATTATCTTTCAGCAATTCGTTATATATTTTTAATGTTGTCAAATACCCTATTGTGTCAAATTTTTGTTTTTTTTTAATGCCCTGGATGCCAGCCCTTTAAGCCAAATCTCATAGAAAAAGGGGCAAGCTATGATGGCGCCATCTCTGCAAACCTTTGACAGTTGCCAACCCCATTATTGAATAATCAATGCGTAACACAATGTATAGGTACATACAGTGTACGCTGTGTACGTATCTATATACAGACATAAGTTTGTAGCATGTAATAAATCAATTTGCATAGGGCACTTGACATATCCGGACCTGTTGGCAGCCCAAATGATGTATGTATGTCATTATTTTTTGTTGATAGGAACATGCCCATTCATTAAAAGGGTTTTATGGAATAATAATTTTGATATATTGGTGATTAATTACAAATTGTATTGAATCCTAATATGTATAAATACTTATGTTGTCCATTTGAAGCGTCATTTTTAGGGTTCCGTACCCAAAGGGTAAAAACGGGATACACGGGCACATAATAATTAAGCTTTTACCTGGAAGGGTCAAACATGTTGTTGAGCATGAAACATTGGGTGGCAATGGGAGGCGCCACCTGGGGTTGTGGGGCCACTAGCGCTGAGCCACTGCCCATGAGGACTGACGCTGCGGCTGGTGGGATCTGAAAATATAACCAGTTTTTTGGTTAAGATGCAGTAGTTTCAGCCAACACAGTGTATAAAAAAATTGTAGCGCTTTTTTAAGATCATAATACGGTTATAAACTGTAATAGATGTCATATATTAAAGAAAAAGCGACGAAGCCCTCCAGTGGTGAAGGCCGGATTCGAACCGGCGTCTTTAGCTATCGCGGCTAACGCCAAAAATATTACTCACTTCTCCAAAAAAATATCTCATATTTTATTTACACATTTTATCAACCATTAAGTTACGATTCTAATAATGCCATACCTCTAGGGATAAACATACCTGCAATCCAGTTCCTTCTGCCAATTTAAACATGAGTTGCAAACGGCCTGTAGCCCCCAAATCAACTCCAGCTCTGTCCAGCTCATCAGCATCAAACCGTGTACTCGAGCCTCCGTCGGTGCGTTCGGTCACATTCCCTACTTTCATAGGCCTTCCCGCTAACTCAAACCCATTTAACTGCTCCATAGCCTTTTTCGCATCTGCAGCATGATGAAACTGGAAAGATAATTTATTTATTTTAAATTATAACTAGTAATAGTAGCGCCAGTTATACAATTCCTGACACCAACTTTTAACTGCCTCCACATGTCATAATATGGACTTCAGTTTAAATATCATAGACAGGAATCTAGAAGTACCAGCTTGACGATTTAAAATTCTGTTATCAACAAGGAACCCTTGTTTCGCCATCTATGTCTGACTATCCGCGTCGTTTCAATGAGAAAGCTATTTTCAAAATGCTGGAGGTTTTTATCTATTGCAGTCATTAATATTGCTTACCGTCAAAAAGCCGTATCCTTTGCTTTTGCCACTTTCAGGGTCAGTCATGAGTTGGATATGATCTATTTTCCCAAAAGGTTCAAATATGCCCTTCAACATGTCTTCTGTGATGTTAAAGTGCAATGATCCAACATAAAGCCTGGTTGGGCCATTACTTGTCTTTGGTGCTAAGTTAGGCAGAGTGTTTCCTACTCTATTTTTTTCGGCTTGAGTATGTTGAACTATAATGGGAACGCCAAGCAGCTTTTGTCCTGTTAACCCAAGAGCCTGTAAGATATCAATAAATTAGAACCTAACATTCTCGTCTCCAACAACCTCGACATTGGCAGAATCCACCTTACTAAATTTAGCGAGGAGTAAAAGCCATGTTTTTTTCTTTAGATTAAAATATATATTCATAATACCACCTTTTTGATGTGATATTGTAGTTTGGAATCAATTATAAGTTACTATTTTGTCTGAAGATGGATGAGAAAATAATAGTCATAATTTGATTGCATTACTTTGCCCAGAAGATACTGATCTTATGTCTGTCTAGTCTTCTATTTATCTAGTAGTTGTATCCCAAAGATAACTAGTTAAAATAAAATATAAAATCGCAAAAATAAAGAATGTTTTAAACATTGTTTGAGTACATTTAAATACTTACCAATGGCACAGATTCAGCATCTCTAAATTCGATATAAGCAATCCCTTTAAATCTTCTAGTTTTGTTACATGTTATGAGTCTCACATCTCTTACTTTACCAACAGAGGAGAAGAATTCCTCTAAGTCCTTAGCTCTGATTCTTTGAGATAGTTGCATACAAAATACAGTGCGTAAATCTCTTTCTTCCGGCGGCAATTCATCAAGTTTTGGTTCTGTACCTCTAGATTTAGATCTGTATTCTCGTACTTCTGTTTCTTTTTCAATAGATTTTTCTTTTTTGTGTGATTTCTCACGGCTGCGTCCCCGATCCCGGTCTCGGCTGCGCTCTCTGTCTTTGCTGCTGCGGCGCTTCTCTCGATCGCGTTCGCGTTCACGGTCGCGATCCCTATCTCTGTCTCGCTCCTTGTCTTTGTGACTGCGATCTTTATCACGATCTCTATCGCGCTCTCTGTCACGATCTTTACGCCCACCGCGGTCCCTTTCACGATCCTTATCTCTCTTGTCTTCCTTGTCTCTTGAACGTCGAGAATCCTTGTCGCGGGATCTTCTTCTATCTCTTGATCTGCTGCGTCTGTAAATGCCATAGTTTGCATTAAACAGTGTATTTTCTTATGATTAAATTTCAATGATATTAATGTACTAAGCTTACTGGAAACTTCCAGCTTGCAAATGAGGAGTCCAGGGAAAATATGGCAGCAGTATGATTATTTTAAATAAAAAAAGAATAACCGTTGAGTAAACCAGGTTTGAATGTTTTTAACTACTTCTTCGCCAACGAAGTCGCGCGCGGGGGCTGGCCAAGAGATAATCCACTTCTTTCATTAATAGATAATTTAAAAGACATGCAATCCTTATCATTTATCTTCTGGAGTCTTTAAATATAACAATGTAGGAATTTATTATTTATTTATTTGTTTATTAGGATCACCAACAGAAGATACAATTTACATACTAGTATTAACTTATATTTAGATCAGTACGGTTTTTACTCACTATTATTTTAACCGTACTGATCTAAATATTTTGAAATATGTCTCACGATAGTTTAAGTTCGATTAGTATTAACTTACAAAAAGGGCACATTTTTTATTGATCCCCTACTTACAGGCAATCACAGCATGCATTATTATATTAATTTAAACATTATTATTATTACTACAAGTCTCACCTTCGACTGCTCTCCCGGTCCTTATCTTTGTGCTTATCAGAGTACTTGTCCCGATGCTTTGATGAGGAATTGTTATCCTGTCACACAAAGCACAAGGTAGAAGCAGCGCCACAGCAACACACGCCGAGTGAATAAATAAAATTGCATTAGTTTAATTTGTTAAAACTTTGTTTTACCATTTCACCAGTGAAAACATGACTGTCTTCACTAGCAAAATAGCTTAAGAGTTACTGGTATAAGTCTGCCTAAGTCGCTGGTGATAGAAGAGTTGCTTATAAAACAATCTGCTGTAGTCCGGGTCATGGTTGTTGTGATGCCCTCATCTAAACTTACCGTTTGATAAACCACTGACAAAGGATGCGCACAGCGCTAACATCACACAGGGATACTTCTGCAAAAGATTTATGTCCCATCAGCTTTCGTCTTGTTTAATACATCCATTTGGTAAAGATCATTTTCAGTACTGATTTATTTCATTTCCAACTGATTCTATTTTTAAGGAATTGTACAATTTTAATCAAATAAAAAATAGTTAAGTGTATTGGATACCTCTCTGTCTGTTCAGGTCGGTGAAGTATGCTGGACTATTACCACAAAGTTCTATAAATACAAGAAATGATTCTCAAATGTAGTTTTGTCATAAGATTTAACCATTAACTGTTCAAAGATGTTGGAAAGTAAGCATTAAAATTCAAGGAAAATGGTAATGATAAGTATAAAAACTTTCATGAAGTAAACAAAAACATCTTTGAACAGCAGACCTAACGGGATACTTGAAAAATGATTATAATAATGAATTATAATATCTATGGCTCCATCATTTATGAATCATACATATCAAAGATATAAAAGTCTTCCATTGAAACAAGTTTAATTTTATTTTGAACAGTATGAAGTCTTCATGTAAAGTGCTAATAAGTAAAAGTTTAAGTTCATATTATAAATAACACAATAAGAGCTGTTATACATAAGTAAAATATTCACACTAATACTAGAGGACACGCATCATTTTCAGTACTGTAACTTATATTCAATTATTGAAATATTTATAAGTAATTTATCTAAAAACCCAAAGACTCCAAATAACATTAGACTAATAGTAATATCAAGTTTATTAAATCTGATGTTAGATCTGTCTTAAAAAAAAAAACTTTATTTGGCTTTTACATCTGAAATTAAGAAAGCAATTCAACATATTTATACTAAAGCCATGATAGTTTAGTAAATAGGTAAACGTGTGTCTGTGTTCACACAACCCCAATCAAAATACAAGTGAAATTAGGTGTTTTCAACCCTTCAACAGGGTGGAGTAGACGATGGTATGTGTATCATATGCTACTATCATAGGTTACTAATTAGTGTATCATCCATCCATGGGTTTAATGCAATTTCTTTTTATTTGAATTTCTTATGTACAGAAAAAAAACTTAACGTAACGTAACAAGATTTTTATACACCTAGTGGATTGAGAACTTGAGGATATTAAGTACAAATGTTTAAATCCAAACGTGTCCTATAGCATTCGTGATTAAAACTCAAGCACCCTTGTCAATGTAATCACCGAAAAGTAATACATCATTGCTAATGATAAATTCAGTATCTACGAATATGTATAAAATAATATACCAAGGCCAAGGCAAGGTATTAAACTTACCGATTTATTATAAGGAGCTTCTAGCATAGCCTCCACGTCAAGATCTTCAGCCATTCTACAAATTGAAAAGATGGTATGCCAAATCAAAACAGAATAATAGGATGTTAGTTCCCGGACCGGGCAGAAAGAGTATTCACTGTTAATTATATCAATAAAAAACAAGAATGTGTTGGTTGTACTATGTAGTCTTAGTATGTACATGTACTGTATCTAGTAACAGTAACGTAGCGATCAATCATTATGACAAAATGGCGGAGTGAATGAAACTTTTTTCGATTGGAATGTTAGAACATTTGAAGCAAAATCACAAGGCTGCAGAAAAAAACATACCTGAAGAGTTTGAACTAATATGTGATATCCAATAACGCCAAAATTCTACCACAAATAGCAAGAATACACATCAAATTCACGTTTTGATTTATTTGTACGCATACGCAAAGCTATGGGCGCTATGGCGTTGCGACTTGCGATGCTATGCGAGTGAATGAAATGAATGAATGAATTGTATGAAATGAAATGCATATGAACTAGATTTAACCGTCGCACCGTCGCACCGCACCAAGATCATTGTGCGACGCATCCATAAGTAAGAGCGTACTTATGGGTGTGTCGCACAATGACCTTGGTGCGGTGCGATGGTGTGTTACGTCCATTACATTCGCGATTCGCGGCTCGTGGCTTGGCTCGCAGCTCGTCTCATGTCTCGCCTCGAACTCGTAAAGCTGCTCCACACGTGTGCGAATCGCGGCGCGAAGCTGCGAACGCGAGTGTGGAGTGAGTTCGCAGATCTTCGACATCGACTCCACACTCGCGTTCGCGGCTTCGCGCCGCGTAGTGAGCAGAATTACACCGAGAGTGCGCGTGTGCGTGTGGCGCGGCTCGTGGCTCGTCTCGCGTCTAGTCCGGTTTACATTCGAGTGCGAGCCACGAGTCGAGCCGCGAACCGCGCCACTAGACGCGAGTGTAAACGGTGGGCTCGTCTCGCGCTCGCGTGGAGGAGCGGTTTTTGGGCACTTTTGTCTCCCTCTACTCCTCGAGCCACGAGCCCACCGCTTAAGGTCTCTCCACACTCATGCGCGAATCACGGCGCTAAGCCGCGAACGTAAGTGTGGCGTCGATTTCACAGATTGTTCACGCCTTCGCGCCTAGTTCCCCGTTTTTTGTCGGTTTATTTTGACTTGCTATTTTGACTCATATGTGGCAAGATAAATAATAATTATATTGTATAAAGCGGCTATATTTTACGGTTTTACAACAAAACAAAATGGAAAAATAGCTAAATCACGTATGATGCCATAGATAACTAGCAGTTAAGCTCGATCAGCTGATGCTTTTCCGCCATCTTGGCAAGAACCAAACTGCGAAATCGCCGTGAAGTTTGCGAGTGTGGAGTCATACGTCAACGTCGCGACATGTTCTATCCGCGAAGTCGCGCCGCGATTCACGCACATAGTCTGGAGGGGCCTATACACTCGCTCGTGGCGCGGCTCGGGTCGTGGCTCGCACGCGAATGTATAATACCGGACTGTAGACAATCAATGAGGGCTATCGTTTTTTTTCGCCTCTGTTCAATCATTCAATCTTTAAGTAGTATGGCTCCATCGGTACCTACTGTCGATGATTTCGGGATCCACGTGGGATCGAATTAATAATTCTAGATTTTCTTCAGCCAGTGTACGGTTAATAAAATTATGGGCCTCTAGGGCTCTAGCCTGACACGGTTAGAGGTAGAAATACCAAATGCTCTTAGAGCACGACGTTGTTCGGTAGTTATTGTTGTTGTTGTCTCGTAAAACCGATAGCTGGATTTTACGAGAAGCACGTGGACTACCGGCCGTTGACTCCAAAATGGTGGTTAAACACGCTTTGAGATTAATTCTCCATTCACTGCACACTACCAAATTAGATTACTGTATAATAAAGCTATCGATATTACACTTTAATGACAAGTGACATTTCGAACTATGGAAAAGACCACCATCTACACTAGCGCCCCTAGCGGCGAATTCATACGCGTTAGCCCACATTGAATTGAATGAATGTTCCTGATTGTATAAAGGCAAGGATTGTAAAGCCCGACCAGAAATATATGATGATTGTCAAGAGGGCGCTGTTATTCTCATGTATGTGGTGACAGTTCAGTTTAGTATGAAAAATTTAGTTTCAATGAAATTCCGCAACATGGCGCGTGATCATATTCCTGGTCAGGCTTTACATGACTACGCGCCCAACCAATCTTCTGACGGTCCGACGGTCAAAGTGAGCAAGAGCGTGACCGCGAAATACGAAAGCCAGTCCAGACGGGAACAATTTTTTGCCAATCTGATTAAATTGTCTGGTCTGATGATGTCGATTTCGACCGCTGGGCGCTGATTATGACCGATATTACCGATAAAATGAAGGTGCGGACGCAATAATACCAATTTGTGACGCTATTCGCGTTTCAGGGCATTTTTTAAATTTAGAGCGCTCAAATATCACCATAAATCAAAGGGTCTAGTACACAGTGGTCAAGGATGGTCCATGACAAGCCATCGCCATTGTGTACAGGGGGACAGGAGACAATGGTATACAATGGCGGACGACTGGCCATCAGTTGTCTATCGTGGTGCGCAATCAGGAAGTTGTCGGTTTTTTTGGTGTTGTTCACACAGTCGCCCATTGTTTAGTTTGTAACCGACCTTTTTACTTTTATCGTGGATTGTCAGCATCCACTACCGTCTTTTTTGCGCCATTTCTTTTTAATAACTTTGTTGCGCACTCTTTTATAGTACCTACCTGTATACAAATAAATAGCTGCGGCCGTAATTATTTTCATGTCTATCGCAAATGTTTCACCAGGCAGCAATGAGCTAGGCCTTAAAATTGGTGATTAAATTGGAGATTGACGCCAATATCTTTTCTGATCAAATCGGTTGATTTGATCATCCCATCCAGACTGCCCTTCCATTATTTGTTTTATTTCTCTATCGCACGAATACGGAAGAGTGATAGAGAAGCAGATAACAAAATTTCGATTTTCGTTTGTAAGGCCACGGTTAGAATAGAAACCAGCAAGCTCACCTTGGCCGACAACTTGGTTGTCAGCAGTACCAAACCAAGGGCTTACCGTCAAACTTACTGTTTATAATTAGATAGCTTTTGCCCGCAACTTGGTCTGCGTGGAATTAGTAATTTGGGTACCTTAATTCTTAAACAAATCTGCTTTTTAATACATCCTTTTTTTCACCCCTAAATTGGTCCACATTATACATTTCCACCCCATTTTTTACACCCTTAAGGGATGATTTCGGGGATAAAATTATTCTATATCCTTTCCCACAGCTCAAACTATCTCCATACCAAGTTTCATCTAAATCGGTTCAGCGGTTATTGATTCCCCATACAAATTTCCACCCCCCTTTTCACCCCCTTGAGGGGTGAATTCTGGGATAAAAAGTATCCTATGTCCTTCCCCGGGACTCAAACTATATATTATACTACTCTTTGACTCAAACTAAGAACTATTATATAATCTGTGCTCAAACTATCTGTATACCAAATTTCAACTAAATCGGTTCAGCGGTTTAAGCGTGAAGAGGTAACACACAGACAGACAGACAGACAGACTTTCGCATTTATATAATATAGTATGGATTATTTCGAATCACCCAAATAATCAAATCGATTTTACTTTTTGTTATTAGACAACCGAGGGACAGCCCTATGAGTACAATATATTATATCTAGTCTATGGATAGTTTACAGTCTGTGCTCTGTGGTGACTGACTGTGTCACTGTGGTCACTTTTGATTTGTATAAAAATATTACGATTATCTTTTTCCTCGTGCATTTTGTTTTGTCCATTTGGAGCATTTGTTTTGTCATCGCAGTATTACCAATTGAATTTGTTTTTTTTTTTATATTATTTCGTTAATATGACTACAGCAGCCAGACCCACTTTTGATCCTGCCAGAGGAGGTACAGGCCGTGGTGAAAAAGATCTAAGTGCTATATCACGTCAATATTCCAGCAGAGATTTGCCAGGTCACACAAAACTTAAATACAGGTAACTATTGCTATGCTATGCGTCAAGTATTTGTCTAGAGCAATCCATGTCGGTAGTAGATAAATCAAAACATTATTCGTTTCAAAACCATATTAAGAGAGTAAGAAATAATTAAATATTATGGCGAAATTTTATAAAATATATCATATAATAGATAAATACGTACGACAAGGACAAGTGCCAGGGTTACTGTACTATCTAGGCTACAGTTTTATTACTAAGAGCAAGTTGAAAATAATTACTGGCTTATTACAGAGAGCAAGGTCAAGGCACAACTGATGAGCTGCGTTCCCGCGATTTCCGTAAGGAGTTGGATGACCGAGAGAAAGATGGCAAAGCCCCTAGTGCTCGCAGACTAAATGAACCAACAGTTAAGCGCCCCAAAGTTGATCAGGTCCCCGCAGCCAGCTTGGATGCTGATGATCCTTTAGAGGGTGATTCATCAGACTCTGATGATTCCGATGATGATACTGCTGCATTATTGGCAGAGCTGAACAAAATAAAAAAAGAGAGAGCAATAGACCAGGCTAAAAAGGTAAGTTATCATTGTCCATAGCATATGTACCTATGTATATATAATGTCTATCTGAATATATTTTAAAATATGGTATTTAAATAAAAAAGCTCCATGCAAGTGTTCAATAAGTGATTTAGATGGAATTAAACTGAGGATCAATATCACGTAAATATATTTTGTCTAATATTATATCTTTTTTAATTTTGCTTTGTTTCATTTTATATTTTTCATAGTGAAACTATTTCAGGAAGCTGAGCGGAAACAGGAGGAAGAAAGGATCCGCATGGAGAATATTTTGTCTGGAAATCCATTATTAAACTACTCTGCAGCGGGCCAAAAGAATGACTTGAAGGTAAACTTTATAATAGAGTCACAATCATATTTAAATATCTGTGTCTCCAGATTATGAAATCCATTTCATGTTTCCAGCATTAAATCTGTTATGAAATGTTTGGTTCTGCATATATGTTAAATTCATAATTATACATCAGAAGCATCACTCATCACTACATAATATAAAACAGTCACTTTCCGCTGTCTGTATGTCTGTCCCTATGTATGCTTAGATCTTTAAAACTATGCAACGGATTTTGATGCGTTTTTTTTTAAATAGATAGAATGATTCAAGAGGAAGGTTTATATGTATAATTTGTAAAGGTTTTCTGTAAATTTGTTGAACTACCCGTGCGAAGCCGGGGCAGGTCGCTAGTTCATAATAAAATTATTGTCATCTAGGCCTAGTAATTGGCCAAGATGTAATAGCATGTGATGGAGGCCACAACATTATATTATTATTTGTTTATTTTAAACTTTATTGCACATAAAAAGTGTACAACAGGCGGACTTAATGCCATTATAGGCATTCTCTACCAGTCAACCATAGGGATCATTATATGAAGATATATACTAATAAAATTCTATTCTAATCGAAGAAAGGAGGTAATAAAAGACCTCCACCAATGAACGGGTGCCAGATACCCAGATCTAGTAACAAGAATAGTATAGCAAACTAACTAGACAGGTTTTGAGGTTACGGTTCCTTTGGTACCTTTTTGGTACGGAACCCAAATATATAGGTAATTAAGAGTCCCCGGCAAGCTCGGCCGAATTTCACCTTCCCATACAAACGGAGTTCTGTTCTCATTTTAAAACTATGTGTTTGATTGTAATGAAACTTTTCACATACAATGACACGAGGTATACAATACAAAACAAATTAAATAGAGTAAAATCAAGTTTTGTATGAAAAACTTAAATTCGCTATACACATCATTGTATGGTTGTATCATATTCAGTGAGCTTGTGGTGGAAAGTAGGTTTTTTTGTGTTGTGGTGCCACGTTAAAAAAAATATATATACATATACTTTTTGTAATGAGGAATAGTAGAACTTTTTCATGAGATTTTTATGTTTCGTAATCGAAATAAATAAATAAACTAATTCTAATTTTTATTTATTTATTTGAAAACGTATAAATTAAATATCTAAAATGGCTTCAGCATACTTAATTTACAAGAAAATGATGCCATACTTGACCACAAAGCAAAACTTTTTTTTAAAATTTCGCATCAAAAATTTGATTGGCTCCCTCCCCTTCCTAAATCAATCTGAGTTATAAAAGCAATTATGCAAAAGGAAATTCTATCATCATTTGCCGTAAATCGCACTTTTTGTCGTGTAGAGATGCGACTATGGCGCATAGCACACTGCATCCGATTCGCACGACGTGCGAGCGGAATGTCGCCATAATACGCGCATAGCGTTGTCTCGCTCAAACATCGGAGCGACGTGCGAATCGGATGCAGTATGCCATGCGCCTATAACAACACAAAAGTGGTTATAAAAAAGGTTAGGTTGAGAGTGATGTATTAGTCTTAGATTAGAGGTATATAACTTATATAAAAGTTTTTTATCTATCTATCTATCTAATAATAATAATAAATAATAATAATAATAAATATAGGACATTCTTACACAGATTGATAAGTCCCACAGTAAGCTCAAGAAGGCTTGTGTTGTGGGTACTTAGACAACGATATATATAATATACAAATACATAAATACATAGAAAACACCCAAGACTCAGGAACAAATATCTGTGCTCATCACACAAATAAATGCCCTAACCGGGATTCGAACCCAGGACCATCGGCTTCGCAGGCAGGGTCACTACCCACTAGGCCAGACCGGTCGTCAGTATCTATCTTGTTATAACTGATTAGCCATTTGTGGGTACATTATTTTTGTGTTTTGTGCAATAAAGTTTAATAAAATAAGTGTTAAGTAAACATATCTAATAAATAATAATATCTGCTTATTTCAGGTAAAGAGACGTTGGGATGATGATGTCGTGTTTAAAAACTGTGCGCGCTCGGAACCTGAGAAGAAAGCCAATACTTTTATTAATGACTCTTTGAGATCAGAGTTCCACAAAAAGTTTATGGAGAAATATGTTAAGTAAAATAACTGTAGTTGTAAATGTAATTAATTACCCTTAATAATATGATAAGTAATAAAGAATGATTGAAGTACCTAAAATCAGGCTTGATTTTGTTCTTGCAAGTCTTCCCACACTTTACTTATTACTATAACATGAAATAAAACTATGAAAACGGATTATATCGCGTATATTGAATTTATAATACATCCCGACGTTTCGAACTCTTTACAGCGTTCGTGGTCAACGGGTGACTGAGGAAAAATTACAATGTGCAAAAATACCCACATACTAAAATATAGAACAATCATAGACTACAAACTTTAAGGCTGGTTGTACATGCAAAATCGGTTCATAAGGCTAGTTATACACTACAATTATTTTCAAGTAAAGAGATATATATATATATATACGCGATAAAAACTACGCCGGCTCCAACCCTACACCACGGACCCGAGAAGATTTAAAGGGTATCCCAATATGGGACCGGCAACAAAATCGGCGGGACAATATCAATATTATATTACTATAACAGTTTTATAGTATACTAAAGCCCACCTATACGCAGATGACTCAAGTCTATAAATCATTCCATGCCAAAAATGCTGAACAGGCTTTAAGTGAAATCAACAATGATTTGAAAGCTGTATCGGATTGGTCACAAAAAAACCGGCCAAGTGCGTGTCGGACTCGCGTTCCAAGGGTTCCGTACATTACACAATTTAAACAATGTATCTTTTATGTGAAATGTCTGTAAAAAACCCGTAGGGGTCGGATCAAAAACTAAGTAATTAAGTCAGACTCACGCTTGACTGCACATTTCTAATAGGTTTTCCGGTGATCTATAGGTAAAGATCTATTTTGTGTTTTTTTTTCAAAATTTTTGACCTAGTAGTTTCGGAGATAAAGGGGGGGGGGGGGGTGGTCATTTTTTGCCTATTTTCTTGAATAACTTCTAAACTATTTACTTTATAATTATAAAAAAATATATTTGAGATTTTCACAAAGAGCTCTTTCATTTGATATGTAACACGATATAGTTTGACAAACTTTAATTTTTATTTTTCTCATTTACCCCCCAAAAGTGGCCCCCGTGTTTAAATTAATATGTTTACGTTACATGTCCATTTTTGGGTCACAAACTTACATATGTGTACCAAATTTCAACTTAATTGGTCCAGTCGTTTCGGAGAAAATAGGCTGTGACAGACGGACAGACAGACAGACAGACGCACGAGTGATCCTATACGGGTTCCGTTTTTTGCTTTTGAGGTACGGAACCCTAAAAAAATAATCTTGTTTTAAACTCAACTAAAACAAAATACATGTTAATGGGCACCAAAAAACAGGTTAATAATAATATAATATAATATAATAATAATAATATATTTATTGCTTTCACATTGGTAAAATTATGTTGGTTGCATTGGTTGAATATGTAGCTAACCAAAACTTGCACCTAAAAATAATTAATGACGTTATTGAGAGGGTAACTAAGGCTCGCAATCTAGGTTTGATTATGGACGAACTACAGCGATACGTCGATCATATAAACATGAAGATATCAAGAACGCATTTTTTAAACTTAAACTCCTTTACAATATAAGAAAACTCTAATATAAGAAAATTCTATCTGTCATACAAAATAAGGATAATTGTCACTGAACTTTTGGTTTTATCCCCGATTAACTACTGTGACACTGTCTATGGACCAAGGTTGTACCAATATACCAAGAAAGCAATTCAAAGAGTTCAGAACGCATGTATTCGGTTCTGTGCTAACGTACCAAAAAGAGCTCATATCTCCCCAATATTGGCTGAAAGAAAAATTCTAAATATGGAATCTAGAAGGAAAGTTCACATGGCTTGCCTGACGCATAAAGTAGCATACACTAAAATATACCTATTTACCTATTCCAAAAGTTATCCTTTTATAATTTATAATGAAACTCGGCGACTTAAAAGAAATACAATGAAGATGAAGTTAATAATTACTTGAATCTGGATTTATGACTATAACTACTATATTTGAAATGTTTATTATCGTATTGTTACTTTATTTTAATTGTAATTAATTCCTAGCTTTTACTTGAATGTATTTATTTTAGTACCTAATTAGTTTTTAGAATTGTGTTGCTATGCCCTGACACCATGCATGCACTTAATACATGTTAACACCTTAATGTAACCATGGTTCTGCAATAAATTAAATGAAATGAAATAATTCCGAGATATAAATTTGCAGGACTCAAGGGAAGTTTCAGGTATGCCGCTTCAAAAATATGGAATAATTTACCACCTCAAATTAGGCTCCAATTAGCAGTCGCGTACCTGGGAAGGGCGAAATTCTAAATATAAGCTTTTTTTCCTTTTATAATATGTAATCCAGTGACATGTATATATGCCAAGGCTAAAAAGTTGCTTGCTCACCTTTGAAAAACATTGCAAAATATTATTATTTAACAAACAAACTGAAGCGGCGAACCTAAGATAAATAGAATAAGTTTGGCTTTTTGTAAATTATATAATATATGTTACTCAATAGAATAAGTATCTGATTGAATTACTTGGTTTAAAAGTAAGGTCAATATGGGTAAGTGTAACATACTTTTGTAAAAGTTTACTTTGAACACATAAATCAATATCATAAAGTTGGATTTCGAACTGTGCCCTAAGGTACTAGGTATATGGTATGGTTCAACTAGCTGAAATCAATGTGTTTTATGTTCGTTTGACTATTAAAAGATGGTATTTAAGGTCTTTAATGAAAGTAGAGTCAGGGTCACACTTCGCCAGCAAAATGAGGTAATAGTGTAAGCCGTTCGCATAAAAAATACCGCAAATCGATGTACAGGTTAGCCGTGTGGCACACGCATACTAGAGGTCAAAACAAATTTTTTGACCCGCAGTTCCTAAAAAAAAAATCCCTTGGGACGGGAGTGCTGAAACATTTATTTCTTTGTATGGATTTTTTTAAACCTATCGTGTGTGGTATCATACGAAAGGGCTTTTTTTAAAGCGATTCTAAAAATATATCACATCATTACATTTCAGGCATTTTTTTTAATTAAAACAAAAAGAATTTTCAAAACATACCAAGTTTGGACTCCTCCATATACGATGTGGCAGATTTTTTTTTGTACAATATACCTCAAATGATACGTGATATCCTCATATCCAACCCCAAGAAAGCAATTTTGAAAATAATATCATTAACAATTTATTTTTATTTTTCAATTTTACAAAGTGTCAAAAACTAAACAAACTATACCAACTGATGAAAAGGCGCAGTTAAAGGGTTAAAGAGGTATTTCCCGTTGGATACACGGATATTACGTATCATTTTATGATTAATATGTACCGTATCTGCAGTACAGTTCCATAAGTCTCGTTAAATAGGTATTGAAGTAGAACTGTGTCACTTTGTAAAATTGAAAAACTGAAAAAAAAATTGTTAATGATATTATTTTTAAAATTGCTTTCTTGGAGTTGGATATGAGGATATCACGTATCATTTGTGGTATATTGTACAAAAAAAAATCAGCCATATCGTATCTGGAGGAGCCCAAAGGGGGCGTTCGAATATTACGTAACGCAATTTTCGAAGATTTTTGACCCCCCCTCCCCCCCGGGTGACGCGCCGTAACGTTTTCCTGTACCCCCCTCCCCCTACCTAAAAGTTACGTAACACCAGTGACTATTTTTACCTAAAAGTCACAATTATGTTTAGGAAAGTATAACATAAAATTGAAGAAATGAGCGACCGTGTATTAGGAATGTTATAGCATGAAAGTAAAGGAAGCGAAAGAGGTATGCCAGGATCGTAGCAAGTGGAAATCCGTGGTCTCTGCCTACCCCTCCGGGAAATAGGCGTGATTATAATGATATTTATAAAAAAAAACATGTTACGTAACGCCTTGTTCCAATTTGCTTTTCTTCCATACAAAAAAAATAATGTTTCGGCACTCCCCTCCTAAGGGATTTTTTTTGTAGGAACTGCGGGTCAAAAATAGTGCCAAACTGCTAACCTGTACATCGATTTGCGGTTTTTCTTTGAAATTGGTGGCGAGCGGCTTCCACTGTAAGTGTGACTACTTTGTTAGTGCACGCTAGACAACAATTTTTAATATTAAAACACAATAACCATGATGCTAAACAATGATAATTTATAAATTTTGATCTATACTATATATTTAGTTAGTTATCATCATTTATGATAAAATATAATCCGGGGTAACTGGTAACTGTGACATATATGTTCCAACCTAGGGTGGAAAACCTTTTTTAATAAAAAATATTTACGACTGAAAAAAAAAGTGAACAAAACAAACATGACCTTCTATTTATAGGAATAAACACACTTCATAACGCTGTGGCGCTTGTTGTCCCAGCCGGCGAATTAGGGTTATTAGGCTTATTAGATGAAGCTGAAACATAATACATACCGGTGAGATAAAAAGTAAGGAAGGTACCTTAATTAATAATTCCTAGCAGACGAAGTTGCGGGCAAAACGATCTCTGATACGGGGCAAGTGTAACATACAGTCACACTTGCCTCAAATGAGATAGACACAGTTTCCCAGTCACTCATTGTATGCCACGTGGGTTACATATCAGAATACCGAAAATTGATTTACCTAATGACGAATCACCTATGCTCGATTCACCTATTTTTAAATTACCTAACGATCATTTTACCTAAACCTCTCAATGAACCTAATGGACGAAACACCTAATGCACGATATACCTAATGCACGTTTTACCTAACGCACATTTCACCTAAAGCTATTATACCTAATGCATAAAGCACCTAAAGCTGATATACCTAATGAACGATATACTTAAACTTGATTTACCTAATGGATAAATTACCTAAAGCTGTTATACCTAACGAACGAAATACCTAAAGTCAATATACCTAAAGGACGAAGTACCGAAAGTCGATATACCTAATAGACGATACCCCTAAACGTGATTTACCTATTAAACGAAATACCTAAAGCTAATATACCTAATGCGCGTAACACCTAAATTTGTTATACTAATTACCTAATGCACGAAATACCTAAGGCTGCTTTACCTATTAATGAACGAAATATGAACCGTTTTCTTAATTTTTTTATTTATTTTTATTAAAAGGTGTTTTTAGTGAAATATTGTAGAAATTTACTTTATTTAATAAAGTAGAATTTTACTAATGCTGTAATAATGTAACGCTGTAACGCGACATGCTAAAGAGATCCCAAAAAATTTGGGGTGATTGAATAAAAGCTTCACTTTAATAAATATTTCCGTTATATCGTATAATAAAACTAATATGTCTAATGCCGAAATAAAAAATATATAAAGTTTTTGAATATCCATAATCTTTGTCATGGACGTACAGATTACGGCCGGAATAAAATTTGGAAAGTTGGAAAAGTAAAAAGCACTAGCTCGCAAATACCAACTTTGCGAACGCTAAACAGCTATGTAAAGTAGCACTTTTTGAGCAACTGTATTAAAAAATACTTTTTATAAAAATAAAATAAAACAAAATAAAAATAGTTTATTTACCAAAAAATTATACATTGATTTATTAACCTATGATCTCCACACTAGGCTAGGCCTGTCTTGTGGAGTCAGTTGAGACAATTCCAATTTTTAATTAACATTTTCCTACGCTGAAGTTTTGACATTGTGCTAATACTAGGTGATACATATAGCTTAAAGTATTATATAAAAATAAAAACTTAATCTATACAAGATAAATCACAATTTAGGTTTAGTAAAGAAATTACATCAAGGCACATTATTACTATTTAATTGTAAACAGCAGGTGTGTGTGTGTGTGTGTGTGTGTGTGTGTTGTGTCTATGTTGTTTGTGTGTGTTGAATTGAGCGAAATAGAAGGAAAAGTTTTCTTGTAGGTACTAGGAAGAGAGAGCCTACCGAGGAGTTGTCCAGTAATTTTACCATTTATTAGATTTCATTAGTTGTTCTGTTTCATTATAAGTGAGATTTTTTAACCAAGAGGTAACTATTATTTTAGCTTTACTAGCAGTGCAGTTTTTAATATCACAATCTTTGTTAACTTTGTTATATATATGCGGTAAAAGGAAATCTTGAAATCTTTTTGCGAAAGCAGACTTGGTTTTAGGGACGGGCAACTTAAAAACACGTTTACTATAAGAGATTCCATTTGCTGACTGGACTAATTTACGGTGCATTAACATTATTAACCTAATGATAGCAAGCTTACGGACACTGAGCACGTCCATATCCCTATACACGTCTATTGTAGGGTAAAGCTTTGGTTTTTTAAGGGTTACCTTAAGTAGAAATCTCTGTGCTCTTTCTAAGGTAATCATGGCTGAGCTAGTTGCCCCTCCCCATATGGTGTTGCAGTAGGTTAAAATTGGCTGACAAAGTGCAGTGTATATAATTTTAAGTAGTTTCCTGTCAGTTACATCTCTTAATCTCTTCATCGCATAAATTAATTTTCTTACTCTAGCGGACACTGATTCAATATGGTTAGTAATATTAAGCTTCTCATCTAATGTAACGCCCAAGTATTTTATAGATGACGATCGTTCAATTGAGCAACAATTGCAAGAAGATGTTCCTTGGTTGCATGTTAATTCATGGATCCTTATTTCAGGCTGGACTGTCGGTTTGGAGGCAATGGTTTTGTGAAAACAAAGAAATTTAGTTTTCGTGGCATTGAGAGTTAGTAGATTACTTTTTAGCCAACTGTTAACTGATTTAATACCGCTCTGAGCGAACTCCAGACATTGTGGCCATGAGTTACCGTGAAATAATATAGCAGTATCATCTGCGTAGCAAATTATATCTGCGTTTTTTAAGGGAATATGTGTTAAATAATTTAGATATGCTATAAAAAGAGTTGGGCCGAGGATACTCCCTTGTGGTACCCCGAATGCGACTGGTTTTGCGTCGCTTAACGTATTTCCAAGCTTTGTACATTGACATCTGCCTTGTATTCCTACAAATTTATCCTCAAAAATGAGGAAAAATATATAAAAATGCAAAATTATTACACAATGCTCGACAACAACAGACCAATATACGTGCATTAGGTATATTAGCTTTAGGTATTTCGTTCGATAGGTAAATTAAGTTTAGGGGTAGGGGCGACTTTCGGTATTGCGTAGATTAGGTATAACGAGTTTAGGTATTCCGTGCATTAGGTATATCGACTTTACGTAATTCGTGCATTAGGTATATCAACATTAGGTATTTCGTGTATTAGGTGAATCGGCTTTAGGTAATCAGAGCTTAGGTAAACAATATTAGGTGAAACGTGCATTAGGTATTTCGTTCATTAGGTGTTATGAGCTTAGGTTAATTGACCATTAGGTATTTAAAAAAATAGGTGTATCGAGCATAGGTCATTCGACATTAGGTAAATCAATTTTCGGTATTCTGATATGTAACCTGCCACGTGTAGGCTCCACCTCGTATTTAAAAAATTGTGAGATTTCAAAAAGACGATAATCTTAAACTTGCTTGACAACGTCACCTTTAGTAATAAATTACAATCAAATAGGGATATAATAAGATAGAGCGGTACTGTCATAGTAAATTTTGTAACGTACTGTAATACTTTAAAACTAAAAATAAAGATTTATAAGAATACGTTAAATTGTATTTAAATATGGATAAATGATTTTTTGTTCTTTAACGGATATGCGTTAAAATTATAAATAACAAACGAAACCGTCAACGCCCTCTATACGAGAGTTGGCCAAAGCTAGTGGCGCCATCTGATCGAGAATCAAATTTTCGTGATTTTCGAGGCACGTTTTTTCCTTAGACTGTATCCATCTATTACGGAGTTATATCTTTCTTTGATTACAATTGATAGTTTATTTACTCATGACAACAGATTATAGCAGTATCATGATCTCAATTATTTTACGTAATATGAAGGTCAGTTACACTTGCCTGGTAGCTAGAGCTACACTTACCCGTACTGACCTTACTATATTTTCCTCTCTTTCCTTTAGTTTAAATTTCAAAAATTCAAAATTTCAATTTTTTTATTGTAGGTACACAAAAATATTTACAGGGTTGTTAAGATTAACTTAAATTAAACACAGTTGACAAAATGTACCTGGCATAGAAAAATACAGTCGGGTTACTCTGGTTCCTACACCAGGCTTAGCCTGTCTCGTAGGTAACCCAGACTCGAATGAGTTTATACAAGAATAGGAGATAGAAAACATAATTAATATCACATTTTTTTTACAATAAATTATTAAGAAACAAGCATTCTAAAACTATCTTAAATTATATTGATTCTAACTAAATTAAATTAAACTTATTGGAATTTTAAAGTTAACCATTAGCGTGCGACTCGATCAAGTTAATTGTTGCAAGTGAATGTATGTGTGTGTGTGTGTGTGTGTGTGTGTGTGTGTGTGTGTGTATGTGTGTGTGTGTGTGTGTGTGTGTGTGTGTGTGTGTGTGTGTGTGTGTGTGTGTGTGTGTGTGTGTGTGTGTGTGTGTGTGTGTGTGTGTGTGTGTGAAAAAAAAAGTGAACAAAACAAACATGACCTTCTATTTATAGGAATAAACACACTTCATAACGCTGTGGCGCTTGTTGTCCCAGCCGGCGAATTAGGGTTATTAGGCTTATTAGATGAAGCTGAAACATAATACATACCGGTGAGATAAAAAGTAAGGAAGGTACCTTAATTAATAATTCCTAGCAGACGAAGTTGCGGGCAAAACGATCTCTGATACGGGGCAAGTGTAACATACAGTCACACTTGCCTCAAATGAGATAGACACAGTTTCCCAGTCACTCATTGTATGCCACGTGGGTTACATATCAGAATACCGAAAATTGATTTACCTAATGACGAATCACCTATGCTCGATTCACCTATTTTTAAATTACCTAACGATCATTTTACCTAAACCTCTCAATGAACCTAATGGACGAAACACCTAATGCACGATATACCTAATGCACGTTTTACCTAACGCACATTTCACCTAAAGCTATTATACCTAATGCATAAAGCACCTAAAGCTGATATACCTAATGAACGATATACTTAAACTTGATTTACCTAATGGATAAATTACCTAAAGCTGTTATACCTAACGAACGAAATACCTAAAGTCAATATACCTAAAGGACGAAGTACCGAAAGTCGATATACCTAATAGACGATACCCCTAAACGTGATTTACCTATTAAACGAAATACCTAAAGCTAATATACCTAATGCGCGTAACACCTAAATTTGTTATACTAATTACCTAATGCACGAAATACCTAAGGCTGCTTTACCTATTAATGAACGAAATATGAACCGTTTTCTTAATTTTTTTATTTATTTTTATTAAAAGGTGTTTTTAGTGAAATATTGTAGAAATTTACTTTATTTAATAAAGTAGAATTTTACTAATGCTGTAATAATGTAACGCTGTAACGCGACATGCTAAAGAGATCCCAAAAAATTTGGGGTGATTGAATAAAAGCTTCACTTTAATAAATATTTCCGTTATATCGTATAATAAAACTAATATGTCTAATGCCGAAATAAAAAATATATAAAGTTTTTGAATATCCATAATCTTTGTCATGGACGTACAGATTACGGCCGGAATAAAATTTGGAAAGTTGGAAAAGTAAAAAGCACTAGCTCGCAAATACCAACTTTGCGAACGCTAAACAGCTATGTAAAGTAGCACTTTTTGAGCAACTGTATTAAAAAATACTTTTTATAAAAATAAAATAAAACAAAATAAAAATAGTTTATTTACCAAAAAATTATACATTGATTTATTAACCTATGATCTCCACACTAGGCTAGGCCTGTCTTGTGGAGTCAGTTGAGACAATTCCAATTTTTAATTAACATTTTCCTACGCTGAAGTTTTGACATTGTGCTAATACTAGGTGATACATATAGCTTAAAGTATTATATAAAAATAAAAACTTAATCTATACAAGATAAATCACAATTTAGGTTTAGTAAAGAAATTACATCAAGGCACATTATTACTATTTAATTGTAAACAGCAGGTGTGTGTGTGTGTGTGTGTGTGTGTGTTGTGTCTATGTTGTTTGTGTGTGTTGAATTGAGCGAAATAGAAGGAAAAGTTTTCTTGTAGGTACTAGGAAGAGAGAGCCTACCGAGGAGTTGTCCAGTAATTTTACCATTTATTAGATTTCATTAGTTGTTCTGTTTCATTATAAGTGAGATTTTTTAACCAAGAGGTAACTATTATTTTAGCTTTACTAGCAGTGCAGTTTTTAATATCACAATCTTTGTTAACTTTGTTATATATATGCGGTAAAAGGAAATCTTGAAATCTTTTTGCGAAAGCAGACTTGGTTTTAGGGACGGGCAACTTAAAAACACGTTTACTATAAGAGATTCCATTTGCTGACTGGACTAATTTACGGTGCATTAACATTATTAACCTAATGATAGCAAGCTTACGGACACTGAGCACGTCCATATCCCTATACACGTCTATTGTAGGGTAAAGCTTTGGTTTTTTAAGGGTTACCTTAAGTAGAAATCTCTGTGCTCTTTCTAAGGTAATCATGGCTGAGCTAGTTGCCCCTCCCCATATGGTGTTGCAGTAGGTTAAAATTGGCTGACAAAGTGCAGTGTATATAATTTTAAGTAGTTTCCTGTCAGTTACATCTCTTAATCTCTTCATCGCATAAATTAATTTTCTTACTCTAGCGGACACTGATTCAATATGGTTAGTAAAATTAAGCTTCTCATCTAATGTAACGCCCAAGTATTTTATAGATGACGATCGTTCAATTGAGCAACAATTGCAAGAAGATGTTCCTTGGTTGCATGTTAATTCATGGATCCTTATTTCAGGCTGGACTGTCGGTTTGGAGGCAATGGTTTTGTGAAAACAAAGAAATTTAGTTTTCGTGGCATTGAGAGTTAGTAGATTACTTTTTAGCCAACTGTTAACTGATTTAATACCGCTCTGAGCGAACTCCAGACATTGTGGCCATGAGTTACCGTGAAATAATATAGCAGTATCATCTGCGTAGCAAATTATATCTGCGTTTTTTAAGGGAATATGTGTTAAATAATTTAGATATGCTATAAAAAGAGTTGGGCCGAGGATACTCCCTTGTGGTACCCCGAATGCGACTGGTTTTGCGTCGCTTAACGTATTTCCAAGCTTTGTACATTGACATCTGCCTTGTATTCCTACAAATTTATCCTCAAAAATGAGGAAAAATATATAAAAATGCAAAATTATTACACAATGCTCGACAACAACAGACCAATATACGTGCATTAGGTATATTAGCTTTAGGTATTTCGTTCGATAGGTAAATTAAGTTTAGGGGTAGGGGCGACTTTCGGTATTGCGTAGATTAGGTATAACGAGTTTAGGTATTCCGTGCATTAGGTATATCGACTTTACGTAATTCGTGCATTAGGTATATCAACATTAGGTATTTCGTGTATTAGGTGAATCGGCTTTAGGTAATCAGAGCTTAGGTAAACAATATTAGGTGAAACGTGCATTAGGTATTTCGTTCATTAGGTGTTATGAGCTTAGGTTAATTGACCATTAGGTATTTAAAAAAATAGGTGTATCGAGCATAGGTCATTCGACATTAGGTAAATCAATTTTCGGTATTCTGATATGTAACCTGCCACGTGTAGGCTCCACCTCGTATTTAAAAAATTGTGAGATTTCAAAAAGACGATAATCTTAAACTTGCTTGACAACGTCACCTTTAGTAATAAATTACAATCAAATAGGGATATAATAAGATAGAGCGGTACTGTCATAGTAAATTTTGTAACGTACTGTAATACTTTAAAACTAAAAATAAAGATTTATAAGAATACGTTAAATTGTATTTAAATATGGATAAATGATTTTTTGTTCTTTAACGGATATGCGTTAAAATTATAAATAACAAACGAAACCGTCAACGCCCTCTATACGAGAGTTGGCCAAAGCTAGTGGCGCCATCTGATCGAGAATCAAATTTTCGTGATTTTCGAGGCACGTTTTTTCCTTAGACTGTATCCATCTATTACGGAGTTATATCTTTCTTTGATTACAATTGATAGTTTATTTACTCATGACAACAGATTATAGCAGTATCATGATCTCAATTATTTTACGTAATATGAAGGTCAGTTACACTTGCCTGGTAGCTAGAGCTACACTTACCCGTACTGACCTTACTATATTTTCCTCTCTTTCCTTTAGTTTAAATTTCAAAAATTCAAAATTTCAATTTTTTTATTGTAGGTACACAAAAATATTTACAGGGTTGTTAAGATTAACTTAAATTAAACACAGTTGACAAAATGTACCTGGCATAGAAAAATACAGTCGGGTTACTCTGGTTCCTACACCAGGCTTAGCCTGTCTCGTAGGTAACCCAGACTCGAATGAGTTTATACAAGAATAGGAGATAGAAAACATAATTAATATCACATTTTTTTTACAATAAATTATTAAGAAACAAGCATTCTAAAACTATCTTAAATTATATTGATTCTAACTAAATTAAATTAAACTTATTGGAATTTTAAAGTTAACCATTAGCGTGCGACTCGATCAAGTTAATTGTTGCAAGTGAATGTATGTGTGTGTGTGTGTGTGTGTGTGCGTGTGTGTGTGTGTGTGTGTGTGTGTGTGTGTGTATGTGTGTGTGTGTGTGTGTGTGTGTGTGTGTGTGTGTGTGTGTGTGTGTGAGTGTGTGGGGCGTGCGTGCGTGCGTGCGTGTGTGTGTGTGTGTGTGTGTGTGTGTGTGTGTGTGTGTGTGTGTGTGTGTGTGTGTGTGTGTGTGTATGGGTGTGTGTGTGAAAAGAGAAAATTATTTATTTGTCAACTTTTAGAAGCTGAGTCAAGAGGATATTTTTTTCTGAACTTCCCTAACGGTAACGGGGAGGGTTCGGTAACGGTAACGGTCGCTTTAATTTATTATAAGTTAATGTTAAAACGCGGTATACTCGAACGGAGTCTGGTTCTAGCTGAAAAACAGCGCTGAAGTGTCACCCATGTGCTATGTGGGCGGGCATTTTCACCTCACTCATTTCCATTTCCTCCTCATTCATTTTTACCTCATTATTTAGAACTATATGAATTATAATTTATAAGGTATATTTAATATTACTATTGTTATTTTAAGTTGGGTTAGTTTATATTTTGTACCTTTTTGTGTCAATAAAGCATTTTCATTTCATTCATGACTAGTATGGGCTCTATCAGTGCGCGTGTGGAGCTGGGCTCAGATCCAATTATGTACCTATGTTACAAATCTCTGGATCTAAAGGTAACAGGGATTTTTTTCTGTAGTGAGTTGTGTAGTAAGATGTACGAGGTACCTGCGTGTACCTTCATATTCGGCATCTATTCTATTGTGGAGTGCGTTTCTACACTGTTATTTGACAAGTCGTGACATCGCCGGCCGCTACCGCTGAATTAGTTTCACTTTTTGTGTCTTACCTACTGATTTTGATGTCTTATCTACAAAGCCAGATTTCACTGCTAATTTAAAGTGTTAACTTAATAACAGTAGGTACCTATATAAATTGTTTCTTCTAATCAAGTTTTATAAAAAATATCTGCGAAACCGAGCTTTGCTCGGAAAACAATAAAAACTCAAAAATCGCGTTTTCCCAGAGATAACACCTAGCTCGATCGATTTTTCTCCCCCGAAAATCGCCCGAAATCGTTAGAGCCGTTTCCGAGATCCCCGAAATATAAGTATAAATATATACCTACAAGAATTCCTCGTTTAAAGGTATAAGATAAGTAAATAGGTATTTGGCATGCTCAAAATCAAGCGTGAGTTCATAACTTCACAATGAATGTTACAGTGCGTGAGGTTGGGCTGAGCGCAGTCGAGTGCCGCTCTTGGATTGTATTGTTTACGTTATTCATCACATTGAAAGTATGCGCCTAAAGCTCTGTTCACACTTCCTCCATTGGGTTGGGTAGCTTCTTGTTTGCTACACACGTAACTTGATTCTACTTGTTTGGCTAGGTTGACTCTGTTTGATGCAATGACAGGAATATGTACTTACCTACGTAAACATAATATACATAGTTGCACATTGCAAAGTACAAAGGCACGAATGCACAGAGGCCTTATCGTTGCGATAAACGTTGATATACTATAGGTCAGAAATAGGACCTACCAGTGCCATTTAGCATATAATTCAATTCGGTATATTGAACGCGACGCGAGCCCTTAAAAAAAGATCTTTGTTAATGTTTTGTTTTTATGTCGTGGAAACAATACAAGTTGCAGACCGGTTTGTTATACCGGCTGTTGCTACAGAGGCTGTGCTCAGCTTACGCCAGTATACACGTAGCTTTAGTAGTGGGGAGAGTGGCGAGTGCGGCGGCCCACCTTGAGAGTGGGCAGGTTCAGCGGTTGATCCCGTCTGCGCCTCCGCGCTCCGCGCGCCGCACTCGGTCCTCTCGCGCCAGTCGAGCGCGCGCTTACGCATCATCATGGCCGGTACAGCGTGGCGATGTGTGTGTTTGACGTTGTTTATTGTGACGGCGGAGGCCGTTCTCTCGGGGTTGTATATCGACAACGGGATCGATCAGACCGTGATCGAGCATGCGATGACGCGGGACGAGCGGATGGTGGTGGAGCATGAGATTCTGGATCTGCTGGGGCTGGGCGAGCGGCCGCGGCGAACGCGCGCTGCGGCGCTGGACCGCTCGGCGCCCAGCTTCCTACTGGACGTGTACAAGCAGCTAGCTGAAGAGCACGAACAAGCGCGCCCAACGCGGAGCTCCGAGATGGCTCTCAGCGCCGACGAACATCATGCCATAGACGAAAGTGATCTCATAATGACGTTCCAGAGTAAAAGTAAGTATATCCTTCCATCTCGTTTAAGGAATTAACACTAATTTACCAACGGCGACTTGCGTAGGTAGACGCGAAGATGACTTCGTTATATTTACAGCGTTTTGTATCCTTATATTTGCATAATGGTATATTTAGCACTTTGTTATTGTACCTATTTTATAATTAATTAAGTTTATTCATTCAATTATATGTATGTAAACGTAAGTACCAGTTTATTAAGTTTCTTGCGTTGATTGTGCCCTTAAGTTTTTCTAATATTTCAAAACTTTTATTTAATGTACAATGTTTGTTTTTGTAGGTAGGTAGCAATTCTCAATGTCGCATTGATATGTTTTGGCATACCTATAGAATTTCTGTAATAATTTAATGTTATGGTACCATCAAGTCAAGCTAATTAGGTGGTTATTAAAATAGTTACATACTTTTGAACAAAACGAACAACTTATTCCAAACATCTCTGGAATAACGTGATATAAGTGCCATCAACTTAACCCACAGTTAAGTCGGAGTTATCATTTAAAACATAATGAACCCAGGTAGTTAACGTCCAGGTAAAGGCATGGCATGACTCAGTAAATCGCATGCCACCGTGATTGGATTGGACCTAACTGGAAACCGGGCGGTCCGGCGACAGCCGGGCTCAACGAAAAAACTATTTTGTTTTATGATTAAGACGTCTACCCTGGATCCTTATTACAACATTTTCTGGGCACGTCTGCAGAGAAGACTAGTATATGTCTGACCTCTGAATACGCATAATTGCTACTGAACTTAGGATCAAGTTATATTCCGTAGCTGGGAGATAAGTTCAGACAGATTTATGAATTGTACTAGTGTTGTTAGTTTTTATTGTTAAATAATTATCTTCCAACTTCCTTCATGGGGTATGATGGTATGGATTAGTTCGGGTTCGGGCAGATAATATTGTAACAATTTAAATCAGACTGATACTTACTTACTTATTATTTGCAATGTATCTAAGTATATAGTCGATTCGAATTTTTGAGTTATAATTCATGACATCACTAAGATGTTAATCATCATATGATTTGCTGCTCTACATATCTACCTAATTACGTATGAGATAGTACACCGTACACCACACTAAGGGCCAGTTGACAGACTGATCAACATCACTTAGCAGAGAACTATGCATATTCCCGTACAATACACACTCAGAGAAAACTATTGTGAAAATAACAAAAAAACGTTGCTAAATAGGAGCCGACAGAGTCAAATTGCGGGCGCAGCAAGCTTAATTTTGCGAAAAAAAATTGCGTAAATGACAAAGCGAAAGCGTTAACTTTGTGAAAAAGCACATAGCGAATTTCACAAAGTCGAATTTTTCACAATTTTACTCTGTCGGCTCCTATTTCGCAATTTCAACTTTGTGAAAAATCATATAGCTAATTTCACAACGTAACATTTCTCGCAATTTGACTCTGTCTGCTCCTATTTTGCAATTTTAACTTTGTGAATATTCAGCAATGTCGACATTGTGAAATAACGTTGACAATAATACATAGTAAAAGTTGTGATTTATAACATTGCTAATTTAGCAAATCTTTACATTGCAATATGAACATTGTTAATTTAACAAATTTAGTTTTTAACAATTTTTCTTTGATGCCTATTCCGAACATAGCTATTTTAGCAATTTTTATTTTGTGGTTTTATCAAGTGAACTTCGTTATATAAACTACTTTGAAGTCGTAGTTTTAGCAAAGTTGAAAGACGGAATAGAGAAGTCATCAATGTTGATATTGTTAGCTCAGCAGAATAATATTGCGGGGATAGCAATGTTAATGTTGCTAGCTCCGCAGTGTAATATTGTGGTTATAGCAATGCTGACGTTGCTAGCTCCGCAGTGTAATATTGCGGGGATAGCAATGCTGACGTTGCTAACTCCGCAATGGAATATTGCGGGGATAGCAATACTGACGTTGCTAACTCCGCAGTGGAATATTGCGGGGATAGCAATACTGACTTTGCTAGCTCCGCAGTGGAATATTGCGGGGATAGCAATTCTGACGCTGCTAGTTCCGCAGTAGAATATTGCGGGGACAGCAATGTTGACGTTGCTAGTTCCGCAGTGGAATATTGCGGGGATAGCAATGCTGACGTTGCTAACTCCGCAGTGGAATATTGCGGGGATAGCAATACTGACGTTGCTAACTCCGCAGTGGAATGTTGCGGGGATAGCAATACTGTCTTTGCTAGCTCCGCAGTGGAATATTGCGGGGATAGCAATTCTGACGCTGCTAGTTCCGCAGTAGAATATTGCGGGGACAGCAATGTTGACGTTGCTAGTTCCGCAGTGAAATATTGCGGGGATAGCAATGCTGACGTTGATAGCTCCGCAGAGGAATATTGCGGGGATAGCAATGCTGACGTTGCTAGCTCCGCAGTGGAATATTGCGGGGATAGCAATACTGACTTTGCTAGCTCCGCAGTGGAATATTGCGGGGATAGCAATGCTGACGTTGCTAGTTCCGCAGTGGAATATTGCGGGGATAGCAATGCTGACGTTGCTAGCTCCGCAGAGGAATATTTCGGGGATAGCAATGCTGACGTTGCTAGTTCCGCAGTGGAATATTGCGGGGATAGCAATGCTGACATTGCTAGCTCCGCAGAGGAATATTGCGGGGCTAGCAATGCTGACATTGCTAGCTCCGCAGAGGAATATTGCGGGGATAGCAATGCTGACGTTGCTAGCTCCGCAGAGGAATATTGCGGGGATAGCAATGCTGACATTGCTAGCTCCACAGAGGAATATTGCGGGGATAGCAATGCTGACGTTGCTAGCTCCGCAGAGGAATTTTGCGGGGATAGCAATGCTAACGTTGCTAGCTCCGCAGTGGAATATTGCGGGGATAGCAATGCTGACGTTGCTAGCTCCGCAGTGGAATATTGCGGGGATAGCAATGCTGACGTTGCTAGCTCCGCAGTGGAATATTGCGGGGATAGCAATTCAGACGTTGCTAGCTCCGCAGTGGAATATTGCGGGGATAGCAATGCTGACGTTGCTAGCTCCGCAGTGGAATATCGCGGGGATAGCAATGTTTACGTTCAACATTGCAGAACTAGCAATGCCAAAAGTCGCGAACGACAATAGCTACCTGAAAAAATACAACAATATTTATAAAACTAACTTTTATTATTAAAAAACGTTTGCAGGTCCGTAAGAATAGAAAAAAATGTTGCCCACTAAAATACAAATAATGTAGATAATAATGGGAAACTAAAAGTTTCCAGTGAAAAATCAACTATTTACTAATATGTAAATCAAAAACAAACACTCGGTGTTTCGAAAATGGGAATTGAACCCGCTAAATGAAAGAAAGACCTGCAATTTACTGTACCGATCGGAAGGCTTAATTACATACATTTATTTAAGATGCTATGTTATTTTGAAGAACCCTTTGATTGAGCCTTTCGATCGGTACAGTAAAATTGAAAGGTTTTTTTTGTTTTTCACATTTAGCGGTATAGTAACAGTTAAGCTATGTCAGCTCATATTCAAGCGCGCGTGCACCGCGATTTGATCTGATTAGCCAAAACCCATATCCGTAGGAACGGATCAACGGGACGCCAGTCCCGCCTGAACCATTGTACAGTTAACTGGTTATTTTAATATACGGAGTCGAATATAAAAGTGATTATTATTCAACACTAAAATACCTATTTAAATACTATTTACCCTCTAGCCACTATACAGAAGTACCGTCAGCGGGATCCGGGAATCGAACCCGCTTTAGAAGTACTAAAAAAGCGGGTTCGATTCCCGGATCAGCCAGGCGACTTTTTTCAAATTCTTTGAATGTATTGAGTTCGTATTGTTTTTAAATAAATATAGAAATGAAGCTATTTTTACTTCCACTCGTCAAATATTTGGTGACAACTCGCCAAATATATCGAAACACAACCTTATTCCCATGGCAAGAAAGGTGTGTTGCGACATATTTGGCGACTTTGGCTGGCTATTTGAAGCTGACTGTACCTACTATTTCAAAGTTAAATGGATGCGAATGGATTAGAAGTATGACCATATATTTGACGAGTAGAAGTAAAAATAGCTTCCTTTCATTTTTATTTCAAAACAATACGAATTGCAAATAATTAAGAAAAATCGCCTGGCTGATCCGGGAATCGAACCCGCTAAATGTGAACAAATAATAATAATTAGCATACCGTCAGGTAACAAGCAAAACTCACTAACTACTGAAAAATAATTAAACAAAAATCAACCTTATTCGCATAATATTACGGTTCACTATGGCTATGAACTTGTGGTGGTACTTAGTGACTTTTGCTTATCACCCGACGATATATCTACCTGCTGTTAACCTAACCTAAGTACTGGTAATAACCAACAACAGTATAACGTGACCCACCCCGTGCAGTTCTGTACCTTACTGTCAATATTATAGTGACAACGCTATTCATACATCAGGTCACTACTTACATGCAAGGTGTTTCCTAACACAACAATCTAGCGCCACTTGCACCATCCTACTAACTAATGAGGGGTTAACCGGTTAACCCCTCATTAGTTAGTAGGATGGTGCAAGTGGCGCTTAGGGCCACAACTGTAGTTACATATCGTTTAAATAGAAACTAAACTTATAGCCACATCAAATTAAGCCGAAAATATCAATCAGCGGAAATAATTCGTGTTGTTTTGAAAATTGGTATAGTTATTTATACCTTGTGGTGTCCAGATAAACATACTAAAAGTCCTCGAGGGTGTAGGGGGGGGATTTTCCAAACCACGAATTATATCCGCAGATTTTTTATTTTTTTTTGGGTTATTAGCATATTATCACTGCATGAACAAAACTGTTTTCATAATGAGGGCTATTCCCATCAATAATCATTACATATTTACCGTAATATAACATTTGATTACTTCCTGTAAAATAAAATACGAACAAAAATATGTTTAAAATAGGAATTGTTAACACTGTAATGTTCCACGGCCCTTTTGAACTTAATTTACTAAACTGAGTTAGGGTATGCATTACCTGCATAAGTAATTGTAATCATACTTACTATTACTACAAATTATTAAATCTTACTCTAGTTGGGTTAATTAAATCGGTTTACTGAGTACGATATGATACTCAGGAAGATTAATGTTATGCCCAATGACTACACAGTTGCACAAAAACGGATACTGCATGGTGTCTTGATCAATGTATATGTGTGATGATTGTAATGAGTCCAGTACATTATAAGCATGGTAATGATTATCAAAACCAATTGTTTGTAAAGGCTTAGCCTTGAAACTAATCTTAGACACTCCATCAACATATATGTCATCAATTTTGGAAAAATAAATGTTTTCTTCATTAATAGCAGTAACTATTACAGAATTTACTTGGTAGCGCTCGGAACACTTTGCCGCCCAACTCACTTTATATAATTTTGTAATATCTGACCATTGCATTTGATCTAAAATCTGTTTACATTCACTAACTGGTACTTCTGCTTGGCCCCCAAACGAAAGAGGCGAACGAATAGTTTCTTTCAAGAATATGTCATTTAACATCAACTGATGCTTTCGAGCTACTGTCAGTGTCATGTTAATTCGGTTATTTGTTGATTTTGCAGCTAACTTGTTGAAGCGATGTTTAGCTTCGTAGCGCATTGAAGACAGAAATCTCAAGGGACCAAAACGTAACATTGCCGAATGATAGTGCAGTAAATTGTGAAATTTAGGCTTAAGACTTTGGTTAAACAGTGTGATGTACATTTCGCAAAAGTCAGCGATCATATACTTAAAATAGTCTATTTGCTCAGATACAAAACGGGGTGACATAATAAAATCTAAAACAGTCATTAATTGAATATACAGTTGCCAATATTTATTATGTCTTGGAATGAAATCACCAAACATTACACCAAAATACTTGCAAAATGTGCTCATTTCGGCAGCATTTAAACGTATATTGCCTTTTCGTAAATTGGACATGGCCAGCGTGACGGGCTTATCTTTTTTATCGGGACCGTATTGAAATGAGGAAATTTTGTTATTAACAATATCAATTGTAAGATATTTCATTTTGTCTACAAAAACCACAAGTAAAGAGCACATGACGTATTTGGCACAGCCTTCGTGCATGTCATGCATTACATCAAAACCCATTTGCGAAAATAAATTAAAATTTTCTATGTCGAGCCATATACATTTTTCTTTGACGCCTGTCAGAGATGAATTATTCGTTTTTAAATCATCCTGGTAATTTGACTCGGTCCTTAAGAGAGATTCATCTTCATAAACCTGATTAGCCATGACTTTTTTCTCTACTTTGCATGTTCTGCAAGGAAAATTGCTTGAAAAACTCTCAACAAATCCTAAAACACTATGCAAGCCTAAATTATCTCCTAAAATTAATGACAACTCAAAGTAAATTGTGCCCTTGAAATCTGGCAAATCAAAAACTATTCCATGCTTAAATAAATCATTAAACTGGTCAATCAGGGGCTGAAATATTATACGATTCCCAAATTCCACTCTGTCAGTGGAATGATAGAGTAAGACTAAAAATATGTTACCTAACAGAGAGGCACAATAGTACGGCAGGCAAGGAAGAGAAATGTATGCGGCTCCTAGTTTGTGCACACCACTATGACTACCCAAAGGGTTCAAAGTCTCGAAATCGTCAATTTGCAAAAATATGGGCATGACTATCTTATCTCCATGATTTTTCTGTCTCCAAAATGAACCATGCATATAATGCTCTATACTGTTTGACGTGTCATGAGCCATCAGTTTTTTCATAGCATCGATGGTCTCATGAAGTATGTTAGGCAACGAAAAAAATTTGTGCAACACATCTCTAATAGGTATTTTATGGGCTATGCACTCTACTGCTTGGTAATAAGTTTTACCTTTTTTTTTTACGTAATCAAATCGTCGCCCTACAGTATAAGGCTCAGGATTAACTAAAGTACCCTTACTTTCAAAGAACTGATGTCGTTTATAAGTTGAACTAAACATCTCTAGATCGGTTGTCAGTTTTGCTACGGCAGAGCTAGATGTTACTGGTAACAGAGGTCTGATTGACATAGTGAACATGTTGTGAATACCGCTATAAACTGTATCTAGCACATTGTTCGGCAAATGGGGATTACTATACAGGGATGAGAAAAGTTGACCTAAACTGTCGCTTAGCGGCGGTGTGTTGTGTTTGCTATCACTCTGTATAGTACTATTATTTTCTTTAATTTGAAACTCGGTTGCGCTACACACATTATGTAATGGATCATTATTCACGGGAGAGGTCTCTTGTCCAATAGCAAAATCCTGTACACTTGAAGCCTGTTGTAACATAGAAGAATCTGAATGTTCTTTCAAATAATGACGCCTAAATGAATTGTAGAGTTGATAAGTTCTCCCACAATCCATGTTTGGACAAATATAACATTTACCTGGATGATAAAATGTAAAATGGGTTTTAAATTGCTTCATTTGGACAAAAGACCTTTTACATATTGCACACAGCACCATCGTGCCTGTTAGAAACAGAAGCAAGCAAATCTAGCATAGGAGTGCCTTCAGTGTCAAACTTGCTCTTCATTACATATATACTTCTTTGGATAAACATCCAGACTGGGGCACAATCTTTTGAATATGGTAAGTCTAATGCCCATAGAATCTTAAAAGTATTTGAAACAGCTTTACAAATGCTGGGAAACGTGTACCTGATGTCTTCAGAGATTATTAAATCATACTGCGTAACATCCTGCCAGCAAGCCCCGACAGCAACCAAATATGGAAGAACAGGCAATTTTTTTTCCTGCAATGTGGCCTTCCGTTCACTGAAGTGGCTTTGAAGGTCCGATGTAGATGGCACCAAGCTTAAAAACGCGTTGCTTACTTCTAATCTAGACGGGTTCCAGGGTTTTCTGACTCCTTTCACGGGAACAGTGTGCATTTGTTTCAGCAACAGGGGAACTGCCAGAAAAGTCGCAACATTCGCTTGTTCCTCCCCCGCTGCAAAAATAATTAATACTTAGTATGGTTAACGGTTACTTAAGGTAAAGTTTCTATTGAGTAAAATTCGTCATCTCCTCTATAGTACCTACTTCACTTTCAGCCGGGCTAGCACATGATTGGCGCGAGAGTATCTCGCCGCGACATAGACTACCCGTCGCCTTTAAATTCATACAGTTAGTAAAAGACGGGTAGTCTATCTCGCGGCGAGATACTGTCGCGTCAATCATGTGCTCGGCCTACAGGTGTCGTTAAAAAAATCTACCCTGTATATAATATGTTATTTTCATCACACTTGCTCGAAAAAGATCTAATATCATGCAGGTGTACTAAAGGACAAAGGCCTATATTGTTCCCGCAGGAGTTATGGATTGTGAAAAAAAGGTGTAACTCTCTAGGGAGTTACAGCTTTTTTTTTATTATGTCATAACTACTACTATTACTACTTAATATGAACCAAGTAGGTATACATGAGTTTTACTTTTAAAATAATGACGTTTATAATTAGATATTTCGGTTAATTAATTTAATAGCTGTTCAAAATAATATTCTTACTCAATTTTCAATCGTGGCTGAATGCCGGATGGGTATGTGCCTTAGATGCCTAACTTGGCAAAAAATCACAATATGGCGGACGAATGTTTGAAATGTCACCGTATTTAAGAATTTTTTCGCATAAAATTTAGTTTTTTCTTCGCAAGTGTGATTCTGTGTTACTCCGGGAGTAAGAATATTAACAAACTCGAGCCCCTTGCAAGAACTTGAACGTTATGCTTAGGTACTTACTTCTATATAATCTATATGGCTGAACAAATAAAACGTATGTACCAGGGTGGTTCACGTGTGTATGGGAAAAATTCAAGCTCTACCCCCTTATTTTGTTGATCAATCACAACTTTATCTCAACTACAATTTTTATTCCCATAATTTGAAAATGTGATTTATAAGTTATTAAGTAAAAAAACATTTTTATTTCAAATTTTTATGAATTTTTAGGTGAATTTAAAAAAATCTACCTTTTGAAAAATTACAAAAAATAGAAATGAAATTGTTTTTTTTTTTTTACTTCAAAACTTATAAATCAAATATTCAAATGGTGTGTAAACAGATACATAAATAAAAATCTAAATAATAAATACGCATCCTCTTGTAGTTAAAGTTACAAAATTGGGAATATTTTTTCAGCAAAATGAGTGTAACAAAATAAAACAAAAGGTTTTTTAGAGCCACCCTAGTATGTACAGTGTATGCAATTTCGAAGCTCACTGTACATACTGTATTTACATATAGAGGCAATAAAGACACTATTTGACAAAAAAACGATAATATAACTTACAAGTTGCAAGATCCAAAACAGTTTGAATAGAAGTGTCAGGTCGTGTTAGCTGTTGAGCCTTCTCATCTAGTAATGATAGCAGGCGACCTTTCACTACCGGGAAATTTTCTTCGAACTTTCCTTCTATTTCAGGGTATATTTTGTCAAAGTCACTGGCCAGCTGAAAATAAACAGAAATCAAACATTTGTTATTCAATTAGAGCTTAAAAGCTCTTTCACAAAATCAAAAATGTTGCTAGTCATCAATCATCATTCATAATCATACAACGAGAAATGTTGCTAGTGTATATATGAGTATTTAAAATGAAAATCAATAACCCGACTGCATAATAATAATATAATCTACTAGCCCGCGACTCCACCCGCCACAGATAGACACACTTTCGCATTTATAATATTAGTATGGATTTACTCGCAAAACTGAGACAAATGTAATGACACCTCATATGTTAAACTCCGCTAAATGGTTTAGGCAGTAGAGCGTGCCAAATAATTAAAGATACATACATACATACGCTTGAAAAACTTAACCTCCTTTCTGCAGTTGGGTATAAAAATAACTTAACACAAATTGATGACTTCTGCCTGGTGATGTCATGAAGTCTGGCATGAAGACACTTGATTGATTAGTATTATCATTGACTCACCAATTCATAGCCCCAAGGACATTGCAGTGCTGGGAAGATGCTCAAATAACTAACATGGTCGCCTTCTTGCAGTGCAGCCATGCGTTCATGTAGACAACTGTTCCATTTTGTTTCTACCAATTCTCTCGGTGAAGAAGAGTGCTTCAACCACTGCACGGTATCTTTTTCAGAGTCTTGATTGGTACTTATTGTTTGAAAGGTGTCAGGAAAAGGTCTAACCCGTGCATTAGAAGATTTGACAGCAGATTTTTTTCTCTTGTTTTGGTCTCCGCTGCTGTCGCTGCTCTTGTCGCTATTACTGCTGTTACGACTTCTGCTGCGGCTGCGGATTTCTGCATTTAATTTTCTGCGTACTGTTATTAATCGGTTCACTATCAGGCCACTGGCCTGGATAGCTTTTCCATCAACAAGACGAAAAGGATTATAATATACCCCCTTTGTTTCACCTGGGAAAAGCTTTATAATTTCTGATGTCCACGTATCCCAGGTTTCTTTTCGTATTGGGTCAGTGTTTTCTTTCAATTTCCGCACCTCAGCCTCAACAATAAGGGCCGTCAGTATCTTTCGGTCACTAGACGATAATACTTTTTTATTGATTAGAGGTTTCCCAATACTGGATGTCTCTAAAATTTGTTTAAGATTTCCGCCAGTTATAGCCCCTATGAGTTTGCTTGCATCTATAAACTGTAAATCGTCACAATTGATGTCCCATTCCTGAAAATCAAGTAAGCACTAAGTTACTAAAGAACTAGAAGTCACGTCATGTGGGTATTTACTATTTGGGCACAATCATAATATTTACATAAAATAAATACATAAAATAAATATTTGGAGACAATCTTATTCAGAAAATCAACCTAGTCCCAAACTAAACGTTATTTATTTATTTTAGACTTAAAAACAAAACATTCATATTGACTACATATGATAGAAATAGCTTACACTTTTAATCTTTTGGATAGTAAAAAACCGGCCAATTGCGAGTCGGACTCGAGCACCGAGGGTTCCGTACTTTATAGTATTTGTTGTTATAGCGGCAACAGAAATACATCATCTGTGAAAATGACAACTGTCTAGCTATCACGGTTCATGAGATACAGCCTGGTGACAGACAGACAGACGGACAGCGGAGTCTTAGTAATAGGGTCCCGTTTTTACCCTTTGGGTACGGAACCCTAAAAATATATGATTATAATTAAATGTATTATAAATTAGTCGGAGTAATTCGTATTAAAATAAGTTGAAATAATTTGACCCAAAATAATAATGTACCTTAATATAATTATTCTGTGAAATGTATTTATTTCCTGGCCTACTTGTAATATGGGTACTAGTGACGATATAAATACTTATATAGTTTAATACATAGAAAACACCTAAGACTCAGGAACAAATACTCGTGTTTATCACACAAATATTTGCCCTGACCGGGGATTGAACAGACAGTTGACTCCCTCTGCATAACAAAAACATGATCCACCTTAAATACAGAGTAAAGATAAATATTATTATAATTACCAATAATTCAGTTGATGTTGTAACAACAGAGGATGTACTAGATTTTTGGCTACTTGATGGAATCACAAAGGAGTCTTGCTTTTTAATTGGAGCTATAACTTGCTGTACATCTACATCCCTCGGATCTTTTGTAACTCCTCTCTATAAAATAAAATTAGGAGTGATTAATTTAACCATAATGCCCATTCACATTATTTTATTTATTTTTATTTGTTTATCAAATGGCACTATTTAATTGTTAATGCTTAGTTTATTGATGAAAATACAAAAGTCGCTGTATGTATGCTTATAAGATTTGAGGAGTTCCCTCAATCCCTAAGAATCCATCATCAGACTTAACCTTGATAAAAAATTCTTTATAAATCTTACTGGCTTAGTAAACATAACGAAGAGGACAAATCGTCAAAGTGAACTATGCATCGTTAAAGAGTTTCGTTTTGATCATCATCAGCAGTTCCACTTCATTAAATGTCAGTTTTTCTGAACGTGAATACTAGATTCATTAATGAAAATACAAAAATCGCTATATGTATGCCTATAAGATTCAAGAATTTTTCCCTGGATTCCTCATGGATCCCATCATCAAAACTGGGTTTTGACAAAAACGGGACCAACTTGGGACTATACACATTCAAACAAAAAAACAATTTTCCAAATCGGTTCACCAATGACGGAGTTATGACGTAACATACATACAAAAAAAAAAAACGGTCGAATTGATAACCTCCTCCTTTTTTGAAGTCGGTTAAAAATTGATTCAAAGTAATGAAAACATCTAAATTTTGAATCAAGTAGGTATACGAAAAAATGAAACTGCTCACGCGTTCTCTCTCACGGTCTAACGCCATACGCAGTTTCCCTTTTTGAACTGCTGCCGGGACCAATAACGACAACTCATGGTCGTTTGCGTTCAATAAAAAATCGAGATCCGCGCCCTGATCTATAAGCATAGAGATAAATAATAAGTACTGCATATTGCATAAATTTAACCCACTACACTGCACTGTCATGGCGGTAACAATGCCGGCAATATTTTTGCAGATATATTTGTCCATGGGGCTTCAAAGTGCCATAATTTCATTGCAACGTGTATTTTCCATGATTTCAAGAAAAATAAGAAGTAAATGGCCATTTCGATGGAGCTATAATGTCTACAACAATACATTGCTTTATTTGGGCAGTCGTGTAAAAAAAAAATGGTCCAACATTGCAATTCAAAAATAACCTAAAAATAATTGTTTTAAATTCGATTTAAGAAATCTTCGACTTCGAATAGTTTATTAGGATGAAACAAATATCGATTAGCAACGACAGTCACATTACATTAACTACAATAGTAACTAGTTAGAACTATGTAAATACAAATTATAACTTACCGTTTAGCGATCCAAAAAGGTGTATCAAATCACAGTTGAACAGAAACACACTTAAGTCGTCCATCCTTTATATTTACTATTTACCTATAACTGTCTTAACTTTAAAGAAACTATTTCCTTATATTTTTAACAACGTGAACGGTTCGTTGTTTGAAAAGACAATAATAATCACTAAATAAATACGTTCCGTTGTTAGCGATTTGTCACGCATCCTAACCGTACGAATGTTGCCAGCGAAATGAACGATTCTTTTGTCAATTTTGCAAAGGACTAGTCAACATCACTATTTTAACAAAGTTCACATTGTGTTTCTAGCAATGCTTATATTATTTCGCAATGTAAAAGTTGTGAAATTATCAACTTGAGAAATTTTTCCCTTGTAAATTCCGCAATTCTAACATTGCGACTTGAGCAATCAAATACCTTTCTTAGAATTCCGTTTTTAGGGTAAAGGCATTAGTAAGTAGGTACTAAGTACAAATAATAATAATTAAGTACGTTGTTCCTTATAAAAAACTGCAAACCTGGAGAGTGGAGTCATAGCACGGTACGCTTATCACCATGCCTGTCACGTTCTAACAAGTATGTGAGTGCGAAAGTGACGGACTTAGTGATAGGGGAAACCATGCTGCGCGGGCAGCACGTAGTACGTACAGAAGGTTATAATTTATTATGTGTGAGCATTTGACAGATTCAAAGAGCAGTTAGATTAAAAACTATTTTAGGTAATAATTGCTTATCTAGAGAGATCGGTGCGGGCGGGTTGTGAGCGCGGCGCTGGCGGGCCGCGAGCATGACGTTGTCACTGACGCTGTCGCTAAATCTAGAGCCCGCGCAGCATGGTTTCCCCTATCACTAAGTCCGTCACTTTCGCACTCACATACTTGTTAGAACGTGACAGGCATGGTGATAAGCGTACCGTGCTACGACTCCACTCTCCAGGTTTGCAGTTTTTTATAAGGAACAACGTACTTAATTATTATTATTTGTTATTAAAGAAAAATTAATAAAGCCGCCTTGAATAGCCGCCGAATAGTAAATCATATTTTTACTTCTAGCGCCTAAACTATTGAGTGGATTTCAATCAAATAGACATCAGTAGATCCATAATTAGTACACGAGTGCTATGCAATACAAATTTACTAAAATAAGTGGAGGAAAAATGTGTAAAACTTAAAAATGTGACTACAAAAACAGATTTTAGGTCTTAAATGGGGTTTAAATAATAGTGACAGTAATGAAATTTGACACCTACAATTTCAGGGATCCGTTTGCGTGTCATAAAATTGGAGCTTCGGGTCCACGGGGATCAAACGCCATCTTGAAAAGTATAAGTCTTTTTTGGTTTTTCTTTTTTTCTCGGAATATCTGGGTTTAATGTGAATACTGTGTATAGCGAAACGAAAGCTTGTTAAATTCCACATTAAAAAGTTATACAACACTATGTCCCAAAAACGAAGCCTTTTTCTAGAAATTACCAATTTTTGGAACACAAACACATTATCTACCCAACCACGAAAAAAAAAATGTGTGGAAACTTGTAAGCTTCCCTTGTAACTTGTAAGCCCTATTTGATAGTTTGTATGGAGATCAAACCTTTTTTTGAGTACAGGACTAAGAAGTCTTTGTATGAAGGCATATTATTAGAATACAAGAAAAGTAATTTAAGCGTTTTTAAATATTCATCCCTTAAAAGAGTTAAAAAGGGGTTGAAAGTTTGAATTCATTACAAATGCTTATTGAAATTTCCCAGAAAGGCATTGTATAATATTACAAAAAAGGTTATTTCAACGTTCTTAATAATTCTACCCTTAAGGGTGTTAAAAAGGGGATGTATATAAGTTTATATGTAGTACAAGTTTTCGTTTTAGCTAGGAACATGAAACTTGGTAAAAGGGCATTATATTAAAATAGACGAAAACTGATTGCACCGTGTTTGAAAAGTTTGTATTAATAAAGTTTGCAGTGGGAGCGAACATTTTTTTTAAATAGTGGACTTGAAAGTCTGAGTGTTGAGAGGGTTTATATCGAGAACAATTTTTTTCAGCTAGGGGCTTGAAACTTTGTACTTTCTGAAAGACAAATTTCATGCGCTGTATAATTATTAACAAATGATTTACCGTCCCTACTGATATCTTTTGCTGCATAATGTTCTATGCTCATTTAAAATATATAACCACCAACATACAAATCCACGCGTACGAAGTCGCGGGCAACAGCTAGTATATTTAATATGTCTTAACCGTTTCAACGCCAAGCAGCGAAGTAATTCGACGTGACTCAGACCAGACGCCAAGCAATAAACCAAATGTATGGTTTTCTAATAGGAGCAAATGTCGTGGCGTCAGTGGTACGACTTTCCGCTGACGTGATTTTCCGTCTTTGGCGGTGAAAAGGTTAAAACAAAAACCTATTATTGGATTATTTACCCTTGTAACACCTGCAAACATTGTAATTCAACTTAAAATTTGTAGTTAAGAGTTCTCTTTTGTGATTTTGACAAAGGCTCTCTCAAAGTTGCTAAAATCACAAGGTATTAATCAATGTGGTTGTGAACACTGTCAACCTCCAAACTTTAGCCGTGTAGATTCCGCAGAGTTCTATTTTGTTATTTTGACAAAAGCTCTTGAAGTTGCTAATATCACAAAGTAAAAAACAATGTGGCGGCCAACATTGCGAACCGCACAAAACTTAACTGTGAAGATTTCGCAGAGTTATTCTTTGTTATTTTGACAAAGGTCCTCAAAGTTGCTAACATTACAAGGTTTAAATCAATGTGGTTGTGAACACTGTCAACCCTCAAACTTTATCCGTGTAGATTCCGCAGAGTTCTATTTTGTTATTTTGACAAAGGCGCTTAAAATTGGTAATGTCACAAAGTAAAAAACAATGTGGCGGCCAACATTGCGAACCGCACAAAACTTAACTGAAAATTTCGCAGAGTTATTCTTTGTTATTTTGACAAAGGTCCTCAAAGTTGCTAACATTACAAGGTTTAAATCAATGTGGTTGTGAACACTGTCAACCCCCAAACTTTAGCCGTGTAGATTCAGCAGAGTTCTATTTTGTTATTTTGGCAAAGGCTCTTGAAGTTGCTAATGTCTCAAAGTAAAAAACAATGTCGCGGCCAACATTGCGAACCGCACAAAACTTAACTGTGAAGATTTCACAGAGTTATTCTTTGTTATTTTGACAAGGGTCCTCAAAGTTGCTAACATTACAAGGTTTAAATCAATGTGGTTGTGAACACTGTCAACCCTCAAACTTTATCCGTGTAGATTCCGCAGAGTTCTATTTTGTTATTTTGACAAAGGCGCTTAAAATTGGTAATGTCACAAAGTAAAAAACAATGTGGCGGCCAACATTGCGAATAGCACAAAACTTAACTGTGAAAATTTCGCAGAGTTATTCTTTGTTATTTTGACAAAGGTCCTCAAAGTTGCTAACATTACAAGGTTTAAATCAATGTGGTTGTGAACACTGTCAACCCCCAAACTTTAGCCGTGTAGATTCAGCAGAGTTCTATTTTGTTATTTTGGCAAAGGCTCTTGAAGTTGCTAATGTCACAAAGTAAAAAACAATGTCGCGGCCAACATTGCGAACCGCACAAAACTTAACTGTGAAGATTTCACAGAGTTATTCTTTGTTATTTTGACAAGGGTCCTCAAAGTTGCTAACATTACAAGGTTTAAATCAATGTGGTTGTGAACACTGTCAACCCCCAAACTTTAGCCGTGTAGATTCCGCAGAGTTCTATTTTGTTATATTGACAAAGGCTCTTGAAATTGGTAATGTCACAAAGTAAAAAACAATGTGGCGGCCAACATTGCGAACCTCACAAAACTTTACTGTGAAGATTTCGCAGAGTTATTCTTTGTTATTTTGACAAAGGTCCTCAAATTTGCTAACATCACAAGGTATAAATCAATGTGGTTGTGAACACTGTCAACCCCCAAACTTTAGCCGTGTAGATTCCGCAGAGTTCTGTTTTGTTATTTTGACAAAGGCTCTTGAAGTTGCTATTGTCACAAAGTAAAAAACAATGTGTCGGCGAACATTGCGAACCGCACAAACTTTAACTGTGAAGATTTCGCAGAGTTATCTTTTGTTATTTTGACAAAGGTCCTCAAAGTTGCTAAAACCACAACTCACAAATCACACGTTGTGCAATGAGCAAAGCCAAACTATGTTAAATTCGCATTTTTAACTATGCTATTATGACAAGGCATCGAAAAATTGATAGTTTAACAACATTTTTATTGTTAGTTTCGCAATAATTGCGTTTCGCAAAAAAAAAGTTGCTGCGCTAGCAAAGGCTAGGTTGTCAATGTCCCAAAGTAGTTTTGTGTTTTTATCAATAATTCGTTCGCAACGTAAAACTGCAGCCTTGTCTCCGGATTTTTCTCTGAGTGCAATTTTGCGAACGTTTTTAACGGCGACAGACGGTTTGGTGGAACTGACTCTTAAGTACACGCAAAGAGATATAACTCGGTAATAGATGGATACAGTCTAAGGAAAAAACGTGCCTCAGAAATCACGAAAATTTTATTCTCGATCAGATGCCGCCACTACCTTTGGCCTACTCTCGTATAGAGGGCGTTGACGGTTTCGTTTGTTATTTAACAATTTTAACGGATATCAGTGAAAAAACATGGGTCAAAATCATAAAAATAATTAATTCAATTCAATTCAATATTTTTATTTCGAATAAAAAATCCATATTATTGTTAGTACAAGGCACAGCAAAACTTATAAATCTGTTAGTGATAAAAATAAAATAAAAACAAACAAAACAAACATAAGCTAGTTAATTTAAAAGCGGCGTGGTGCGGCCTGTGGCGGCGCGTGCAACCGCACCTAGCGCGCGCACAAAGGGGAGTCCCAGCGCTGCGCCAGCACGTTTAGAATACTGTTTGGGCTGTGGCGAAGACGGTTGATTAATGACGCACACCGTTTTCTAACTATTGCATCGAAACTATCAGTGTGCGCCTCGGCAAACATAGTTGACGCGCTGCAGTAACGCGGCAGCCCAAACAGCACTCTAAACGCGTTATTGTATTGCACGCGCAGGGCGTTGTATGCCCGCTGCGTAAAACTGACCCACAGATTGCACGAGATTAATGCAATTAAGAAAAAAACATCCATATTTAAATACATTTTATCGTATTTTTATAAATCTTCATTTTTAGGTTTAAAGTGTGTCGATAGATGGCAGTGAATTTACTGTGGGTACAAAATTTACTATGACAGTACCGCTCTATCCTAATATATCCTCTTTGGTACACGAGTATCGAGTATATTTAATGGTATTTTAATTAGTTGCTAATTTGAAGCTTGGTTCTTATAAATGAACATTAAAACTACCAAAGTTTCTATTAAAACGATTATTTCGGTCAAATTCATAAGGTTGCCAGCAAATATGGATTGAGTTCACAATGGAGACCAAATAGGTATATACTTACTGACCAATTTATACTGGGTGATTGGTTGTGACGCAGAATAAGTAATAGTAAGTATTATTATACAGAACGGCCACGCATCGCCCCCCTCCGATTCGAATTACCTCGCCCCGCGACGCGACAGCACATTGACGGCCGTTTGCCGGCCGCTCAGTACTGTTTTTAAGCAACTTACTCACAAAATGACGCATGACGCGTGTACAGACGTGCCGTTTACACATAGAAACGTAAGTGATTTTTGATGTATAGCGTGTCCGCCCTGTGGTTGTGATCCCGAATGTATTAAGATGATTGCCTATACTGAACAAGGGACCGGTTTCCATGGGACCGATAAGAAAATCGTGGAAATAATATATCCCTGGGCCCATATGTACATGTCGTGTACTAAAGGGCTTCATCTCATGATGCCTATTAGATTTCTGGCTAGTTCCATGGGGAAATTTGTTTAGTAAGGTCAATGTGGCGAAGACCGGGAGCCGTCTGACTGCACGTACGGACGTCGGCGGGACTTGCTCGCAGGGACGATGAAGAGGGCGTTGTGTATAGATATAATTTTTTGAACTGACTCGATGCACTTACCTGTACTAACAATGGCATTGTATTATTACAATACTATTATCTGCTTTTGTTCTCGTAGCCGCCAACCAATTACTTACAAAAATAAGTAAGAAGTGCATTGCATGTATATTGAATTTTAACCTTAATCCTTGTTGAATGGAGTTAAAATGGTCTAAAAAGATAATATCATATTCAATCTTTTGTAAAATCATATCCACCTTAGCCACGACAGGGACGTATTCTGGTGTTAAATAAAAGATGTAGAGAGATAAAAAAGTATAATTACTATACATATCCGGTAAAACTTAGCCAAGTTGCGTAAAAGATCAGCAGGAATTGAAAAAGAACACATGTACTGAACGAGCGAAAACCAGTTAGACACTAAGACTTGACTACAATCATACCATAATGTGTCCTACAATTTGATAACAGGCCAGATATTTTTTTTTAAATTCGTGTCTCGCTCGCTCTTTTAAAATTGCAGTAAAGTTCAGGAAAAAATACCACTAAATAACATTCCGACATAAACAGATAAACCAAGTTCTTATCAATTGTAACAATGCGAGTGCGACCCTGGCGGCACATCTGTTATCTCCAAATGCAAAACGTTTCAAGTGTTATTTTTCCTTCAAAGCATTTTTATTCTTAAGATAAGACTATGGAGCCGATAATATAATGAAATTTTATGGTATCCCGTAGCCGTTTTTCTACAGAGTGCATTCATTTTGTCGACACTCAAAATTTGTAAAAAAGGTTGTAAAATGCAAAAAATGTTATGTTAGCCATTATTTAGTTAGTGTATTTTGTAGTCTATTGTTAAAAAAATAGGTCGTTAATCTATACTAACATTTCAAGGCGGTTATAATCTGCTTTTACTACGAGGTAGTTATCCTAATTTGTGGTTTACCACTCAATGGTATTGTATTCTTGACTCTTTGAGTAAACAAGCTCAATTGGTTCAACTTCGACTACAGTTCCATGCTGTTAATCTTGTTTCTGAGCACCTTGCACGCAACTACTTATTGCTCCTGCGAACTTCAAGGGAATTGAAGCCCAGGACACAAAGTAAAAACTGAGTTGGGTAGGTACATTATATGGATAATATCCAAATTGTTATTGTACAAAAAGCGTAGAAGATTTGACCACAAAAAAAAAAGAAACCATCGAATTGTACAGCACTAGTAATAATAGTTATTTGTTATACAAGGGTGCAAAGTTGTATTTTACCCGCGAGTGTGGAATTGAAACAGGAGCAAGCGAAAGGATTCTATAGTTGAACCACGAGCGAAGCGAGTGGTTCTAAAATAGAATCCTGAGCGTAGAGAGTGTTTCAACACACAAGAAGTAAAATACATTTGCACCCGTGTGTAACACAAAACTTTTCCCCTCACTATAGCGAGGAAAGTGCAACATCCACAGGCGTTAGATCATCTTCATCACTGGAATCACTTATTTTTGTACGATATTATAACAGAAAACACTGGAAATTCTGATTTTTACGTGAGTCGGTGAGAAGTGTTTTTAAGTAAAAATTTTGTTGACAATGTTGACATTTCTGTTCTGACGTATGAACGATGCGTTTTGAAATTGCATCGACTCAACTTGTGCGTTAACATCATTATAAAAAATCTAACGTTTCTTATGGAATTTTATGGTTTATGACTTAAAATTATTAAATAAAGCTAAATTTGGTATTTTTTATTAGATTCTCAAACCATTTATTTAATGATAATTAATATCGAACGAACCATTATTATGAGCGTTTTACGTTTTGTTATCTGTCAAGCTACTTAAACATGCTCCATTCAAGGTCAAATTACTTTCCCCACTAGTGGATAAAATGCGTTTTTCCCCGCTTGTTTTAAAGGATAAAAGACGGCTTTCCGAGCTAGTGAGGGGAAAAAATCTTATTTTTACATTTTCGTTTTAAATCACGACTTAAATTCTGAAATTATTCAATATTAACTGGTTTTGAGTATCGAATATAGTTGAGGTCAAGGCAAGGGGAATATGTACTTCCAAGTAAGATTGGGAAAATACCGAATAATATTGCGAATATTCCCAGTAGTATTAAGAATTTACTTAAAAAGTAAACCTATGTTGATTTTCCGTGAACACATAATGAAAAGGGTATTGGAAGGCTGGGAGGATGGTATTCATATCAGGCTGGTGGCCAAAAAATCAATAACCCCCGTTTTGCAGATGACATGACTAATAATAGATGCCTCTGAAAAAGAACTTGCAGTGCAGCTGCGAAGGATTGAGCTCGTCAGTAATGAGTATTATGGTCTTAAAATCAACAGAAGCAAGCTGCAAGACGAAGTTAATGTTTATTGATCGTCCTGGTAAAACGCAGAAAACAAACGAGTTGCACGATCTGGAGGTGGTGGTGGTACGTACCTACACAAGTTTGTTTGTACATGGGATCTCAATAAGCGACGATGGTGAATGCGGCCAAGAGGTGATTAGAAGAGCACAGATGGAAAGGCTGCGGTGAAAAGACTCGAGCAAATATGAGAGAACAGAAGCATAAACCGCAAAACAAAGATCAGACTAATGCGGAACCTTGTTTTCTCGTTTTGTACGCGTCCGAAACCTGGACCATCAAAATCGAAACCATGACAGGGTCCAGATAGCCTGTAAAAGCTCATAATTACTGACAGCATGGCAAGGAAGCGTATCTATGGACTGGCCATACGGCCACGCGTTGGGCGGACAGAATAACGTCAGAGACAAACGCCACATTGCAGGCTAACTTACACTGGGTCTAACACAGAGCGGCTTGGAGAGCACTGGTGAAGAGTGTCAACATTCGTCACGTCCCTCATGAGGATACGACAAGGAAGAAAATCAGTTTGTATGTATTTGCAGTCAATTATTTGAGATAGGTATCGCTAATTGGCTTAGCAGGGCAGGGTTCCTAGTTGCCTAGCCAAGATGCCAATCGTTTACGCTCCGTAGCGAACGAAATGCTAATGTCTCTGTCGCACTTATATTGAAGAGTGATAGAGAGAGATAACCGTTTCGTTCGCTACAGCGCAAACGATTGGCATCTCGGCTAGGCACCCAGGGCACCCTGTACGATATAAACATAACCTTCCCGTAGGTAGTCGGTTAAATATATCTACTAAGTAAATTATAGGTAGGTTATATACATACCTCTATAACATCTGCTTATAGAATGGATGTTTGTGTATCGGGTTTGCAATGTTTAGAACACAATCAGTTCAAGGAAAGCTTATCAGGTCGCTTCCCAGAATCTTTCCTTGTATAGGTACTTTAGGTAGGTATCTTGACATGTAAATTGGCTTCATCACTACCAAAATCACTACATAGTATAAAACAAAGTAGCTTTCCGCTCTGTATGTATGTGTGTCCCTATGTATGCTTAGATCTTTAAAACTAGGCAACGGAATTTGATGCGGTTTTTTTTAATAGATAGATTTATAATTTATATGTATAATTTGTAAAAGTTTTGTGTAAATTAGTTGAACTACCCGTGCGTAGTTATGAATAAATGAGTATTGAGTATGAGTATCTTTATTTTTTTACAATACACATTTTACAGCAAGCAATGCAAGCATAATCGCAAAAGTGTTATACAAAACACGTTCAGCGATTACCTCAGTAGCGTCAGTAGGTAGTTAGATACTTAGATATTGATTTGACGCAATTATGTATTAGAATAAATAATGTCTAAATTTGGAATTCAAGGCGTGGTTAAGTAATTAATAAAGAAACAGTATACGTGTATTGGGCTCGTGTTACACCCACCGCGCCGAACGACTCGAACACCTGCTTCTGCCTCGCCTTACAATTAGCATGCGAATAGCTTTTCCTATATGAGCGATTCCACTAATCTAAATTGTGTATAAGTACAGATAAGAACAAACTGCGTCGGTTGTTTACATTACACCTCAATATCGATGCGTACTTACCTAATGTAGTTTCTAAAAGTGTTTGAATGCCGAGTCTCGGTTCAAAGTAGGGAATTGAGACAGGTTAGGCATTGCATTGCATTAGCAGTTATGCAAATATGCATACTTACCATAGTACCTACTACCTACCTATCGACCGATTGTGAATCTGAATGGAATATGTAATCATTGTCGTCCAGACGTGCATGTATTTGTATAGTCTATGTATAGTCAGGTCAGACTATAATGTATACCTACTTATACTGCACTCGCTATCAAATCCATTAATGAGATAAACTGCTACGTAGAGGAGATATATTACTACAGAGGCTGGGAAGTAAGGGGTTGCCGACCGAATGCATAGTATTATGAGGCCGACAACCCCTTTTCATGCCGAGGTATGATTGTAGATATAGTGCTCTCAAACATGGAGCGAAATAAATAAATAAAAACTCCACGAAATACTTAAATGTTTTATTTAGGGAAACTTATAGTAAACTAGACACAAAATATCACTAACACGTATATCTTTATCACACATGTTACACGTTTATTTTTATTACACATATTTTTATGTACCTTTTATCCGCCTTGTATCCGTCTGACTGTTGTCGTTTTAGCCACATAACTAAGTTTACATAGTTCCGTACAAAGGGTAAAAACGGGACCCTATTACTAAGACTCCGCTGTCCGTCTGTCTGTCTGTCTGTCTGTCCGTCTGTCACCAGGCTGTATCTCATGAACCGTGATGATGCATGAACGAGCCAAGCGAAGTGCAAGGGCACTACCTAGTCCTTTACCTATAGGGAGTAAAGGCAGGTCTTCCTACTGAGGTACAATTTAAGCTATAAAGTGCTCTCTAGAGAAGTGATTTTAACACCTTGACCTTTTTTTAACCGACCTTCAAAGGAGGAGGTTCTCAATTAGGTTGTATGTTTTTTTTTTTTAATGTTTGTTACTCCATAACTCCGTCATTTCTGGACCGATTTTGTAAATTATTTTTTTGATTATAAGTATATACATACAGATTGGTCCCGTTTTTGTCAAAAACCAGTTCTGATGATGGGATCCATGAGGAATCGAGGGAACTCCTCAAATGTGAAAGGCATACATATAGTGATTTTTGTATTTTTATAAACAAATCCAGCACTTCCATTTTAAAATGTGACATTCGATGAAGTGGAACTGCTGATGATGATCAGAACGGAACTCTTCAATGACGCATAGTTCACGTTTGGCGATTTGTCCTCTTCATTATGTTTGTTAAGCAAGTTAGGTTTTCAAGAAACATTTTTGTCAAGCTCGAGTTCTGATGATAGGATCCATGAGGAATCGAGGGAACTCCTCAAATGCGAAAGGCACACATATAGTGATTTTTGTATTTTTATAAACAAATCCAGCACTTCCATTTTAAAAAGTGACATTTGATGAAGTGGAACTGCTGATGATGATCAGAACGGAACTCTTCAATGACGCATAGTTCACGTTTGGCGATTTGTCCTCTTCGTCATGTTTGTTAAGCAAGTTAGGTTTTCAAGAAACATTTTTGTCAAGCTCAAGTTCTGATGATGGGATCCATGAGGAATCGAGGGAACTCCTCAAATGTGAAAGGCATACTTATAGTGATTTTTGTTTTTTTATCAACAAATCCAGCATTTACATTTAAAAAAGTGACATTTGATGAAATGGAAACTGCTGATAATGATCAGAATGGAACTCTCCAATGACACATAGTTCACGTTTGGCGAATCGTTCTCTTCCTTATGGACCCAGACCTAAACTTGGACCCGGACTCGGACCCGGACCCGGGTCTGAACATGGATCCCAACTCGGACCCGGACCGAACTCTGACCCAAATATGGACCCGGACAGCCGGACACGGACCCAGACTCTGATCCGGACCCGGAAATGCTACTAGAAAAGTGGGTTAGGTGGGTGGTTGGGTTTTGAACTGCGATTCTCACAGAACAGAACAGCTATCAGAAAAGTAGGTTAGGTTAGAGCTGTGACCCTTACAGAAACGAAATGCTATCAGAAAAGTAGGTTAGGTTAGGTTAGAACTGCGACCCTTACAGAAACGAAATGCTACTAGATTAGTGGGTGGTTTTACCTCCTTTTCTACATAATAATTGCCTAATAAGGCAAAAGATGCTGCCTTTTTTATTTCATTGTCTGGAATCTAAGAGTGCACCATCAACAATAAGTGAACTTTCAGCGGCATCCCCTATTGAAGTCGGTTTTTTTTTCTTAAAAATTATTGTTGCTTTTAGAGCATCACTTGGGCGCGCTGCGGCATGAGCACGGCCGGCACGTGTGGTTCGAGGTGGCGGGCGCGCCGCCTTCCGCCGCGCTGCTCTCCGCCGAGTTGCGCTTACACCAAGCTCCGGCGCACACCGACGACCCCACAGCTCTGTACACGGTCGTCGCGCATCGGGTCATCAGCGTCAACAGCTTGGGGTAGGTAAATTTCCTACTCCAACGGCGACGACCAGAACGTCTTCTACGGACGGATTTTTATATCACAACTACCACTGAGACTAATACGACAGTGACGGTGATGCATTATAAGTAGTACACCAACATTGCCTGGGGTGTATTGTATAGGGTGGGCCAATGATAAATGCATTTTAACGAAATACGTCAATACGAAAAGAAAATTTATCACTGGCCCACCCTATACATATAATTAGAGTTCACCTATCAAATTTAAGACATGACGAAAACACTAGTCGCTTAGATTCGATCGGCTTAAGTGTCCACCTGTACCAGAATTACCGCTCACATAAAATACCTCCACGTACCGTAAAATGGGGAGAGTTTGCTTATGAATGGGGAGAGAAGGGATGAAGAAGGGTGAGATGGGATTTTGAGGCTACTGCTACAAAAATAATTTATTCCAATTTAAAATGGAGCTATAGTAATACTCATAATAAAAAAAAACGATCCAACAATCTTCCAAAATCACCTTGGTATGAAATCCCATCTCACCCCAATTACGAGGGACTACGGGGTGAGGTGGGATTTCCTGTTTATCGCCAGTTATGAAATGGAACTACCCAAAATAAAATAAAAACTAAAATACAAACGTCCGGAACACTTATTATATTCACCATTCAGTTTGCATATGTAAAAATAAAATGTTATCGAGGTTTGAATGTCAGTTTTATCCCTACTCACCCCATTTTACGGTATTAATAAAAATGGCACAAACAAATGATGTAATTTTTTTAACGTTGCAGAAATCTACAATTAGAGAAGGTAGCGGCAGTGAACACAAGCGCGTCGTCAGAGGGCTGGTTGGAACTGAACGTAACGGAGGCGCTCAGCGCGTGGTTAACCGCCCCCGCCGACAATAGAGGGTTTTTCATTACCATCCACCCGCACTCGCAGCCAGGTACACTATCATATGAGTATACCATTGTTACATAAGTCTGTTATTCAGGAATTATTAGTACCTAAAACTTATAGGTATGTAGTAGGTAGCTCTTCCGGTTAAAATAATTTGCGAAAACTTGGAGAGCTGTTAATTTAATAAAACAGTTATAAAAACAAATTTCACTATTCCATTCCCAGTGAGGCTAAACAGTTGTCGCTCTGTTTGAGGTATTATCCAATTTCTAAAATAAAACTAGGCAACAGTTAATTAACGTACCTTGTAAATTTCAGAACGTCACATGAAACCAGAGGAAATCGGGCTTGAGGAGCCTAGAGGAGCTATAGTGGAGGGCAAGCAGCCCTTCCTCGTGGCTTTCTTTAAGAGCGGACCCAAGTTGAGCGCTGCAGACGCCAGCGGGCGACGGAAGCGCGAGGCGCGGCGGTGGCGGAATACGGGCTCTTCGGAGAATTACCTGAGAAACCCCCTCACAGGTTAGTTGCCGATTTTTTGCTAGAGAGTAGGTATGTGTACCAAAAATGTTTGTTGAATAACTTTTCCAATTAAATTATTTCAACATAACTTTTTTGACCGATACAACAATAAGCCATAATGGAAATCTAGCCCTGTACATATCTGTACTGATTTTGAAAATTATTTTTAGGGTTCCAAAACTTCCGACGTGTGACAATCGGAACTCTGTTACTAAGCACGCTGTTCATTCTTTTGTCCATCAATCCGCTCCATTTGCAATTAATGAAAATAAAATCAACTTAAAAACTATGAGGGATACAAGTCATTAATTTAGGTTTGCTTATTATAGTATTAATCCACTCATGTTTCCACTTATCATTAAAATTTAATAGAGTACAGTCGATTTCTTTAACCGATACGAAAAATTACAACGATCAAAATAAAATAGTATCTTCCCCGCTAACAACCTTAAAATTGGTTCCAGATACATCACACTGGACAACTCGAAGTTGTGAAATTCAAACCCTGTACGTCAGTTTCAAGGATTTAGAATGGCAGGTAAGGATATATTTTCTTAATGATTAATTGATTATGATTAGTGTTGTTACTGATGTTACTCAATCTGATTTGAGAAGTTGATGATGTTCGTAGTTGTATGATCACTACAAATCTCTTGACTCTTTTTCCTGGGAAATTATGGCCTGAAAATTTACCAGCAAGCCAAATTTTCATGACCTAAGTTCTTCCCGGCAGTTTCCAGTCACATTACATCAAGGCGCAATAAAATACCTGGCCAACACCAGCTGACTCCAAGTTAATCTAGCAGTTTATAGTTTGCTAACTTTCATTTCATTCAAGTTAACTTCTTAATTGTAGATACTCGTAAATTCCCAATCCTAAAGAAATTACTAAATATATTTTTACGTGTTGTTGGCTACCGTTTATCGATCCACCAACAGAGCGTCTGCTGACGTTTACGAGGCATCATAATTCATATCCCTTAACCACTACGTATACGAGAAACAAATGAGTCCAATGACTAACGATTTTTTAATTTCGCTCGGAGTTTAAATGGTTAAGGCGTAACAAGTAAATCAGGGCTTCGCTAGCTGAGTTAACCTTTATTGTATTATACTTATATGCTACGTAAGCACAGTGAAGTATCCTAAAACCCAAATGTACATTATTATGTTTGTACTGATAGTAATAATTTACTATCAGCTGCCGCCCTTTATATTATAACACCCCATTTGGCAAAACGATTACATAAGATAAGCACCAAAGGGGCCTACTGACTATCAGTCCGCTGGACGATATCGGCCTGTCAGTTGTTCGGAACTGTCTGACAGGCCGATATCGTCCGGCGGTCTGATAGTCAGTGGGCCCCTTAAGACAACATAGTGACGAACCGACGAGGAAATATGGGTCACTTGTATTGAGATCGATATTAGCCCAATTATTAAGCTTATTGACTCGTCGATCGGTCTACTTACCTACTTAGTAAATTATAAAAAAAAATAAAAAAATAAAACGTTTATTCAAAAATCTTACGTACAACTAAATACATATGTTCTTCTGCCAAACCACACAGTGGTTTGTTCGCAGATGTATTACGTACATACGTACATCAACAAAAGAACCCTTGAAGAAGGCTTGTAGTTTATATATCACGCACGAAATAGGATAGTGTAGTACTACTAATTAAATCAGCTACTCTTTAGTTAAACGTGAACTTGGAGTTGACCAACTTGTCGAACAACTATGGAGTTTGTTATGGGAACGCATTTTGTAACGTCAAGTGGCACAACGAATCACCTCGCTTTAATGAGCTGAGCTGATATTGTTGATTTAAAAATATTTGAAAGTGCAACATCATGTTTCATCTAGATTTTTCAATGTTTCCGCAAATTTGTTTTCGCGACCGCTGTTAAATAATTCAACTTAGTGGAACTTTTGTGTCGAGTGGCGAACCAACCAGTTTTATGAGGAAATGTCCCTACGGAAAGGGGTTTGACATTTCACTGCAATAAGGCAAAAGGTTACCCTAATAGGTATAATAATAGCTGTAAATCTCTAAGATAGGTATTATTTAGGCTGTTTTAAAAGTTGTTTAAAAAATCCTACATTTGACATATGATGATGACAGCTAACTTTAATTAAGTACCTACTGATTATGCAAATTTGCCTCATCTTTTTGGTTTCCTCGAATTCCTCCTTGTATTCGATATGAAAAGTAGATTGTTTAACTCGGATGAAAGGCACCAAGCATCATTTCATCCCTTTGTTAACAATCTTCTATACATATAGGTAATAGTTTAGCCTATTGTGACGGAAGGGTAACTACAGTGGGAACCCTACACTGAGCATGGCCCGACATGCTCTTGGCTGGTTTATTTTATAATAAAGCTGCAAAATGCCTATAAATTGACATACTAATATGTAGGTGAATAATATATATATGTTGTTTGATTCCAGGATTGGATTATCGCACCCGATGGTTACGGTGCTTTCTATTGCAGTGGAGAGTGCAACTTCCCCCTAAACGCACATAAAAACGCCACCAACCATGCCATAGTGCAGACATTGGTACACCTGTTGAACCCCACACAGGTCAGTACGAAGAGCTATTTTACCAGGAACAGTTGATTTAGACTTGTAAATTTTACTCACCAGATTAGTTCAAATAAAAAATAAATACATACCACTAGCTCATTGCGTCTGCGTAAGTGAAACTTACAACTGTAATTTCGGAATTGTATACCCACCCGGTATAATTTTTCCCTACCTTAAACAAATGATCTAAAGGTTGGTATTTTCCCAACATTCCAGGTGCCGAAACCGTCGTGTGCGCCGATCAAGCTTTCGCCTATATCTGTTCTGTACTACACCGATGATGCCAACGTGATCCTGCGCAAGTACAAGAATATGGTCGTAAAGAGTTGCGGCTGCCATTAACTCTTTAAACGTGCATTGCGCATACAACATTTTCTTAATGTCTAGGATAATGTCTCGTTCTATTCGCAAGGCCAGTGTATGGCTACGTTGAAAAGGGTCAAAGTACCTATAGTCTATAGTCAATCAGAAACGCTTTTTATCTTCATTAGATCTTTATGTTGTAATAGAGGCAAATTCGACTTACTGCAATGACATGGATCAATGTTGTTGTTTTTTTTAAAGTATAATCTATTACGTTTGTCAGACAGCTTTGTCCTCTTCACATGAGTGTTGGATCTAAAATTAACTTTCTTTTTCGATCCAAATGCAAACATGTGTATTGGAGTATAGACATTAGACATATCGTGTCGACGCATATCAAATGTACACTGAATTGACAAACTAGTCCTTTTTCAGTTAAGCAATTTTTTTTGAGGTTCTGTACCGACGCGTGACATTTTGAACCCTATTAATAAGCTTGCGCTGTCCGCCTGTCTGTCTGTTAGCGGAACATAAATTGCCTATAGACAGACAGTTAATTATTTTTCAGATTGTGTTATGTTATGTATGGATGTTGTAAATAAATAATACAAGTTAAATAAAATTTTAAATTGACGGTTCAGAACAAATTGTGATTGTCTGATATTTTAAAGACATGTAAGACATGTCGTTTGGCGGGCTTTAGCTTACGTTCCGTGATAGGCAGACATAATTTACACAGAACATGTATTTTTATTGCGTGTTATGCAATGCAACCAACAAAAAATAAATAAATAATCATGGGTGGCTATATAAGTAACGTAAGATTTTATGGGTTTTATTATATCTAAGGTATAGACCGGTTAAGCAACCTGGTCAAGCCTGAGTCGGCAAGGTCTTATGAAAAAAACCGGACAAGTGCGAGTCGGACTCGCCCACCGAGGGTTCCATACAAATGTAACTTATTTCTTATTTTATTTACATTTTTTTAATTTTTTACAAATTAATAGTTTAGAGATTATTCCCTGTACTTGTAGTGTAACCCCCTTATTCATAAAACTTTACGGGACTGATTTATAGTCCGACAAGAAATTGTAGAAAATTATTGAGGGCGCCACTTCCTACATAACTGTCACATTTTTGACGTAAAATGCTTAAACATGGCAACAATTTAGTATGGATTTTTTTTAGTTCTGTTTTATTTAATTTCTACAATTTTATGTCGCACTATAGTTAAATTTATGTTATCCCTTTCTTACAAATACATAATACAAAATGACAGATAAAGACAAACGATTCATAGCTAATTCAAGCCAGTAACTCGTTTATGAATAACACTATAAGACGATATTACTTGCCAAATTTCATAGTTCAGGGGAGTTAGTACAGTCAACGGGAAGTACCTACCCAATAAATTTGATTCCCTTGAGTGTCGAACTATACATTTTTTGCGGCATAAACGGCCATATCTTTTATTTTGCGTTAACTTGGAAGTTTGATTTTCTGCAAAGGGTAAAGATAAAGGGTCTTGACAGACAGACGGACGGACGGATGAATAACAAAGTGATCCTATAAGGTTTCCGTTTTTTACTTTTGAGGTATGTAAAAAAAAAGTGTAATGGCACGGTATGCCGAATAGCGGGGCTACCATAAGTGAAAGTAGCAGCAAGTTTGATATGTGCGATACATATGCGGAAACAAAAATGTCCTTTTTTTTTTTGTTTTGACGCAGGGGTAAATGCATTTACGCATCTCACCCCCGGGCTGGGGAAGCCCATTGGGGGGTGGTATGTGGGACTCGCTCCTCCCATAACTTCCTCTGCTAGCCAGAGGAAGAGGAGGAGAATACCCACTAACATCCCCTGCGGCGTTTCCGTCTATGCCGTTGAGGGGGGTGCAATGGGGTCGCGAGCATGTCGACCACGGCACCCCCCCGTATGCGTAAGGGTAGGCCGTAATAACATATACTAATCTATGAGGGTAGGTACTAAGGGTACGTGGCACTAAATTAATATGCCGAAGTATGCCCAAGTTAGGCTTAGAGAGACATATGCGTGGATGATAGTATCCTACAGGGTATGATACGAGTAATAGAGTTATAGTGCCAAATGATCTTCAAGCCTAAAATTTAAATTCAACTTTTAACTTTAATCTAATAGTAATTAATTAGGTAATATTGTAAGTTGATAAACTTATTTACGTGCCAACCAATTGAAGTCATTTATTTAATAATGTTTTAGGTAGCTCCTATGTAGCAGTAAGTTAATTGTATTTTTTATAGATTTGCAATAAAATGTCTTCCTGAAAATATTGTTTTCTTTTGACGTAATAACGTCTTATAAATCAACGAACACCGGTAGCATCATAGACCTAGTATATACGGTAGCATGCACGAAAAAATGTCACGTTGGGGACAGATCTCCATGGTAATGTTACGGCCACGTTGTGGACAGATCTCCATAATAACGTGACAAAATCCTATCTATATATAAAATAATTCAGTGATAATAATTCAATTCAATTCATAAATAAAAGTATGCAATTTTTCAGTTTTTTAGTTTGATTTAGTGATTAGTATTTAGTAGGAGGTGTCCCATCCGGCAGAAAGCATGAAACATGGCATGCATATAGCTTTTACGTTTATAAGAATAAATAGAAGTGCCCCCCCCCCCTCCCACTTTTATATCCTTTGCCTATAATATATTCTCGATTTCGGGACTGCAATGTTGCATACAAATTCCATTTATAAAATTAATCTTGTAAGAAAGAAGTTAACCGACTTCAAAAAGGATATATTAATATAATATATAATATATTATAATATATTATCCCGTTTTATACGCGCTAGCAACAGTAGCAACTGATACGTTTGAAGTCGGTGCCAAGCCAAATAGTTACAATAGGTACTGGTTATATACTGATTCTTTCTTTTTTATCAAGCTACACCAGGATTGGCATTCAATTTGACGGGGTGTTGGCGCTTTTAAAATTTAGCTTGGCACCGACTTCAAACGTATCAGTTGCTACTGTTGCTAGCGCATATAAAACGGGATAATATGTGTCATCGTCAATCAAATGGGTACTTATTGTCGGTATTGAGTTATTGCTACCAGCATATAGTCCAAAATATGCTCTTTTAAATGCAAAAAGAATCAGAACTAAGTTCCGTACTTATTTTTCTATGATTCTCCTAAACAATCTTTATCTCTGACATGGAAGCATGGAACGCATCCTTAACGCCGGCCGGAGGTCTCCCGCGTTTTCCATCTGTCACTGTCATTATTGTCAATACATGCATGATGATGCAATGTACAATGTTCTTGTTAATAAATCTTATATATCTCAATAAAAGTATTATTTAATATTACATGGTGCCGAAACCAGGGAAAACCATCAAAATATGGCCGAAAACAAAACAGACGTCAACATAAAGCCGCCCAAACAATTCATAATAAACGCTAGTGAAGATGTAGCAAAGGCATGGAAGCTGTGGCTCCAACAATTCGAGTGGTATGCCATCGCTACAAACCTGGAAGAGAAAAAACCAGCGGTGCAAGTGGCGGTATTCATGGCATGTATCGGACCTGACGCGGTGGTTATATACAATACGTTCAATCTTACTAGTGAAGAGCAGTTAAAATTACAAACCATTAAAGACAAATTTACAAATCACTTCACTCCAAAGATCAACGAATCATATGAAAGGTATATATTTAATACCATAATACAAAAAGAGGGCCAACCATTTGACGAATTTCTCACAGAACTTAAAAGCAAAGTGAAAAACTGTGATTATGGTACCTTAGAGGACAGCCTCATTCGTGACAGAATTGTAGTAGGAGTAAGGAGCGACTCCCTTAGAGAGAAGTTGTTAGCTGAACAAGACCTTACACTGCAAAAAACGATTGATCTCAGCCGCTCAGCGGAGCAAGTTAAAATGCAAGTAAAAACTATGAAGCAGGCTCCTACTGTCGATGCGGTTACCTGGAACAGTAAAAACACAAATATTAAGAAAAAAGAAGAAAACGTCAATATGAATAATAAGAAAAAAGAAGATAAAAGTGAAGAGACATTTCATTGTGGCAGATGTGACACTATACATGGCCGGAGAAATTGTCCTGCTTTTAAGAAAATATGCCTGAGATGTAACCGAAGAAACCATCTCACCAAATGTTGCAAAATAAAAACGGTGGATTCACTTCTCCAGAATGATGAATATGATAGTGAAGATGGATTTATGGTGTCATCAATAGATACTGATGATGATGTGGGTACAGAAGACTGGTATGAGCCATTAACCTTACCTAATGGAGTCACAGTGATGTTCAAACTTGATTCAGGCAGTCGGTGCAATGTTATTAACCGAGAAATAATGGATAGAACAAAATCACATGTCAGTCCATCAACAACCAGGTACCTAACATCCTATTCAAGGCATAAGATGCAAGTCTTAGGTGAAACCAAACTGATGACTATTAGTAAAGGACAGCAAAACCTGATTAAATACTATGTTGTTGATGAAAAAGTGACACCAATTCTTGGCAGGAAAACATGTGAAAAATTAAATTTAGTAAAGAGAATTGATGCTATTACAATAAATGATGACTTGTTTGAAGGAATTGGTTGCCTGAAACAGTACAAATATGATATTGATTTAGTAGACAATCCAAATTTACCAATATGCCCGGCACGTAAAATTCCCCACACCATAAGACAAAAAGTAAAAGCTGAGTTGGATAGCATGGTGGAACAGAAAATAATAAAACCAGTGACAAAGCCTACACCAGCTGTTTCACCTATGGTTGTGGTGAAGAAAAATGACAAAATAAGACTGTGCTTAGATCCCTCAGATATAAACAAAAATTTAAAAAGGAGACATTACCCACTTAATACTCTTGAAGAAATTGCGGCCAGAATTCATGGCTCGAAATGGTTCACACTGCTAGACTGTAGAAAAGGATTTTGGCAACTGCAAGTGACACCCCGCACATCAGAGTATCTCACATTTAGTACACCCTTTGGAAGATATTCTTGCTTAAGAATGCCCTTCGGCTTAGCATCAGCTCCAGAAGTCTTCCAGCAAGTTATGAGCTCACTCTTAACGGACCTGGAAAATACAGAGGTGTCAATGGATGATGTACTTCTACATGCTCCCAGTAAAGACGAATTAGAGAAGACTACACAGAGAGTACTAGAAAAGTTTAGGAACGCAGGTCTTAAACTTAATAAGGAAAAGTGTGTGTTCAGTACACAAGAAGTCAAATTTCTGGGCCACATAGTAACCAGCGAAGGCTTAAAGCCCGATCCGGAAAAAATAGAAACCATCACAAAAATTAAGAGACCAGAAAACGTAAAAGAACTGCAACGGTTTCTAGGATTAATTACCTACTTGTCAAAATTCATAAAAAATATGGCAGACATTACCAGCCCCCTGAGACAATTATTACACAAAGATGTAGAATGGGTTTGGGATCAACCACAAGAACAAGCATTCATCAAATTAAAAGAGCTGTTAAAAAACCCACCTGTTCTGGGATTTTATGATCCTCAAGCACCAATTTTGCTCTCAGTTGATTCTAGTAGTTATGCCTGTGGTGGTGTAATGATTCAAAAAGAAAAACCTATTGCTTACTGTGCTAAATCTTTCACTAAAACTGAGCAAGGCTATAGTCAGCTGGAAAAAGAGGCCAATGCAATCTTAGTGGCTTGTAAAAAATTCCATAACTATATCTGGGGTTGCAAGGACTTAACAATAGAATCTGATCATAAACCTTTAGAAACAATTTTCAGAAAACCACTTACCAGTGCACCACCAAGACTACAAAGAATGTTATACCAGATTTTGCCATATAATCCCAAAGTGACATATAAAAAGGGTTCGGAGATGTATGTAGCCGACACTTTGAGTCGAGATTGTGAGAAGCTAAACTGTGAAGATGTTAACTCAGAAAACTTACAAATATGTGCTATTGTGCCATTTTCAAAAAACCGCAGAGAAGAAATCAAACAAGAAATTCAGAATAGCAGTGAGTTGAAAAACTTAAAACAAATTATACAAGATGGGTGGCCTGAAAAAATGGGGCAATTACCAGATAACTTAAAAAAATACTGGCACTATAGAGAAACACTCAGTGTATACAACGACCTCATTTTCAAAAACGACAGGGTACTAGTACCCATATCAATGGTACCACTAGTGATGAAACAATGCCACCTGGGTCACAAAGGTATTCAAGGCACAATACGGCTCGCCCGAGATAACGTATTTTGGCCAGGTATGACTACGGATTTAGTCAATTACACGAAATCTTGTACAGCATGTGCAAAAGTACAAAATGATAATCCAATGGAGCCTATTGTTGTACAAACAGCACCAGAACGCCCTTGGAGTCTTGTGGCAACGGATTTATTTCATTTGAAAGGCAAAGACTATATAGTGATAGCAGATGGCTACTCAGGTTTCTTTGACTTTAAGGAACTGAAAAGAGTTACCAGCTGGGACATAATTGACAATCTGAAATCTTGGTTTGCAACATTTGGAATTCCAGATATACTATTGACTGATGGTGGTAAACAATATGACTGCCAAGAGTTTAGACAATTCAGAAAGGAATGGAACTTTGAACACAGAATATCAAGTCCACACTTTCCACGCTCCAACGGATTATCGGAACGCTATGTTCAAGAAGCAAAAAACTTAATGAAAAAATGTATGGAAGACAACACAGACTTACAATTAGCGTTACTACATCACAGGAACACACCCCGACTAGATCTTGGGTCACCGGCACAAAGGATGTTTAATAGAAGGACTAAAACCTTACTTCCTACAAACAGTAAACTCTTTATACCAAAAATAATAAGAAATGTCACTAAACAATTACAAAAAATTAAAGAAGAGGAAAAGAAATATGCAGACAGAGGAAAAAAGGAAAATAAAGAGTTTGTTAGTAATGAAAACGTGATGCTACGAAAAGGTCATCAAAACTGGGTCCCCGCAAAAATAGTGACGGAAGAAGGTCATCGAGCCTACAAAGTAGAGACTGATGATGGTGCAATTTATAAAAGAAACTCCTGGCACCTAAAACCGACAGCCAATTCTACAGAGCTGGCCACAGAGGCACCAGAGCCAGGAACAGAAGATCCAGACACTGTTGGGCAGCCATCACCTATAGACCAGTCACCAGTCGCTGTAGGGCAGCTGTCACCTATATCACCAGCAAAACCCACACTGACTGTGTCGAGTCCAGAAATACAGCAGCTACTGACAGCTCCTCAAACTCGAAGTACTCGCAGTGGCCGGCTAATCATCACGCCTGCTAGATATCGCTGAAAAGGAAGGATGACATGGAAGCATGGAACGCATCCTTAACGCCGGCCGGAGGTCTCCCGCGTTTTCCATCTGTCACTGTCATTATTGTCAATACATGCATGATGATGCAATGTACAATGTTCTTGTTAATAAATCTTATATATCTCAATAAAAGTATTATTTAATATTACAATCTCTAATTTTATACATATAATTGAGATATTATAAAAAAAAGCAAGTAAGGTATAGAGACGTGACAAAAATAAAAATATTTTTTATGCCTTAAAATCAATAGGTTCTCAGCTATCTTATATTGTTTTTGTACGACTATAACGTAGGGATATATATAATAGTAAAAATCACGAAACAAGTTTTTTATATTAAATATAACAAAAATCAACATTACTTGTAGAGATCTTACATATCAATCAACATAATTAGTAGTTAACAAGCATTGTATGTTACTTTATGCATATATAAATTTAACCAAAAAATGTATAAACAATACAAAAGAATTTAGTTTTCTATAAAAAAAGTGGCTTCGAAGTTTAGTACTTCCGATATAATTTTTGTATGAAAAGTGAGTAAGGGTACCACATAGCACATTGTCGCTTTTCATAACTTTACAGAAAATAAAATTCTGCATGTATTTTTTACTTAAAATTGAAGCTATAATTGCTTTTATATAATAAAAATATTGTCATATAGGTAACTAAAACATTACAAATTGGATAAAAAAACCGGCCAAGTGCGAGTCGGACTCGCGCACCGAGGGTTCCGTACTTTTTAGTATTTGTTGTTATAGCGGCAACAGAAATATATACATCATCTGTGAAAATTTCAACTGTCTAGCTATAACGGTTCATGAGATACAGCCTGGTGACAGACAGACAGACGGACGGACAGCGGAGTCTTAGTAATAGGGTCCCGGTTTTACCCTTTGGGTACGATACCCTAAAAACTATTCTCTTAGTCAGTTTTTAACTAATAATTTTGGTAGAAGTTTAACTACACCTTAGGGTACCTCATTGTCGCCTTATGAGATCAAAGCATATCCCACCAAAAACATTTCATGTAAAGTGTTGCCAAGACTAGGCGCATAAAGCTTTTACACTCAAAAGCTATCAGATCCCGTAGTAGGTACCAAGACTTTTAAGGATGACTCACGTTAGTCCGGGCCGTGACCGGGCCGGAGCTTCCGGCGCTTACTTTTCTATGACATGACAGGTGATCACGTGATGCTTTCCATAGAAAACGAAGCGCCGGAAGCTCCGTCCCGGTCACGGCCCGGTCTAACGTGAGTCATCCTTTACTCTGTAAGTCCTAACTTTATTAGCTCTAACTGTATAAAGCCAACATCTTGGTCAAACGTACAGTACGGCTTGGCCGTTTCGTTGCTGTCAAATGGACAAATTGGACAATCCCTTAATGACACTCAGAATTTGAAAGACTTGTGTAACTACTTTGTACAACAAGTCCACCGAGTGAGTGTTTTTGTGACAGCAACGAAACGGCCAAGCCGTACTGGGGCCCTATTCGAGATGCACAACTGTCAGTTTCGGCTTCAACATCAGTTCAACAGTGGAATGAATCATTTGTTCATCAACTGTGGAAAGTATCATTTGGTTGTACACCAAAACTCATTCATTGAAAAAATTATGCAACAAAAATCAACTTTGTTTTCTTACTACTATACGGTTTAAAATGGCTCTGAACTCTGCGTGGTTCGGTTTGGTTTCGTTGTCACCTAACTGTGAATTGCTAATGTCAAATTTACCTATTTGACAACACACGATTTCTTCCATTCAACTGAAGTTCAACACGAAACGTCACTTAACGCATGTCGAATACCGCTCCTGTACGTTTGACCAAGATGTTGGCTTTATACAGTTAGAGCTAATAAAGTTAGGACTTACAGAGTAAAAGTCTTGGTAACTACTACGGGATCTGATAGCTTTTGAGTGTAAAAGCTTTATGCGCCTAGTCTTGGCAACACTTTACATGAAATGTTTTTGGTGGGATTTCATTCATTTTTGTAAGAGTCCACCAGCTAGCAAACATAGCTAGCTGAGTGATACCAGCTAGAAATGACTTATTCGTTTATAGAATCTACGATAATACATAAGCAGGCATAATTCTAAAATATTTTAACATTAGATTTTATAAAAGTTACGTATTGCTAGCGCCATCTATGTAGAGCCTATATAAATTATAAGTCAGGAATTTTATGCATTATAAATTGCAAGTTTCTAGAAATTATAAAGCATTATTATCATAATCGGAATTGTTTTTAATGACCTAAGCGTTAGTTAAGGTCTCCGATTCAGCTCACTCAACCGATTTTAGTGAACTTTGTGTGGGTACGTACGTGCTATCGCAGTGCTTTGTAGTGCGACGATTCGAGTTTGATCCCCAGACATGTATTTTTTAAATTAAAGTTTGAATTTAGCGAGTGCGAAGTGCGAGCTAAGCGTAGGTATTCGTTACAGTTGGGCAAAAATATTTTCTAGTCTCCGGCTATTCTTCTGTATAAGTCGTACGTATTACTCAACTTATTTTCGGAAAATTTTGTGAGCAGAATTTATTTAAAAAATATTAAAATAGCTCACTTATCACACGCGAGTCAAGAGGTAAAGAAACCGGTATATAAATGAGCTCTCCGAATATGCATACATCTTACGGTCGCGTTACTCTGGTGTTTCGAGATCTCTACAAGCATGCGAGTTTCTAAATCGTTGGGAACTGTTGATGGTACTGTAACATCCGAAAACAAAAAGTCGTATGTGCCTGCAAACTTCCTATTATGATATGACTACATATATTCACCTTTCGCTGAATACTGCACAAATAAATTGTGCAGCATAATACGGCAAATTTAATTTAATTAACAATATTTTGTTACGTGAGAATACGAGTCACATGAACGTCGTCAGTCGAGTATGTAATGTACTTTATAAAACAACTGGTCATAGTCTGCTCACAAAATACACATAATGTTCCAAAATGGCTGTCACATATGGACAGATAGACGGAAGACCGGACAGACAGACGGACTAAACAAAACTGTAAGGATTCCGTTTTTGCCATTTTGGCTACTGAAGGCCGAATGCCCGGAGCGTATGACAGGTACACGCTACCCGCAACGTCTCCAAGTATCTTCATGGCGAACGGTTTGGCCGAAGGACGAGCTCCGCGAAGATATTAAGGTCAGAAGTGACCAAGAGAGGCGCGCTTCTGTAGTGTTCAAACACAAAACTTTAGTACCTACAACTGTATGCATGCATGGTTCTTGCGACTTCCACAAACACCTACTTGCGAAGTGCTCGCCATCGGCCTTCGCGTTCAGACAATTTAACTGCTTATCAAGTTCGGTAAAATAATTTTAGTATCAATACAGTTTTGTTTTTTTTTTCTAATAGGCTACACTTATTTAGGCTTTGTTCGCGAGGTTGTACAGCTCACAGAACCTCCCTTGTGCTTAAAGATCATCATCTTCCTCGCGTTATCCCGGCATTTTTAGCCACGCCACGGCTCATGGGAGCCTGGGGTCCGCTTGGCAAGTTGGCAACTAATATCAAGGCACAATTTTTTACGAAAGCGACTGCCATTATTAGGATTAGTCCCGTTTCCTCGCGATGTTTTCCTTTCCGGAAAAGCGACTGTTAAAACCTATCTTAACAAGGTACAATAAGTAGGTATTAGTCCATACAAATACCAAAGCAAATACCTAATACTTACCTAATCTAGATAGATTAAGTTTCTCAATTCTATGATATAATAATTAAACTAATTAAGGTGACATCTAGCGAAACTCTTGTGTACTTGCAGAAGTACTCTATGAGCTTAGTTTAGCTATGTCATTATATGTAATAGTTCATTACCAATCCGTAGTGTCATAGTGTGGCACTGCACTTAGCTATATAAGCTTCTACATGTATGTAGATACGATCACTTTTTTCAACCAGCTTTCTGTTAACATTAAGCCGGGCCGGGGTTTGAACCCGCGACCTCCGGATTAAAAGTCGCACGCTCTTACCGCTAGGCCACCAGCGCTTGTGTTTGAAGTAAGGTTTTGAAAAGTTTACGACAAGAAACAGTGCCAATATAGAGGGCGCTATTTGGCTGGTTTACGTGAACCTGGTTCAAATCGGTACTTCGAAAACTTTTTGTTATTTTTTACTGTTGTTTTTGTATTAGCATTCCGATCACTGCTACCACACAAAATTTCACGATTCTAGGACTTCAGGAACCAATGTTTTCAGGATTAGAGGTATTTTTAGGTACCCCCATTTGAAGGGGTTGCAGGGCGAAAGTTACAGATTTCTGGTCACCATATGTGTCTGCATACAGACCCATCCCTACATGCCAAATTTCAGCCTTCTAAGACTTCAGGAAGTAGTCTGTATTTTCTATGACGCGAATTTCATGTGTTTCGGACAGTGAAAATTAAGGTACTATAAAATTTTAAGTATAATAGGTAGCTTAATAAAACTTGGTGCTTTTGATAAGTCTACTGAGTACATGGTATACAAAAAATTACAGCTCTCTAGCATTGTCCAAGACGAAGCTACGAGAGTTCGAAAATACGGCGAAACGTGCCGAGAAAAGATATGTACTGCCTTTTGCCCTTTGTCTCGTCTTGGCGGGGGCACGGCCGTGCCCCCAGATAATAAAATAAAATAAATTGAAATAAGATCAAGCGTGACTCACTCCGCGATTTCGTCGCGCCGCTACAAGTATATGCGGCCGCCCCCAATTTTGGGGTCTAGCCATAGTAATTGCCGCGCACCGCTACGGAACGGACGCCTGTTCGCGCTTGCGCCACCTAGCGGTCATATGTGTCGTAATAGACGCGTTTTGTTAGAGAGTGAATCTTCTGTACCTAGTACTATTATTTATTCCGTGACAAGACTTACACATAATATGATTTAATATATAATTCGATCGAGGCTAAACACTTTAAATTAAACCAATTTGGCGGTTGAACACGAAATACATATTATACTTTTAAAGCAACACTACAAAATCTATACCATCCGGTCCGCATCTCACCAACGATACACGGCGAATGACTTGTTAAAGCGCGTCAAGCGCGTGCGACGGAGTTGCGCAATGAAAGAGCGAGATAGCGCACGTCTGTGTCGGCTTACATCAAAGCATTGACCGCGCCGCCGCCCCGACAAGTTGTGTAGGTAGAACGATGTAGGTACATACTTACTTATGCTTAAAAATATTTTGACCAGTACCTACATCTTATCTTATAATTTCGGGGGCCCTTGCGGATACACTTCGACCCATAGGGATCTTTTGTGCAGTTACCCCCTAGGAAAGCTCCGTCCGCTACTCAAGAGCTTTCCCCACCATCTCCATAAGCCGGATGATGGACCTTATGGGTAGCGTTTTGAATTCCTTTGGTTCCAGATAGCCTGTTCCAAAGTCCTTCATTCTTTGTCTGGCGAGGGCGTGACATTCACACATAAGGTGCTCTATTGTCTCTTCCTCTTCGCCACACATACGACAATCGGTGTTGTCAGCGTGCCCCATCTTGGCCAGGATTCCCTTGACCCAGTAATGGCCAGTAAACACCCCCGTTATTATTTGGAGTTGCCGTTTGCTAAGTTTCCAAAGCTTTTTGCTCCAACCAGAGTCTACCCCTTGTATAAAGAGCTTTGAGTGCTTAAGACCCGTCTGCCTCGGCCTGTACGATTTGGCTTCTGTGTAATCTGCTTTGCCTGGTTTAGGCAGGTATGGTACTTGTACCATCCTCCACACACGTGGCACGTGTCCGAAGGCTATGCACGCTCTGTACAGTCTACCTAAGTGTGGTATTAGTACATTGGCGCCCTCTTGTAGTAGTATGGGGTAGATTCCATCTGGCCCCGGGGCTTTGTATGGCTGAAATGTTGATAGTGCCCATTTTATCTTATCGTGATCTACTACCTTTTTAGACGTGTCCCAGTTGTACCTGGTAGTGCTAGTGGGTTGTTCCACTGCACTAGTTACTATATCGTCCGTTGCGCTCTGGTGTATTATCGAGCCTGGGAAGTGTGTGTTACACATGACTTCTTGGGTTTCCAACCCCGTTTCAGTCATTCCTCCATCACTTCTTCTAATTGAAGTGAGCGGAACTGACTTCGTTGTGGCTAGTGCTTTTGTAAGTCTCATGCCTTCCGGTATGGACCTGATTTGATCGCAATGGTTCATCCATGCCTTCCTTTTTGCTTTCCTCACCGCTCTGCTGTATTCAGTGAGTTTCTGCGCATAATGCTGAAAGTCCTTAGTCCTTTTAGCATCGTTGAAGACAGCCCTGGTTTCCTTCCGGAGTTTTGCAATCTCCAGGTTCCACCAGGGCACTTTCTTCGCCAGGATTTTCTTTTCCGGGCAGTTGTTTGTCCAGGCTGTATATACAGCTTGTACCATTCGGTCTGATTCAAGTTCTATGTCACTGATAGAGTTTAGCTTGCCTTTAAGGTCTCACAGTTCCGCCTTCAAGTCGCTTTTGAACGCTAACCAGTCGGTGTTTCTGGGATTCCGTTTGCGTATAGTTTCAAATTGAATTTTAGTCTTATACCTAAAGCATATGTATCTATGGTCCGATAAAGAAATCTCCCCAGAGACATGCCATGAGCTAATCTTACTACTCGCGTTATATCAATAACCTCACAGCATTACTGCTGCAGTATTGCAGCGCGACATTACTGCCGCAATTGTTAGTTTTCGACATTTGCAGCAGCAATGCAGTCGGCAGTAATGTCGCGCTGCAATACTGCAGCAGTAATGCTCGTGCAGCCGGAATCCAAACATCACATTTATTTATATCGTGCCTTCTAAAGAAAAAAAATTAACGACTATCGTAATTATCTATCTATATATATTATCGTAAGGACGACCGACAATGAAGTACTTACCCTAGTCGTTAAACTTTAAGCGTGGTTTTTTCCAAGTTATCGCTGGAATTTGCAACTTTTACACATGATTGTCTAGAAACTGTTTCTGAACAAAACAAAATTTCGACAATTTCGACTTGATTTACAAAATCATTAATATCTCGGAATCCATAAGCGACAATGTGGTACCTTTTAATTGACTATGTATTTTAATGGGATATTTTTACAGTAGGCGGACATCAATATAAAGTAATCTAACTAGTTACGCGAACAGTTCCAGTAAATAATGAATAAAGGTAATTTTATGGCCGTTTTAAAACTATCAATGTAACCCCCCGAATTTTCCTAAAGCCACCCCGTTTTACGGTACCTACTGTAATGATCAGCGATTCAGCGTAGCACATAAACATTGATTTGATAAAAAAGTAGATTTAAATATAACTTCTGCGTTAATGATAAAATGATTTCCACTGTCGTGTTTGTTATCAGCTGCTGATAAAAACTCCTGAATCGATGTCTTTGTAGTAATCGGACAATCTTAAGTTGACTCAATGTTGTGAACGTAAATGGTGTCGATGAATAATTTGATTCAGTGCCGTCAAAAACTGCTCAGTCCATTGTTATTCGCTTCCCCGAACCGCGTGGTTCTTGTTAAGTTTAAAAGCACAAAAGTGGTGGGTGTTTTGCGAGGCAGACACGAAAAGGCCGGTCGCGCGGTTACTTTCAAGGGTAACAGCCTCCAGTGTTGGTCAGAGGCATCCCGCCGACACTGCTCCGGGCCACTCCAGTCTACGCCGCCGCCGCCGTGCCGCGTTCGCAACGCGTCGCTCCGCCCGGCAAACTCGATTTATAATGTAAACATTGCCCACGAATACGATCGACACCAACCACCTGCTGTGAACTTTATTCTTTAATATATTTTAAAGGATTGCAGACACAAAAATGTGGCTCTCCATTATGTGTTTATTCGCATTAATAAGTGTAAAACGTGTTTCAAGTGAATTAACGGTATTTCATAAGTGTTGTCCGGAGAATCAAAGTCTCGTGAAAATTACTAATGTAAATGAATCTTCAATTTTCCAGTGTGAAAGTCGTGAATCCACTAATTTAAAATATGAAATATCTACCTCACCATTAATTATCTCTCATGACATAGAAGTAAGTTACGGCATGCCTGCTGAATGTGAAGAAGAAGATATAGAGGAACTTAAAACGGAGGGCACGGTAGTGTCAACTTCCCAAAACAATTCATGTTATGATAGAATCGTTTTAGAAATACGAAATGGCGAATTAACAAGCAACATTCCAAAAACAGTAGTCTTAAAATGTAATTTTAATGCAACTGAAAACACGACAGAATCTGTGTTACATATCGATCGCATTAGAAAATGTTGTCCAGAAAATCATGCTTATGACACCATCAATAATGTTTGTACACGTACTAATGAAGATATTGATGAGAAATGGTTAGTAAGAGAAATGAAAAGCACAGACTCTCGTATATTTGAAGTTGACACTGGAATTCACTGCAAAGTGACACAGTTTTCGATAGACCTTATGTCCGAAGAATTTTCTTTGCATGTTTATGGCAGCAGTTTGTTTGCTTTAAGAAAAACGATGACCAAAGAACAACGAGTAGGAGAAGGAGAATGGTGTATGGATCGTAGAAAAGATAACACTGGTTTAGTTGCTAGAGTTTGTACTGACGATGCAACGCTCTTCGGGGCATACCCTATCAGAAAGTGTTGTCCAGTAGGCGAGCACTATAAGGTCAGAGACTGCAAATCTACAAGGAGCGAATGTGTGCCTAATACCGATCACGAAATAACATTCAATATGTCAATATACCTGGATCCTTTGAGAGAAGAGTATAAAGATTTTCCTGGTAAGTAAATTTCTACCGCTGTATCATCATATTCATCATCGTAATGTTGTGATGTTGCTTAGAGTAACAGAGAATGATGCTCGCAATTTGCGAACTTCGGTGTTCGCGGTAGGCCCTCTGCCTTCGCCTTCGAAAATCCCCATAGAGCAAATTTCATCGAAATCGTTAGAGCCGTTTCCGAGATCCCCGAAATATATAAAATATATACCTATTATACTAGAATTGCTCGTTTATATGTACATATAGGATTTACTTACTATTATATCTCTTTATCTTTTGCCTCAGCGTTTTTCGGGCTGCATTCTAAAGGAGCCCGGAGTCCGCCAGAGCAACCTAATCATTTATAAGAAACCCGGAAAGGAAACTACGGCCTAGTTTCCTTTCCGGGTTTCTTATAAATTGGAATTCCTCCAGTTGTCGCACGATGTTTTCCTTCACCGAAAAGCAATGATATTTCGTAGGTATGGTTATATATATATATATATACCTTCAGGAAACTCCTACTACTACAATTTATTTATATATTATAAATAACCATATTGTTTTTCTCTTTCATTAGATTTGCTGGGAATTCGTACATTAATTCGATGTCAGATAGGGAAATATGTGACCAATAAAGAAAATTGGCAGGACCAGCACAGCTTGAACCTGGACGGTACTATGCAACAAATAGGAAACAGTGCGGAAGACAATTATTGCGTAGAGGAGTTCGACAGACGACACTGCCACGATGACAACCCTATCGAGGTCGCAGCCGTTTTTTGCTTCTTAGGCGCGCCTGAACTTGAGAAAAACTTCTACTTGTCATTTGTGGTAAGATACCTTTATTTAATACCTATAATTCTACCATCCTGTGGACATGTATTATGTACGTACTACACAAGATCCAATGATTCCTAATGTGCTTGGCTGGATCTTTTTTATCAACTGTGTTTCTGAAAACATTTTCCTCATTCTGCTTAAGTTTTTAGGGTTCCGTACCCAAAGGGTAAAAACGGGACCCTATTACTAAGACTCCGCTGTCCGTCTGTCTGACACCAGGCTGTATCTCATGAACGGTGATAGCTATACAGTTGAAATTTTCACAGACGATGTATTTCTGTTGCTATAACAACAAATACTGAAAAGTACGGAACCCTCGGTGCGCGAGTCCGACTCGCACTTGGCCGGTTTTTATATAGACGTGAAGTATCTGATTTACGTATCTTAAGCAGCGTCGTAGATTTAAGTTTGTGTTAGTTTTTCCTTATTGTCCTCTTATTCTTCTACAATCTACATATATTCAATTAAAAACAATGAACAACCCATAATTATATTGTGTGTTGTTCTTGCTTTTAAGTGTAAAATATTTGTGGGAAAAGGTAGTTGGTAAGGGAATATTTGTTTGAAAATGGTAATTGGTATTTGGCACTATTTTCTCTTTCCTCTTATAGGTATCGCAATAAGACCTATCTTTTTCTATTAAAGAGTGTCAGGCCCTTGGCTGGGAACCTACAACAAACAGACAAACACACAGATATTATGGACATCACAGACAAACAAATGACATGACACAATTCACATAGTACCAACATGAAAAAGAGTGGAAGGCGGATGACAGACTGTTATGGCAAGCAACATAGCGGATGAAATGGAGTAAAAAACGTTGAAAATAAATATAGAAATAGATGGAAAAAAATTATAAATGATGTTTATTTCTGGGCTGGATCGAAGATGACAGTCAAGTACCCACTTGCCTACTTGTCTGAAGGCAAATAATATGTACTTACACCAAAAAATATAAGTAATCAACGAGTTTTGAAAGCAGAGGCCCATTTGGCATCCGATGAAAATGGTGTAAAAGTTTGCAAATAAATGTAATAAAAAATAGTGCTGTTCTTAGTATTTGTTTAGTACATAATATATCCTAAAGTAAAACTTTATCAGTTTAATTGATTTATATAAACTATCTATTATATACATATTTACGTATATGGCTTTATGATATAATTGAAAAAAAAAATATTGATTAGGGGACACTGCAGGGAAAACATGATCCTAATGGAAACATGGTCCCCTAAATTATGAAGTTATAATATTAAATTTTAAATGGATCTGAAATATCAGTCTGACTACTACGTTGTTAAAATCAGAATATTAAAGCGATTGGTTCCTTTTAGGGCTTTTTTGGGGACATCTTACACACATCAACCTAGCCCCAAACTAAGCAAAGCTTGGCGATGGGTGCTAGGCGACGATATACATACTTATATAGATAAATACATACTTACCCATGACTCAGGAACAAATATTTGTGTTCATCACACAAATAAATGCCCTTACCGGGATTCGAACCCAGGACCATCGGCTTCACAGGCAGGGTCACTACCCACTAGGCCAGACCGGTCGTCATTATTAGTTTAGTTTAGTTTATTCATTTCATAATGATAAATTACAATATAAATATATTCTTACACTAATCTATATAAATTTATATTATGATCGTCAATTATTTGCCATGCAAACATATAATTATAAAATGTCAACAATGATAATCAAAAACAATACAAATTATGAAAACTAACAATTATAAGTTAAAAAGGTATTGGAAAATTACCGTCAAATTAAAACTAAATAAATAATGGAATACATGTCAAACAAAAATGTATCTCGTAATGATCGTCACACTAAAACTAAGAGCAGTAATAATAACAGTTCAGAAGTAATGTCAAATAAAATCTATTTTACATAAACTATAATGCCAAACAGTTATTTAAATTTTATCTACTGAATATAAAGGGTTATTCAATAAAAACTTCCTCAGTCTTTGTTCAAATGCTTCGTCAGTTCTGTTCGTAATAAGTTGGGCCAATTACTCGCGGATTCTTACGTGAAAGTGCCATGCGATGCGACGCGGCACTGTTCCCAGTCTTCCCGTCGATCTGATTTGTTTGCCCATGACTTCGACACTTTTGAACATAGACAAGTTTTTTCTCACGAACATCAGAACTTGAAACATATTGGCAATTAATTATGGTTTCGTAATTTAGGTAACCAACTCTCCCCTAGGCTCTAGTCTCCCCGGTCTCTCCTACCTCACCTAGGTAGGAGAGACCGGGGCGGACCTTAATGGATGAATACAATTTAACTTGGTATCTTAAAATTCTGATTCATAAGATGTTATTTCACACACACACATAAATGTTTCACTTGACCCCTGTTTACCCTAATTGAATTTATCAACAGCTGAATACCATATCCGCGGTATGCTTGGGTCTGACATTTCTGGTGTACGTCTCGCTGCCAGAGCTGCGCAACCTACACGGACGGACCCTGATCTGCCACACCGGCACCATGCTGCTGGCATTCTCGTTCCTCGCCAGGGTCCAATACGACAAGGTGGAGAACCATCTTTGTGTCGTCTTTGGTAAGTTGAAGTATTGATTCATAATATTCAATGCTATTCATTTCGAATCGTTTATTACGGTGTAAACGTACATGTCAAAAACATACAAAAAAAAACACACACACACACCTATATAAAACTAATTAAACCTAAAACTAAACTACACACACGTCCATTAATTAAAAGAAAAAAATGTAGGTATTGATATCATAGTGTATATTTCTTTTCTTTTCCTGACAGTTGTTATGAACATTAAAATAATGATGTCATTGGTGAAACGAAAGTTGCCAGCGGTTTTAAAGCAGGGTTTTTTTAAGTGACGTGACGAGTATTACGTACGTAGGTTAAGACATTAAATATTAATTAATCAAATTAATTAACTATACAATATTAAGATAATTAACTACCTATATGATTATCAGGCATCGTGAACTGCGAGCGAAATCCATTGAAGTACTAGGGTTGTTACTTGTCAAGTCAAGTCAAAGTACGTCATTTCAATGGATTTCGCTCGTAGTTTACGATGCCTGATGATTATATATTGTATAGACACATCAAGTATGTCAGTGGCAGACTGGCAGAGTAGATTAGATAGCATACTTCCTTTTAAATTTATATATTAGTTGTATTGTATTAATAACACCTTAAATAAATTTTCCATCCGATATATACCGGGTGTTTCCACAGGAGCATTAAATTAAACTGGAGGCTGTACTCCTCAAGCTGACCAACATTTGTTCAGCAACTTTTAAAAATAACGTTTTGATTTTCATTACATTTTAAAGTTTATTCTAAGACGCAATGTATTGCTAAATTTGTTATCTTTAAAGGGTGACAAGCAACGTCAAACACACAGATGGCAGCGTACATTGAAAATAATATTTAATTAGTATGAAAAAGGTATAATCTAAAAATTTCATAATTTTAAAAAATTGCTGAATAAATGTTGGTCAGTTTGAGGCGTACAGCCTCCAGTTTAATTTAATGCTCCTGTTACAGGAAACACCCGGTATAAATAGAGAAATAAAAAATCTTACAATAATTCTTAAAGAGCCTTTCAATTCTGGTAACGTGTGTGTTTAACACGCTTGGTCAGTCTTATCAGTGTACCTAGCACCTTCTTTGTAACTTGTAACAGACACTTACACACAACGAAGTAGAACTTACACACAACTTTATGGGGCCCAAAGATTACCAGTCCGCCGGACCGGACGATATCTGCCTGTCGTTAGAACAAAAATTTGACAGTTCCGGACAACTGACAGGCCGATATCGTCCGGCGGATTGGTAATGAGTGGGCCCCTTAAGACAAAAGTCTTAAGAGGATACACCGCGGCAGTGCGAAATCGCCTTTTCATACAAACGTAGTCCTCATTTTCCTCTCTGGATATTAACATGAATTAAAAATATTTTGATATAGTTTGTTGTATATCATCCACAACTATGTCCCTGTTTGATTTTCGATTCTTTAATTATTATAAGTTAGAAGCATTTAAAAAATTGTATGAAATCTGTTTCTCGCTATGGAATTATAACGTATAAATAACACTTGCACTGCGTATGCTACCAAAATCGTTGTAGACTTTTATTAAAGCTCCTTTTGTATGTGGTGGTAAAATGTTCAGACAGTGTTTCCGTATTCGCAGTTTGTTATACCATAAATATTCCACAGGAATAAGTACTTGTCAATGTTAATGTAATATATTTGATGCGTTCTTGTAAACAGTATACAGCTCCTAATCTAAGCCAGTAAAGACAGTGAATATACAAAGTACAGGGTACAAGGTACTATAATGATTAATACGGAAAGCAGGATGGATCGATCATAAATATAAGTCCTCGACCGTGTTAAGTATAACTAATTTATTGATCATTGTTCTAACAAATGCATTTAGAATAGTTCTACTAACTTCTAATGAAGCATTTCATTTACAGTGACGTACCGTAGTACATAAGCTAATTTATTCAGAATATCATGTACACTTATTTGCTATAAAATTGCATATCTAATAGCTAGAGTACCGCCCAATAATATATCACCTTTGAGTGTTTTTGTATGAGCTTGTATAGTAAACAATATAGGTTAGTTTGTAGATTGCATACAAATATATGATGAATATTGCAATGAAATACTGTGAATTACAATAGGATACTCAGCATATTATTAAAAAACCTCTAGTAAAAAAAATGAAGATATCAATACATTAAAAAAAACCTCTATGAAAAAATCATTACATGAGACCAATTTTTCTCATCGCCAGTACAAAGGAATACTACTAGACTACCTAAAGCAGTGAGGTGGAAGTCACTCACAAATATTAAAAAAAAAGTTATACCGTAAAAACATGAAGGTTTTATTATTAACCGGTAGGAAGTAGGAGCATGCAAAAAATAGCTCACACTTACCTCATCCGGAATGTTCAACAATCATTCATAACGTTCTAGTTCGTAGCTTCATGAAAAAAATAAACAGGATCTGTTAATAGTTCAAGGGCTCGTATAATATGTATATTAGTTTATGGATATATAGCAGGGTGCGTATGTGTGTAATTGGAATCCCCAGCTGTTCATGTTTACAATTATTCATCGTATAGAGTTTTGGTTTTCGATCATCCTATACAATAATGCAAACAATATTTATTTGAATAAATACAATGTCTAGCTACATATATATTTCACACGTGTAGCTACATATACACCCATTTGTATATAATGAATTCTCGGAAAAAATCTCGAACAGTATGAAAAAAAAGGCTAACTAAGACGAAGAATCGATCTATGGTGATATTCGATAATAGATAAAGATTTATCTACTTTAAATGGACAGTACTATTGAAAAAATATTTGGCGATCCAAGCTAATGCCACATGTTTATGACAGGCTAGAATTTAACTGATCACCTAAAAAATCTTTACAGATGATAGTTGCAGCGACTAGAGGTATTTGAGGAGATGTCTACAGTCTACATCGACTGCGGTGACTGTAAAGACCAATGGCTGATCGGCATTTCTTGCCGCACCGATCACAGATGTGTCTTGACTCCTGGGGTGGTCCACCTAAAAAATTACGTCAAAAAAAAAACCTTTTTACTGCCAAAATAAGTAAATGATCACCAAAATTAAAACTCCATTTTTTTATGTGAAATTGTAACCAAAATGATGACATCTTGCTATCCATCCTACTAAAGCAAATGACGCCATAATAATCATTGTTAACCCAGAACAGAGAATTAGTAAGCATAGTTAGAGTGCTCACTCCATGCAGAAATAGTAAATGATCACCAAAATTTAAACTCCATTTTAATGTGAAATTATAACCAAAATTTTAAATCTTGCTATCCTATTCAGATTCAGATTATTTATTGGTAAAAAGAATACAATTTTTTACACGTCATATTTCCAAATGATTTAAGGTTAGACTTAAATTAAAGCAAATGACTCCAAAGTATGATTGTTAACCCAAAAATAGTTAATGACCACTAAAAGTTTAACCACATTTTAATTAAGAATGTCAAGCAAATATTTAATATCTCGTTATCCTACCCACTTTTCTGATAGCAGTGCGGTTCTGTACGGATTGCAGTTCTAACCTAACCTAACCCTCTTTTCTAGTAGCATTTCGTTAGCTAGAACAAGTGTAATTTTAGGCTTTGTTTTGTTGGTGTTTAGTATATTTTTTTTGGAGTTAAATATATTTTTGGTAAGAGAGTGTAGGTATTCTGTGGTTTAGGGAATTAAAAGTATTTTTTGGTGGTCATTATAATTGTTGCCTTTTATGAAATAGAGTAAAACCATGAAAAAATTATCGTTATTTGTATAAAGGTCCTGTAAAATAATAAGTAAAAAAAAACATTATTTTATTTTCGTTTATTTGGGGCATCAACATCAATACAAACAAAAATTGCTAAACTAAAAGATACAACACAGAAAGCCAATAAAAGTTGTCCACATAAATACATTAAATATCGTACTAGGTGTAGTACGACATTTATTAATGTATAGATAAGTAAAGATTAATTTATACCAAGAATAAACCAGACTTCATAAAACAGTTTGAAATGCCATTTAAATTATTTACAAACAAAATGCATCCAATAACAATTACCTACAATTAGCCCCACGACGTTAAATACTTGTCGTGGAGGATTTCCTTTCTGGTTTTCATGAGATGTTCCATTTCACTAAATAGCACTGTTTAAATGCAAATGCTTAGTTATAAGACAAAAACGCTATAATGCTGTTAAGATTTGAAGGGTTCCCTCAATTCTTCATGGAATCTATCATCTGAACTCGACCTTCGACAAAAATGTTGCTTAAAAGTTAAGTTGCTGAACAACTTCAACAATTGCACCCCTAGTGTAGGTAAATTTCATTCGATAGCGTGACGAGCGTTCGCTATACATGCATGTGCATGTTCGCTATAGACTTGAGGAGTTCCCTCCATTCTTCATAGATCACACCATCTGAATTTAGACAAAAATTGACAAAAAAATACTTTTAATAAAAAAAAAAGGTAATTCCGAAAAATGTTATGCCGAATTTCAGAATACCGAATTTTATTTTTCCGATTTTTAAATTCTCGACCTTTCAAAATTCCGTCTGTCGTAATTACGAATGATGAAAATCACGAAGATTTATATTCCCGAAAAGCCGAAAAGCTCAATTTTGTAAATTCCGAACCACATAATTCCGATTATAACAATTCCGATAGTGACAAACACCGTATTTAACAATTACGATTTTTGAAATCACGAATTCCGAATTGCCATTATTCCGAAATTTTAAATTCCGAACCACATAATTCCGATTATAACAATTCCGACAGTGAAAAACGCCGAAATTAATTAAATTTACGATTTCTGAAATCACGAATTCCGAATTGCCATTATTCTAAATTTTTTAATTCCGAATTGACGTTATTCCTATTTTAAATACCCCAATTTTTAAATTTCCGAATAACGATATTCCGAATATATTGTTGAAGTTCGTTTTCTTGAGGGTCGCAGTTCTAACTTAACCTAACCCACTTTTCTGGCAACAGTCTGTTTTCTTGGGGGTCGCAGTTGTATCCTAACCTAACCTAACCCATTTCTGACAACAGTTCGTTTTCTTGGGGGTCGCAGTTCAAACCCTTTTTTTTTTTTTGTTAGGAGGGAAAAATGCATTACGCATACCACCCGGGTGCGGGGGGTGACCCGAGTGGTTATGTGGGACTCCCGTCTAGGCTAATGAGGCCCACGGTGTACCCACTAAAAAACCCCCCATATGCCGCCTCGCCGCCCTATTGGTGGGGTTACAGGAACGCTTGCGCTTGTCATCTGCGACCCCACCGGCGGCAGCCGCCCACGAGCGCGGCTCCTTCGCGAATGCCCGAAGGCCCTTCACGCTAGGCGCGCCAGATGGTAAGACGCGCCTTCCTCCTCGGCTTCCATTCTGTATTGTAGCGGACCCCCCCGAGCCCGCCACAAGGAAGCCACGGGCGCCAGGAATTTCCCCGGCGTCCGGCGACAGATCAGGTCTATGGTTCTGCTGCAAAACCACATCTCGGCTGCAGAGGACAGGGAGAACGGCACATCGTAACACCGACACTCCTCTTCCTCTGCAGCCCCAACAACGCCGCTACAGCGGAACGGCCCCGCCAAGTTCGCAGGGGATAGGGAGAGTGGCGCATCGAAATACCATCACTCCTCTTCCCCTGCGATCCCACCTCGGCCGCCGAGGATAGGGAGAACGGCTTTCCGCAATACCGACACTCCTCTTCCTCGACGGTCCACCTTCGGCGCATCACAGGCGGGCTAAGCCCACTTGGAGCGTCCTCCTCGGGCCAGCCCGCGACCCAAACAGGCCGGCCCTGGTTGCCTCTTCGCTTCACCGTGGGTGACCAAGCATAGGTTACGGTTACTAAGCCCCTCCACCATGACAAGGTGAGCAACCCGCGGGGGGTCGCAGTTCAAACCTAACCTAACCCACTTCTGGCAACAGTTCGTTTACTTGGGGGTAACAGTTCTAACCTAACCTAACCCACTTCTGGCAAGAGTTCGTTTATTTCGGGGTCGCAGTTATAACCTAACCTAACCCACTATTCTGGCAACAGTCCGTTTTCTTGGAGGTCGAATCTCCGAATCCGAATTTATGTATGCCGAATTTTTATACCAAAAATATTTTATGCCGAATTTAACATGATGCGACACGACAGGCACCCGTAATAATTACTAAAACGTGAGTCTTCATTTGAAAATCACGAATTTCATTTTTCCGACCTTACAAAAAACCGAATTTCTGAATACCGAATTACTCAAACGAAACGTGTCTTCATTTGAATATCACGAATTTCATATTTCCGACCTTACAAAAGACCGAATTTCTGAATTCTGAATTATTTTATTTCCGATCGGACAATGGTTTTTCGGAATTTAATAATTCGGAAAAACATTTTTTCGGAAAAGTGTTAAATCGGAACTTTAAGCTTTCGATAAAATGACAATCGGATTTTAAATTTTCGGAAATATAACATTCGTGATTTTCTTCCATCGTGTTTTTAAAAATCGTAAGTTTGATATTTCGGACTTATAAAAAATCGGGATTATGAAAATCGTGCTTATGAAATTCGGAAAAACATATTTCGGAATTATTGGGTGTTCCCAAAAATAATATTCATATCGGTTGAGAAAGGACGGAGTTCTTAGGTAACAAACATTAAAAAAACACAACCGAATTGAGAACCTCCTCGTTTTGAAATTCAGCCGCAGCAGCAGTCGGTTAATAAAAGCACCTGAAATTAAAACTTAAAAAGTTTAATTCTTAGGAATTCGTTCAACTACATTTTCAAACCGACATTGTAGTTCGGGAACACGAAAATGTCGGATTTACGAAACGATTGGTTATCCTACTGGGCAATATGTATATATGCTACAATCTAAACATCTTCAAAGTTTATTTAGCAAATAAGCCACAGTGGCGCTATCAAAACCTAATTGTTAGGTATAATAATTAATTCAAAGTAGGTAGTTTATATATATTTACGAAATATATGTAGAATCGTTACTGAGAGATGTACTAATGGCGTTAATCGTAAACGCGTTACTGGCCTGAATTAGCTAAGAATCGTTTGTCTTTATCGGTCATTTTGGCTTATGTATTTGTAACATAACTTAACTAAATCAGGCCCGTAAAGTTTTATGAACGAAACGACGATATCCTTTAGCAAACGACTATGTGCACAAGTATTATTTGATTTTTGTTCAGGTTACATGATCTACTTCGGGTTCGTGGCTGCGTTCGCTTGGCTAAACGTCATGTGTGTGGACATCTGGTGGACATTTGGGTAAGGCTATGTTTATATTTTACATCATATGCGAAAACAGTATAGACTGTAAAAAAGATTTTTGTTAGGCTCGATTTTATCAAAATCCGTTACACCTTATTTTTAACCGACTTCAAAAAAGGAGGAGGATAATACCTCTCTAATTCGACCGATGCATTTATTTTTTGGCCACCTGTATAATGAAAATACACCCATAGCAATACTGTTCGTTCAATGTATTTGGAATTATAGCCTTGGGACAGCAAAAAATGCCCATTTGAAAATTGACCCGCGTATATGGACTTTTGTCTGAAATAAAGTGATATTATTTTTATTTATTTTATTTTATCTATATTTGACGTGACAGTCATTTTCAATTTGTTTGTTGTACACACACCGACACCGACTCGTTCGTTTCAATCGACGATAATAATACAATACAATCTAGTTTCATATGATAGCAAATTCATAAGAATTGATTACAATTCATGATGAAATTGATAATGAAGTTCTTATTTTGATACCTGTAGGTGACTCACACTTCTCGTATCTCAATCTTTACGAATTTAGAGAGGAATGTTTCTGGTCATTAAATAAATAAACTGCATGCGTAGGTGGTTTCCCAAGCAATTGTGAAAATAAGATAAATAAGTTAATACGAGTAGGTTACGTTACTTTCCAAGTCTAGTGCTTTCTGTCTTAAAAACCTAATGTAATCACGGAATCGGGCTAAGATTTTGTTTGAAAAAAAAATGAAAGGTCGTTTATTGGTCACAATCATTGTGTTATAAATTGAGAAAGGGAAGGACCTCCTAGTAAGTATATCAATACTTGTGACAGGAGACCCCGCTTTTCCAGCAGCAAGTTAAGGGTACAACCAATACAATAATAGTTAATTATGTAGGTACAGAAAGTAACAAATTGAATTATAATTAAACTAAACTAAAGTTATAGTTAAGATAACAGTTCAATGCAATGCAATATTTAATCTGAGAGTAGGTACAGAGGAAATAAGTATTTAAGTATATATTAGCATGAAGGTTTTAATATTAGGATAATAATAGGTTATGTTAAATTAGGTGTAAATGTTAAATTATATTTATATATTGTGTGTGTTTGTATGCTTTTGCGAGACCGTACAATAAAGATAGATGTATAGATGCAGATTAATCTTTAATACGTTTATATGCTGATTTGAATTTATATATATTTATGACGTAGCATTAGAATGTAATAATAACTCTGTTTGCTCATAGTTTAATGTATGTAACCATTCCCGGACTACTCTTTTACATTTAAATGTCTGCAATGGATAGATAGACAGTGTGGCATCAACTAAATTATACAAATAGGCTGCTTGTGAAACATATTGCCGCTTCGCGAACACAGAATTTATTCGTTTATTCGTAATAATACTGATAATATCACTATTAAAACGGTTTGAAACTGGCGACGTCGGTCGTGGAGTAGGTAGGAGTCATGGGATGGAAAATGTAGTTAGACACATCTGTCAAAACTGTCAAAATTGATAGTTTGACAGTTTTTGCAATTTTTAGTGACAATTAACGCTTTGTTAAAGTTTGGTACTAAGTGACATAGTTTAGTGTTGTTTGACATATCAGTCAAGTTTGCCAAATTGACAGTTTTTGTCATTTTCAGTGAAAATTATCTTTTTGGGATATAATTTAGTTAACAAACCGTGTTAATTTTCACTAAAAAGACAAAAACTGTCAAACTGTCAATTTTGACAGTTTTGACAGATTTGTCAAACTACATTTTTCCATCCCATGACTAATGTTGACGGTCCTATCAAAATCGGACAAGCTGTTTCGATTTGGGATCCAAAACTGTCAATATGTCACAAACTGTCAATTTTGACAGATAATATACTACACTTAACAATGTCACTGGGTGCTAAATTCTATCCCAAAAAGAAAATTTTCACTGAAAATGACAAAAACTGTCAATCTGTCAGACTGATATGTTAGTTAGTTAGTTAGTTTTGCTGGGCATTTTCCGCAACTCGACATCCAATGTGCCTATTTTGCGTGAAACGAGGTAGCGCTACTCTAACCACCCCAGCTCCTCCACGAAGCCTAGCAAGGTCTTCAGGTTGCTAGTTGCTTCCTTTAGTGTGCATGGATTCCCTAGGTATTTGCTCCTATATACTTCTACCTGTTTACAGTCTAGGAGAATATGTTTTGTTGTTTCTTCTTCTGCCATGCACGCTCTGCACATGGGGCTGTCCGTTTTACCCATAATATGTAGGTGTTTGTTTAGTGTGTTATGTCCTGTTATTAATCCTACTATTTTACGTAGTTGGCTTCTTGGTGTTTTCAGTAATATTTTGGTAAGTTTGTGGTTCAGTTCCGGTAGAATTTCTTTGGTTTGCCTGCATGTCTTCATTTCATTCCAGTACTTGTTGTGCAGTTGTCTGTGATGTTGTTCTAGCTGGTTGTGTATGTAGGATATTGGTAGGGGCATGATTGGCTCGGGTCCATATGCCGGTGTTTCTGAACCTTTCCTGGCCAGTTCATCCGCTGCATCGTTTCCTCTTGATCCACTATGCCCCTTTATCCATTGTACTGTTACTTTGTTGCCTTCTTTGCTCACTTCAGTGAGGCTTCGATGACATTCAAGTATAAGCTCTGAAGTAAGTTTGTCGCTGCATAGCGCTTGTAGTACCGATTTACTGTCTGACAGTATTAGTATGGTTTCGTGTTTCACTTGTCGTCTTGTAATAGCATTGCAAGCTTTTATTATTCCTAAACATTCAGCTTGGAATACCGTATTGTGTTCACCAAGGGACTTTGTGATGTGTATGTTCAGGTCCTCTGAGAAGACACCACATCCTGTCCCTTTGTTTGTCTTTGAGCCATCTGTGAATATTCTTAGGTTTATTTGGTTTAGTCCTTCTTTCGGATCTTCTGTTAACGATATGGCGTAATCTTTCCAGAAGATCATAGTTTTTGGTATTTTGTCGATGGGCGCTTCCAGCATGGGCAGTTTTAAGATCGTATTTTCATAGATCTTTTTGTGCGATGAGCTGAAAGATGTCCATAGGTTTAGATTTTTCAAACGAAGAGCTGTGGCAGCCGCTTCTTTCTGTATGTATATGTGTAGTGGCAGGAGTCCTAGCATTATTTCTAGAGCCGCAGTCGGAGTAGTTCTCATGCAGCCCGTTGCAGCCACACATGCTAGTCTTTGTGTTTTATTTAGTTTGTCTATTACTGTAGTTAGCTGGGTGCGGGGCCACCATACCACCGCGCCGTAGCTGATCATTGGCATTATTACCATTTTGTACAGCCACAGTATAATGTGAGGGGCAAGTCCCCATCTTTTTCCCACCATCCTCCGGCATTGCCAAAAGGCTACTGTTGCTTTGTTCAGTTTATTGTCCAGGTGTTTGTTCCAGTTCAGTTTATCGTCCAGGATTATGCCTAGATACTTTACGTCCTTTGAAAGTGTCAGTTTTGTGCCAAAAAGTGTTGGCATTGCATATGTACCCAGTTTTCGTTTGTGTGTGAAGAGAATTGTGTCGGTCTTTTTTGGGTTTACCGATAGGTCATTCTCCTTGCACCATTTCTCTACTATTCTCAGTGCTGTCTGTGTGAGATCGCACAGTGTGCTTATTACTAGGCCGCTGATTAGTATTACTAAGTCATCTGCGTACCTTATAGTCATAAAGTGTTTGTTGTTTAGTTTTGTTATCAAATCGTTTACAACCAGGTTCCAAAGCAATGGTGAGAGTACTCCTCCCTGGGGGCATCCTCTCATGACTAGTGCCTGGTGATTTTGATTTTCGGTTAGTCTTATTATTCTCTGTCTTAGCATATTCATTATCCATTCGATTATGAGCGGATTGGTTCCATGTCTATGTAATGCTTGTTGAATGCTGCTGAAATTGGTCTTGTCAAAGGCTCCCTCTATGTCGATGAAGGTGCCTAGACAGGAGTTTTTCCTCGCTAACGCATTCTCTATGTTGCTTACTACAGCATGGAGAGCTGAGTCAGTTGATTTACCTTGACTGTAGGCGTGTTGGTTTGGATGGATTGCTATGTTTTTTAGAGCCGTGTCCTTCAGTTCTCTGTCACATAATCTTTCTAGTGTTTTTAGCATGAAGGACGTTAGGCTGATTGGTCTGAAAGACTTAGGATCCGAATAATCGGTTTTTCCTGGTTTTGGTAGGAAAATCACTTTCACTTCCCTCCATTTCTGTGGTATATACCTAAAGGCTATACAGCTGCACAGTAGATTGGATAGATGTTTTATTAGTATGTGTCCTCCCCACTTTAGTAGGGCTGGGTAGATTCCGTCTGTTCCCGGCGATTTAAAGTCATCAAAACTATTTACCGCCCAGGTCGTTTTGCTATGTTCTGTTATGCGTTCTGCTGTCTTCCATTCTCTTTCAGTTGGATTGTAGTTCGTTATGTGTTGTTCCGGGTCTTGCTCATTTACTACCTTGCATCCTGGGAAGTGGGTCTCAACCAGTAGCCTTTCTGTCTCTGCTGGGCTACTGGTGGTGCTATTATCCTGTCTCCTCAGGGTGCCCAGTAGTTGCCTTGGTTGGTCTGCAAGGATTTTCCTTGTTCTGTTTGCCTGTGTTACAGTGGATATGTTATCGCAGAAATTCCGCCATGTGGCTGATTTTCTGTATCTCAGTCTTTTCTTATAGTCTGTTTTAGCTGTTTTGTACTTATCCCAGTCCTCTTCAGCTCTTGTGTTCATTGCTCTGTTAAGTAACCTTCTCATTTTTGTTCTCATTCGGTCCAACTCCGGTCCCCACCAGCTGTTGTTGTTACTGCTTTTCCCTCTAGCTGATGAGGTCGATAGTGGACATGTGTTTTCGTAGCTGTCGGTAATGTTCTTAATAAGTAAGTTTACCTGTTCCTCCAACTCCTTTGTATTGCTAGGTCTGTCTGTGTGTGTGTTATTGTCTAGTTTACCTTCCAGAAGTTCCTTGTACGCCGGTATGTCCGTGCGTCTCGGGTTTCTTCTAGGTGTGGGTGTCTGTGTGTCGGCTGTTAGGTCGTACCGAATCCATCTGTGGTCGGAGCAGGATAGCTCGTCCGACACGTGCCAGTTGGATATGTGTTGAGCTGCCAGTCCTGTGCTTAGAGTAATGTCAATTATAGTATTACATCTACGAGTGACAAAGGTTGGTTTGGATCCTGTGTTTAATATATCTAGGTTAGTTGACATAAGGTATTCAACAATATCGTTACCTCTTTTGTTGTTGGTTTCCATTCCCCATAGGTTGTGATGGCCGTTGCAGTCTGCAGATATGACCAGCTCGAGCCTTTCTCGTTCGCAGTAGCGTATGAGGTTGTTCATCTCCACTGGAGGTGGTTCGTCCTCGGCCGCCATGTAGGTGGACGCCAGGACTATCTCCGGTAGATTTGAGTTTTGTGTTCTGAGGAGTTTTATGGCACACACGTCTCTGGAACAGAATTGAGTTAGTGGTTGTGCCATTATGTTACGAGATATGTATATGCAAGTTCTGGGTTTGTATTGTGTGTTATAAAATAAATTACCTCCGGTGTTACAAAGGCCGTTTATGCGTGTTCCTGATCCACGGCTCCTGGATCAGGGCTATGGATGTTGGGTTAACCTCCAGCCATTTTCGAAGTTGAGCCGTTGCAGATTCGCTGTGCTGGAGGTTAACCTGGAGGACCTTACAGTGGGAAGGCGCCATCGGAGGGTGTCCCTTCTGCCGCTTTTCCCTTCAGGTCCAGGAGACTTATCCCCTTAGGTAGCCCGTCTTCGTCCTCAGAGTCCAGCAATATGCCTTCCTCGAGGTCAAAGTCTTCTTGTTTTTCCGCGCTGTCCGTGTCCATAGCAGAGGGGGTATCGGGTGTGGATGTTTTTTCCGCGGTCTTGTCCTCCCCTTTGTTTATGTTCTCCTCTGTTGTGTTTTTCTCCGGTGGAGAATCCCTGAAGCGCCCTCCGCCGTGCTGGAAACGGATGTAGACTGTCCCACATAAGTAGTTCAGTCTCCTCCCTTTTTCCATCACAGTAGGAACGACGTCCTCAGGTATTCCCACAAGGAGTAGGGTGCAGGATCTCTTCTTAAGGGGGATCGCCTGGTTGAGAGTCCACTTTCTCACCATGGCCCACGGGTTCTGGAAGTTTAGGACCCTTCCCACCTTGGTAAGGTTTTCTTCCAGGGCCGGGATCAAAATACCGCACCTTGTGTTACGGACCATCTCGTCCTCCCTCTTCCCGACTAGACGGTCTCCGTTCTCGAGGGTGGCCGACTCCAGCCACTTCATCAGCCACTCTTTGGTTTTTGCGTCCTGGCACCACAGCTTCAGGTACCCATCCACAAAACTGGGTCTACCCGAGAACGCTGGGGCCTCCGCTACGGTATCCAGATCGGTCTCTATGGCCGCCTGGAAGATGGCGTCCCCGATCTTCCTCTCCACCGTTTCAGCGTCCTGCTGCGTCAGCCTGCCCGTGCGGTCGTTGGTGATCGCAACCGTCAGGTCCGTCGCTGCCTCCGCTGCATAGGAGGAGGGTTGTATCTCGTTCCCCATGGCGTCTGTCTTGCGTTTTTTGTAGTCGCCTCTGGGGGATATGGTTTCATCCAGGCGCGCCCTCTTGGCTTTTCCCTCCGGTTTCTTTGCCTGGTTTTGTTCTGCAGTGGTCGTCACTCCCTCACCCTGTCCCTTCTGGGCGTCAACCTCCTGCTTGTTCCCAGAGGTGCGGCTGTTTGCCTCTCTGCGCTTTTGGAGCCGCTGCCTCTGCCTCTGCGAGACTTTCTTCCGCAGTGGTGCGTTTTCTTCAGTCTGGGCAGGCTTCCCTCTTGGTTTGCACTTGATCTCCCAGCCGGGATCTATGATCTGCTTTGAGGGTTCAACAGGTGTTGTCCCACTCGCCGCCGTCATCGGTTTGCTTGTGGAGGGTCTAGCTGTCGGAGGCTCCATCGTCTCTAGTTCAGTCACCTGGGCTGGGGTTCCGGTAGGTACCCCGGCTTTCAGCGGCCTATCTAGCTTCAATGGCTTCTCCTCGGCTTTACCACTCACTATCTGTTTCGCCCCCCTTAGTGCTTCAGCTTTCGCCGTCTCAGCTAAGGAGGTCGTTTGTTTCTGTTTGTATTTTTTATTTTGATTTTTATTTAAAGTCTCTTCCATTCAGTTCCCACGAGTAGCTAGGGATGTAAAAGGTCAGTACTACGCAGAGCCCCGCTTGCGTAGACAAGGCTTTATACAACGGGTGTCGCCCGGTACCCGAGGCCTATCGTTCGCGACTGAGCTCCCTCTCAGCCATGCATCCATCGGCACGATCAGTTACACCTTGGATTAGGGGATTGGAAATTGGAAAGGGGTTAGAAGGTTAGGAGAAGGGAAGAGAGGGAAGGAGGGTTGACACGGGAATTTAACCTCTTGAAAGCCGGAACGCGGACCCAAGCTAGCAGGCACTGAACTCCAATTGTTAATTAATTAGAATTCAATACCTACTGCGCGGGTCCACGCTCCGGCGTTCGAGAGGCTAAGACAGGAAATGATAGTTTGGAACATGGGATTAACCTCTCGAAAGCCGGAACGCGGACCCACTAGCAGGCATTGAACTCTAATTATCAACTAATTAGAATTTCAATACCCACTGCGCGGTTCCACGTTCCGGCGTTCGAGAGGTTAAAGACGGGAATTCTAGGGTAAGGAAGGAACACCTGGCGGGTGGGGATGCCACATCTCTTGGCGTGGCCCACACCAGGCGAGGCCCTCATACTCTGCTACTAGTGGTCCGGGGTATGTTGGTAAACATGGCGACGCCCGTACTAACCACTAGCATTGCCCAGGGGGGACGACTGGGACGCGTATGATGGACTTGGGGTGTTGGCCAATGGCTCAGCGTCGCATACCTGGCGTACCTACTACCCCCTCCCCCCCACTGGGTGCTAAATTCTATCCCAAAAAGAAAATTTTCACTGAAAATGACAAAAACTGTCAATCTGTCAGACTGATATGTCAAACAACACTAAACTATGTCAGTTAGTACCAAACTTTAACAAAACATGTTAATTTTCACTAAAAATGTCAAAAACTGTCAAACTGTCAATTTTGACAGTTTTGACAGATGTGTCATAATACATTTTCCATCCCATGACTAATGTTGAAGGTCCTATCAAAATTGGACAAGCCGTTTCGATTTGGGATCCAAAACTGTCACAATGTCACAAACTGTCAATTTTGACAGATAGTATAAATCTACACTTAACAATGTCACTGGGTGCTAAATTCTATCCCAAAAAGAAAATTTTCACTGAAAATGACAAAAACTGTCAATCTGTCAAATTTGACTGATATGTCAAACAACACTAAACTTTTTATTATTTACAACGACGGGACTTAATCGCGTAAAATAAGTATTAAATTTACCTCCGACGTTTCGAGGACGGCGTTGTCCCCGTGGTCTCGGAGAAGACTGGCTAAAGTTAACACTAAACTTTGTCAGTTAGTACCAAACTTTAACAAAACATGTTAATTTTCACTAAAAATTACAAAAACTGTCAAACTGTCAATTTTGACAGTTTTGACAGATGTGTCATAATACATTTTCCATCCCATGACTAATGTTGAAGGTCCTATCAAAATTGGACAAGCCGTTTCGATCTGGGATCCAAAACTGTCAAAAATGTTACAAAATGTCAATTTTGACAGATAGTATAAAACTACAGTTAATAATGTTACTTGGTGCTAAATTCTATCCCAAAAAGATAATTTTCACTGAAAATGACAAAAACTGTCAATCTGTCAAATTTGACTGATATGTCAACCAAACCTTAGTTTCACTAGGTACTGCCAGGGTTCAGCATCAGTTCTATCATGGGTACCGCTCTCCTAAGTGCTCATCAAGACGAGTCGGGTGACTAAAACAGCGTGTGCCTATGTTGCACCAAACTTTAGATCCACTAGGTACTGCCAGGGTTCAGCATCAGCTCTATCATAGGTAATGCTCTCCTAAGTGCTCATCATGAAGTCGGATTACTAAAACAGCGTGTGCCTATGTTGCACCAAACCTAAGTTCCACTAGGTACTGCCAGGGTTCAGCATCAGCTCTATCATGGGTACTGCTCTCCTAAGTGCTCATCAAGACGAGTCGGATGACTAAAACAGCGTGTGCCTATGTTGCACCAAACCTTAGATCCACTAGGTACTGCCAGGGTTCAGCATCAGCTCTATCATGGATACTGCTCTCCTAAGTGCTCATCAAGACGAGTCGGATGACCTAAACAGCGCGTGCCTATGTTGCACCAAACCTTAGTTCCACTATGTACTGCCAGGGTTCAGCATCAGTTCTATCATTGGTACGGCTCTCCGAAGTGCTCATCAAGACGATTCAAATGACCAAAACTGCGTATGTCTATGTTGCACCATGGTTGCACCAAACCTGAATTCCACTAGGTAGTAGGTACTGCTACTACTGCCAGGGTTCAGTCAGGGTCATTTTGCTGTTTCATTTTAAAATATCACGAATTTAATTTTATTAGACGTTAATGCAATTGAGAGTAATTCTAATTAATTTTTTGAAACTTTAATGGCTATTGAAGTTTATCCGAATTAAAGTTAATGGCCATTAACTTCAATGGCCATTAACGTCTCAAAAATTTAATCCGAATTAACTTTAATGCAATTGGTGCGTAATGCAATTGGTTAATGGCGGAACTAATGGTTAATGCAATTGATCAATGGTTAATTAAAATTAACAATTACGGCCAACATTGGGTGGTTGGGATCTAATTATAATAATCTTTAATTAAAAAAACCGACTTCACAAATACTACGTAGAATAAATTTAAAAGTGGAAAAATTACTGCCTTGGGTGAGACTTGAAGTCCACTTTTAAATTTATTCTAAGCTTAATAGCATCGATCGCAGACGTTTCTGCTTGTTAAAAATTAATTTAGAATGGGTAGCACATCGTAACTGGTGAATTTCCAATATGACTTGGAACCAGGGACCGGCCCGCTATCCCTTATCGGGGTTTTATAAGGGTATTGCATAAGGCTTAACTCACCATACCCTTTGCCAGACGAAACCCTTTGTTTTGGTTTTAAAAACCCTTATATAAAGCTACCACATTTGAGTAATCGGTAGCCCAAATACCCTTACAAAACCCTTATCATCCGCTCACCAACACCTTGCATATTGCTTATAAGGGTTAGCTTTATAAAGGGCTTCCCTTTTAGCATATAAGCGTGCTAATTTAAGTCGTCTACCTTGTTCATAAAGCACACATTACTTCGAATCCGAGCGATCGTCGGCGGCGACGGCGGCGTTCTTTGACTAGGCACGTATTTTCTTTCCTTTTCATACACTACCGTAGATATATACTAATCCTGTCTCTTTCACGCAAAGGGAAACCTTTATAAAAAGCGCTTAAAGATAAGGGTAACCCTTATTAAGAGCTAGCCTTATTTTTGGTTAGCTTTTCGGTAAGGGTTAGTCAAAGGTAAGGGTATGAATGGGCTTGCAGTTCAAAAGGGAAAGTCTTTCAATGTGTTAGCCGTGTTTAAGTGTCGCCCATTGAAAGGGTTTTATCGCGGAAAGGGTTGTCCGGTCCCTGCTTGGAACTCCGGTGGCCGTTTAAGAAGTGTAACACTCTTACGGTAGATGTCGCTAGGGTCCCCTAGACCCATATAGTGGGAAGATTTGCTGACTATGGATGAGGTCTTGGTGGCTTAGTTGGCAGAGCGCTGGAGTATCGATCCAGAGGCCGTGAGTTCAAGTCTCACCCAAGGCAGTATTTTTTCCACTTTTAAATTTATTCTAAGCTTAATAGCATCGATCGCAGACGTTTCTGCTTGTTAAAAATTAATTTAGAATGGGTAGCACATCGTAACTGGTGAATTTCCAATATGACTTGGAACTCCGGTGGCCGTTTAAGAAGTGTAACACTCTTACGGTAGATGTCGCTAGGGTCCCATATAGTGGGAAGATTTGCTGACTATGGATGAGGTCTTGGTGGCTCAGTTGGCAGAGCGCTGGAATATCGATCCAGAGGCCGTGAGTTCAAGTCTCACCCAAGGCAGTAATTTTTCCACTTTTAAATTTATTCTAAGCTTAATAGCATCGATCGCAGACGTTTCTGCTTGTTAAAAATTAATTTACTACTTAGGTACTTGTCGTTAAGAACTTCCGTTCGTCTTCAACAGCAATTTCATTTCATTAAATGTCACTTTTTTGAATGAAAATGCTTGGCTTGATTTGTTGACGAAAAAAAAAAACACTGTCTATATGCCTATGTGATTTGAGGAGTTCCCTCGATTCTTCATGGATCCCATCACCAGAACTATAAGTAAATGCGTACAAGAATGAGCCCAATCTGTACACGTCAAATAAGAATATAATTCTCCAAATCGGTTGAGAAATGATGTAGATCTGGTCTGAAGTAAGAAATTTTAACCAAAAAAAAAAAAAATGTACAACCGAACTGAGAACATGAGAACTTGCTTCTTTTGGAATTTTGAAGTCGATTAAAAATGTCGAATCTCAAATCAAATGATGTCTGAGTAAAAATATTTAATCTGTAAGAGGCGTAACATAATATACATATACATGATCTGATTAATCAGATGTCTGAGTAAACATATTCAATCTGTAAGAGGCGTAATAGCAGACTTTGAAGTTTCCATTTTAAAAATAATAATAACTACATTCGGTTCGGTGTGATGTGACTAATGTTCGTCTCGGAATATCGAATAAACACCAACGCTAGTGGGAGGCTGGGAGGTATGTTTTCTTACGTTCTCAATTTATAATATTTTATATTTATTTATGAATTGCCTCGATGAAACCCGCATGCCTTGTTATAAATCTATGTTAGTCAAATCTTTGTGGCAATGGTGATAAATATTAGTTATGCAAGTATTACTGGTATCAATCTGTTTACTTTACTAAACTATTTGCCCTCTACGTCCGGAGTGTGTGCGACGGCTCATCCTTTACTTAAAACAATAAATATAGTTGGTCAAGCAAATCTTGCCAGTAGAAAAAGGCGTGTAATTCAAATTTTCTATTAAATTTGCCGCCTTTATCTACTGGCAAGATTTGCTTGACCAACTATATGTACATAATCCACTTTGAATGATTGTATTTGCAATTTTGTATTACGTACCGTTAATTTTGAGCTGTTTCCTTATGTTGGCTGGTGGAATTGTCTTTTAAGTGATACCTAATTTTATTTTGAATAATAAATGTATAATTTGGATTTGGATTACAACTAACGTATTTTCCTCGCGTTGGTGTGGTGAAAAATGCTGTGTTTTACTAAGGTAGTAAAGTTTGTTTAACTTGATTGAAACCCTCCCAACGCTATAGATTCCATTTTTCAAACCGTGGTTCAAATTTAGAATCTTTCGCTTACTCAGGTATCAATATCAGCACGAAGAGTTAAACTACAGCTTTCCCCGCTTGTAAAACAATAGAGCATTTGTACAACAAGACAGCAAAGTTCGATTTTTCTTCAAGTGCTTATTTTGAGTCCCGTGCAAGTGAAAGATAGAATTCCACCAAAAACATTTTCATGTTAAATATTGTCAAGACGAAACCATAAGGCTCGCACTGTCAAAAAGTTATCAGATCTCATGTAGAGTAGAGCCAAGCTTCTAACTCTACAAGCGCTAACCTCACAAACCTTACACCTAAAAATATGTGGCTAGGCCGTACCCTAGAATTTTTGATGATCATCAGTGATCAATGAGTGAGTGAGTGAGTGAGTCAGTGACGAAATCGGAGTTTTCTTAGATATCAATAAAATTTAAAGTATATTAAAAGCTAGAATTGTCGACAAGGGGAAGTGGAAGACAAGGGGAGAGGCCTTTGCCCAGCACACCATAATAGGCTAGTAAAAAGAAAAAAAAAGGTATGCAATTGAAATTTTATAATTATAATATGTTTAATAAGTCCACTATTAAAATCATATCTCGAGAATTTTGTTTATAATAACTTAAATATTTATCATTCAAAATCATCATTTAAAAGTCAATTCTATTGTTCCACATAAGCAAACAACTACTCAAAATTTGCATTTGATTACTTTGCGCCACATGTATATCGCCATTTCTCCGTTGTCTCCCCGCGCCTATCTGATCTAATTGGGGTAAACATTTGTATTGTTGACTTAACAGGGCCGATAGCATTATTAGCAAGCACTATCTAGACAAATATCGCGTTTTATCTTTAATTATATTTATTATTGGTTTTGTTTCGAATACACACATGTACCTATTTTTTTAGAACTCTTTACATGGATGTTTTATACTTCAATTCTTTATTTAAAAATATTAATTCTCTCTTAATCAGTCTGTAGTTAATTAACTAGTTAAGTAGGAAACTATTTCCCTAGAGCAGCGTAGTTTGGCGTATACATTTCATTACTTACACAGAATTACATGGTGTAAAATGACAGCATAAATAGCAGCTACTTTAGAATAGAACGACACAATTTTTTGGACATTCGAAGCCATTATTTTCAAAGGTAATTATGTACTTAAACTAAACCAATAAACATTTCATTAAATTCACGCCTGCATACGTCTGTTTTATTTATGTATTTTTTCTAAATATAACTGTAGGTGGATTAAAATAAATATCAGTAATTTGCACAGGTACCTAAACTCCAAGTGATGGTTTCGCTAATTTTAATGGACAAGGCCGACATAAACGTAGCATTGTCTAAATTGACTTTTAATGAAAATCAAATTACCAGTATAAGTTGCGCTTCGCAGTTAATAGAGTCATCGCAGGCCAGGGCGAGGCCCTAATTAGACCTCCCATATATCAGTCTCAGTGGGGCACGAATGTGTGAGTTGTGTCAGTTTGGTCAGACGCGTTACTTTTGTATTGCGTTAGTTAATGTTATGTAGGTACGTAGGTACGTGTTTTCATAATATCCATTAAAGGTTGGGCACTGCTGACTCAGTATCTTATTTAATTAGTAACATGTCACTTTTCCGTTTGTGTATTTCATATTGAAAAAGTCTTTTCACTACACCAGCTGGTAAAGGCTCTCCTCTTGATTGTTCAAAAACTGATAAGAAAGTTGCATTTTATTCACATGTGAGGGAAAGTAATCAAATGCAAGTTTTGAGTGGTTTTCTTATGTTTGCTGGTAGAATTGACCTTTAAATGATGATTTTAAATGAAAAATATTTACTAACATTCATTTTGAATCGATTTGCTTTAATTTTGTTTGATATAATTTTACAGTTAGTATTTTCCTTGTGTTGGTGAGGTGAAAAACTTTGTGTTTCACTCTGTGGCAAAATTTGTTCAAGAAGTTCAATTTTGGAATCTTTCGCTTGCTCCGGTATCAATATTAGCACGAGCGGTTAAACAACAACTTTGCCCCTTGTAAAACAATAGTACATTTCGATGCTAGTGCGGAAAGTATGTCATTATACTTCACGAGTACCGAGATATCGGGACGAGTGAAGAATGACATTTCCGCACGTGTATAGAACGACGTTTTTTAATACTGTTGCGAAAAAATATGAAAAACAACAAGTAAAAAATAAAAACAATATCGAATGTTGCCTTTGGAAACTTAGCTTGCAGTAAGAAAAAACGCCTCTTCTTTGACAGGCGTTTCGGCAGCTATTACTACCTCTACCTTCCATAGCTATTCCGTCTCATTCAGACAACTTATTAAGAACGGTTCAATCTTCAATATTAAAAAATAAATATGTTATAATGATGAAGAGGTAAGTATTAAAATATGAAATATGTATATTTTTCCTATTCTTACATTATCTAGGCTTTTATGTTGGTTACGGCGTTTAAAGGAAACTAATATTAACACGCATCAATAAGTAGTCATGAATTGGCATGAATTGGAACAAGTATAAATTTAAAAAAATTGGAAAAGTAAAAAGCACTAATTCGCGAATACCAACTTTCCGCACGCTAAACAGCTACGTAAAGCACTTTTTGAGCAACTGTATTAAAAATAACTATTGTTTACAGTAAAAAATCGGTCAAGTGAAATTCGCACTTGCTTATCGAGATTTCGTAATTTTGCTTACTATACCTACATTTATTTAAATTTTCAACTGTTATAATTATGACATGACAATTATGCGGGTATTTTAAGTACTGCCAAAAACTGTGAAATATGAACTAGGTATCACTCTAAATAACAAATAAGGAGGCTAGCACTGATTTTGATCACACAATGATGTTTCGCGCCAGTATGTTGACCGCCTTCGAAGTTACCTGGAGGGGTAGCTAATCCATACTAGTCCATACTTCCATACTAATATTATAAATGCGAAAGTCTGTCTGTCTGTCTGTGTGTTACCTCTTCACGCTTAAACCGCTGAACCGATTTAGTTGAAATTTGGTATACAGATAGTTTGAGTCCCGGGGAAGGACATAGGATACTTTTTATCCCAGAACTCACCCCTCAAGGGGGTGAAAAGGGGGGTGGAAATTTGTATGGGAAATCAATAACCGCTGAACCGATTTAGATGAAACTTGGTATGGGGATAGTTTGAGCTGTGGGAAAGGATATAGAATAATTTTATCCCCGAAATCATCCATTAAGGGTGTAAAAAATCGGGTGGAAATGTATAGTGTGGACCAATGCGGGGGTGAAAAAAGGGTGTATTAAAAAGCAGATTTGTTTAAGAATTAAGGTACCCAAATTACTAATTCCACGCAGACGAAGTCGCGGGCAAAAGCTAGTGTACATATAATCGTTAACTCCAAACTAAAAGTAAAGCTGAGAAAATCCTTACATTAGATACGAGTAGGTACATGTTTTCGATTAGTGTTAGTGATTCCTGACGGCCTAGCCAAGGTGACGATCGCTTGTGCTTCGCCATCGAATCGCTTTGTGTCTCTCTACCACTCTTCCATATTAGTGTGACAATGACAGTTGCGTTTCGTTCGCTACGGAGCGTTAGCGATTGGCATGTTGTCTACTATACGGGGCCTGTCATTCTTTCTATGCCTCTGCTGAAGTTTTTTTTTTCATGATTTATGCTCCATAAGTAATAAATGGTTTATGATTGCATACTTACTCGACATTCAAACGCTGTATTAAGAAAATATCAAATATTTTCCTTATAATTTTTAAAACGTTCTCCTAAAAAAATCCGATTTGTCCATCATTAACGATTATAACTTAAACTAGAGTAATACTTATTATGTAATGTAGGGTTGCTTTGTTTGTCAACATACTTGTCCTTTGTTTTATCGTGACTTTGTTATCGCTTAATTACTGGCATTATCTGATAATACGTCACCGAAGTTTATCCACCATTAGCGGCTCAATACCCCGTGCCCTGAACACTAATGGGAGGCACTGGAGGCAGTAAAGTTTTATTAATGGCGTCGTATTCTTCATACATACCTAAATGTTATTGCCGTGTTAATGTTTAGTGAATGAAATTAATTTCTATGTTATACAGATATATATAAATGGGTCATTCTCAAAAAATATGTCTACGGCCTAATTGTAGTCTACGACCCATACAAAATGTAAGAAAAGTGGTGTGGTAATTAGACGCAACCGCAGAAATATTCTCAGAGAATGACCCAAATATTAATACTTTCCTCTGCCCGCGACTTGCGTAACTAACAGTCGTAAAACTGATAAACCTAAACCCGCTTAGTACTCCCGTTGCTAATTTCAGAAGCCTATTTCTCCATTCTGGAATGAAAAAAACCCTTACCCTATGCTACTTTTGAGATTATAATCTGCATGCATGCCAAATGTAATCCAAATCCGTTTTGAATCGTATCTCCTACTTTTGCACTACAGATAGAATTAAGACAATAAAAAATATTGGTCCTTCAATTTTTGATCTCCATTTTTGTCTACCGGATTTTGAAAGAAATTAATACTTCTTTTTTTATGATTTTTTTAAAAATTGTCTAAAAAAACAAAACTTTGATGCCAAATATCTCGAAGACACGGCAAAAGACAAGACAAGACAAACTTTGAAGCAAATATGGGATACAATATATTGCTTAAAGCCGTTGCTGTTAATATGACAAGCTACAAAAAACATTAGAAAACTAAGGGATTCAGAACGAAGGTCATGGGATCCCCTAACCAGAAAATTACTTACAGTTTGAGTGAACCAGCATATTTGGTTAGCAACCCGATGGTTGCCACCGATTGTGATCTCCTATATTTAATATAACTATGTACATTATGGTAAGAGTAGTAAGTAAACTTTGTCAAGTTTAAAAAAAACCCTACCTAATATACGCAAATAAATTATTTTACGCTTAGCAAGTAGTGCTGAATGTAATGGTCCTTCGAACCGGTGTGGCTACTGGCTAGCTTGAACGTAACTTATTTCTATGCATCTCGCTCGTACTGACATATTAGTGCGAGCGAGATGTATTGAAAGTAAATTACGTAGACGTTGGCGTATATGTCAGTGTTGACACTGTCAGTGACTCGTGGTACGGGTACTGATCTACATCTGTAAATTAAGCATTAAGTTTGAAGATTATATTTAAACAACATTATTCTACATTACAGAGCTGGAGCAGGAACACTAGGCTTTGCCTGTCTCGTAGGTAACCAAATAAATTAAAAAATACACATAATGCGTGAAATTACATAATAGCCTAAAAGGTAAACACTTTCTGTTCCTATTTGTATTTTACTTTGTCTGCAGGAATGTCCGCACCGTGCATCCACTGCGTAAGTCTGGAGCGGACCGTCGCCGGTTCCTATGGTATTCCTTGTACGCGTGGAGCTTTGCTATCATTCTGACGCTGACCATGTTCCTGCTGGACAAGTATCCCGTGGCTGGAGTCTTGGATGCGGACATGGGAGTAGACATTTGCTGGTTTGGCACACGTAAGTCTTTAAACAAAACTTAAAATTCTGTTATAGGTAGTAGTGCAAATTTATTTAACTTAACAAAGAAGAGGAGATACTTTCAGATTTTTATGATATAGTAAAGATACTCGTAAATATTTTACTCGGCAACAATACTTAATTCTAATAGTATTTTATACAATCGTGATATAATAGAGAGCTTTTCAGTTGAGTACCGTGTTTAGGTAACGGAGCTTGCTGAGTTGCCTAAGTAAGGTACGAGATTGAAAAGCCTCGATTATATCACTATTGTATACAATGCTTTTTCTACGACTTATATAAAATAATACTTTTTTACTAGAAAACCTAAATAATTAATGAAAATTGGTAAGTATCTCAGTAGACAAAAATAGTCGCGCGTTTATGTCTTTTCTATGGAAGCGCGGTGGCACGTGATTGGTCAAAAATAAGCAATTATAGTTTGTTATACGAAATCTTAATTCAATCATGGCGTAGCTTAGTAGCAAATCTCCGTAACAGAGTGCTTGGGCTATAATCTTTAAATTATTGTTACTTTTTCAGTACAAAATTCTAACTTGGACTGGCCACACTACATTTTCTTCGTGATCCCTATGGGCCTGGTGACGTGCATAAACTTCGTGCTGTGGGTGTTGACGGCACGACACTGCGCGCGCGTCAAGTCTGAGGTGCACCGACTGCAGGCGGGCTCCGTCGGCGACCGCGCCAAGCGCCGTTTTCGCGGTGATAGAGCCAAGTCAGTATTCAATCAAATAAAATAAAATATTTACTCATTTATTTCAGATCATAACAATCCGTAGATTTCGTTAGTTTATCTCAAAATAAGTACCTAATAACTATTGTTACTAATTAACCTACAACTAAAAACGAACTAAGGTCGCCCAGGGTGCCTCCATATTCGACAGTCGTATCTATCGGATAATACTTTCAGAACGCTGTTGGGATTAGGACTGCTTCTCGCTCGTTGCATTAAGGACGCTGAGCGCTTAAGCTTACTTAAGTTCAAACATACATTTTAACACACTTGCTCAAAACGACGTTTTTATTCCACCGATTTTTGGCTCATAATCCTAGATATTAAACACGCGTGCTTTTTCAGTATATTATTACACTCGTGCTTTTTCATTATATTATCCGACTGAGTTAAGAAGGTAACTGATTGCTAATAATATGCATGGAAACGGAGCCTTCTTTAATTGGTCGGACTGGCGGGCACCGGCGCCTCTCGACCGCCTGCCGCGGCCCGGCCGGTCCGCCCGCGGCCGGGGCGAGGGGCAGCCGGCAGTATGACAGATGCAAGACTTTTACTAACTGTTTTAAAAATTAAAATTTGATTAATATGAAGTTTCTTTTATTTTTCCTCGTAAGTGTGTTGAAAAACGTCGTATGAAACGCATGTGCATTGGTCATTACACACATCGGCTTTCTTATTCGCACAATATCGCCTCGTGTGTAATGACCAACTTAGCACACTTGTATCACAATGTACTATTATTCATGTAGGCCTAGCAACAAGCACTAATGAATGGTAAAAAATATGTACACATATATCATCTTAAGCTAATTATTAGAGCAATTTATTGATGTTAATATTATTCCATAATAATATTGAATTATTAAATGATTATACAGATCAAAAAATTTTTTTATAATAAATATTTGTCTAGAATGTTTCTAGAATAAAATCTAAATGTTAAAAAAATCACAGCAAAAGAAGTATTTAGATACATTGGATTACCCATTTCCTCATCATTAATCAATTATACCTAATAAATAATTAATCATTTCGAATCAAAATCAATCCCACGTTGTTTTATCATTCATGTAGTCTTGTGTGGTATAATAAGTTTTAGAAATAAGTTTCCGCTTTACATCATTCTTAAATTTATTTGTTGATAATTCAGTTATATGGTTTGGAAGTTTATTATAAAATCTTACACAATTACCCATGAGTGATTATTTAATTTTATGGAGCCGAGTGAAGGGCACTGCGAGCTTATGTTTATTTCTAGTATTTATATTATGAATGTCAGATTTTTTTCTAAGATTGACAATATTTTTATATACCATAAAATGGGGTGAGTACGTTTCGAGGGGAGAGTTGGGTTATGAATGGGGAAAGAAGGTTTGAAAGGGGGATAAATGGGCATTTAGGGCTACTGCTACAAAAATAATGTATTCCAATTTAAAATGGAGCTATACTCATAATAAAAGAAAACGATCCAACAATCTTCCAAAATCACCTTTGTATGAAAAGTTGAAAACCCATCTCACCCCAATTACGAGGGACTACGGGGTGAGGTGGTTTTTCCTGTTTATCGTCAAAGTTATGAAATGGAACTACCAAAAATAAAATAAAAACTAAAATACAAACCTCCGGAACATTTATTATATACACCATTCAGTTTGCATATGTAAAAATAAAATATTATCGAGGTTTGAATGTCAGTTTTGCTCCTATTCACCCCATTTTACGGTACTGAATATTATTATTAAGCGAGGTTTAGACTAGCAAGCACTTGCATGTGCTTTTCATTATATTGCGGTATCTGATATTCTAAACATTTTGAATGCAGTTTGCCTTAGTACTCTAGTCTAAACCTCGCTTTATACTCAATATTCTCATAAATATATTGACAATTGACAGTGCACTGTCATTATGTCAATGTCCTTTAATTTACTTCTAAGTGAGTCTCTATGGTTCATTTTATATATTGCTCTAATAGCCCTCTTCTGCAGAACAAAAATGGTATTTATCTCTGAAGTACCACCCCACAGTATAATATCATATGACATTATGGATGGAATATGGAAGTAACTAAAATATACTAAGCGAGCTGTTTTCACATCAGTTAACTGACGGATTTTGCTCACTGCAAAAGCTGCAGAACTCAAGTCTATTCGAAAGAGTAGCAATATGGGGACCCCACTGGAGTTTAGAATGTAAAGTTATACCAAGAAAACCTGTACTATCAACTAATTCCAATTCCTCATCCTTCACAATGACACTTGTCTGCACATTCCTTACGTTACTACTAGTGACAAACTTAAAACATTTAGTAATTTTGTCATTTAACAATAAATTATTAACATTTAACCAATTTACTACGTTTGAAATAGCATTGTTTACATCACTGTAAGCTTGTTGCTGTCGTTTGACTTTGAAAATAAGTAAGGTGTCATCTGCAAACAATACTATATCATGGTGGGTCTTTACAAGGAATAGCAAGTCATTTATAGTAGATAAGGAACAGGAAAGGCCCCAATATTGACCCCTGTGGAGACCAATGACCCCGGTGTTCGCTGTCCACTTACATCGATTCTTTGTAGTCTACTATTTAAGTATTAAGACTTAAGTAAATTCAGTTCCGATCCTCTAACTCTATAATAGTGTAGTTTCCTGATTAATGTTTCAAAACAAACGCAGTCGAAGGCTTTAGATAAATCACAGAAGATACCTAAAGCATCTCGTGACTCCTCCCAGGCATCGAAAATATGCTTAATTAGCTCAACACCAGCATTATCAGTTGTTCAGCGACCCCGTGTAAAACCAAACTGCTTATTATGCATTAAATTATTGACGGTAAAATTGAGAAAGATCTAATTTTTCAAAGATCTTGCTGAATGTTGGTACCTAGCACAGATCTATATCGGTCTAAAGGGGTCAGAGTTGCTACCCGATTTAAATAAAGGACTTATTTTACTATGTTTCATTAGATCAGGAAAGTCGCCGCAGTCAACACTGTTGTTAAATATAACTACCAAGGTAGGCGCTACCATTTCTACTAAGGATTTGACAGCATGGACAGAGACTCCCCATAGGTTATTAGTTTCTTTGACATTAATTGATTTAAACGCCTTTACTACATCTGAGGTACAAACATGTTCAAAATGAAGGTCTGGAGCCACTCAGGAGCGGTATCTTTTAACAATGTAACAGCAGATGAGGGTGATGAATTTAAATCCTTAGTTGTGGATACTGGTACCTCGGTGAAGAATTTTTCAAATTCGGTAGATACTTCTAAATTGGAATCTATAATTTTGTTATCAAGATTTTTTGTTTCGAGCGACCAGTCTCTACATTTATTACTTTCCAGGTTGCTTTAATAATGTCGGATTTTTTATTTATTTTCTGAGATAGATAATTTCGCTTAGCTATATGACAATCTATTTTAAACTTCTTCAAAACTTGCTTGACATGTTCTTTAAATTCATCACTCGTATTAATCCGCCGTTTCTCATACAAGGCATACAGTTCACGTCTTCGTTGATGTACCTAAGTCCGCACTGTCCGCAGTAGCCCACTCACTAAAAACAGTAAAAACTGATGCACCACTAACTACGACCGATTTTGAAGTAAATATCGCATTATAATGTTCAATAAAAGTATGAAAGGACGAATTATCCATACTATTAGGACTCATATCGGAAGACAAAAAGGGTAGCGCCTGAACTAGACTTTGCTTCATTCTTTCCACGCGGTCCGAGGTTACTCAACTGGTACAAAAGTTATTTGTTTTCTCAATGTATTTTTCCTTAATGCCTCAAATAGCATTAATTGGCCTAAGTGGTCTGATTCTAAATTGCTGATAACTTTTTTAGTAACAGGAAAAATATCAAAATAATTTTTAACAAGCAGAAACGTTTGCGATCGAGCTTAGAATAAATTTAAAAGTGGGAAAATTACTACCTTGGGTGAGACTTGAGCGTTTCTGCTTGTTAAAAATTAATTTAGAATGGGTAGCACATCGTAACTGGTGAATTTCCTATATGACTTGGAATTCCGGTGGCCGTTAAAGAAGTGTAACGCTCTTACGGTAGATGTCGCTAGGGTCCCCTAGTCTATTCATTTGTGATCTTACCAGAATCGTCCAGACATAACATTTCGTATCCGTTGCGATTCTAACAATACGTTCAGAAAATAACGAGTCCATTCATTGTGATCCTACCAGGATCGATCAGACATTACATGCGTATTCGTTGTGATTCTACCAGAATCATTCAGACTAAGGATGACTCACGTTAGACCGGACCGTGTCCGGGCCGGAGCTTCTGGCGCTTACTTTTCTATGACATGACAGGTGATCACGTGATGCTTTCCATAGAAAACGAAGCGCCGGAAGCTCCGGCCCGGACACGGCCCGGTCTAACGTGAGTCATCCTTTATTGTGATCCCACCAGGATCGTTTAGACAATTCATAACTATACATTTGCGATTCTACCAGAATGGCATGTCTATTCATTCGTGATCCTACCAGAATCATTCAGACAACGACAATACTTACCTTTACCTACATGTATATTCATTTACGATCCAGATCCAGATCCGATTACGAGAACCATTTGGGTGATGAATGTCTATTCATCCGAACATAATCGTTTATATAGTAAACAATACATATAAACTTTTTGTTAATAAATACTGCTTCATATAGCAAACTAGAGGATGTCAATGAATCTGTGTTTTAAATTACTTCCGACGGAGTGTCTGAGTTGTAGTAGCACAAGCATCCAAACGGGATATGGGTATATACTCTCTTTATGATTCTTAACTTGATACACACTTTACTCACTATAATAATCTAATTTTATTTTTATTTTATTTTATTTAAAAGGCACACTAAACAGACAACATTCAACATTGTTACAAAGAGTACATGAGTGGTAGGTATTACATAAGAATGCCATCCAAAGTAAGCATGCACAGCAAGAAAAAAATAAGGAGCAAAAACTATCCTAAAATTATAAAAAAAATAATGAATCAATGAATGAGTTTTGCAAAAAAAAAAAAAACTGAAATGTCAACTGTGGTACATTACAATACAAATACGTTTACGTACGTTTCATGTTAAGATTTAGTTGATACGTTAATTGTTACAGATACATATTGACTGGAAAACTGTGGGTTGTGATGGGCGCCGGCTGGTTGGTCGAGATGCTGTCAACCCTAACCTCGAACCCGAGGTGGTTTTGGGAAATCATCGATCGTATTAATGAGCTCCAGGGAGTCTTCATATTCTTCATCCTCATCATGAAGCCGAAGCTTTATTACTTGATCAGGAAGAGATTAGGTAAGGGTCGCCAAATTAAAAGGGCTGATAGCAATGGTCTCTTACATCTAAGACAATCTATGGTATGTCTCAATATTAGTGCACAAAAAAAGTTGGCAGTCTTTCTAAGATCTCAGTCTGCACCAGTAGGTAATTGTTCATACGCCTGTGGCGTCTCCCCAAGCTGTCAGTGTCGACATCGTGCCACTAGATTCTAACAGATCGCGTTAGGGAGCTAGAACGCAATTAGCTAGAAACCTACATCGCGCTTACGGAGTTTCAAAGATCACTTACTATAATTATATACTCCTTCTGACTACCTCAGTGGACTTCGGTCCCCAGGCATAACACCCGCCTGGAGAGAGTACTCTCAATTGCCCTCTCTCTACTTACCACATTGGTGACCTTGCGAAATTGGACAGCCATGAAGACCTCAAGATCCTGATGACCCCGCCTCGCAACATGCCAGTTCCCCTTTCTAAATGTGCCACCTAGCATGCCTCTGTACAGTCTGTACATATGTATATATCCTGTAAATACCTTGTAAAAATATTCATGCCTGGTTCCTCAACTTCTCTCTCTCTCTCTCTCTCCGCTCGCCGCTCTGGCTCTGAGCAGCTGCGCTCCTCACACTGGCTCTGAGCAGCTCCGCTCGCTTGTGACTGAGCATCTTCGCTCGCTACACTGGCTCGAGCATACCCCTGGGTTCTTCCGCTCAAAGGGGCGCTGATTTGGCTTCTCCCCTAGCTTGTCAGTGTCGACATCGTGCCACTAGATTCTAACAGATGGCGTTAGCGAGCTAGAATGCAATTAGCTAGAAACCTAAGTACATCGCGCTTACGGAGTTTCAAAGATCAGTTACTATATTCCTTCTGACTACCTCTCAGTGGACTTCGGTCCCCAGGCATAACACCCGCCTGGAGAGAGTACTCTATTACTTCTCTCTACCTACCACACGCCTCTTATTAAGTAAGGCCCACCATACACGGTTTCCCTATTTATAATGTGAACCTTGTTGTATAATAGATAAGGGTGACTTTCGTTTGTTTTATAAAACAATGAAACAAAAGAAATACCACTTTATGTAAAGTCTGTTTTTTTATTCCGTGGACTAAAATGACATTTTATGTGTTGCTAGTTTTTTACGTGTTATAAATAGTGATGTGCTACAACACAACGGGTACTAACCGAAAATAAACTATTGGGAGGTACTTATATTTGTTGATGAAGACGAGAGAAAACGCACTGAATAAATCCGATCACTATACGAGTAAAGTAACGAATGTCGAATACGTAAACTAAAAATACCAAAATGGCGTTGCGTCAGGTCGGCGATTCGTCAATGTCATTTTTTTAATGTTTGAGTAGATTAGTAGTGAGTAGATTTTATTTATTGTTTATTTCCTATCATGTTGAGAGTAGATTTCATTTATTGTTTATTTTGAATCTAAAATTAATTGAATATTTATCGGTTATTCCCAAACCGAAATAAAAAATCTGCACTGTTTGTTTTAAGCTGGTCACATTATAGGTATTTCTACGTTTGACATTTGTGATTGTCATTTTAGTCTACGGATTAAAAAACAGACGACTTCCGGTTCGAGCGCCATCTTGATAGTTAGCATCGTGATTAATTACTTTGTTTTTTGCTTATTAATATTGTTTAAAGTGTAATATCGATAGCTTATTATACAGTAAACTAATGTGGTAGTGTGCAGTGAATGGAGAATTAATTTTGAAGCGCGTTTAACCACCATCTTGGAGTCAACGGCCGGTAGTCCACGTGCTTCTTGTAAAGACTAGCTATCGATTTACAAGAGCTAACAAATCACCGTACACTGTCTTGTACAACCGTACAATTTTTGTCGTTTGTAAACCTCTCAATACCTTGATACTGGCGAAATAGTCCCACTGGGCTGAAGCCATAATTTTAAAAGAAGAAGAAGAAGAAGAAAAACAGACTATAGATGAATGAATGTCAGAATGTATTGGTTTAGCGATATTCTATCTGGTTATCAAAATATTGTCGATGATATGATTTATACCACGTACCTATTCGGCGCTGGTTTGAAGTGCCTTAATCGACAAATGAATCGGATATGTACATAAGTGTACCTACGCAGTGATTATACTAATTATACAGGGTGTCCCTAAACATTGGACACAGCCGAAATGTACATATGCATTAGCTGGCCATACACGCACGGATTTGCCCGTCGGATCTGCCTGAAAGATGTGTCTGGCAGATACATCCGTCAATGTGTGGCGAGAAATAGACACAGATGGGCAGCGGACCGGGCATCCGGCGGACAAATCTGTCTATTTCTCGCCACACATTGACGGATGTGTCTGCCAGACACATCTTTCAGGCAGATCCGACGGGCAAATCCGTGCATGTATGGCTAGCTATTAGGGTATTTAGAACCAGTGTACAAAGTATCATAACAACCGGTGTAGCGGTTACGATGAAATTAACAAATTACGATTTTTTACTTTGGAGCAGCTTGTATGCTCCTGAGATAATAAAATAATAAAGATAATAAATAGTACCTTCTTCAACCTTTTTGATTATCTTCTTAGGGTTCCGTACCCAAAGGGTAAAAACGGGACCCTATTACTAAGACTCCGCTGTCCGTCTGTCCGTCTGTCTGTCTGTCACCAGGCTGTATCTCATGAACCGTGATAGCTAGACAGTTGAAATTTTCACAGATGATGTATTTCTGTTGCCGCTATAACAACAAATACTAAAAAGTACGGAACCCTCGGTGCGCGAGTCCGACTCGCAATTGGCCGGTTTTTTTATTTATGACACTAATACGATTCTCAAATGTCATCATTGCGGAACATTTTCGAACAAATTGTCGAATTGCTAATGATTAATACAGTATGTTTCTTTTTGTTGTCGATTATTGGAAATAACTTTTGTTTGAAAAAAATTTTTTTTAACTTGTTTTAATTAAAAAAATATTAACGTTAGAGCATTCCTAAGAAGTAACCCTACGTGGGATTTCAGGGTTTGTCCAATGGCTAAGGTCACCCTGTATATATGCTTAATTATAAATAAAACAGGACATATTGTTTTTTCAGGTTGCTCACGGATACCGATTGATACAAGTATATATTGAATTTATTGTCGATTTTCTTACTCGTATTTTCATTTTCGTTATGTTAATAACGCTACCATAATCGTAGCTTTTAACTAAGGATTCAAGTAATATGATGCTATAACAAACTAACGCGATTTCTTTGACTCCCATAAAACTATTGCTTAGAATTCAGAAAATTAAAGCGGCCAAGAGCATGTCGGGCCAAGCTTAGTGTAGGGTTCCGTCGTTGCTTGTCCGTCATAATAGCCGGAGTTAGGAAGATTTTTTTTTGTTAAAAGAGAGATCTTCTCAGAACTTTGTCCATTTATACATATACAGGGTGGCTAAAAAATAAGTGCATTATCGTTGCCAGGGAGGTTTTGGGATTAAACTGAACAACTTTTACTATGGGACCAACCACGAAATCGCGAAAAAAAAATTTACCCTCCCATAGAAAGTGGACCAGCCAAAATGAATGAAACAGCCAATTTTTTTTTCGCGATTTCGGGGTTGGTCCCATAGTAAAAGTTGCTCAGTATAATCCCCAAAACCAACGTTGGCAACGGGAATGCACTTATTGTTTAGCCACCGTGTACCTATATATGTAGATCTACATTCAAGAAAACGTACCTAGTGTCAGTGATGAACGCTTTATTTATGTCCAATTAACATCACTATTTGAAATATAATGTTATTAACTTATTATTGTGTGATTAAGTTGCCATTCTACCTGCATTACTAGTATACACTTAGTTATCCCATTAGATCTTGGGTAAACAAAGTCGATACCTTTATTTTTATGGGAGTCAATATAGGCCCATATCCAAACCAAAATAACTTTAAAAAAAAAACGCTTACGCTTTTTTGATCACTTTTTTAGACTATCTCTCTATCACAATCAATTCTCTTTGACACCACTAAAAACTTTAATTATGTGCTATTCACATGTCTATTTAACATAACTGTTGTTGTGTATTTAGCACCTGAGATTACATCATCATTTTCTAACCGGCACGAATATTAACAGGACTGGAGAAACCCGTCGGGTTGAAAAACGGCACCTCGTCTTCCGGTCGCACGTCATCCACCTTCCTCTCACGGACCATCAGCACCGATGAGCGCACTAACTTGAGGACTTCACTGCCCGTTTGTGCTAAAAAAGACTAGTTTGCCACACTCACCGAATGTGTAAATTACGAACATTAGTATTTTTGCGCATATTAACTTGACTGATGTTTATAACAGCAAAGATAGATATAACTCCGTAATTACTCTATGATAACAGAGATGATGTCTGCCAGACAGTAGAAATCTGAATTGTATTTGTATGTCGAGCCGACACCGGCACACTTCTACCTGCTTTGAAGTTAAAACCAAATTTAATTTGCAAAGTATGTCTGCCTGGTTGTCTGGCATACAATGTTAAGTGGCTCTAAACTTTACGTAAGTCTTAAATCTATATACATTTCTGTAATGCCGCTTATTTGATTATTTGTGATATTTAATAAGTACTTACCTACTAGCTTTTGTCTGCGGCTTTGCGCGCATAACGTAGGGTGGGTCATACACATTTTTTTGTTCGAACATTTTCTCTTCTATGAGTTAAGAACATTGATTGGTAAAACAAATATGCGCTATAGGAATGTTGATGTTGTTTTTGTTATTCATACCAGATTATTTTTTCCAAATGAATAAAATTTTCTCATCGTAGTTCTTTCCGATTTATTATATAGAAAAATATGTGCAATTTTGATTTTTCCAAGGCGATATTCAGCTATATAGCCAGAAATGTACTCGTAACTCCATAATTTTCGGAAATACAGTTGTTTAAATTTTGTTATTTTTTGCGTGTATGACCTACGTAATGTGTAAACTTCTGCATTTAACTTAAATTTTACTAATTTAAATAAACAGACAAATTATAATCAAACCTATAAACAACTTCGTTCAGTGAGAACACTAGATATACGCAAAGATAGATATAATACGTAAAGCGGACTTAGCATTTCACGTCTTGCGGCTTTGCAGTACCTACGTAGGTACTTTGGACGAAGTTAAAGATATATCACATAGGCTTGTTACAATTAATGTAATGCTACTTAAACAAATATAAAAATTGCACCTGGGTACAAATAATCATACTACAAAAATCTGAATTAAAGAAGTTAAAAAATCCCCGACTGATAAATATATAACTATAAGCTTTTGCATATAGTTAGTGTTAGTACCTACCTAAGTACACTTCAGTATGTTGGCCGTTTAATAATTATGGGTTTGACTATATTTTTCCACAATTGCTTAGGCAGATTAAATTTGTATCTATAAAATCTAAGTATAACCTTAGCGTTTACTCTAGTCATAATTTAAGTAGTTCACATGTAAGTGATTATTGTCTAGCAATTATATGTACCTATTCAATTAATTGAGTGTTTATGTAGTACTTGTGTTGTCAGTTATGCTATAATATAAACCATTATGAGATACGCAGTTGCCATCCAAAATAACTGAACTATACACAGTGCTCTAAAACATTGCCCTATCATGCATAAAACAGGAGATATGTTACACTCGAAAAGTCGACAAATTTTCTACTGTATTCTTGTGTAGTTACAAGTTCAAATTGGTTTTACAAAATTTTATTTACCTTCAAATCTTGTAACTAAAATATGAATCACTTCCTGGTGATTTTGATGGATTTGGATTACCTACCTTAATTCCCATGACAATTCAACAATCGGAAGGTAGTAAACCGAACTCCTCGATGGAATAGTTATTTGTTATACAAGGGTGCAAAGTTGTATTTTACCCGCGAGTGTTTCAACACACGAGAAGTAAAATACATTTGCGCCCGTGTGTAACACAAAACTTTTCACCTCACTATAGCGAGGAAAGTGCAACATCCACAGGCGTTAGATCATCTTCATCACTGGAATCACTCATTTCTTTACGATATTATAACAGAAAACTCTGGAAGTTGTGTATTTTTACGCGAGTCGGTGAGAAAAGGTTTTAAGTAAAAAAATTGTTGACAATGTTGACATTTCTGATGTATGAAATGTCAACGATGCGTTTTGAAATTGCATCGACTCAACTTGTGTGTTCAGAATTATATTTAACATCATTATAAAAAAAACAAACGTTTCTTATGGAATTTTAAGGTTTATGACTTAAAATCATTAAATAAAGCTAAATTTGGTATTTTTTATTAGATTCTCAAACCATTTATTTAATGATAATTAATATCGAACGAACCATTATCATGAGCGTTTTACGTTTTGTTATCTGTCAAGCTACTTAAACACGCTCCATCCAAGGTCAAATTACTTTCCCCACTAGTGGATAAAACACGTTTTTCCCCGCTTGTATTGAAGGATAAACGACAACTTTCCGAGCTAGTGAGGGGAAAAAACACAAACACGTCAAGTTTAGGTTCTTTAACATGGCTTCGAGTACTTACCTACATATTAGTCATACAAATGAGGAGAAGTACAGTCAGCAATAAAATTGTGTGTTATCAAATAAAAGTAAAGTATCTTGTTCAATGTTACATAATAATTATGGTTGTTGAGTGGTGGGGTAGAAAAGTTTTAAGTGACCCTTTTCCAGGCCACACCAATCTACAAGGTTTTTCCAAAAAAATCCTTATATATTCCAATTAATTGATGATTCATTTGAAGACAAGACACATTTCCTGAAAGTGCAATCTAATTTGAACCTTAAATCGAACTGCTAAAGTTGAAATTCTATAGATAAATCGTATCATGCCTAAAGGTATCTGCGTTGATAGTAATGTTCAAATGTACTCGTATATTTGTGGACACCGCACCAATATTTTAGTTGATGGCGACTGTAGCCAATTAAGTAGGTAACACTTTTGCTTTTAAATACTTATCGATTTTATGACATGACTACATATATTTTATGTGAAATGCTTGATGCATGAACTCGCGTGAGTGGCGGCAAGACTAGACGTCTTTATACTTCATGTTTCACGCATCGAATGATGATCCCTATGACAGTTCCCCCAAGTCGCTTTTGGATAGGCTTAATTTTATTTTATATCACTTAAATGTAACATTTTTTCTAAATAAATTAATGTGCTATACTTACTTTCGAAAAATATCTACTAACATTTTACGTGACACTTGTAATCATGTACCTAACTTTCGTTAGCCTCAAATCCGATAGTTCTGTAGGCTCAAAGGGCGTAAGGGACAAAATGGCGAAAATGAGTTATGAATGCAGTTATACTCAGTATTTTTTCTTTATCGAATGGTATATTTAACTTCTCGACAACTTGAAAAAAAATCCGTTAAGCCCTATAAAAAAACTATGCTTGCACACAATTTTCCAACGCAATTTGCCGTATTCACCAAAGCAAAAAAAATCTAAGTCGTTTTGGCGTAACTCCTCACCTCGTGTACATTACGCCGTTTTACTTCAGTAAAATTCTAAGACGATTGGGCGTAATTCCAAACTTCGAGGACGTTAAGCCCTTTGGTATCGCAATAATCTAATACGTTTTGGCGTAACTTCCAACGTCATTCATATACGTTACGCCCTTATGCATTGGTCTAATAATTAGACCAATTAGACTCTAATTTATACGACATGTCCGATAAGCCCTTCTGCTTTAAACTGATTGAACGTTACGCCTCTTTTGCCATCGACAAATTTCGATGAACTACCCGTTACGCCAAAATATTACGATCAAATCTTACAACTATAAAGCAAAAACTTTACTTTCATCGGTTGACTTACTCTAACGCACGTTACAGCATAATTGCAACGAAAGAGACAACACTCTTGCTAGGCTCAAAGCGCGGGTACGTTGCGCGGGCGCGGGGCGGGTGAGAAGACACATTCGATCACCGCTAAGTTCAGACGTAAGGTTTCTACGCTGAAGCTCAATTTAAATAGTCGCACGAAAAAATAAGTTTAATCAAAGACAATGAATAATAACAGGGACAATTTGAAGTCTATTATTGCCACAGACCTAGAATGTTTATGCTTACGCATAAAGACAGCTGAAGTGTGGGAAAGGGAGCCATCACGTATATGAACATCCCATGAGTGCGAAAGAGTCAAACTACAAATGAGAAAACGTGACCATTTTTGAGTGACAGGGGAGGCTCTCGACGACCCGGAGCGCATTGCCGTATTTTTTAAACTTGAAAATAAAAAGAAATCGGGAAGAAAACGTTCAATAAAGTAATGTAGTGAAGATGGTGTCGTGTAGTGTGCCGGATTGTTGTATCACAGGGCGAAATAACCCAGGCAAACATTCATTTCACAGGTAATTATGAAATTCCGAGCGAAGTTTTCATAACGATATTTTGTCAAATTAACAGCATAAAAAGTGTAAAAAGCCGGTTTATACAATTAATTATAAGTTTTTCTTCAGTTGTGTGCTAATATTTTATCATATTAGTCAACAATTTCGAATATTTTGTGTAAAAACTTAAACTGTTACTATACGCTAGGGCTTGACAAAATGTTCATATGACTGTATCGATAACTTGTCGGTATAATAGGTACAATATATATTTAACTATTTTTTACATCATTAAGATATTAGCCTTTATAACCGAGTTAAAATAATAACGATTGTTATAATACCTTTTTTGAAGGTGCACATGTTTAGCGGTAAATTTAAACTTCACTTTCCAACACAGTAGGTACTTACTTACATTTTAGCCACTTTTCTACGACTTTGCCGCCAACACAAGGAAACACAAGACAGCGTATACTTGCACACAGCGTATACACACCCAATCCAACTTGTCAGTAGAAAAAGGCGCGATCTCAGGGGTGCGAAACTCCTAGCTTCGGGCAAACTCGGCTCTGTTCGGCTCAGCATTGCTCCGAGCACTTATTAGGGTTGGCACAACTTGACGTCCCTTTGCGTGCACGGTCGTGCACACAGTGGTCACAGATAAGATAATGATCTGAATTTTGCCAACCCTAAATAGCCTAAAGGGATAGTGCCATATATTAAAAAGGGACATCATGATTCGACCCTGAACCGCTGTCAAACTTCGGTTTTGTAGGAAGTTTCCTTTCTGTACGGTAGTACTATTATTTATTGTGGCGAAATTAATATTTTCTGTGGTAAGTCAACTATTTGCGCCTACTGTTGGCATGTGTTTGTGTTAACGACGTTGCACCACACACACGCATACGACGAGAAACCTGCTTTAAAGCTGTAACGGTGCGGTGCGGTAGTATGTTATGGCTATTATCAACGCTTGCTTAAGTAGCACCATATGTAGGTACTGTAGAATATACTAAGGATATACATAATTTGACCACTTTGATGCTGACTGTACACTCGGTTATTAGTTTTGTTATTTACTTTGCGTCCGCTATAAAAGAAAATTGAATATAGGCGCTAATAGGATCTAATAATAGTAATAGTTGAGACATTTTATTTTAATAAAAAAGAAACATTGAAAGAGTAGTCGATAAAGCAGTCAAACACCGATAGATTATTAATATGCTGTAACTTGACATCACTGGTTTTGATCTCACATAGACAATTTACGCACACACTTGCATTTCATTTTTGGTCGCACTTTTAAAGCCTGACAGTTGTTCTTTGTCATCCTAGTTCTGTGATTATTGCACGAAGAAACCAATTATTACGAGAACGTGACATGTTGTTAAGGTAAGTTTCAGTTATTATATTCATGTTAGGTAATTAAGTAAGGGGGTGGGTTAAGGGGGTGGTTAAGGTTGTCCAGTTATTGATAAAAAAAAATAACTGCTACAATGTATTGAAAATATATATTTTTGCCGCTTTTGGTACCAAATTTTACTGTATTACGGGCAAAGGTTTAACTAACCGTACGCATAAGAAGTTTGGACGTAACTCCAAACTTCGAGGACGTTAAGCCCTTTAGTATCGAAATAATCTAATACGTTTTGGCTTAACTTCCAAGTCTTCCAACGTCGTATACGTTACGCCTAGGGATCACAAAACCTTGCGTATTTCAGAAAAACGGTTTTTCGGGTTTTGTGAAACTGCAAAACCAGGTTTCCGGTTTTTTTCGGTGATTTCGATTTTAAGCAAGTATTATTAGGATCAATCCTTTAATATTGTTTTCCACGACAACATTTCTATTTACTTTATCTTTACCAATACGTGCCAATACAATCAAATTTCATCTATAAAGTTGCAGTGGAAGAATGCCTAAGCAAAATATTACATGACACACAGAACTAGGATGACAAAGAACAACTGTCAGGCTTTAAAAGTGCGACCAAAAATGAAATGCAAGTGTGTGCGTAAATTGTCTATGTGAGATCAAAACCAGTGATGTCAAGTTACAGCATATTAATAATCTATCGGTGTTTGACTGCTTTATCGACTACTCTTTCAATGTTTCTTTTTTATTAAAATAAAATGTCTCAACTATTACTATTATTAGATCCTATTAGCGCCTATATTCAATTTTCTTTTATAGCGGACGCAAAGTAAATAACAAAACTAATAACCGAGTGTACAGTCAGCATCAAAGTGGTCAAATTATGTATATCCTTAGTATATTCTACAGTACCTACATATGGTGCTACTTAAGCAAGCGTTGATAATAGCCATAACATACTACCGCACCGCACCGTTACAGCTTTAAAGCAGGTTTCTCGTCGTATGCGTGTGTGTGGTGCAACGTCGTTAACACAAACACATGCCAACAGTAGGCGCAAATAGTTGACTTACCACAGAAAATATTAATTTCGCCACAATAAATAATAGTACTACCGTACAGAAAGGAAACTTCCTACAAAACCGAAGTTTGACAGCGGTTCAGGGTCGAATCATGATGTCCCTTTTTAATATATGGCACTATCCCTTTAGGCTATTTAGGGTTGGCAAAATTCAGATCATTATCTTATCTGTGACCACTGTGTGCACGACCGTGCACGCAAAGGGACGTCAAGTTGTGCCAACCCTAATAAGTGCTCGGAGCAATGCTGAGCCGAACAGAGCCGAGTTTGCCCGAAGCTAGGAGTTTCGCACCCCTGAGATCGCGCCTTTTTCTACTGACAAGTTGGATTGGGTGTGTATACGCTGTGTGCAAGTATACGCTGTCTTGTGTTTCCTTGTGTTGGCGGCAAAGTCGTAGAAAAGTGGCTAAAATGTAAGTAAGTACCTACTGTGTTGGAAAGTGAAGTTTAAATTTACCGCTAAACATGTGCACCTTCAAAAAAGGTATTATAACAATCGTTATTATTTTAACTCGGTTATAAAGGCTAATATCTTAATGATGTAAAAAATAGTTAAATATATATTGTACCTATTATACCGACAAGTTATCGATACAGTCATATGAACATTTTGTCAAGCCCTAGCGTATAGTAACAGTTTAAGTTTTTACACAAAATATTCGAAATTGTTGACTAATATGATAAAATATTAGCACACAACTGAAGAAAAACTTATAATTAATTGTATAAACCGGCTTTTTACACTTTTTATGCTGTTAATTTGACAAAATATCGTTATGAAAACTTCGCTCGGAATTTCATAATTACCTGTGAAATGAATGTTTGCCTGGGTTATTTCGCCCTGTGATACAACAATCCGGCACACTACACGACACCATCTTCACTACATTACTTTATTGAACGTTTTCTTCCCGATTTCTTTTTATTTTCAAGTTTAAAAAATACGGCAATGCGCTCCGGGTCGTCGAGAGCCTCCCCTGTCACTCAAAAATGGTCACGTTTTCTCATTTGTAGTTTGACTCTTTCGCACTCATGGGATGTTCATATACGTGATGGCTCCCTTTCCCACACTTCAGCTGTCTTTATGCGTAAGCATAAACATTCTAGGTCTGTGACATGACAACGGTGTTGACAGCTTGTCAAGTCATCGGGCCGGGTCATCGACGGCGCTATTTAAAGTTTCTTCCGGCAGCCTGCGGTCTCCGCGGAGAGATAAAACTATTTGGGGATCGTCACTTCACGTACTAATTAATTTCTTGCTACTAATCCTACTAATTAAACAATACATTATTATAAAGGTGAAAGTTTATGCTTAAATGTTTGATTTTTGGATGCTCTTTGGTCAAAAATGCAAACAAAAGGCATGGTTTTTGGATGAAATCTGGATTAAGTTTTTTGGGGTTCCATAGTTTAATGTATCATAAAACAATTTAATTAAATTAAAAACTGTAATAGATGTCATATATTAAAGAAAAAGTGACGAAGCCCTCCAGTGGTGAAGGCCGGATTCGAACCGGCGTCTTTACCAATACAAAAAAAAAACACAAATCAAAATATTTAATAAAATAATTTGATTTGTTCCCAAACTTGTTCATAGATGGCAGCACCAGTCTCTCTCGCTACAACGTAAATCCGTAAGGAGTTCGTTTAGGAGGTGCAAGCGCGCACTGCTTGCCCTTAGAGCTGGTCAAAGACGCCTAGTCTTACTAAGATGGCATATAGTCGAGAAATTCGGACGGGCACCGCCGTGGCGGGGTGGCCTAGGGGTTCATGGCGTTAGCCGCGATAGCTAAAGACGCCGGTTCGAATCCGGCCTTCACCACTGGAGGGCTTCGTCACTTTTTCTTTAATATATGACATCTATTACAGTTTTTAATTTATATATAGTAGTGTGACTACTTAAAAAAAAACATCAAAATATTTAATAAAATAATATGATTTTTTCCCAAGCTTGTTCAATTCAATTTAATTAAATGTTCATTTATGGTCAGTTGCCAAGAAATCATGCTTATTTCACCGGAAGAAATTCAACGGTTGAAAATACAATTTTTGAATTCCCAGAAGTAGAAACCAATCAATCCAATCATCCCAAAGTACAAGTCCTGTCAGACATAACCGTTAATGTTGAAGTCGACAAGGAAAATAACATTTTTATTAAGTCTAAAACGACGAAACAGGTAATTATACAATTTCACTCTCAAACCAACAACCCGTCACCAACACCCGATCTTCAAAGAAATGATATATACCTATATGTACAGTCAGTTGCAGAGAGAGGTGACCCCCCTGCATACAATCAGTCTTTGCAGGGGGGTCACCTCTCTCTGCAGCTGACTGTACATATGTACAAATAATGATGTCAAAGAAATCTCACATATTATATACCCATAGACCAGCAACTTGAGTCACCACCAATCAACTTTAAATCAAAAATAGATAATGAGGCTACTGATTGAAAGAAGAAGAAAGAAAGAAGAAAGAAAATACATTGATTGCTCAAGTCCCCTTATAAAAATTCCATCACCGTGCGTAATTAAAGAAGGAGATCGTAACATACAAATGACGCCATTGCCAGGCACTTTAAAGGAAGCCAATTCTAGTAATGTACAAACAGGATGCAAACGAAAACGTAAAACTACGCAAAAGTTAAAAAAATCCTGTTTGGACTCTTCGTTTCCGAAAATGAAGGTTTTTCTTCGAACGGTGATTTTTCTGCGGGGAGTTAGGATAACTGGGAAAACAATGAGTCCGACGCAGATTCCTCTTGTGACGAAGAAAACGTTCAAAACAAGAAGAAAAAAAACCATCAAATAACACAAATGGAAAATAGATACCACCAAGTTACCAAACCAAGAGAATAAGCTAATCAAGAAAGAACGAAAAATCAATAAAAGAAAAGAGCGAAAACAATTGAAAGAAAAAGGATCGGGCTACGAAACATCAACAGACGTCATTAAAAATGCCAATTTATTAAAGGATTGTGTCATTGGTAAGTGCCGCAGAAAATGCTATGAAATTACTGAAGAAAGAAGACAGTCCATATTCAATTATTTTTGGACATTAGATAACCAGAGAAAAAGAGATTGGACAATTTTTAATAGTAAAAGTTCTATCTTTAAGCGAAAAAAGACAAAGAACGCTCAAAGCAGAAGGATTGTAACGCGTGTATATTCCGTAAATGAAGGCGAAGGACACAGAATAGTATGCTAGAAGTTTTTACTGAAAACTCTTGATATCTCCCAAAAATTCTTACGCTATACCCTCAGCAATGCAGAACAAGACGGACTAGCTAAAATAGATGATAGAAAACCAAATGTGAAGCCCAAATACGACGATAAGACTAGAAAATCTGCAAGACACTTCTTGGAAAATCTTGCATCAGTCCCCTATTTCTCATTACTGCAGAAAAAAATCAAAACGTCTGTATCTTGATCAAGAGTTAAAAAATGTCACTAACACACTCAATTTATAAAAGAACATACAGATGATAATAAACTCTTCCTCAGTGAACGTCTATTTATAAACATGTTCCATGATAACTACAACTACAGCTTTCACGTTCCTTAAAAGGACAAATGTAAAACTTGTACACAGTTTGAAAATAACCCAGACGACGTAAGTGCTAAAAGACTCAGTGACCACATGGCAGGAAAGAAGATATGGAAGCCAGATTTAAATACCACCAGGAATTACGTGTAACAGGCAACAAGACAGTGGTGGCGAGTTTCGATTTACAAAAAGTGCTTAATACTCCATATGGAGAAAGCATGTTACTATACTAAAATACGCAGTTTACTGTTTTACTGTCTATGAAAGCGTTACACAAAATGGTTATTGTTATGTATGGGGGGAGAGTGATGGCAAAAGAGGAAGTAATGACATTGGATCCTGTCTGCAGGCCTGCAGACTGCAAGTCGGTAAATGTGAATTTAAATTTAGGTCCTTTGAAAAAAAAAACATCGATAAAGAAGAAGGAAAAAGTACCAAGCTCCAGCAAAAAATCAAAATCAGACGAAGGACTTCAGCGTGCATCGACGATTAATATACAGAAATCTGTAAAAGGAAAGGGGAAAGGAAAAAAAAACAGTCCCAAATAAAAAGAAAAAGAATGAGCATGCCTCGTGGACGAATATAAAAGAGCAATCTGTAAAAGGAAAGGGTTAAGAAAAAAGGCAGTGCAAAGTATTATGAAAATAAAAGAAAATGAGCATGCCTCGCGTCGACGACTATAAGAGCGCAATCTGTAAAAGGAAAAGGTAAAGGAAAGCAGTCTGAAATAGCCAAGTAAGAGGAAAATTTATAGATAATACTGAAAATAATGAAGCCGTCTACGTTGACTAATAATGATGGTAACTTAAAGCCACTAAGTATATAAACAAAAGCTCACAATTGCTTTTCAAAAATTCAACGATCTAAAGAAGTTATGTGATAACGGTACAATAGCCGTCCAAACGTTATCATAAGAAATACTTAAGTCTACCTTATTCCGAAAAAATCATGGCTACTTTAGCGGAAACAGATGACGAAGATGAGGACAGCGATAAGGATGACGAATAATTATTTTATTATGTAAACTTAATGTTTTCTATTTTAATGTCATTGTTTTTGTTAACTGTGTGGCAAAATGTTTTGCCAAGTGAATTTTATTTCAACTTAAGAAAGTTTAATTTTTTAGTGCCGTTAAAATGGCGGTTTTTGTTTTAAATTACATTTATTTCAATAAATATAAAGAGCGAAGATCGAATCAGCATTGCCATCCAGCGGGGCAACGCGGCCAACCTTCTGGGCACCCTACCGAGCAACTACGATTTAGGGCAAAATTTTTATTTATAAGTTTTTAATAAGTGTTGTTTTAGCCTAATTGTAAGAGCGAATATTGTATAGGTATACAAACATAATAATTAGTTATTTTTATGTATGCGACATTTAGTTTTCGATAATTTTGTTGATTTTAAAAAGAATTATGAGTATTATGTTTCAGTTAATTTAACGCACGATTCCGTATACATGTTGATCTCAGTTGATCTCAATAAATACTTTTAATATAAAATCTGTATTTTTATTGCAATTTCTCAGTAGCACTTATAAAAACAACAAATTATTACTTGGTTGTGTTTGGAAAACGCAAAATTTTAGTGGAGGTAGTACGAGTTACGTCACTTACGCCCATTGGAACTACAAAAGTAAGTTTTTTCTCCCAATACGCCTCTATGTTAATACAAGTGACAAGTAGGTAATTTGGCTCAAGTGACAACTCTTTCCAAAAACTTTTCTTTTTCCATTAGGACATGCTATCTCCATAATTAAGCATGGTAGCGTAAAATCAATTATTTAATTAAAAAAGCTCGAACGATAAGAATAAATCAAAGATGAACTAAAATAAAACTAAAGACACTAAAAAGTTATAATTTTTTCAAAAAAAAAAACTGTTTTTTGGCTCTCCTGAAAAATCGTGTTTTGTCCCTTAAGCCCTTTGAGCCTATGGTAGTCGTTATAGTGTTGGCTAAATGAATAATCCAAGTTTGCGACCTCGAGCGCCGAACGCAACTTTGTCAAAAATCAATAAAACCGCGAAAATTTCTGATTTTTTTTAGATTTAGGCGATTATAGCCCTAAAGGATTAGTTTTTGATAGTACCTTCTCAGGCCGTTTTTAAAGTAGACTAAATTTGCTACAATACGAGACTAGAATTGTCTCTGTAGGTTTAATAGATTCCGAGATACAACCTTACAAAATTTTAAAAAATTTCGAAGTTGAATTCGTAGGCTAAGTGAGTTGAGTGCAGTGAGTATGCACTTTTGTCTCAGGCGATGCTGCTTGGCACGATTGTTCCTAAGGTCAAACAAAGCTGATTTAGTCCGGTAGCCACGAGATCGTACCGTACCTACCCCCTAAATAGGGGGGAGTAGGGTCAGCTCCCCAGGTCCAATCTATGCTATATTTCTTCCTACTCTTAGCAACTGGGAAAGTTATATAACATTTTCATAATTTTTCATACAATTTAGGAACAAAACATTATATTCATGCTTTTAAAACGCCAAGTTAAGTGTTTTTAGGGTTCCGTACCCAAAGGGTAAAAACGGGACCCTAACTAAGGCTCCTCCGTCCGTCTGTCCGTCTGTCTGTCACCAGGCTGTATTTCATGAACCGTGATAGCTAGACAGTTGAAATTTTCACAGATGATGTATTCTGTTGCCGCTATAACAACAAATAGAGATAGAGATAGATATAGAGATCTTTATTTGCATACCAGTATGTTTACATAATGGACTCGGGAAGGGTATAGCAAAAACATGTTATTCACTATGATATATTATACTACTTATTTGTATTAAATACTAATTTTCTAAATTACAATTCCAACCAAGTAACAAAAATTGTTTTAATAACAACATAGATAGACTCTTTTAAAAACTAAATACTAAAAAGTACGGAACCCTCGGTGGGCGAGTACGGTTTTCTAACATTTTTAATTTTTGACTTTGGCCATAATTCAATTTCTATGGAAATCGTCACTGCCGTCCGCTACATATTTATGTATGTCTTCCTGCTTTAAATTGATACTTTATAAAATAAGGAATAAATGGGCTAAATTGTCCAATTTTTTATATAGTGCAAATCGCCACGCTGTGATTGTAAAGGCCAAAATTGTCACAAATACATACATATACACAATTTTCATTTCAATGTGTAATAATCAGTTATTTTTTTGTATGAAAAGGTATAACGACTATTTCGAAAATATATTGCTCGTTCCTAAATTATATGAAAATGATATATAACTTGCCCTAGTTGCTAAGAGCAGGAAGAAATATACCTATAGCATAGATTGGACCTGGGGAGCCGACCCTTTCCCCCACCTTTTTGGGGGGTAGGCACGGTACGATCTCGTGGATACCGGACCTAAGCAGCTTTGTTTGACCTTAGGAACAATCGTGCCAAGCGGCATGAGACTAAAGTTCATACTCATTGCATTCACATAGCCTAGGAACTCAAGTTCAAAAAAATTATAAATTTTATCGGCACCAAATATATTGACCACCAAATAATACTCTGGTACCCTAAATAAAGAAATCGCTTTCACCAAAAAAAATACTAAACCCCAAAAAAATAAGGTCTAAAATTACAAAACTACCACCTGTTTAAATAACGACTGCACTTCAAATTGTATTCAAACACCATGAATGATCACCAAATAAAATTAATGATCACCAAATCTTGAAGAGCAAATTAATGCCATATTTTCACTTAAATAAACCACTATGATTACCAAAAAATGTATACATATTACCAAATAAAGTAAAATGATGCCAAAATTAGTAGCCCCTCCCGCTCAATCCCCCGTACACCGCACCCCGCACCGAACGCGCCGCGCTCGCCTGACCCAATCCTCAATTCAGTCACGCGCCACGCTTATAGAAAATAAATGCTACTAGAGAAGTGGGTAAGGTTAGGTTAGAACTGTGATCGTCACAGAAACGAAATGCTACCAGATAAGTAGGTTAGGTTAGGTTAGAACTGCGACCCTTACAGTAACGAAGTGCTACAAGAAAAGTGGGTTAGGTAAGGTTAGAACTGCGATCCTCACAGAACCGAACTGCTATAGGATAAGTATGTGAAGATAACCTAACCTAACCTAACCTAACCTAGGTTAGAACTGCGATCCTCACAGAATCGAACTGCTACCAGATAAGTGGGTTAGGTTAGAACTGCGACCGCACGCGACGCGCTCGCCTGACCCAATCCTCAATTCAGTCACGCGCCACGCTTACATAAAAGAAATGCTACTAGAGAAGTCCTAAGGTTAGGTTAGAACTGCGATCGTCATGGAAACGAAATGCTACCAGATAAGTGGGTTAGGTTAGATTAGAACTGCGACCCTTACAGAAACGAAATGCTACTATAAAAGTGGGTTAGGTTAGGTTAGAACTGCGACCCTTACAGAAACGAAGTGCTACAAGTTCTTCGCAGTTCTAACCTAACCTAACCCACTTTTCTTGTAGCACTTAGTTTCTGTAAGGGTCGCAGTTCTAACCTAACCCACTTTTTTTGTAGCATTTCGTTTCTGTAAGGGAAGCAGTTCCAACCTAACATAACCCAATTTTATATTAGAATTTCGTTTCTGTAAGGGTCGCAGTTCTAACCTAACCTAACCCACTCGGGTTAGGTTAGGTTAGAACTGCGACCCTTACAGAAACGAAATTCTAATCCCATAACCCAATTTTATATTAGAATTTCGTTTCTGTAAGGGTCGCAGTTCTAACCTAACCTAACCCACTCGGGTTAGGTTAGGTTAGAACTGCGACCCTTACAGAAACGAAATTCTAATATAAAATTGGGTTATGTTAGGTTGGAACTGCTTCCCTTACAGAAACGAAATGCTACAAAAAAAGTGGGTTAGGTTAGAACTGCGACCCTTACAGAAACTAAGTGCTACAAGAAAAGTGGGTTAGGTTAGGTTAGAACTGCGAAGAACGTCACCCAACTGCGTCAAGCGCAACGGGCAATACGGGGTTACAGTACAATTTCTGGCGAGGCTGCATGCGTGCTGGCTGGATCTCTGCCGTGGGATTTGGACGCGAGAGCACTTGCGTCAGTTTTCTTCTGGCGTGAGGAGGCGCGGGGCCAAGATTTCTGGCCAGCACCGCGCGAGATCGAGGCCAAACGTGAAGAGCTCTCTCGCGAGGCGACTGATGAGTGGGTGGACCGGCTGGAACGACCGAGCGCGGGCGTCCGGACTATTTCGGCGATTCGTCCAGTCATGTTCCAGTGGCTGGAACGACCACACGGCGCCCTCACCTACCGGCTCGTGCAGATTCTCTCGGGGCACGGCTGCTTCGGGAGATATCTGCACAAAATTGCCGGCAGAGAGCCAACTGAGGAGTGCCACGAATGCGGCGCGGCAGTCGATACCGCACAACACACCTTGGAAGAGTGCCCAGTGTGGGGGCCAGAGCGGGCTGACATGATAGCCATAGTGGGGCCGGACCTGTCGCTGCCGGCCGTGGTCAAGTCCATGGTCGACAGTGACAGGTCGTGGCAAGCTGTAAAGACCTTCTGCGAGGACGTAATACAGCAGAAGGAAATGGCGGAACGGGCCAGGGAGATCGATCCAACGGCCGACCCACGGCGCCGCAAGCGTGCTCGACGCAGACGGGTCGCACATGACCGCCGCCTGCCTCCGTAGGTTGACCTCAGGATGAATGGCACGGGGACGCCTGCCATCCTTCACACACGAGGTCCCTGAGAGGGCGACCGTACTGGGTACGGTCCATAAGGAAACGAGGCCATCAAGGGCCTCCGGAGGCAAACACGGACTGGTGCTGGTGGTGCTGTAGAAGTAAAGCGCGAGCGTTCCTACAGCCCACCGCTACAGCACAATGGCGGCAGACGGGGGGGGGTTGTTTAGTGGGTAGACTTGGGGGCCCATTAGCCCAAAACAAGGAGTCCCACATAACCACTCAGGTTCGTCCCCGTGCCCGAGTGGTATGCGTAATTGCATTTTTCCCCACCTAAACAAAAAAAAAAGAAACGAAATGCTACTAGAAAAAAGTGACGAAGTGGATTAATTAATTTAATGGAATAACAAGATGATAAATATTTGCACATTTTTAACCGACTTCCAGTAATTTGCTTTAATAGGATAGCAAAATAAAAAAAATTGGTTATAATTTCACATTAAAATGGACTTCTAAGTTTGGTGATCGTTTACAATTTTTGGGTTAAAAATGATTATTTTGGTGTTATTTGTTTTAAAAGGATAAAAATATGGTACAAATTTGGGAATCATTTCTCATTAAATAGGAGTTCTTATACATGCCAATTTTATCTCGGAAACTACAGACAATTCGGTCTCGTATTGTAGCAAATTTAGTCTACTTTAAAATTATCCTCGAGTTGTGCGAGAAGCGATTGAAATCAAGAAGAAGATGGTTTTAAATTATCGGCAACTTGGGGACCAGTGATCCAAAAGTTAAAGCCAAGGGATCTATTTTCGGATGTGTGCGAGGATGTTGTGAGTGTTGCGTGTCGGACCATTGACAATAATTAACATTGTAGTGGGTGGTTTAAAAATGTGATGTAGACATCCCCAAACTTTAAATACACTTTTCGTCGGGTAGTCACACAAATCCCTTTTTTGACATTTTGCTGGGACATCAGTTAGCCGCGACCACGACCAGTGAAGATCCGATTTTAAATGTGATTTAAATTAAATTTTAATATGTGTTCAAAACGCGAAAGTTTTAAATGTCTTTAAAAAAGTCTTGAGAAGGTAAGGTAGGGTCGCCTAAGATCGGATGTGATACAAGACCGGATGCATCTGTGGGCACGACAGTGCCCCCGCCAAGTCGAGCAAAACAAAGAGGCACGGCCGTACCATCCTTTTCTCGAAGCCACTCAGGCCATTTTCAACGTTCTGTAATTTTATCATAGTTTAAGCTAGAACCCTGAATTTGAACCATAACATGATTTAGATATATTCTCAATAACATGTAATTTTAACATGTAGTTTAAGAATTATTGCATGTCAAAGTTCCTTAGTTTTCTCACTGACACACTCACTCACGATCATCATAATTCTAAGGTACTTCGAGCAGACCCACAAGCTCCAAATTTGAAAGGTAATTAGTTTTTAGCGTATTATAAGCCAATAAAAACTTAAAAATACTGCAATATCAGTCACGTTTTAAAGATTTAATAACTGCACAAGTAAGTTTGTAATCCTATATAAATATATGCGATGACAATTATTTGCGTATTTTTATCGTATTGTTTATGGAAACCGCTAAATGTATGTATTGAAATATAAATTCTTTAAGACTATGATTTGAAAAAGTGATCTAGGAAAATATTACTATGGCAACGAGTAACGAGAAAAAGTTTATCCATCTAGGAGCATAGTGCCTAAGTGCAATAACTATACCGCACTATTATATCAATTATATGTAACGAAACCACAATAAAGCTTTAAATAGAAAAAAAATATGTATTTATTTTAATACACCTTTAAACTGAGTCTAATAGTAAGATATAAAATGGTAGCTTTAAGATCAGCAATACCTTGTTTCATTACCACCTTATCTACCAAAAAATTAAACTCAAAAACTGTTTTCAATAAATATAATTCTAATTAGTTATTATCACTGTAATGTTTCCGTAGGTAACAGTTCCAATAATACTTACCTACAAAAACGAATAATACGAATTATATAAATAAGTACAATATGGTCCCATAACAATTCATAATTGGTATTACCATAAATCTTCTATTCTATATCACTATAATTTAAGGAGTACCTACGACACGTATTGGTAATTTGGTACCAAATGCATCAAAATAATTACGACTTTAATGGTAGTTTATTTACAAGTCGGTTTTTGAAGCCATTTCTCAAATCACATTTTAATACTCACTAAATTATACATTACAGGTTTTCAGAGCGTGATGAAATATTTCTACACTTAAACGGTACTTTGTACATAATCAAATAATCTACCTACATTACTTTTTCATCTACAATACATTATGAATACTGTGAAAATACTTCTTCATTGGCACCTACGCAGGTGATTACATATTTAAAAGTGTACCTATACTTGAATCTATGTAATAAATAGGTAATATTATAACTACTTTATTTTTAAACAAAATAAACAGAGAATTACAGTACCTGCTACATATTGTTAAAAGCGAGGCCTATATTAAAAAAATAATGAAATAAATATCTTTATCTTGTTACAAAAATAAAGATTTAACACACTTCTAAATATATGTAATACACTATAATAGCTCACACATATACGTATGATAACTTCAGAAATAGTTGCAATTAAAAATATTAAAATCTCTGTTTTATCTTATAAAATATACAACATGAATTATTGTTTTTGTTTACAAGTAGCGAATTATAGGAATAAGTACTTGATGATATAACAAGTGTAAAATTTCAAAAATATGTTTCGTAGATAATTAGATATATCATCATGTGGGTATTTCCAGTCCTTACCAATCTCTGCCGGCGGTGAAACCGGCGAATGCAAGAGTCGGGGTGGTAAAGGATGCAAATAATCCATCGTTATACCTACATTTCATCACTAATGTGACCTCCGATATCGATCGTTCGAAAAAGTAGCAATGTTCTAGTAGCTAATTAGAGAGTGAGTCGATCGGTCATGTGCGGTTGTTGGGCTGGACGGTGATGGGCGCGGGAGTGCTGGCGGCCGCGGGGGCGGGCGAGGCGGACGCGGGCGCCGGCGGCTCCGGCGACTCCGGCGCGTCGGCCTCCGCGTCGCGCTCCGCCACTTCTTCTTCGTCGATGATGGAAATGTCACGGATCGACGGACGGTGCGATCGACGCCAGCCTGTTGATCGATTAAAAACTTACTTTAGCCGGTGTTCAAAGTTAAATTACCGGACTCCGGAAAAAAAACCCAAAGGAGATATCGCATCCTTTTATACAATATTGACGAATAGAAATAAGTATGTTTTTCTAACTTTTTAGCTATAAGGTCAAACTTTAATTTTGATTACAACCACCACCACAGACCCCCTCTATCCTGTTAAGGTAAATAAAGCTCATTGCAGAGTTTTGTTTTAAGAAACAAAAATGTATTAGGTCACCTGCTGGTTTTTATATACTTCCACATCTGCTAATGTACAGAGATTAGTATGCACTCTGGAGCAGTTAAGATGGGTCATACAAATATCCATACAGGAGACCTGTTTTTACGGTGCTTGGAATACATAAGTAATTAGGTTAGTGTAGTAGAAGCATAAAATTATAAATTGGGTGTATTTCATTAGTCAACAAACTGTTTCGCAGTTTGGCGAAGATTTTCCTGAGAAAATTCCTTAATTGCGAATATTTTTCCTGACACTGATGACGACGGTGGGGGACTAGTGTCTACCTACAAAGATTTGTTAATTAATAATTACGAAGATATTGATTAAATTGAGTGGATCTCATTTATCACTTGTTTTGGATTAATTAACGTAAATAAAAAGGTACTTTATAAAAAAAGTCTCTTAATTAAAAAAAAATCCTGACATTTTCGTGCCCCGTCCGCATTCCTGACAAAAAGCGAAAATTCGTGACAAGTCAGGAAAATTCCTGTCATCTGGTAACCCTAAGCGCGCCAGGACCCCCGTTCTGTGACAAACATTAAAATTCATATTTGTTCCATTCTTAGGGCCACTGCAGACACGCGTGAATTCAAAGCATGATTGTCTGATTTATATATTAACTCTGATATATTTAGATCCAATGAACGTAAATATTTTAGATCCTATTCAGTTTGATCTGGCAGATTTATTAATCCGTGACCAGATTATATTTCATTGTTTCAGAATTTATTATCAGTCCTGAATTTTAATCTGGCTGCGGTAAGCCTTGCCCAAGAATAGACGAGGATGTCAGTATCCATGTATTATTTAAGAGGATAGTAGAATATTGAAATTTGAGTAAAATAGATATTATAGGTATTTGCTACCTTCGAGGTAGTTCGTAAATTCGATAAACCATGAAAATGGCAATTGGCATTCGTCCCGTTTTACTTGAAATAATATATCTCTACCTGCTGGGTTGTTTTTTATAACAGCCCAAAACAGCATTTCGTATTCATACCCCCCAACCCGAATTTCTGTGAATTATAAGTACCTACTTAAGTAATGTAGAAAATTTTGTTCCTTCGTGGTCTATGATAAGTTCATATATTTTAAGGATAATTAAACTAATTAAAAATTAACGAGATGCATGTGATAGAAGTATGTTATGCAAAGAAATCGAATAATGTTATCACGAGAGGCATAGAATGGCCGTCCACTTGGTATTCGTATAACAAAACAGAATGATAAGCGCGGCTTACCTTCTAATACAGGCGGTTTAGTGGTCTTGGTGAGTAGTCGAGGGCCAGTGAGTGTGATGACGATTGCCCCGAGAGGAGCGGTGATCACGATCGACAGAATGCAGATATTCAGGACAATGTCCGCGTATCTCTCCAACGTGGGATCGATGGGCGTACCCGCGAGTTCCGCCATCTTTTTTACAGAATCCATAGCAACTGGTCCGAGCGCAGCCTGTTAAGGATAAACACATAGGATCTTATATTAGTTTGTTTTCCAGAATTTATTATTTATGTTCCCACTCAAATTATCGAAAACGCGATTTAGCGCTACCTACAGGGTCCAATTGTAAACCTGAGATCCAGTATTTAAAAATTTCATAAAATAGTAGGTACGTTGAGTTGACGTTGTACCTGTACGGTGGCTTTGGCCATCCAAGAAAGACCGACGAATATTTTTTCTTTCATGTTGAGGTTACTTCTCACTGCGCAGGTGCTAGTAAGTATGGCGCGAAGAATCATGCATCCAGTTAAAATACCTCCACCGACGAACACCAAGTCCAGTTCCAGGTCTGCGATCTGTAAATTTGTAAACGAAATTTGAGTAATTACTATTACTGACTTATAAGCGCGTTTGTTTTGGAAGTTAATTTGATGATTTCCTTTTCGCTTTCTATCATATATGGCGATTGCGTTAATTGGAGTTGAGTTAAAGATATTAAATTAATTAACTAATATGCGAGTGAATCTGCTCCACTCCCTAGAACACTTTTAAGTACTTGCATAGGTAACCAATGTTGTTAACAAAAGGTCTTTTTTGATAAAAGGATTTTAACGGTTATCCCAGTAGTGGGATAAGTAGTTGTACGGCAGCAGTGATGGGGAACATACCCATACTACGTGACCCATTTTTTACAACTTTTTACCCCCCTCTCCATCTCGGTGACCACACATATGTACATATATGCAAAGACACCCCCCTCTAGTCCCTCTACCTTTCACGTTGTTATTAATAATTATTTAAGTTATTGTTTGCAAACAGAAAGTTAATATGTCAGTGTTTAAAAAGCGGTAAACGCTGCGCGCGATATTTGAATATAGATCGAAAAAGCGCGAGATTCCCTAGAGGACATTGTCTCCCTTCCCTAGCACAATTATTGAGTCTACTTTTTCTTTTAGGTTCGAGGGCCAGAGCAGTCAGAGCCGGAACAGGATTTCATAGTTTTTCAAATAAGATAGCCGAGTAATTAAAAAAAAATCAAAATTCGTTTATTTTTTAACAAGGTTTATCCTGGGTGTCGAATCCTCCTATAAAGTTTGACACTTGTGTATTCGCTCTTTCATACAATGGTGTAAAATATTTAAAAAATAGGTTTGACAATATTATAACTAAAACTAAACATTACAAGTATTGAGAGTTCTAATGGTTTTTTTTTCCTGTCGGTGTAAGTGCATTAAGCGTTCGCGGTTGTAAATATAATATAATATATATAGTAATGGGTATAGGATAGGTTTCCATACCCATTACTATAGCATTGGTAGCTGAGGATGCCACAGGGAGTATGTCAAAGATCTGAATGACACATACCAATGTGGTAGCTGAGGATGCCACAGGGAGTAGGTCAAAGATCTGAATGACACATACCAATGTGGTAGCTGAGGATGCCACAGGGAGTAGGTCAAAGATCTGAATGACACATACCAATGTGGTAGCTGAGGATGCCACAGGAAGTATGTCAAAGATCTGAATGACACATACCAATGTGGTAGCTGAGGATGCCACAGGGAGTAGGTCAAAGATCTGAATGACACATACCAATGTGGTAACTGAGGATGCCACAAGGCGTACGTCAAAGACCTGAATGACACATACCACAACTTGAGCGCCAGTAATGGAGAACAGCATGGGCTCGAAGAACATCCAGAATATTTCGAAGGCGGTCGCCACAGGGTTGTCTTCCATCTCCCAGCCCTGCTCCGACCAGTTCTTACCGGCGAAGAAGGCAAAAGCGATCACCGCTAGGGGTCCTGCAATTTAACGAAGTTATTACGTAATACAACAAATCGATTAAAAAAATAATTATCAGCTATAAATGAAATAAAGTTACATCCAAATATTATTTTGCGCATTAATCTTAGCGTATCATAGCCAAATTGATTTTAATTCTTAGGTAACATTAAATTCTGTGTTTTACGAGTATAAGCGGTTATTTCATATTTGTGCGCAATGAAAAAAGCGCTTTTCCTAGTTGGCGAGGTGAGAAAAAATATATTTACTCGTTTCGTGTATTATCTCCACTAATTACTTACTACAAAGTTTCAAACAAATAAAAAAGGTATTAACGAGCCATTTTTAACATATTTTAGAAAATTTGTTTCTAATAGATTTTACTCGTTGGGTACATACGAGTAGTTACATACTTATATCTTCACACAGCATTATTCTTAAGGCTTCACTTCAAAAAACATATTTTTTCAAGTTTTTTGTATTTTTCTAAAAAAAAGTACGGATTTGCGCCTCGCCAAACAATTTCGAACTAATAATTTTTCAAGTAAAAAAATTGTGCTTCTGATTGTGACGCAATACTGACCTGCGCCACCCCATCCGATTTCTTCCGAACCAATCACCGAGACTATCCCGCCCGCCAACAACATCAGCACTCGAAGAGGCACCACAAAGGCATCGCTCTTTTCTGGCACTACCTTCACCAAGTAGCCGCAAGCTCCACCGAACACGATTCCAACAATTATACTCAAGGGGCCCTGGAAAGTAATAGTACATTTCGATGCTAGTGCGGAAAGTATGTCATTACTTCACGAGTACCGAGATATCTTGCCACAAGCCGTAGGTGAGTGGCAAGACTTGGGACGAGTGAAGAATGACATTTCCGCACGTGTATCGAACGACGTTTTTTAATACAGTTGCGAAAAAATAAGAAAGCAACAAGTAAGGAATGGAATTCGAAACTTTTATATTATTAATTCTGTGACATCATTGACATTGACATTATGAAGTGGTGTTTTTCTAGCTTTTATTCGACTAGAATATTTTTTTATTGAACCCACTTAAATGAAAGTTTTTTTTTCAAATGCATGTTCTATAAGACAGAAACAATTGTAAATATTAAAACATTGTACTATTATTACCTACCTAAATATCATCATTAACGATTATTTGTGTATCGTATATTTATAAAAACAATATCGAATGTTGCCTTTGGAAACTTAAAACATTCTTGTAGTAAGAAAATACGCCTCTTCTTTGACAGGCGTTCCGTTCCATTCAGACAACTTATTAAGAACGGTTTTTCAACATTAAAAATACTTATAATGATGAAGAGGTAAGTAATAAAATATGAAATATGCATATTTTTCGTTTTCTTACATTAACAGTAGGTTTTATGTCGATTACGACGTTTAAAGGAAACTAATATTAACACTCATCAATAAGTAGTTATGAATTGGAACAAGTAAAAATTAAAAAAAATTGGAAAAGTAAAAAGCACTAGTTCGCGAAAACCAACTTTCCGCACGCTAAACAGCCACGAAAAGTAGCACTTTTTGAGCAACTGTATTAAAAAACATTTTACATGTTAATCGCATATAATTTGATCAAAGTTATGTGAGTGGAGTAAAAAAGCGTAACGTGCATTTAATTTGACAGTTTTGAGTCGTCTTTGAAGCTTACAAATCGGGTTACATATATATCTTCCTTTTATATCTGACACTATGTTATTTAGCAAAAAATAATCCTTCTGATGAACCCTTTCGATCGGTATGATAAAGCTACAGGATGATTTTTTTCTCGTGTAGCGGGTTCGATTCCCGGTTCAAACGTATAATTATTCAAAAATCTATGAACGCAGTTAAAATTGTTTTTAAAATTAAAATAATGTCTTCTTTCAGTAAAATGTTCTATCTACAATATTTAAGGTACTTTCCCTTCATGTGGCATGGGCGTGGGACGTATATATATTTTATTTATTTAATAAATCTTACAGCTACCTATCTTTACAGTTTACCAATGCGATAGTGTAGACAGGCTATATAGAATGTATAGTTAAGATTATAATTTTATTATTTTTGGTAAATACCGTAAAATTTAAAAAATGTAATTTCGAAACAATGTAAAATTTCGAGAGAATAATTCGAAAAACAAGAACTATATACTTAGCGCCACTTGCACCATGCCACTAACCCGGGGTTAAGCGGTTAAACCGTTAACCCAGTGTCAAATTGTACTGGTAACCATGGTAACTCCAGGTTTAACCGGTTAACCCCAGGTTATGCTGTTTTGTTTATGGTCATAATTTCGGTGTGCCCCTCGTAATTACTGAGTAAATTTTATTATCTGTGACATGTTTGCGATTTTTTGATTTTGGCTACGAAACCCTAAAAGCACCTGAGGCCGGGTCGTATAGCCACGATGTCAATTATATTATAAATATATCGACAAACGTCGATCGAAAAGTAAAAACGTATCTGGATGTCAGAAGCAATAAAAAATCACGTGATCCTGTCCAGTCGAAGGCCAAAATATCGCAAAAATATGTGAACACGACATTATTGTCTAAGGTGTAAGAGCGAACACATATTTTTGAAACTTTGGAAATATATTTATGCTCTTGACTTGACTGTCCATACAGTACCTATTTAAATTTCTTTTGGCGTTTTCTATGAACGATTGTGACGCGGCTAAGCCCCTAAAGTGCTATTTAAACGATTATTGCTCGTAAACTTCGAATAGGCGATCGAAGGTTTATGTTATAGGACCTTAGGACTTATGGGTTATGGGCGAGAATAGAAAAACTTTGTCACATACTTAATTCAAACTTCGATGATGGTATAGTATACCTGTAATTATTGGCTGTCGTTAGAAAATACACCTACATAATGATGAACATGTCAATAGTTACTAATAAATTAGTCTTGAAGGGATACTTACTTGGATAATATTCATAGTCATGGAGGAACTAGAGAACATGATGGAGGAGACAATTCCGAACACGGCTACACTGGCAGCGTCATCGACTCCGGACACGGCGAGGACCAAAGTCGGGATGCCCTTAGATACTCCGTAGCCTTTGTTTCTGAGTCGGAATAGGCAAGGCACAATCACGGCGGGTGACACGGCGGCTACTACCGATCCTAAAAGGAATGCTGCAATAGAAACATCAGTCTATGAAAATAAGCTGTTTAGTTTGATTTTGTACAGTGGATTTATTCTATGTAGGTATATGCAAAATGCCCAATCCGATGGCTGCCCAAATCCGATTTTAGGACAAACTAGATTTTCCAAGGCCGAACCAGTTCATCCTTTATGCGATAGGATAAACCGATACAGACTAGGCTAAACTGGTCCGTCCAAAGGCCGATAGGAGAAACTAGTTTAATCTAGGCTGAACTGGTTGAGCCTAATATTAATAAGTACACTTGAGGATAAACTGGTTTGGCCTAGTCTATACTAATAGGGAATTATACGAATGGGGATTTCCCGCATGCACAGGTCTCGATGTCGGCGGCCGATCGTAAGATCAGGCAGATCGTGAAATTTGAAAATCTTTGTCTCATTCCGCTACGCGGGGCTCCTATTTCTGAACAGTTTGTCCTTCGGGCATCTGAAGCCTTTTTTTTAAATCTGAAACAACCTAACGAACCTATTCTACCTTTCTATTGGTTTAATGTGACTACCGTTAAAACATAATACAGATTACGTTCTACCTGATCTTACGATCAGCCGCCGACATCAAGACCTATTACTCGCTTTAACATTTTTGACTAGGCAAAATTAGTATAGACTAGGCCAAACCAGTTTATCCTGAAGTGTATTTATTCATATTAGGCTCAACTAATTCAGCCTTTGGTTAAACTATTTAGTTTCTCCTATCGGCCTTAGGACGGATCAGTTTAGCCTAGTCTGTACCGGTTTATCCATCGCATAAAGGATGAACTGGTTTGACCTAGGAATAACTAGTTTGTCCTAAAACCGGGTTTGGCTGGTAACATATATAAAAAATATAAATGTGCCATTTTCAACCAAAAGGGTACTTATTGACGCTTGTCAGTAAGGCGCTATTTCCATATAGCTTCAATTAGAAATCAACCTTATCGACAAGCGACAATGTGTTACCTTTTGGCTGAAACGTCACAAATAGCTACATTTTAAACTGACCATTTAGTACCTAAAACTTATCTCTTTGCACTAAGGATCACTGAAGGAACAATGGAAGTATGGATTCTACAAATTTTCACCGTCTTTAAAAAAAAGGAGTTTCCCAGTTTCAATCTATTAGTTCTATTGAGTAAAAAACAGTTTCCAAATTAAAACTACGTAGGTCTCAAATTGATTTATACGTAGTAGGCATACAAGAAATGCCGGGAGGTACGAGTATATAGGTATTAAGATAATACATGAAAATGAAATAATATCAAAAAACCTTCATAGATTACATTTGGTTGAGAATGTTATCCTAAACAAAATTAGAATTGTATAAATAGATGAAATTCCATTCAGAATTTGCTAAGGTTCATGTATCTTATTTTGTAATGTAAAATCAATCGCATATCAAATCTTTTATTCATAAACAACTATCAATGATGTGAATGTGATTGTTGCTTTTATTTACTTAGATTAAAGTATTTAAAACATTTTTTCTCTTTTTCAAGTCCAGAAGAGCGTGAGGCAATTCATTACTTACCTAATATTATCATATTAAATGGGACCATAGCCCACGTATATTACTTATGTATGCGTTAAGCATGTCAATTATTTTTTTGTAAATAATAAATAATAATAAATCAATGAGGCAAGTAAACGATGGTTGTTTCTGACTACGAGTATTAATTACATCTATAGGTACATAATTACAACCCTTCAATTACAAATCAAGTCTATATGTGGAATCAGGCTTTCTCTTTGCCCTGAAAGTAATACAGTGTTTACACAAGGTCAGTTACTAAGAAAATTTACTTAAGCCAATTTAACATTGGCATCGTTTAAATAAAGATAATTCTATTAAAGACCCAGTCCATTTAAATATGTATAACAATTCAAATTTTGCTTCATGTCTTGGTTCAGTGGATTGTCTTGGTTATAGGCCATGTGTAAAGGATCTAGGAAGTTTTTATACAATCGTGCAAATATCAGGTAAGATTATTAGGAGTAATCATGAAATCATGACCGACGTACCCCAATCCCAAGGTAGCCCCAGCAAGAAGTGCACCAACACTGCGCACAGAACACACTCGAAGGTCCACGGTATCAAAGCCAGTTTAATTACAGTAAAGAAGAACTTTTTCATGGCAACGGGATCCAGATCCAGGCCGGCTCGTGTTAAAATTATCGTTAAAGCTATTTTCCTGCAATAGATAAACATGGAATAAGTTATAATAATTTGTCTCTAACGCGTATGTATATTTTTAAGATAAATTTGATTGACGATTATGCAACATGATAATGGTTATGCAATATGGACAAAGACAAAGAAAACGTTACTTTCTGACACTGCGTGATAGTATTTAAGAGACGAGCGCTCTATGTTACGGACGCGATAAGCAGGACCAAAAAATACGCCTGCAGGTCAATATCTTTTTGCACTGGAATGATTACCAAGTTTATTGCATAATGTTACCAATGTAGCAAAAAGATTGTTGCTTGCTAAGACTATCAACACTAATGGTAGGTAAGGAACATTTGACGAACCTTATATACGAGCAGACTTTTTGGTATTCTTCATCAAAGTGGACAAAACCAACATTTTTCATAATAATTCCTACGATAAGCATTCCTATGAGCGCCGGGAGCGTGGTTATCTTGACCATCAGCCAGCCGCCGAAGTAGGCCGCGATGGTGAGCACTGTCAGCGTGAAAAGCTGCCCGCCGGGCGCCACGGTGTCGCCCATGATGATCCATACACCCGCCCACACCAATATGCCTGCACCAAAACACTTATATTACCACCTACAAATACCCCACACACACACAACTTTCTAAGTAGTATTAATCGATCGAATCATAAAAATTGTAAAGGTTTAATTTACCAATGATGAATACTGATAAGGTCTGCGCGAACTGCCGGTAAGATGGACATAGCGGATATGGACATATCTTCTGCCAATGAGGAGGTTCCCACGAGGGAATGCCGGAGTCTTCTTGATGGCACTTTGCACAACAAGCGTACCACCACGACCTAAAAGCAATCATAACGTTGTAGCCTAGAATCAAAACTGAGTGAGTGAGTATGAGTCACTGTTAATATTCATTTGAAAATACCGTAAAATGGGGTGAATAGGTTTCGCGGGTAGAGTTGGGCTATGAATGGGAAGAGAAGGTTTGAAAGGGGGGTGAGATGGGTTTTTAGGGCTACTGCTACAAAAATAATGTATTCCAATTTAAAATGGAGCTATACTCATAATTAAAAAAAATCGATCCAACAATCTTCCAAAATCACCTTTGTATGAAAACCCATCTCACCTCAATTACGAGGGACTACGGGGTGAGGTGGTTTTTCCTGTTTATCGTCAAAGTTATAAAATGGAACTACCCAAAATAAAATAAAAACTAAAATACAAACGTCCGGACCAATTATTTTATACACCATTCAGTTTGCATATGTAAAAATAAAATGTTATCGAGGTTTGTATGTCAGTTTTGCTCCTACTCACCCCATTTTACGGTACGTATGCTCACCTTTCTATGTGTTCACTTTGCTGCGATAATGCTTTTTTGGAATAAATAGAGGATGTCGTTGAATATTTCTTGTATCTTCCTTCGATGTGCGTTGGTCGATCTAAGGAGCAGACACAAGCGTTACTCGAGACTAAAGCGAATACAGTGATGGCAATCGATACAGTTAATGTAGTATTGTCGTATTGTTCATGTCATGTGAACCGTCAAGTGTCGTCAAAGACATCTGCTCGTTCCTACACCCGCAGCCGTTATTAACTCTAGTAATTCTCCGTTACTCGGAACCCGTTGTTTATTTTAAGAACGACTAAAACTTAGCATGCAAGAGTTACGTTCACTCAACTTTCGATTAAGTAATCGGATAAGTACATTCAGTAAGTTTTAGGAGTATTATACATACAGGTTGTACCTGGCCTTTGGATATTTTGGACAGGTTTTGACTAGGGATTTTATGAATGATACTGTGCAATACCCAATACTTGGAGAATACCCAATGTAGTTACTATTCCGTCCACCAAATCAAAATTCACCCAACGCCAATTTCCGACTCAATCGGCTAAGATATATAACGCAGTTAATAAAATACTTAACATCTACCCAATGCCACACTTCAGGTGTAGAGATAGTGTAAGATCATGGCTGACACTAGATTACGAAGAAGCAGAGGCACTATTATGAATCCTACACACACACACACACACACACACACACACACACACACACACACACACAGCCAATTATGTTTTGTGCATTATGTGTAAAAACAATAAAAACTATCTTGTATTTTGTATTTGTATTGTATATTGTACAAAATACTTATTGTAAGAATCCGAAGTAAAGAACAATGCAACAAATTAATAATAATAATGCATATATGTATATTATATATGTATGTTGATTTATTGAAAATAAAGTACCTAAACTCATTAGAAGCTAAAGCTCTTCTGTTTCTGAAAGTTAAGGATACTGGATATTAGGGCTCACGAGAGATAACGTCCATAATGGTTTATTATTTAGGGTCATTATTGAAAGCGATGATGAGGCCTAAATATAACTGATGAAAAAGTTGCATTTTTTCCACAAGAGCGACAAAGTAATGCGATGCAAATTTTGAGTTGTTTCCTTATGTTGGCTGGTGGAATTGATTTTTGAGTGATGATTTTGAATGATGATAACTATTTAATAGCGTTCATTTGGATTTGATGGATCAAATGAATGCTATTAAATATTTATCATTCAAAGTATTCACTTGAAATTCCATTTTATCGGCCAACATGAGGAAATAACTCTAAATTTGCATAAAATTACTTTACCACTGTTGTAGATAAAATGCATCTATTTTTTAACAGACTTCAAAAAAGGAAGAGGTTATTAATTCGCCCGTATTTTTTGTGTTTGTTACCTCAGCTTTTGACACAGGTTTGACTGGTCGTGGTCGCGGCTAACTGATGTCCCAGCAAAATGTCAAAACAGAGATTTGTGTAACTATCCCAGACCATAACCCAGACCTTGAAACTTAAAACGTAGACCGGTAGGTCGGTCGGAAACTTAAACCTAAAAACATTTTTTTTTTAAATAAACCGACTTCAAAAATGATAAAATAATCAAATTATAGTTTGTCAAAGGACTGTCTCATTTCAAACATTCTTCTTCTTCTTCTTTGTCGTAACCTCATGGCTGAGGGACGTGACAAGTGTGGACACTCTTCACCAGTGCTCTCCAGGCCGCTCTGTCTTGGGCCCAGTGCATGCTAGCCTGCAGTGTGGCGTTTGTCACTGATGTTATTCTGTCCGCCCAACGCGTGGCCATACGTCCATCCTTACGCTTCCTTGCCATGCGGCCAGTAATTATGAGCCTTTCCAGGCTATCTGGCCTTGTCCTGCTCAGATGACCGAAGAAACCAAGTACACGTTGGGAGCAAACAGTGGAGAGCCTCGTTGTAACGTTAAGTTCGTCGAGAATAGACGCATTTGTACGGCGTTCAGTCCATGAAATCCGGAGCATTCTCCGCCAGCACCACATCTCGAACGCATCTATCCTGGAACGGGTATCGGTTTTGATGGTCCAGGTTTCGGACGCGTACAAAAAGATAATAATAATAATAATAATTAGGGCAGCTTGTGGCGAGCTGTTGGGGAGTAACGACCCCACGGACCCGAGTGCTCCCGAGAGTCGGTCAGGGTCTCCGTCTCCGGCGTGTCTTCATCGGTCGGAGTGGACCCCAGGGGACCTGCAGGACTCTCAGCTCTGGCTTGCCTTCATTGGCCGTCCAGAGAGGAGTCGCTAGAGCTATATGCTCCAGGGGTGGAAGTGAAAGATGCATAAGATGCGAGTTGGCCCAGTGGCTGGTAACAGCTACTGGGTAGAAAGCGGCGCACACTTCTCGACACCCCTGAGCCGCTCACACTGGTGTTGCTCCTGGTCGTCTTCACGACGGCAGTTTCAGGGGCCCATCTAGTCGGCGGCGAGTCACCACCTGCCTCGATAACGTGTACATACATTGTTATGGCAGGTGTCCGGACCTCTCAGCAATAGCCCAATCTTTTAACCAGCCAAACTTCAATACCATAACCGGCACTCTTTTCCACTGTATTTACCTATATAATAGCCCTTACGCCTGTTGGGACCGATTTACGGGTATCTATTTGTACCCGTGAATGAGTTCTAGCAGGTGTATTACATAACAGCAAACTTCTCCAAAGGGCCTCTACGTGTTGGATCTGTATCCCCACGCACGCCTATCAAATGACCGGGATGTATATACCCGTGAGTTTATACGAGATACAAATAATAATAATAATAATAAAAGACGTTTATTCAAGAAGTTGTAACATAGGTACATAATAAAAGTACACGATAATGCTTACAAACTAATTGAAAGGGAAGGTGGCTCAGCTGATGTCTGTGCCAAAAAGGCTTCGGGGCACAAGGTCGAGAAAACAAGGGTCCGCATGAGTCTGACCTTTGTTTTGCGGTTTATGCTTCTGTTCTCCCATATTTTCTCGAGTCTTTTCACCGCACCTTTGGCCATCTGTGCTCTTCTAACCACCTCTTGGCCGCATTCACCATCGTCGCTTATTTGGGATCCCAGGTACACAAACTTGTGTACAACCTCCAGATCGTGCAACTCGTTCGTTCTCTGCGTATGACCAGGGCGATTTCAAACATAGACAGAGAGAATCATACTATCTTTGTCTTACACTAGTACTAGCATCCAAAAGAAAAGGATGAGTATAGTTTTTTTGTTCTTATCTAATGACAATGTGACAATTTGGTTTGACCAACTTCATATTATCAATTTTATGTGTGCTAGCAACTGATATTTATGTTTAAGGTCGGTGCCAAGCATGGTTACAATACCGGTCAATAATACTCCCAAGCAAAGAATGTACCTAGCTTTCTTTCTTTCTTTCTTATCGAATCGCACCAGGGTTGGAATTGCTATGCTAACAAATGTTTTTAACTTTTGGTTCGGCACCGATTTTAAGCATATCAGTTGCTAGCGCATATATGTAAAAGGAAAAACATTTTTTATTATATCCTTTTTTAGGCGTTTTTTTAATAGGTTTATTGAGGAATAAAAAGAGCCTTTCCGAACTAGTATGGTGAAAAATATATTAAAGCATTCCACAAAAGTAAATCTAGTTACATGTTATTGAAAGACTTCAATAACATAAATAATTACTGTTCAGAGGCTGCGGTCAGCCAGTATAAGTACGCATTGTTTCCGCTGTTATGTTTGTTATGTTCAGCTTCATTGGATATGGGTTTCTAGAAATGGGTTTTATTTCTATGTTTTAAAAATATCGGACTTGTGACAAATTCAAACGGTTTTTAATATTTGCCCATTTCTAATAATCAGAATAAATACATCAATTAGGATGTCGTAAGATTTATTTCCAATTTTCATATAACGTTTAGAAGTCAAGTATAGGTAAAAACCGGCCAAGTGCGAGTCGAACTCGCGTTCCAAGGGTTCCGTACATTACACAATTTAAACAATGTATTTTTTTATGTGAAACGTGAGTGAAATGTCTTTAAAATACCCGTAGGGGTCGGATCAAAAACTAGCTAATTAAGTCCGACTCACGCTTGACTGCACATTTCTAATAGGTTTTCCCGTAATCTATTTTGTGTATTTTTTCAACATTTTAGACCCAGTAGTTTCGGAGATAAAGGGGGGAATGGTAATTTTTTGCCTATTTTCTTGAGTAACTTCCAAATTATTTATCCTAAAATAATAAAAAAATATATTTTAGATCCAAACAATGAGCTCTTTTACTTGATATGTAACACAATATAGTTTGAAAAACTTTATTTTTTAATTTTCTCATTTACCCCCCAAAAGTGGCCCCCATGTTTAAAATTAATTTGTTTCCGTTACATGTCCGTCTTTGGGTCACAAACTTACATATGTATACCAAATTTCAACTTAATTGGTCCAGTAGTTTCGGAAAAAATAGGCTGTGACAGACGGACAGACAGACAGACGCACGAGTGATCCTATAAGGGTTCCGTTTTTTTCCTTTTGAGGTACGGAACCCTAAAAACTTAGCTAAAGGCCCTGTTGCTTGTGTAAGTAATGTGTGTTTGATAGACGTTCCTTATTTGAATTATGACGTAAGGTTTGCAGATTCATAATTTACCTGGCTAAGAAGTTTTTTTGAACAAACCTCGTTATCATTGTTGCAGTTCATTGAAAATAAGTCTGTAGCATGTTGGCAAAGATACATACTCTAAATTCGCCTTTAGTACATAACTTCGCTAACATAAAAAAAACATAATTTCGGTATAACTAGTATCATGGCATGGCCGTTTGTACTTATTTAATTCAACATTTAGGAGTTAGAAAAAGTTTTAGGCGAAGTTGGGGACGGGTGAAGAAGTCAGGTTATTTTACAATTTTTATTTTTGGATAAACTTATTTTACGCAGCTCTTATTTATTGTGAATCCATTGAGTATTTTTTTTGGTAAAATTATTATTTTAATATTTTACTTGGGCGAAGTTGGGCACATAAATATTGGTGAAGTTAGTGTTCCCTACGGTATCTCTATCAAAACTATCTAGTTTTGCCAACCCTTATTTTCAATAAATTCCAACATTAATAAATTTATTTTTCATAAATTAAAGAGTTCGAAATAGTTGTCAATGCTAAGTAATCTATTCAAGAGTCCCCGGCAAGGGCGGCAAGTTCGGTTCTCCATACAAACCTAGTTACGCTCCCATTTTAAAACGAGTAGCTAGTTTGCTCTAAAACTTAGTACTTACAATAGGATAAGGTATATCTATGTCTGTAATTAATTGGCTATCTATATAGCTTCAGATACCTTAGTAAAAAAATACAGCGAATTTAAGTTTTTCATATCAAACTTGTTTTTTCTCTATTTCGTTTGTTTTATAATCTGGAACTGTACAACATACATACTTCATTTCATTGTATGTGCAAAGTTTTATTACAATCCAACACGAAGTTTTAAAATGAGAACGAAACTCCGTTTGTATCGGAAGGTGAAATTCGGCCGTTTGCCGGGGACTCTTAACGTGTTTTTTGTAAACTGTACACAGTTACATGCAAGAGGGGCTTCAGCTAACTTTTTTACATTATATGTCCTAACTTGTTCATCTCTCTCTTTCTCTCTTTGCCTTTCATTCACGTTAGCGTGTATAAAAATTGCAATCAAAAGATGCAATTATTTATCTTCAATATTTTGGCATCTGATAACATGATTAAGGCAGCAAGTAAGTTTCAATTATCATTAAAAAGCACATTACTTACCCCAAGATGTATCCAAGTCTCCTGCCATAGCATTGTGGAGGTTGCTCTTTCGCCGCGATGGCCCCTCCGCTTGACTTGACACGCGGCCATTCCTTTAGAAAACATTACATTTCTAGTTGAATAAAGTACGTACTAAACAACTAGGTACTAGTTTTAATTTAATATTTTGTTTGAAAATGACAAGAATCAATAAACTTCAACAAAATAAATTTAAAGTTAGGTTATTTTACTGAAGCGGAAATTCAGCTCCTATTGTGTTCATATTAGGTAAAACAAGTCTTCGTATTTAAGTGTGTTTTTTTGGTATCAGCATCGCCCGTCTCATTAGTTTTTCGTTTATTTCTTATTTCGTATCATTCTATTCGTCACTCGTTCTTTACTCGTCTTGTTCGCTCTTTGTCACTATCTTCTGTAACTTGTCTTATTCGTTTATCGTCACGGTCTTCTTTAGTTTCATTCGTCATTTGTCGGTGTCGTTTTTTATCTCATTGACGTTTTCGCCGAAAATAATTTGACAAGTTCGGTTCTCGACACATTCGTAATTAGTCTCTTTTATTTCTGATTGCATTCCGAGTTCGTCACATTAGTTTTTCGTCTCAATCGCTATTTGTGAGTTTTGTGACTATTGTAGTAGTAGTAGCAGTAAATCACTTTATTGTACAAAAAAATGGTTAAAATGAAATTCACAAATTTAGTTTTTTACTATTGTTTCATTTGAAACATAAATAATCATTAAACTATTGCAAATATCGTGTTCAATACCTATTTACTGCATAATATTACCTGGAAATGGGTCCAAAACGAATACAATAATGACTTTTACGAAAAATTACACGACCGAGAACGAGACGAGTATCAAATGCACCCAAAAAAGAATGAGACGAATTGCCCATGAGAGCAAAAACGAGAGTGACAAAAAACGAATGTGACCTAGGAAGACCGTGACGAAAAATGAATAAGACATCTTAAGAGAGAGACTATTTATAGTCGTTACATGTAGACTTGACTTAAGAATTTATAATGATAAAAAACGAACAAGACGAATAAAGAACGAGTGACGAATACAGAATGATACGAAATAAGAAATAAACAAAAAACTAATGAGACGAGCGATGCTGATATCGCGTAAATTATTTGGTCCGTCTTTAGCATGTCGCATTACAGAATTACAGCACAAGAAAAATTGTACTTTATTTCTAGTACTTAGTTCATAGTCTTTAAAAGAAGCTTCATTATGGGACTAATGTTACAATACTTAATTCACGAAGGCTGATATTTGAAGATAAAGATAAGATAAAGATTCTTAACACGCTTTTTATTTGCAAGAATACTTAATTCTAAAATACAGGTGTTGTTTTGTTAAAATATGGTATCGCATAGACATGCAAATTTTCCAAAAAAAAATGTTATCTAATAGTATAATAGATTTAAATTAAAAAAATTCGAAAAAATTCAGTTAAATGCCTACAATCTGAAAAAAGTTTCACTTGCATCGTGGTTTCCTAAAACCACAAAATTAATTAATTAAAATTCTGGGCCATCGTGTAGAGGAGACATTATACCGGTTTTTTTAGTCCTTGGCTCGCGTATGATAAGTAAGCGATATTAATAATTAATTACAGCGCCATTGTGTGTTGAGTAGCTGAATTACATTAGCGTTGGGCGAGCTTTTGTAAGATAATTAAAGAGGATATTTATTAAGTTAAGATTAAAAACGCGATTTTAATAGGTACCCTAAATCCAATAGTTTTCCGAAAATTTTCTCTTAGCTGCTACAATTCGAAAAAAAAAATTAACTTGCATCGTGGTTTCATAAAACCACACAATAGCTTTATTTAATTAGGTTCTTGCTTGTCACTACAATTAATATGATAAAACTCTCGAAAGAAGCCCATTTTACATTGGCAGGTTAAAAGATGACTCAAGTTAGACCGGGCCGTGACCGGGCCGGAGCTTCCGGCGCTTCGTTTTCTATGGAAAGCATCACGTGATCACCTCATAGAAAAGTAAGCGCCGGAAGCTCCGGCCCGGTCACGGCCCGGTCTAACGTGAGTCATCCTTAATCGGATTATTGACGTCGAATAGTAATAATTAAATTAGTTACAATACGCTGCCAGTAGGTAGGTATTAATGTCCAAGTTTTAATTAAATTCATCCAATATACTTAACATAGATATTAAGGCACGTGCGTAGTTAATAATAAATTAATTTATTTTGTAAATTTGTATTATTCACGATCTAAAATTTCTCACGTAAAATGGTTGCACTGTTCGAATCCATATAATATTTTGGTTGAATTTGTATATAAAATGCCAGATAAGTTTGATACATAAAACTCGTTTGTGTTTTTTAAGCGACTTTCAAATCTCAAAAGGAGGTTATCAATTCGGTTGTTTTTTTAATGTTTGGTACTTCATATCTCCGTCATTTCTTGACCGATTATGAAAGTTTTACCTCCTTTTCCACATAATTAGGCAAAAGATGCTGTCTTTTTCATTTCATTGTCTGGAATCGAGTGCACCATCAACAATAAGTAAACTTTCAACGGCATCCCCCATTGAAGTCGTTTTTTTTCTTCAAATTATAATATGTCTTATTCGGTCTTCGTCACGTTCTTCTTTAGGATAATGATACCTACTTTAAGGTTTGATATGACTCAATAATCAAGAATAGCGACGGACACGAAAAGCGAACGTGAAAAACTCAGAGTGCGACCAAAAACGGAAGAGTAATTACAAATGTAACAAGAACCGAACGTGTCAAAGATTTTTGGGCGCAGGGCGAATAAGTAAATGAGATAAAAAACGAAAGAGATGAACGAAGACGTGAGACTAAGGAAGAATTTGACGAAAAACGAACAAGACGAATAAAGAGCCAGTGAATACATAATGATGATACAAAATAAGAAATAAACCTCTCAGATACCTCTGAAGTTACATGTATATATATGTATATATTTATATGCACACTATTAAAACTTTCAATATATTGTCGTTCTATCTAGTTTGAGAAGTACTAACTATGTACTTACTTTACTAACACTTTGAGCAAATGAGTATGTACTCGCAGGTACATAATTATAAAGTTCGCGGATTTATTCGCTATCAAGTTGTTATATCGACCTTAGTACAGTCGCGTAGAGAGGAATGAGTTGGCCGCAATGATGGCGGAATGCTTGTTTTAGGCTTCCCGCAGATGAATTCGTTTTTTTGCGTGATAAATTACAAAGACACTGCTTTTTAAATCAGTAGGTTTATCGAATTAACAGGCTAATTCAGACATGCACTGACATCAATCAAACCGACATAGAGTGATATTGGAATCGGCTGTCATCCGCGCGGGCGTCTCCCTCGCATGCACTAAAATCATAGACATAGTATAGTAGTTATAGACATGAAACCGAGTGACCAGGGCTAAGAAAAAGACATATTCATGTATTGACAGATTAATGTATGGCAGCATAATCCTTTTTCTCTTACACTCTTATAAATTTTGGTATTTCGCCATCGCCTCCTACCTATGCTGCCATAACCCGACCATGAAAAAAAACCCGGTCGGTGATAAGGACAAAGCATGGCACTATTTTCTCTTTCCTCTTATAGGAACCGCAATAAGACTATCTTTCTCTATCAAAGAGTGTCAGACCCTTGACTAAAATGAACGCGCGAATGACAGCTAACAAATATTAGTGATATGATTCCAATACCGGTTTGATGTCAGTGCACGTTGGAATTGGCTTAGTTGTAAGTCAGTAATAGACTTCTTCCTTATTCCGTAGTTGGGAATTGAGAATAAGAGTATTATATTGTTCTTCACTCTTCAGGGTGAAAGTACGTCGAGGCAGATATTTAGTGATGCAGCAGATGACAGTTGATGGAAAAATATAGTCAGCTATTAAAGCTTGTGTAGGAACATTTTGTTGATAAACGTAATATTTCCGGAAATATTCGATCTGAAAGAAAAAATTATGTTTGTGAGTCCCCCTCTAACTTTTGAACCATGAGTCCAAAAAATATGAAAAAAATCGTGAAAGTAAAGCTTATTAAAGACTTTCAAGGAAAACTATAGCAAACCTGATCGGTTAAGCCATTTTTGAGTTTTTGCAAAAAGTATATTTTGCCGGGCGGGTAACTACGGAAGTACGAAACCATACACTGAGCATGGCCCGACATGCTCTTGGCCGGTTTATTTTTATTTTTGGTCAGCAGGTGACTCAACTTGCTTATTCTATACTAAAAATTTCAGTTATGATGAACAACTACGAAAAAACGACGTTTTCTTATATCTCTATTTTTTATCTCTTTGTTATCTTAAACAGCCTGTAGCTCCTAAAATATTGATCGTAGAGTAAAAATAAACATAACCTAATTTGTAGAAAATTTTATGTAGAAACTTTTGTTACAAGTAATTATAATGCTATTCGTACAGATATTCGAGATATGAGCAAAAATCTGAAAAAAAGTACCTTCAACCCCCTCCTACACCTTCAGCTCAACCCCCACCCCCGAGAACTTTTAGTATGTTCATCTAGACACCACAAGGTATAACTATAGCAGTTTTCAAAACTACACGAATTATTTCCGCAGATTTGTTTAATTTTCTTGGGTTAAGACCTATGAAATTGAAGTCGGTTAAAAATATTATTATTATTATTTATTTCCATTGCAATAAATATATTTTGTAAAAAAAATTACACGGGATGGAAAACGATACCTACTGCACAAAAAGTATGATCGTGTACGGGGATCTTATGTTTTGCGATCGTCGCGGGCCGCGGCAGCCGGCAGGCCTCCGCGAGACGTCATGTGCTCGCTTGTGAATTGTTGATCCTATGTGGGTCACATTGGGCATTACCAAGGCACTACGTACTTATATCTATGAACACGACCACACCATATACACCTTTAAAAAGCTTCTGTTATGGCTTAGATTATCGTTTGTCGCGCCATTATACTCGTAAGTCAATAAATGTCATGGTTGTGCGAACGATTAATAGTTGCGTATTATTCGCATAATCATTACAGGAAAATACTTTTAAAATACATCAATTGAGCATACCACGTGAGTGTTAAAATATAGGCATATTGGCATAGGAAAGTTTGATTACCAAGATGACGCAATAGTCAAACGCGTCTATGTTTTATTTAACAATTGAATGTGCGTGCGAAAAAGGTGCGAACATGGTGCGAGACGATAAGGTAACTAGGAAATACATATCATTCGTGATTTATGAAATGTGGGTTGCGAGTCACTCGTCATAAACTTTAATACGATATGGAACTAATACTTATTTTAATTTCCCATAAGGCCATAACATAAAGTGTTTGTAATAGCAAAGATAGATATAACTCCGTAATAGATGGATACAGTCTAAGGAAAAAACGTGCCTCGAAAATCACGAAAATTTGATTCTCGATCAGATGGCGCCACTAGTTTTGGCCTACACTCGTATAGAGGGCGTTGACTGTTTCGTTTGTTATTTATAATTTTAACGCATACCAGTGAAAGAACATGGGTCAAAATCATATAAAAATAATTAATGCAAATAAAAAAATCATTTATCCATATTTAAATACATTTTATCGTATTTTTATAAATATTTATTTTTAGTTTTAAAGTGTGTCGACAGATGGCAGTGAATCTACTGGGGTTACAAAATTTACTAAGACAGTACCGCTCTAGTATAAGTTACTCTATGGTAATAGTTATGCGTGACACATACAATGCCATACCTACAAAGTGAAATGCGCATTTACTTGACGTAGGTCTTTCCTTTTTTAACCGAGTTTATTTATTTTTGGATGGTGGATTTGCTGGTGGCCTAGCGGTAAGTAAGTAAGTAAGTATTTATTTGCAAAGAATAAGTAGGTACAATAAGAGCGTGCGACTTGCAATCCGGGTTCAAACTCCGGCTCGTACCGATGAGTTTTTCGGAACTTATGTACGAAATATCATTTGATATTTACCAGTCGCTTTTCGGTGAAGGAAAACATCGTGAGGAAACCGGACTAATCCCGACAAGGCCTAGTTTCCCCTCTGGGTTGGACGGTCAGATGGCAGTCGCTTTCGTAAAAACTAGTGCCTACGCCAATTCTTGGGATTAGTTGCCAAGCAGACCCCAGGCTCCCATGGAGCCGTGGCAAAATGCCGGGACAACGCGAGGAAGATGATGAGTAGTTGTCGTCCTACACGTGTTCAGTGTATGCTCATTGAAGTCCCGGGAATTGGGTTGTAACCTGAACCTAACCTAACAACTAACAGAGCGCCTCGTCGACCGCTTCGCTAGTAATAAGACTAATATTATAAGACCTCCGATGTCACAATCTATGAAATCAAATTATACTGGTCCCTTGTGTTGCGTTTGAGAAGTAAACGTTTTGTAAATAATACACCTAGTTTTTGGCAGTTACCTAATTACAAAATCGAAATCAAGATTTTACATACCCGGTCAGTTTCAACAGAATTTGGCCAACACCAGAAATACGGCATTTAATTTATAAGCTCTGGTCAATGCTGAGATTGCTGTGTTACGCTCTGTGCAATTAAAGTAATTAGAGTTTTACGGAACAAAGGCTAGATGACAATTTTTTATTAATGGTATCAATCGATCAGTTTTATTTTTAGAATCATTTAGAATCATTTAGAATCATTTAGAATCATTTATTCATCAATTGTGCATTACAGGTAATGAATACAGGTGTTATAAACAATTTGTTCTCTGTAATATGTCTTGCGACGTACAATGATTTTGGTTACCTAGCGCATGCAATATTATTAGAAATGTCACTTTATTTAAAATAAAAATAATCAATAAGTTGTAATTAATAATTTAAAATAAATAATGATTAATGGGTAATTATATAAGTCAATCATTCATTTGTCAAAGTGTCCATTAGAAATTCATCAATATTGTAATAACATTTATCTTTTAATAATTTTTTTAACCTAATCTTAAATGTCGACAGCTGTTCATTTCTGAGCAGATCCGGTAATTTGTTAAACAATTTAGGGGCCATTGTGTAGATGGTATTTGTATAAAAGCTTGTTTTTGAAATACAATTTCCTGGGGGAAGAATTTTTAGCGTATTTGTAGCTGGGCGAGGATGAGTATTTACATGTACAGTGAATCGGTCCATATATTGTTTTACAAATACACATGCTTCGTAAATATACATAGAATGGAGTGGTAACAGGCCTAATTTCTTAAACAAAGGTCTACAGCTTGTCATTTGGTGAACTTTAAACATAGCTCGTACAATTTTCTTTTGGGCTTTAAATAAAGGCATGATATCACAATCAGCAGCATTGCCCCAGTGTATAGGATCAAAGGTCTATATGGGACCCATTGCATTAAAGCAATACAAAAGTCAGAAATGATAGTCAAAGCCCGACAGTCGTACTTCACTCGCGAAACGCTTCTAACAAAACGATAAGAGAACGTGACGTCAAGTTCCTGAGAGCCCATTTTTTGAATGTATGGACAAAATAAGAAAATTGCGTTTTTGTCGGTGAAATATTGCGTTTATGTATATAGTTGCCGTACAATATTTTTTTTTGATAAAATGTAAGGAGTCGAATGGCACCCTTACTTTTTTCGTTTTTGGAAGTTGAAAAATTACTTAAATTTTGAACCTTTGAAGTCCTGTATTACTGTATTATTTCCATATATTATTTTAATATCTACATTATTGTGATAAATTGCTCATTTGCTATGTTACTAGATTTTGTTATAAAATTCAACATGTGTCATCATCCCTATTAGATGGTACTCGTAGGCCAGTGAACGAACAATGACCACAGATTGTCATCTGATTAAAGTAATTAAATATTATTCTTGGGGAGCTAGGGCGTCGCCTGCAGGAGAGGGGCCTCGACCTCGGTCCGGGTCGTTCCTGGCGTAGAGGTTGTCCATCGCGGTTCAACGCGGAACCGCAGCAAGCCTGATGGGCACCTTTGAGTCGCGACTGTCGGGAGCGATGCAGGGTGGGTTGTTCGATTAGATAAGTAGATTTCATAGTTTAGTTTAAGTAGGTTTAGTTTTATTTATATTTAGTTATAGTCGGTTTTGTATTGTTATGCTAGAAGTAAGTCTTTGTGCTAATAAAAAAAAAAATCACCACATCAGCTGGTAAAGGCTCTATATTGATTGTTTAAAAACTGATGAGAAAGTTGCATTTTATCCATATGTGGGGCCAAATTAATCAAATGCAAATTTTGAGTTGTTCCCTTATGTTGGCTGGTAGAATTTACTTTTAAATAATGATTTTGAATGATAAATATTTAATAACATTCATTTTGACTCGATTTGCTTTGATTTTGCTTGATCTCTTTTTCTTCTTCCTCAGCGAGTATGCGCCCACTGTTGGGCATACGCCTCTCCAAATCTCCTCGATGCCCGATGTGCTGCTTCTCCCCTCCAGGGTGGGCCTGCAATATTTTTGATGTCATCCTCCCATCTTGTTGGAGGTCTGAGATCTGGTCTTTTTGAACGAGGCCTCCACGCTAGGACACGCTTGCTCCATCTCCTATCATCTCTGCGACATACGTGTCCGGCCCAGGCCCATTTCAGAGTAGCAATCCGTCGGCCGATGTCTAATACTTTGGTCCGTCGCCGGATCTTCTCGTTTCGGATTCTATCGCAGAAATTCCAATTTAGAATCTTTCGCTTGCTCGGGTATCAATATTAGCACGACAGGTTAAACAACAACTTTGCCACCTTGTAAAACATATCTTATTAAGTTTACACTAATTGAATTATTTTTTTATGCTCATTTGTAAATAGTTATTTGTTATACAAGGGTGCAAAGTTGTATTTTACCCGCGAGTGTTTCAACACACGAGAAGTAAAATACATTTGCGCCCGTGTGTAACACAAAACTTTTCACCTCACTATAGCGAGGAAAGTGCAACATCCACAGGTGTTAGATCATCTTCATCACTGGAATCACTCATTTCTTTACGATATTATAACAGAAAACTCTGGAAGTTGTGTATTTTTACGCGAGTCGGTAAGAAAAGGTTTTAAGTAAAAAAATTGTTGACAATGTTGACATTTCTGATGTATGAAATGTCAACGATGCGTTTTGAAATTGCATCGACTCAACATGTGCGTTCAGAATTATATTTAACATCATTATAAAAAAAACAAACGTTTCTTATGGAATTTTAAGGTTTTTTGACTTAAAATCATTAAATAAAGCTAAATTTGGTATTTTTTATTAGATTCTCAAACCATTTATTTAATGATAATTAATATCGAACGAACCATTATCATGAGCGTTTTACGTTTTGTTATCTGTCAAGCTACTTAAACACGCTCCATCCAAGGTCAAATTACTTTCCCCACTAGTGGATAAAACGCGTTTTTCCCCGCTTGTATTGAAGGATAAACGACAACTTTCCGAGCTAGTGAGGGGAAAAATGTATTTAATATATGTCTACAAGTAATGTAATCGTAACTCTAAACAACTTGATGTTTTGTTAATAAAATCAATTTCAGATTATCATCGCAAATCGGATTTTAAACACTAGACCAAGTGAGTGGCGGTGTCGTCTAATTACTTACTGATAGAATTTCAAATTAAAACTTCAAGATTAAAAATTTTATTTGCTAAAAATGCACGTACATTATAAATGTTGTTAATTAATTAATTTATTATTTTTATTAATGTAATTATTTAATTTGTAATGTTCGGGTGAACTGATCATAGTCTCATTTATCATATTATAAATAAAGACGTACTCATATTTTAACACCACCTGCATGTACCAATTTAACTCTTATTATATATGCCACCTGTACTTAATTATTTAGACGGATAGATAAAAATAAAACAAATAAGATAATTAAGAAAAAAGAAAACGGGTAGGCGGTATAATTCATGATCGGTAGGCAATAGAATAATATACATACAATACTTTTTCGTAATAAATAAATTCCACCCGCTATTATGCTTTCTTAAATATCAAGCGTATTAAAGATGTAATATAATTATGTTATAATTCGTGATCAGGTTCAATGGTAGTTTTTTTTTGTTTTTTTTGGACATTCTTATTCTTGAGGTAATTGAATAATATACAATACTTTTTCGTAATAAATAAATACCACCCGCTATGCTTTCCTGAATATTAAAGCGTTTATAACACAGGTATGATTTATTAATTTCATAATTTAAATGATTAAATAATTAAATTTGTTTGTGGTTATAAAATCGAAAAGCTTTTTATAAAACGCTTATTTTGATAAAACTTACCAATGCCGGTTAGTGAGAGCTTCTGTCTCAAGGGATGAATCAGATGGTAAGTAGCTGTCGTAGTGACAATTACTAAGACTGCTGTGAGACATCCTACATGGCACTCGGGGATTGTTCTATAGACGTGAGGTTAGCGGTAGTGTCGCGTGCGCGGAGGCATACTGTGGAGCCCAGCGCGCTTCATACCTATGGCGCAGCGAATGTGCATCTTATAATAAGCGAAGGTTCGGCTGCGGTTGAGCCGCCCACCGCGCCTCACCCCGGGCACGTGACTGCCGAGCGCAGCTGAATTTCACCGGCCGGCGGACCGGTCATTGGCCGACACGTAAAAAACTCACTTATGAACAACAGTGAGCCCTGTAGCATAGAAATTCGCGCACGCAGCCCGCGGCTACAGCAGCCTCTATGCCGATACGAGGACGACGACTAAATACTTCGATTGTTGGCCGATACGCGGCGGAAGTCTGCTATATGTTGATACGAGAGTTCCAAACAACGCTCGTAAGTACCTACAGCAGAGGCTCCCGCGCCGCTTCGGCGAGGTACTCACTACCTACACCCGAGCACGTTCGCAACCTCGCGCCCTCTGACAGGACATGCGGTGTTTTAGTGCTATGAATCATACGTTACGGTTACAATTTATTACTTTATGTTTCTAATAGGTTTTTACCGTAATGTGTACTCAATCGTTACAAACATCTTGTTAAACCTCTTTAGCTGTCAGAATATAAAATATTCCACGCGGACTTGCGGAGGCGAGTAGTTATTATAAGATATTTAATCCGAAAAGTCACTTTTATTCCAGGAATTTAACATTAACCAATGGAATATTTTTAGGTCCATTCAACACTAATTAAGTTATTAATTAAACAAACTCAACCCGCCAAATACTAGTTGTACATGAAAAGAAAAACAAGAAAGAAAATTACATACAAAAAGAGATTTTAAGTTACATAGACAACTAGGAACCTAGATACTAGTTGATGGAATTAAATCAATTGGTGTTTTGAGAAAGGGTAGAGTTAGGACGCAAAATATATTAGAACATTGCTTAAAAAATGTCGGACGAACATAAGAAAATAATGTTCGGACCTAAATTAAATTTAGAATTATAATTTTTACCAGACGGTTCTGCTTAGTGCAAATAATTGATACATACGTTTGCCAACTGAATGCAAAACAATATAGGTACTACTTTAAAGAATAATGTTTTGTGTTGAATGTTTATGCCTTCTTAGTAACTAGCAAAAGAGGAGATAGGAGTGAGGAAGTATTTTTATAGATGTGAGAACTTCATCGCGTGTTGAACATTATTTTAAATAATGAGTATATAGGTATACAGAATGTATATAGGTCAACCCCCAAATCGAGAAAAATTTGACTCACTCATACATTTTGGCTGGCTGATGTTGATATTTTGTATGGGAGAGTACATTTTTTCCCAATGTCTTATCAAACCAATATTATATTTAAAAATTGGAATATACCTCCAGTAATAAATATATAACTATATTGCATACGTTAACTAAAGAAATACGTAGGTGTCATAATGCTTGAATACCGATATTAGTAATAAATCAATCGTCTCCATGACGAAATAACTAAAGTGCCCGTGACGAAATAGACTGAATAGAGCGTGTGCAGTTTTTTTGTTATTACAATTTTGCTTTGTACGAATATTCACTTGACAATTATCACGCTTGAAATCATGTGACTGATACTCGTACACAAAAAACTGGTCATGATAAATGCAGAATCTGAATTCTCATTCCTTGCTTACTCGTCTCATTTGCCTCGGAAAAAACCAGTGTATTTTTGACCGCGAGATCCACAGCTTAGTACGTGATATTATATACTTTCAGTTTGACTGGTTACTGGTGAGCTCATTTACCTACGCTGCCGCCAGCTCGCGATCGGAATACATATAAAACAAGATCATGAAAGTGAAGCACTTACCTACCAAACCAGGTATAAATAGATGATGCTCAGGTACCCGTTAAGAGAAAAGGGGACGGCGCTTCTCCATACAAACGTAGCGCCATTCTTCTCTCTGGATATTCAGTTATGGAAAATATTTTTACATGATTTGATGTACATTAAGTACCCCCTATGTACCTATGCCCCTACGTTTGGCTCTTTTAGATTTTTTGATTATTTTAAAAATTTGGAGCCAAAACAGATTTCATATAAACAGTTAAATGCTTCGAAATCTTAATAATTAAAAAGTCTATTTGTGGTTGATATACAAAAATTTGTGTCAATACAATTTCAATATAGGTAATGTTAATCTGGATATTAAAAGAGGAAAATAGGACTACATTTGTATGAAAAGGCGATTTCGCACGGGTCCTCCACTTTCGTCTTAGCGCTTGATTATTTATAGTCTGATGCTAGATACAATTTGGAAATGTGTCATAAGGTTGTTCGTGTATTAGTGCATTGTCTCTTTACCAATATATTTATCCCGTGAAATGCGAACCTCATAAAATAATTCATTTCCATTGGGCATTCAACATACCCGTAGGGCAACCCGGCGTCAATTTGGGTTATATTTTTTTGGAGATCTGTCTCTAGAATGTGGTCCTAAATTATATTTCAATAGGCAAGCAGATGAATACCAAGTTCTATGGACCCGACGGCGCCCCTCACACTAATAAGTCGGGCGATGCCCGACATTCAGCGCGCTTTCTTACATACAGGACACCCCTGTATGTAAGTCCCTTATCTTACATGCAGGGCTCCTGCGGCGTCCCTCACAGTTATTCAGCGCCCTTCGCGTGCTCTTACATACAGGGTGCCCCTGTATGTAAGCCCCTTATCTTACATGCAGGGCTCCTGCGGCGTCCCTCACAGTTATTCAGCGCCCTTCGCGCGCTCTTACATACAGGGCGCCTGCGGCGCCCCTCACACTTAAAGGTCAGGCGAAGCTCGACATTCAGCGAAGCGCGCTATTTACATACAGGGCTGTACACTTAAAGGTCGGGCGAAGCCCGACATTCAGCAAACCCTCCACACTTACAGGTCGGGCGAAACCCGACATTCAGCGCGCCTCGCGCGCTCTTACATTGCGATATCTTGTGATAATGGGTCCCAACTCCAAAAAATAATAAATTGAAATGAAATATGTCATAAGGGTTCCATTTTTTCCTTTTGAGGTACGGAGCCCTAAAGATTGAAAAAATCATCAGCCAAATACTGTCACAAGTAGGATGTTTATACTCAGCATAAAATATTCTTCACTATAAGAGGTACCTACCTCCAAAACTACGTCAAAAGGTTGGCAACTTCTGGTTTAAGGCAAGACCGTCATATCATATGACGGTCTTGCCTTAAACTTATATGACGGACTTTCCGACTAGGCACAATTTTGAGGTTTAGATATTTCAAAACTTAAAACTATAAAGTGCATTAATAGAACTAGACAGGAAAAACGGTTATTAAATTACTACGTTACACACTTCATACAGTTCATACACAAATATTCCGACTGCTTCTATTTTATATCGAATTTTTTTGCGAAACCACGCTGCACTCGTAGTTCAAGGCGAAACATTGAGTAGTGTTCGTCCTAGCGATATCTATTGGAGAGCAATGGATTTAGGATGAAACCCGCTATACCAACCGAGTTGTAAGTGGCGTACGTATACAAACATAAAAGTTATAGTGAGATTAGTGAGTAGACGGACTTGCCTGATGTCTCGGTCTTCGCCGCATTGACCTTAAAGGGTGTCCGTGTCTGTAGGTTCTGTACCACATCGCTGTCATCGCTACAATAGATGAGTAATTATAAATATTATAATTTATCAAATATGAGATAAATAAATATTACGGAACACTTGCATCAATTAACGTCGATAAGTATGTATTTAATACCTATTTGATTAGACTAATGAGTTAATGTATATCAATTCGTATTTTTAAATATTGGCATGCGCCTGCGAATTTACTATCATCCACATTTTCATTAGGCAAAGCAATGAATGACTCGCGGCGTGAAAAGTAGGCGCTTGAAGCAGCTATTTAGATTTTTAGAAATAAACTTAAACCGGGCTTAGCCAACATGACAATCGTGGGCAGAAAACGGAACGCTAAGGTAAACGAAAATATTCATATATGGAAATGATAGCGTTTCTCTTCGTTTTCTGCAAACGATTGTATTCTTGGTCAGCCCCCCTCACCCCCCTTGTTGTTATTGCCCGTCCTAAAGAAAATATTTCAATTCAATATCAGTGTGTATCAGTATTCTAGTATTGAAATCATATTTTTGGGTCACCTCGCCAAAGCTCTTTAAAAAACCTATAATATGAACGCACATTTGGAGGAGCTTAGCAGCACTGATGCGGATGACATGGTGCTCTTGCCGAGTCCCTGTGGTCTGTTAAAAAACAGTAAATATTTTTGAAAAATATGCACTCATCAGTCACGGTCATTCATACAATGTCATGAAAAGTAAATGCATGTTCTTTCAAGTTAGAGGTACCTAGGTAAAGAAAGAACTATTCGTTTTATAGTAGTGCTCCGGGGATGTTCGCGGAGCTTATGTAATGGTAGCCGGCTTCTCAACACTACGAGAGGAAACGCTGCACATCTGACCAGCAACTGTTACAGCCGTTGGTGGTCCCACTCCTCATTTTGGGCAAACTCTGCTTCGCTCTGCTCAGCATTCAGCATTGCTCCGAGCAATTATTAGGGTTGACACGACTTGACGTGACGTCCTTTTGCGTGCACGACCAGAGATAAGATAATGACTTGAATTTTGACAACCCTAAATAGCCGAAAGGGATAGTGCCATACATTAGAAAGGGACAGCATGATTCGACCCTGAATCGCTCTCAAACTTCGGGTTTGTAGGAAGTGTCCTTTCTGTACGGTAGTTCTATTACTTATTCTGTGGTATTAGGCATCTATAACATTTTCAATACTGTAAACGACAAGGAAATAATACGAAAATAAATGCGTTTGTTACCATGGATTTACAGAAGAATCTTCAGCAAATTAATCGAGACGTGTAATGTCTTGCTGTGGACATTGCTACAATAAACAAAATCAATTACTCTCTGAACAAACAATGAGTCATTGTAGGAACCTTAATACATAATGAAGTGTCCGTATCACTACATAGTATAAAACAAAGTCGCTTTCCGCTGTCTGTATGTCTGTCCCTATGTATGCTTAGATCTTTAAAACTACGCAACGTATTTTGATGCGGTTTCTAGTGTTCCGTGCAAAACTTTGTTTTGACAAATGGAACACTTATTGGATCACTTCGGTCTTGCAAATCAGTTAAATGCGTTTTTCTCAGAGACCGTTTGAGGTAGATACCTAAAATTTGAAACAGTTATAGCAATTACCATCACTTATATCGTAAATAAGTCAAAACCGCTTATTTCTTATTTAAGGGGGAAATTTAGGGGGTTGAGAGGGGTAACCAATTTTTAGAAAGCTTGCAAAAAATTAAGTCGATGGACTGATTTTGACTTCATTTTAGACTGCAGTAGTTTCGATAAAAAATGCATTTAAAGTTGCAAGTTTTCATACAAAATGATTCGCATCTGTCCTGGAAATTTTCGGAAAAACTATAGCTAACAGGCAGCTAACCAGACAATAACCAACTAAAACGAGCATGAAGACGCGGGGAAATTTATCAAGATAATATTATCTTTACTAGTTTTTTGACTGCAGCCTGATCTTAGGTTACTTAGGGAATCAGTACTTGGTAATTCTGTACTTTACAATGGTTGACCTAAACCTTTAAAAAAACAACCTTATTCGAATAGAAATAAGTTCAAATTTGGAACGGGATTTTTTACATAAATAAGTCATTTAGTTTTGTTTATGGAAATTATACGTGCATAGAGTTACTAAATCGTAGATGTTGATGATTTGATTTCTAGTTTTGACTATGACTGACAGTTCACTTGATTAGTCAAATTACTGTCAAGTAAACCTGGATAAGGGTTGTGTGATGGACAGATAGGAACCTTATACATATTACAAATTTATTTTATTTATTTATTTTATTTTATTTATTAGGAAAACTTACAGCTGAAGTAACACGTTAGGTAATAACATAGAAGCAGTGAGCCAATTACAAGTTTCCACAGATAGAAACTGAAATAGAACTGATAGAAATGAATGGTTATTTATACAATATGGTACACAACACAGTTTCATGGCAATAATGTATGACTGTGCTACTATAAAAGGCGTTTTACCTAGTTCCATACTAGGGTGAATTTCAACAGGTTCAAAATTTAGCTAATTTTGGTGGGATTTTTTATTTTTGTAGTTTATGTATAAGTTATGTATCGATAATAGGTAACTAGTCACAATCACGATATTGTGTAGCAATGGCCTTTAATTATACATAGTAGTTTTAGAGATATTATGATTTGAATAATTTGGTTGCCACCAAAATTAGATTCACTGGCCACCAAACTTGTATATCCACACCAAAATTAGATATTTCTGCAAATTAAAAGTAAATTTAACTAGTTATCAACTGAAAATGAAACGAAGACGAATGTTTAGTAGTTTTAGTTAAATTATGATTTTAATTATTTGGTTTCCACTAAAACTGCGTCTACCCACCGAAATTAGATTGATTTTGCCACCTAAATTGTATATCCACATCAAAATTAGATATGTCAATTTTGGTGGCATTAAGCAATGTAAATTACCACCAAAACCACCAAAATTGATGCACCAAAATTAGAACCATTGCATAAAAGTATATTTAAAAGTAAACCGTATCATTCACTTCAGTTTCAAGTTTATATTTTAAAAACGAAACTATAAACATGCTAAAAACAGTTCACACAGAAACTACTACTTTTCGGTCACTAGTTAGATACACCACCAAAATTAGATACTTCGGCGTTTCCTGGACAGATCTAACGAGGTGCGTGATCGCTCAGTGCCGGAGCGGAACTAAATTAACAGGTTACTACACCTTTGTTAGCCTTGTTGCGTTTCGTTCGACCATAAAATCATTTTCAATATTTACCACCAAAATTTTCAATTTTACCCGGACAACTATTAATGCTTAGTTTAGAGTATCGATTCATGTACTAACCTTTACTTTTATTTTCTTATAATATACGTAGACTAATAACGAGTAAAAGTTTGTGAAGTTTTAGTTAAATCAATGGATGTTATGGTTCTACCATAGAAATTATTGAAGAAAATTGGATTACGGACACTACATCAAAATTATAATTGCGGCGAAAAAATTTTTTTTAATAAATATCAATAACTTTTTTAACATTTTGCGATTTGGCTTAAGATAATAATTTGTGTAAAGTTTTCAGAAAAAAAATACCATTCTGAAACAATTAGTCCACACTGTAATTATCAGCTCCGCCGCAAAAAAAAAATCGTTGAGATAATCACCCACTAATAAAAGCAACTCACAACAGTTAGACATACAATATGACGACATTTCCATAAAAGAAGTACAGCATGCACGATTTTTAGGTATTCATATAGACAATCAACTAAACTGGAGAGAACACGTAGACACATTATGTTACAAAGTAAATAGGTTTGTATTGGCTCTGAGAAGAGTCGGTCAAACTGTCTCCATTCAAGCAGCGTTAATAGCATATCATGGATACATATCCATACATGGATACATACATTAATGTACATACATTCGATTTTAAGATATGGCATAACAATCTGGGGATACTGCACTGATAACGTATTCATTGTCCAAAAGCGCTGCATTAGAGCCATATTTTCAGTTCATCCTAGAGATTCATGCCGTCCATATTTTATAAAACATAACATTCTTACTTTTCGAAGTCTCTATATTTATGAAGTTTCTGTTTTTGTCCACAAATATAAATAACGCGTAACTAGACCTAAATACGAACATAGATTGCCTAAGCCATATGTAAACTTGTCACTCACTGCAAAAAACGCCTATATTATGTGTATCACAATTTATAACAACTTACCGGATCGTTTTAAAGACATGGATCTTAAACTCAAGTCAAACACATAAATGTGGCTTATAGAAAAATATTTTTACTGTGTTAATGTATATTTAAAATAGTCATAAGTATGTGCAGTATTTAGATAAATATGTAAATATATATGTTGCAAATATATGTACACCTGAAAAGGTAAAGTCTCAGTGTAACTGAACGTGTAATTGTATATTCGACCTGCAATGCAACCTGACTCTTATATACAATAAAAACTTACTTACTTACTTACTAAAACGAATTTTATGTAACACCCCAGTGAAAACCCATTTTCACGAGTAAAACTAGTTTTCCAAACCGCATTTTCACTAGTCGTAACTCGGATTTTTCAAAACTAGTTGTCGCAAAAGTACATTGGTGAAAACTTTTTTTCTTTTTTAGTTTTGACTTTTCGGGAAAACGCATTTTCACGAGGTGAAACTAGTTTTCACGGTAGGTATTCTGGCAGAAATCTGGCGAGAATTAAATGTCCCAAAATTAATACTAAAACGGGATTTAATAGAATGCACTCTATTTTATCATTTTAGCCTGACGTTTTGAACGTTACATTACGTTGGCGGCTACAGGCAAACTCAAATCATATACGTACCTAAATGTCTCAAGTCTTACCTCCTAGATAAAATGTATTTTTTCTTATTGCTACTTTTATATACCTCTTATTAAAAATTTCGTTAAAGAAGTATTTGTAAGAAACGAACCTAAGTGACAAAAACTGACTTTCCATTTTGTGTCGCGTCCAGTCTACAAGTTTCAAATACTATATTAATAATTGTCATAGGCTGTTATCATAACATGAGGTTTTATACCTACTTACTGTTTTTGACGTATTTAGTTTTTCACGTACGAAGTTGTTATTTGTCATTTTGGTGTTTGGTAAATAAAGATGGAAAGAGAGAGTTTCGTAAATATATATATATTATCTTTATGCTTACATAAACCAAATATGGACCGTAATAACTAGATTTATATCAATGTGAGTTGGTGGTGTGAATGAGGGTGAACAATCAGGCAAGTGGCAACCAGTCTACAAAGCCCAAAGCAAAGCAAGACTGGATTCCAAGGTAACTAAGGGACTATAGCAACCCGCCCCGGCTTCGCACGGGTTACACTAATAATAGGCCTTTTCATCTGTGCCAGATGTTTTAAGCAGCATCCCGGTAACGACACTTGCGTTCATGGCTGTGTAGCCCTATGCGGGAGAGGATCCCTCGTCCACACACGCGGCAGGTGTATGCTCCCCCAGGTGGGCGGGGGTTGGAGGCCTGCTCGTGGCGCCCCAAGCGTTTTTCTTTCAAGTAGGTAAACCAGGCATCGTCGTGCTTGGATTGGCCATCATGGACAACACGACGCCACATGGGTCGGTCTTCGGCCAGTTTCTGCCATTGGTTGCATGGGATATTAAAGGCAACCATATCACGCTTGACACAATCTTTAAAGCGCAGCATTGGCCGCCCGACCGGTCTTTTTGCGTCTGCGATCTCTCCTAGCAGGATTTGACGTGGTAAACGAGTCCGTTCCATACGATGCACATGCCCAAGCCACCTCAGTCGTCTCTTCTTTAGTATGGCTGTGATACTAGGGAGCTGCGCCTGGCCTAGAACAGACTCGTTTGTCACGCGATCCTTCCATGTGATGCCAAGTATGCTCCGCAGACAGCGCATGTGAAAGGTGTTCAGCCGGCGTTCTTGTTTTGCGTAAGTTGTCCAGGATTCCGCTCCGTACAGAAGTGTGCTTAGGACACACGCTTGGTAAATAAGCATTTTCGTTTTTACCGTGAGATGATTGTTGTCCCAAGCCCTTGCACGGAGCCTCCCGAACGTAGTGGCTGCTCTGCCGATGCGAGAGTCGATCTCCGCGTCAAGCGAGAGATTGCTCGATACAAGCGAGCCAAGGTAACAAAACTTGCTGACCACCTCGAGAGGCGCGCCGTTAAGCATGATCTTTGGCTGTGCTGAACACCCTTGCGCTAGTATGACGGTTTTCTTGGCATTAATGGACATGGAAAAGAGGTCACAGGCTTTTGAAAATTTGTCCATGATTGTCTGCAGCTGAGACTCACTGTGAGCGACGAAAGCAGCATCGTCAGCGAAGAGAAGGCTGTCTACAAATAAGTCCGCTCTATGGCGTTTGGACTTAAGCCTCGTTAAGTTATACATCTGACCGTCGGATCTTGTGTACAGGTGTATGCCCTGTAGGTCGTCTCCAAAAGCAACCTTCAAGAGTACAGAAAAGAATATTCCGAAGAGAGTAGGTGCCAATACACAACCTTGTCGAACGCCTCGGCGGACGTCGAAGGGAGCAGATGTTTCACCGTTGTGTAGGATTGTGGCTTCCATACCCTCGTGGAATGATTTTACTATCTTCAGGAGCTTTGGAGGGCAACCAATACTGACAAGAACCGAGTATAGCCCCTCTCTGCTCACAGTGTCAAAGGCCTTGTTAAGGTCGACAAAAGCTACGACTACAGGACTCTTTTGCTCCCTACACTTTTCCTGTAACTGTCTAAGCGAAAATATCATATCGACAGTTGACCGTTGGGCCCGAAAGCCGCATTGTGCCTCTGGATATACGCGGTCAGCTAGCTTTTGTAGTTTAGCCAAGGTGGCCCTAGCAAAAGCTTTGCCGACGATGCTAAGCAGGGATATTCCACGGTAATTATTGCAATCACCGCGGTCGCCTTTGCCTTTGTAAAGAGTGACGATATTAGCGTCGCGCATGTCTTGAGGCACGCAGCCCTGTTCCCAACATTTGGTCAGGTTGTTGTGAAGGACGGGAAGGATGCACTTAATCTTGACGATTTCGGTGTACACTTCGTCCTTGCCCGGACTTTTACCGTTTTTAAGCTGTTTGACGGCCAGGTGGAGTTCCTCTATGGTAGGTGCGGAGTCCAACTCGTGCCAAGTATCCAGGACCGGGAGTAGTCCCATAGTTTCTGGTTGAATGTCGACTGGACAGGAGTAGAGCCCGGTGTAATGTTCCACCCATCTTGCCATCTGGCGACTGCTGTTTGTTATGACAGAGCCGTCAGCTTCCTTTAGAGGGGCCGTCTTTTTTATAATAGGGCCAAGAGCTCGCTTAATGCCTTACACCGCCTATGTTTCCTGCGTCTGCACACGTCTGAATTACTTGACAGAGTTCTGTCCAATATGCGTTTGCATAGAAGCGAGAGCTACGCTGGAGTGAGGCTTTCGTCTTTTTGAGCTCTGCCCGTGCAGCATCGCAAGGATTAAGACGGAAGTTTAAGAAAGCCTGCCGTTTTAAGTCAATAAGGGGTAGTAAGTGCTCCTCATTTTCAAGTAACCAGTCGTGTGACTTTGCCTTCTGGTACCCAAAAACTTTCCCTGCGGTGTCTGTGAGAAGGGACTTTATTTTTTCCCATTCGACTTGCGCTGATACGGAACTGTCCCATGCCGATATTTCGTCGCGGACCGTAGCCCCAAACAACTCCAATGCCTCCAAGTCCCGGGTCTTAAAAAGATTGATCTTCCTTCGACCAAGAGGCTTAGACGAATGAATCTTTTTTGGGACTAATCGGACCTTGGTGGAAACAAGACTATGGTCAGTGTCGCAATCGGCGCTATGGAACGTCCGTGTATGGAGCGTTTCCCGCAGGTCCCTCCTTCTGGTAAGAGCAAGGTCTAACTGATGCCAGTGTTTTGAGCGAGGGTGCATCCAGGAGACTTTTCGCATTAATTTTCCTTTGAAAAATGTGTTGGTGACGCACAGCTGATATTTTGAGCAGAACTCCAGCAGTCGTTGTCCGTTGTCGTTTAGCTTACCTATACCATGCGCACCTAGGCAATCGGGCCAGTCAGTATTATCCTGGCCGACCCTAGCGTTAAAGTCGCCCATAATGTGAAGCCTATCGGATGAACGCACCCCGCGAACTAGTTCATCGAGCTGGTCATAAAATCGGTCCTTGGCCTCGGGTTGGGAGTTGAGCGTCGGTGCGTAAGCGGAGATCAAAGTGACGTAGCCGCTTTTCGTATTAAGACGCAAGACCATGATGCGCTCAGACACACCTACAGGTGTCTCTATTGCATCAAGAAGATGATTACGGACCGCAAATCCTACCCCATGCTCCCGTGTTTCCGAAGAACTCTTGCCCTTCCAGTAAAAAGTGTAATTAGCTTCGCGCAAAGAGCCCTCATCTTCAATCCTGGTTTCCTGTAAAGCTGCAATATCGACGTTTAACCTGTTGAGTTCCGCGTCAATATTGTAAGTTTTGCGCAGATCTTGCGCGCAATCAAAGTTTTCGCAGGTGTTCGGAAAACCTGTCCTCATTGTTCGGACATTCCATGTCGCGTAGCGCATGAAGGAAGAATTTTTGTCGCTTTTGAAAGTTTTGTTTCCATTCTGAGCAGGTGGTTGGTGTTACAGCGTCAACGTCCAGCCGTAAAGCTTGTGTCCCGTTCACCCAGACAGGACAAATTAACGCTGAGGCGGATCAGTACCTTATTGGTCGAGGATTGCCCGACTTAAAGCAGGCGGTAACTGATCAGTGGATCTTCGATGGATCCTCCTACTGTAGGGAGTGGCCCCTGGCGCCCGCACATGCGACGCCTATTCGTGCGGACTTATAACCGGTAACTGCCACTCCCCGTGTTGTTTCCCCCCTGCAAGGCAGGTGGGCGAAGTGCCCTCTCCGCGGATGCTGCTGCGCCTGGGACAGACGACTTTATGGCAACACGGGCTTGCCCAGAACCCGCACCACCCTCTCTCTCCTCCCCGACATGTTCCACAGGAATGACAAGTCAGTACGTGTGGTGCCGGTTTGGCCGCAGGTGCCTGGCTTGCGCCTAAACGGTGGCTCCAGATCCGGGTTTATTATTAGTTTTCCTTCTTTTTTGAGACTAGGTGTCAGCGTCTCGGGGCTTAGTGTTTCGTAAGACACACTTCAGCCGTAATCCCTTAGTCGCCTCTTACGACACCCACGAGAAGAAAGGGGGTGGTGCTATTCTCGCCCGACACCACACGGCCACACACTACACTAAACCATAACAAATTATGCACTTAAACCTTCCTCAAGAATCACTATTGATAGGTGAAAACCGCATGAAAATCCGTTCAGTAGTGTTTGTTATCGCGAACATAAGTATGTACACACAAACAGGGGACTTTGTTTTATAAGGTGTAGTAATTATAGGAGTAAACGGCAGTGGAAAGTCATAATCATAGGTGTCTAGAATAATGCTGTCACTGTATTGGTCTCGCTTGATTAGAAGATTTTTTTGTAACTTAATAGCTCTATTAAACCCAATACGTCGTAATTACCCAGTCGTCCACTATCGTGTTAAAACCTGTTCGAAATACCTTTCAGCAATGATAAAAGCTTTATAGCTAATAAGGCCCTGCATTTCATAGTGTTTGAGATATGCCTAAAATTTAATCCGTCATAACTATGCGTACGATATTGGATGGATTACCTACGCACGGGACACTTGCTACCGCAGTTATGACTGCGGGCTTGGCCAATTTATTTTAAATAGATAGTGATTCAAGAGGAAGGTTTATATGTATAATTTGTAAACGTTTTGTGTATATATTAGTTCAACTATCCGTGCGAAGCCGGGGCGGGTCGCTAGTTGATAAATAAATATAAACATGTGTCACTATAGACCAGGATCTCTTGAACTGTGTCGTATGCATAATTAATGAACTATAAGACCGCAGTTTGACTTCTGATCCTTGTAGTGGGGTTCCTATAGGCTCCTAGAAACCCGATGTTGCCAGGCTGAAAAGTGGTGCCGTTACCCCCACCAGCCAGTTTAGCCCACCTCTGTGGGTGCATATGTCGTACATGGCCTGCCCAGTCCCACTTTAGCCTGGCGGTTTTGACCCCAACCTCGACGATGCCTGTTTTGGTGCACAACGTCCACAATCCTTTTCAACCTCATTATAATTGGAAGCATTGTATCTGACAAGTAGAATTTTATTTTATCAATAAAGAATTGAAATTAAAATTAAATAGTTCGCTTAGATCCTCGATGACAGGCATATTATTTTGTTTAATAAAGGTTGTTTTAGTATTGAGAGAGGTCTCCTTTAAGTGGTCCTTAGTGTTTACCCAAGGTAGTCACGTGATGTGTGCAAGAAACGGATGACTAATTTACTGCGAACGGTGCATGACTTGCTAGTGAAATGTACGCTATTATATACTCGTAGACGGCACGGCACTCTGGGTGCGTATTTCTTTTATTGAGTAACGCAACGGAGAACTAAAACGCCTCCCTACTCCTGCAAGACATAACCTTTACCTTACCTCAGTTTGTTGGTTTGTGCCCTATTTTTCAATGGAAGAGCGGTGTCTCCCGACACAAGTATCTTCATACTTAATGGGAGATTCCAGCCATTTATGTTTTGTGTATTATGTGTTAAAACCAAATAAACTATTTTGTATTTGTATTACCTAGAATCTAGATATAGGTATCAAAATGAACTAATATCAGTGAAGTTCTTGGTTGTTATTAAAACTATGATCTACGTTAATGTGAAGCCATGATTTGTGATAAATTGGTCATTAAGTAAATTCTTTAAAAGTGATCCATACACGTTTCGTCTATTTTCTATATTTAAGTACTTTCTACAAAAAAAAATACCACACTGTCGATTGATAGGTATCTATCTACGTTGTGTATCACTACATAGTATAAAACAAAGTCGCTTCCTGCTGTCTGTCTGTCTGCTGTATGCTTAGATCTTTAAAACTACGCAACGGATTTTGATGCGGTTTTCTTTAAATAGATAAAGTGATTCAAGAGGTAGGTTTATATGTATAATACATCAGCATTGCACCCGTGCGAAGCCGGTGGTCGCTAGTAAAGTATAAGTAACTAGTAAGTAATTGGGTACATAATAATGAAAATTACAAATAGTAACCCTTATACAACACATAATAAGACATTAGGAATTATCAGAGTAGGTACTTACATAATATCTTAATTATAAGCCAGTGGTCAAAAAACGGCCCAAATGATTTTGATGATATTTACGGTGAATAATGTCCCTATCTTACTAAGAAAATATCGATTTAGCTATAGTCAGTTTAAAATGTCTACTCGCTAAAACAATCTAAAACTCGCTATACTTAAATACTAACATTTTTTCCAGTTTTCACGTAGGAACGCACAGTAAAGCAAACGCCTGTGGTTTTGATAAAAGCAATTTAGACAAAAGTAAACTTCAATTTTTTAACATGCAGATACGTCTGCGAGCGATACTCCAAATTTTATTATTTTATAGGAAGTGTAACTTTTTCCATTTTTTCCTTTAATATAAAAGTAAACTTGTTGTTCAATTAGATAATAGCTGGATAATATTGGATATAGCGATCTTAAATTGTTACAACTATCCCGAAAATATATGCCAACACAACATGGAAACATGCATCCTATTCATCCAAAGGAAAGATAAACTGAGGTTTATTAAAATCAGAAAGAAAAACCAAACTTAAATCAGTAACGGTTAAAAAGCTCATTTATTACTGGTCAGGCTTTAATACATTTTCCAGTTTTTTTTACCAGAAAAACTTTCGCCCATACTTAAGTAACACCTTTTTAACATTTTGTATATTTGTATTTTAATCGACTAAAAAGGTATACAACATCTGGAAATTAGGTTTGGATAAATGCGTCTACAAATTAGGAACACGTTTACCCAAATTATACTATTTTCTACTTGATGTTGTTAATTACTGTTCTTGGCCCCTTGTATTGATTATACCAAAGATAATATATAGGATAGAGGGTTACTGTCATAGTATATTTTGTAGTCACTGTAAATTTACTGCTATCTATCGACACACGACTAAAACTAAAAAAAAAACAGTATAAAGATACAAATTTTACATGGATAAATGATTTATTTATTTGTATTTATCATTTTTATATAATTTTGACCCATGTTCTTTCACTGATATGTGTTAAAATTGTTCAATAACAAGCGAAATCGTCAACGCCATTTAGCCGAGAATAGGCCAAAGTCGGTAGCGTAATCTATGCGAGAATCAATTTTTCTTGATTTCCAAGGCACTTTTTTCCCTAGACTTTATTCATCTTATACGGAGTTACATAGGTCTTTGATGATACCATCCAAAATACTGTATTATGAACACGTTTCATGAGGTATGAAAAGTCTTATCGTAATTGTTTATAAATTATTTTAAGAAGACTCAGCAATTTGCCCAACTGGGTCGAAGGCGTCTAAATTTCCGTTAAAAAAAAAAAAAAAAAAAAACAAATTATAGTGCAACGAAAAAGTTACTACACGAATTATCTTGGCAAAGAGTTGTAGAAAGCACACAGTAAAACAATATTTCAATACACTTATTAAATATTTCATTATATGGGGTTAAAGACGAGTAAAAAAATATTAAAATAGTAACGCATTTGCCCCGGTTGACCTTACATATAAAAAATATGCTGTTACGTGTTACCTTTCGGAAGGTGCATTTTCTCTGTCTTTGCTGTTTTCATCGGCCATAATTGAGACTTTTCTTTTGTTGTCCGGGTTTGAAGTGTGTGGATTAGTCACGAGAGACGGCCGCAGCGGCAGTGGGGCTGCCTGCTGTTTTGGGCGCTCGGACACCGGCGGGGGAGGGTTGGCCTCTTGATTCTGTAGGTCGCTCAGGTCGAATGGATACTCTTTGATAGCAGTCATTCGGATGCTTGTTTTTCGAACCTGGAAGTGACAGTGAAAAAAATATATTGCCACACTTTCGACTACACTTTCGTATTGATTTTATTTTCACAGTAGACCTGGGGATCAATCCCACGGAGATTATGGCGCATTTATTATGAGCAAACCCCGCAACGAAGCTAGCAAAAACGTAGCATATGACTCATATAACCTATCTATAGTTATATAATATCATTGTGGAAAACGGCGAATATATATTTTTGAAATACGGGCAACAGAAATTGGGAATCCAGTGGTATTGACATTCGTTTTCAATTTTATTAGTAGAATTTAAATGCCTAGTAGTGGAGATACATTGAAGCATAGAGTAACTTATACTAGAGCGGTACTGTCATAGAACATTTTGTAACCCCAGTAAATTCACTGCCATCTGTCGACACACTTTAAAACTAAAAATGAAGATTTATAAAAATACGATAAAATGTATTTAAATATAGATAAATGATTTTTTTTATTTGCATTAATTATTTTTATGATTTTGACCCATGTTCTTTCACTGATATGCGTTAAAATTGTTAAATAACAAACGAAACCGTCAACGCCATCTATACGACTGTAGGCCAAAACTAGTAGCGCCCTCTGAGCTCGAATCAAATTTTCTTGATTTTCGAGGCACGTTTTTTCCTTAGACTGTATCCATCTATTACGGAGTTATATCTATCTTTGATTGAAGGAAGCCACAAGAGATCGAAATTTAAAAATCGGCCCCCTGTAATATGTTCATTTCATGTTTAAGTGCATATAAAAAAACCGGTCAAATGCGAGTACGTTTAACTCGCGCACCGAGGCTTCCGTACAAACTTTAAATTTTCTCATGTAACTATAATCACGAAAGACTTGACCAGAATCATAAGGAATAAGCGTAATTGTGTATAGCTCCATCTATCGGCAAATTGGCTAACTAATTTGCGCGACCTATATGTATGTTGGTTTTTCTGTAGTGAACCGATTACAACAAATTTTGTTTAATTTGAAAGAAGCTGGTTTTAGTGTAATCTCATAGATATTGCAACTATAATAAACACCCGCAACGGGGCTTAAATTGCAAATTAAATTACAAAATGTGCTTTGATAATTAAAAAAAAGTAATTAAGATAAGAGGTGTGATATTTTTCCTGTAATATTTATGATAATGTTATTATTGTGTAAAAATTTCATAATATTTGGTTTGTAAACTTCGGAGATAAGGGGGGGGGGGGTGGTATTTTTTTTACAGTTCCCTTCATAAGTATTTTTTTTTTCACTATGAAAAAGAAATAAAAAATTGTTTTGTAATATTCAGTTTGAGCTCTTTCAAATGATATCCCACTCGACCTAGCAACTAGACTTTGAAATTGTGCCCCCTCTTTATATTAGGCATTTTCCATAATTAACAAAAGAAATATTAAAAATTTACACTTTCTATGTGTTTGGATTAGCGTTCTTCATGGCTATTCCAAATTTGAAATCGATAGCTTAAGTAGTTCTCGAGATATTTAGCAATGTGACAGACAGACAGACGGACAGAGTCGCACCATAAGGGTTCCTTTTGTACCTTTTTGGTACGGAACCCTAAAAATTTAAAATCGCAAATAGTGCATGCTTATGCTTTGCTAATATGCTTTAAAAAGTCATAAAAATAAAGTGCTGATTTTTTTAAACAATCCTCGTGATTATTGAGTTAATATGAAGGAAGAAAGGAAGAGTGATTAGAGAGACAATAGCGTTTTGTTTCGTTTTCTGCAAACGATTGTCTTCTTGGCTAGGCCCCCAGGTCTCAATAGAGATGCTGTCTAATCGATTGTTCTGAAAGCTGACATTGACATTTCATGTAGTCTCGATATTGGCATATGGAGATATATTTGGATATGGCGAAGCGAAACTATAAGGGTTCGTAGTTGACTACGGAACCCTGAAAATGCAGTAGTTATGCGCTAATTCCTGGCCTCAATAGAGATGATGTCTAATCGATTGTTCTGAGAGCTGACATTGACATTTCATGAAGTCTCGCGATAAGTTGGCGTCTCGACTGAACCAAGGATTGTAAAACAAGGATGCACCTTAGATTAACGAACTGATGATATTTATACAATGTGTGGCCTGTAATGGAGCAAAAAATTAAATTGTAGGATGTACTCCTCATACTGACCAACATTTGTTCAGCGACTTTTAAAAATAACTTGTGTTTTGATTTTTAATACACTTTAAAGTTTTTTGTATTGCGAATTTTGTTATATTTAAGGTGTGACAGGCAACGTCAATCACAATGATAATGGCGTACATTGAAGATAATATTTATTTTGTATGAAAAATACGAAGTCTAAAGTCTTCATTATTTTTAAAAGTCGCTGAACAAATGTTGGTCAGTTTGAGGAGTATAAGCCTACAGTTTAATTTTTTGCTCCTATTACAGTCCACAACATTGTATAATAGACTGTTTGGTTAATCGCTTGACAAATAAAATTAAAATGTCAGATAGGTTTGGTCTTTAGGTATCTTTTCTCAGACCTCCAAATAATTTTTGTGCCCACCCAACCCATCTGCCATTTTAATTTGGCCCAAGATGGACCAAATACCTACTATGTAAGAATTCTTTATAAGTACATGATGTACTTATGGAGAATTCTAAACTCAGCTCTGTTTTATCTTTTATATTTTATAAGCAATTGTTAAATATCAAATAAAAATAATCATTTATTTGCAAGAATACAGTCAAGTGGATGTTGTGAAATGGGTTTATCAACTGTATTAGTAATAAATTGAATCAGGCGTCGCTTTGCGGAGGAGCGGAAAGACAGGGAAATTTACAAAATTATTATTATTTTACGTTTTAAATAAATAATAACATCCCGGTCTATTAGTAAAAATAAGTTATACTTATTTCTTGCGTATTTTTGAATGTTAAATCATGTTGACCAATGACCAATACCAAACATTAACTACATTTTACGCTATTTTATTACGTTGACTACAATGCAAACACGATTAGTGTGGTCACTAATAATCGTTGAACCGTAAAGCAATATAATTTTAGTTATTGTACAACAGCACTGTAGATTGTGTTATAAACACGTGAACAGCGTTATTCATCACTTTCAGGATAGTTAATATACGACGACCGGTTTGGCCTAGTGGGTTGTGACCCTGCCTGTGAAGCCGATGATCCTGGGTTCAAATCCCGGTAAGGGCATTTATTTGTGTGATGAGCACAGATATTTGTTCCTGAGTCATGGGTGTTTTCTTATGTATTTAAGTATTTATATATTATGTATATCGTTTTCTGAGTACCCATAACACAAGCCGCCTTGGGCTTACCGTGGGACTTACTCAATCTGTGTAAGAATGTCCTATAAAAAAAAAAAAAATTTTTGTGCCCGATAATTCTGCTAAATATATACACGACTGAGAATCAAAATAATTATGCACATACAACACCCACAAGAGCAACTTTGATACGTGAACCGTGAACCTACTTATGATAAATGTGACACGTTTTAAAAAGCTACGAGAGTACATACATTCCGGATTCCTTGTAAATGTATCGTTTCAATCAGGTGTGATAAAAGCCTTCTCGATTTACACACATTCAGTTTCATTCTAAGAAAATTCTCCAAAAAAACCTACCACACGTAAGACACAAAAAACATGTGTAATTATTTTTTATTTGAAAATTGATTTTAGTTAATATATCTGGTTACTATGTAATTTATGAGTACTAATATTTTTACTAGGAACTTATTTGGATATAACATTTTACAATCCTTATATAATCAAATTGTATCAACAGCTGTACCTACGTTTTTGTACATATAAATACTAAGTAAGTTTCTACGATTTCTTAGTATGTAAAAACTTAACAACTAAATTCATTCATCATTTTTGCTGGGTAATTAAATTAACTGATCACGAATTTATTTGTGTTTAGTATATTTTAGGCACACATGCGTATGTAATGCGGATTCTTGATTTGATTTTATTAATCGAATAAGAGAAATATATCATATCGTCAAAAATAACTACGATGGTTGGAGAGAACGAACGAAAACATACGAGTAGCGAATGTGTTTGTCCCACAAAAAATATTTAAATACGATTCATAAATCACCGTGTATGATTATTATTTGTTGTTGTTTATTACGCACCTCATTCCATTTCTACCCATTTTACAAGCATTTTTTCAAATCGATTAGGTGTAAAATGAATCACTACCCGCCGGTGATGCGCGAACGCAGAAGGTTTCAAAAAGCTGCGCGCGCCGCGGCCACACGCGGTGTCTAGTTACAGACACAACTGTCTTGCGACTGAATTCGCATCACGCTTTCAGCCATGAATCCTGAACTGCCTGAAGGCTTTGACTAAGTCATGACACGCCTTGACCGTCTCATAAACAAATAATGTTTTATGTGTCTGCATAATAACGTTGTATATACAAGCTCGCTTATTACTTTTCGGTTTCGACTGATTGGTATACATTCTTTATCTAACAAAATTCGACACTACTGATATAGTACATTTCGATGCTAGTGCGGAAAGTATGTCATTACGAATTAAGAATGACATTTCCGCACGTGTATCGAACGACGTTTTTTAATACAGTTGCGAAAAAATAAGAAAAACAACAAGTAAGGAATTTGAAACTTTTATATTATTAATTCTGTGACATTATTGACATTGACATTATGAAGAGGTGTTTTTTTAGCTTTTATTCGACTAGAATGGATTTTGTTATTATTATTGAACCCACTTCATACAACATTGTACACATTGTATTGTTTTACAAATGTTCCGTTCCAATCAGACAACTTATTAAGAACGGTTTTTCAACGTTAAAAAATAAACGTGTTATAATACTTGTAATGATGAAGAGGTAAGTAATAAAATATGAAATATGCATATTTTTCGTATTCTTACATTTACAGTAGGGTTTTATGTTGATTTCAACGTTTAAAGGAAACTATATTAACACTCATCAATAAGTAGTCATGAATTGGAACAAGTATAAATTTAAAAAAAATGGAAAAGTAAAAAGCACTAGTTCGCGAAAACCAACTTTCCGCACGCTAAACAGCCACGAAAAGTGGCACTTTTTGAGCAACTGTATTAAAAAGTATGTTTTACCAAACTCCTAAAATAATAATAATAAAAGAAATGAACAATGTAAATGGGATTATCGTAAATTTAGAATAATCGCGTTTAACATATATATAGGTATCTATTTTCATTCCTGCCCACACCTATTTTGTACCTAGTGTTTTATTTCATTTCTTTAATAATAAATGATACAGATTGTATACTGCAGCTATCTCTCACATTGGGACAAGACAAGTGTTAGTAGTTAATTATATGTTTAATTATTGGTCTAGTTTATATTCATTTTACGTAGTTAACACACGTTGTGTGTTATTTTCCTCACACAACATGAATGTGCAACGTTAATGTGTTGCTAACTAACTTTGTATTACGTGCTTCTACGACGACCCATCGGTATGATTTGCTTTTGATGATCGATCAAGAAACGTATGGCCATGTAACCAAATCCCGATTCAAAGTGACTTTGAATTTCAAACCCATAACCTAAGTCCCGATTCAAATTCATAATCGCAGTTCCAAATTCATAACTGCAAAAATGAGTAGAAGAAAAGCAAAACGTTCAATACAATACATGTAAGGTTTTTAGAATTAATATAAGGGCCTGTTTACACATTCATTACTAAGTGCTTAGTTTGAGTTTATAGGTACCATTGGCTACTTGCGTTTATTAGCAAGTGTATAAACTCGCTCTAAACACTAATCAATCAGTAATCAATGTATTAACAGGCCACTAGAAAGAATTATGTAGATATTGAAGCATAATTAAAATAAACGTTAAATACTTATTAAGCGCTGCACGTTTTAGCCATAAACATAAATTAAAAAATAAAATTATGCTATTATTAAAGTAATAAGTATACTAAAGGGAAGGAAAGAGGTTGCGATCCTCGCTCTGGATGGTATCTGGTCCAACAGATCTCCTTGGCAATTCAACGGGGAAACGCCAATTTTTGGGGACTTTTGGGCCAGCTACGGTCCGGAGGGGGAGGCTTGGCTTAGTTTAATTTTGTGTGTTGCGGATTATATCATTTGTTAGTAGGTGACAAAGCCTGTAGGTGATTTGTTTTTGTAAGCACTTGACGAAGCCTGCATTGCTCACGAACTAAAGACTGTACACGATAAAACCCGGCCACGCATGATATGGTTAATCTTTTAAAAGAATGTGCATTTTCAAGCACCACTTTTTTTTCATAATTTGTAGTAATTAACTTCACAATAGAATTACAAACACATATAACATTAGGTTGTCTGTGACTTTGAGCATTATATATGTATTCCACAAGTACCTACATTTTTTTGTCCACGGTCTTCTGACAGTCTTTACCAAATTCTCCTGTTAATAACATTTTATTATTTTTAATTAGATAAGCCAAATTATACCTTATTAAATTATCTTTTCACAATAGCTAACATATTTCTAATTGTATTCAGATTGAGATAGTTCTGTGTTTTAACTTTGGTGAATTCGACTTTTTGACAAAAAACTGCCTCCCATACAAAAACGATTTTCAGTGCTTGGAGTAGAACGTCTTCCTGACTACCTCAAGTAGCAAAGAGTTTCAAAAAGTATTTTTTTTGTAAGACGACATCTTAATGTGCATAAAACAGCTTGTAGAAATATAAACACAATTGTGGCTTTGTATATAGCAGGAAGCGAGTGAACATTGTCAAAAAACCCTGGACAAAAAATTCAAAATATGATGGAATATATTCGACGAAAACTCACACACACGCATACATTGTAATATGATTGTATTTAAATTATATAGTACTATATACACAGATTATTAAAATAAAAGAACTGTTTGAATGTCCAATCGGTAAAAATATATACCTGATCTGATTTTATCGTGTTATCGTGTAATACAGTCTTTATGAATGGACTTGATTTTTAAGCATGTTTTAAGATAACTGGCCAAACTATTTCTAAATGTCACATCCACTATCACTTAATTACTGAACCAGTATTATAATTTATATTCTAATAACAATGCATTTACCGAAGTCCGAAAACGAAAACAGTTAAACACTCAGAATACTCAGATCACCATAAGCTTGGTTTAGTCCAAAATCTCAAAGTACTGTGCAACGACAGCTTATAAGTTGTTTCTTTTAACGATCGGCATTAAATTGTAAAAGTAAATGTATGAAGCTATTGACAGAAGTGTTTGTTGTGTAGCACTCCAGTAATTTATTTGCTTAAGTGGTCTCATCACAGTCATGTGATCGCTCACGAGGATCCGACTACGAGTCCCATCGGCTGCGTTGTGTACATGCGCCCGCGCCGTCAATCGGCCGCGCCACGCTTATCGCTCCAAAACGACATTAATTGGATTGCACACCCGAAGCTAGTTGTGACCGTTTACTTGTTGTGACACTCCAATTTAAACGTAAAAGGATAATGGCCTCCACAAAAGAACAAGTATCGGAACTCGAATACCTTGTTATCTCTTAAGAATTTATGAATAGAAATGTATTAAAGCTAAAACATCTTTTTAGGGTTCCGTAGTCAACTAGGAACCCAAGAAAACTAAAAAAAATAGGGTACCCAACAAATTGATTTTTTGGATGTTTTTTTTTTGCTTTAATCCAATGGTGTGGGGTATAGTTGGATAGGTCTTTCAAAACGAATGAGTGTCTTTAAAGAACATTTTTAGATAAAGTGAATATTTTCGGAAATCATCGCTTCGAAAGAAAAAAAAAATGTCCCCTTCCCCGTCTAACTTTTGAATCACGGGTCTAGAAAAATATGAAAAAATCGTAAAATAAAAGCTAAATAAATACTTTCAATAAAAACTATAGCTAACATCGGTCCAGTCGGTTTTGAGTTAAATAATTTAGTTTTATGTCGGACGGTATGCACACATCTGTCTCATTGACTTGACGAAAAATTTGTAAGACCCAGGCAATGTTTTTTTTGTAATAACCGTAGGCATAGATAGCTGTTTACCTACCTACCTATCAATTCTACCTACCTATAAACGGGCTGAAAATGTTACAATGTTCTCAAGTTAAAGAACTACAAAATAACATTAACTCAGTTATTGTAAAGGATGACTCACGTTAGACCGGGCCGGGTCCGGGCCGGAGCTTCCGGCGCTTATTTTCTATGACAGGTGGCAGATGATCACGTGATGCTTTCCATGGAAAACGAAGCGCTGGAAGCTCCGGGCCGGACCCGGCCCAGTCTAACGTGAGTCATCCTTAACCTGATGGCGGCACATTGTTTTTAATTACAATATTTAGCCGCCAATGAAAGAATATATGTATCACTTTACATAATAACATTACCTACTTCAACCGTACATTTAGTTAATGGTTCTAGGAGAATGCTAACCATTACTTACTTATGAGTACCATGTGTGTCTTCTTTGTTGTACATGTGCATGCTTTTATTTTACTAACTATGCAACAGTAGGATTATTATTTATTAAAAAAAACACTTTACACATCAATGTGTTTATAGTCTGTTAAACAACTTTGTCAGTAGAAAAAGGCACAAAAGTCAAATTTTCTATGGGACGATAACGCTTTGCGCCTACATTTTTTAAATTTGCCGCTTTTTTCTACTGACAAAAATGGCTTGACATACAACATGGCTTGACATATACTTCCCTTCCCGATCTACCTATCGAGTACCTATACCTACAGTGTATGGAATCATACATTTTACTAGTTGGGAGAAGTCTCATAAACATGAACACGGAGGGTTCCGAAACTAAATACTTAAAACTGCCTATGCTACGAGCAGCAGGGAATACACGAGCCTTTAGCTAGCAAACTTGCATATAAGCGTGACGCGTGGCAATTGTTGGTGAGCGCATGCACATTTTTTTGGTTGGTTTTGTGTTCGTTATACTACATCTTCTTGTCGCATTTCTCAAAGCAGACATGTACAGTCTTGCTTCGTAGTTTTCAATCTTTGTCTTTTTAGTGTGCAGTCGGGTTTTTTTGTTTTTTTATAATAATTAATTTTTAGTAGCTATAATTTACGATACTATTTTAATTCATTTCGAATGTTTTCCATTGATACAAAGACGCAAATTGCATGCAAGTTTACTTGCAAATGTGAATACTGTGTGTGTGCCAGTTGCTTGAAGCATTGCTTCCACATGCCGTTTACTAGTATGCACGTTACAGCTCCATTTTACAGGCATGTGTATTCCCGCCAAAGCTATTATCTCAGCTCAGCTAGTACTTCGGAGCCCAGGGGCCGATACTCCCGATCACCAATCATATTTATTCGTAGGTACTATTGTAATTCATAATTTTGTGATAACAATTAAAATAATTCTCCTTATTCCCAGATTGCAGTTTGGATCGATGAAATTCTGTCGGAGTCTGATCGAAATAAAGGCCAAGGTTAGTGTTGACTTTATTATGTTATACGTTTGTTAGTGTCAGTAAGTCAAGTGTTTGTAAGTATCAGTATTTTTCAGATTCGTATTTAACGTAACTTTCAGGGGCAATCCGAGCGAAATTATATAAGTATCTATAAGTATGAAACCCAAACATGGCGGTATTATTTTGTTTTTTATTCAAAAAGAGTTGTTAAACAATGGACAAGGTTGTTTATATTACTCCGACCGGAAAACTTCTTGAATTCATTAACGATGAACTTGCTTCTAAACCCAAGGTCGACTTGAATTGAAGTGTACACTGACTAGGATTAGGAAGTCTGGATACACTAAAAATAAGTTTTAATAACTTGTGAAAGTAACTAAAAACAAACAAAAACAACAAACAACTTACTTTTTACCTTTTTTCTTATTAAAAGTCAGTTACCTATTATCAGCCTGTTATAGTTTATTTATGAACGGAAATGGGGTTTAGACGAGCTTTCCTAACGTTTTAATAAATTATGGTTGACATTTAATGATTTTGGAGAAAGTACAGTCAGCGACAAAATTTACAAATTTGGTTAAAAAAAAATTCACCACACCAGCTGGTAAAGGCTCTCTTGATTGTTTAAAAACTGATAAGAAAGTTTCATTTTATCCACATGTGAGGCAAAGTAATCAAATGCAAATTTTGCAAGTTGTTTGCTGGTAGAATTTACTTTTAAATGATGATTTTGAATGATAAATACCTAATAACATTTATTTTGGGTCAATTGCTTTGATTTTGTTTCATATTTTACAGATGGTATTTTCATTGTCTTGGTGTGGTGAAAATTTTTGTGTTTCACTCGGTGGCAAAATTTGTTCTATCCCTCGTGCCTTGAAACCCTCGTAACGCTCAAGATTCCAATTTTGGATTCTTTCGCTGGCTCGGGTATCAATATGGTTAAACAACAACTTTGCCCCATTGTAAAACAAATAACTATTGGAATTTTTAGGGTTCCGTACCTCAAAAGGAAAAAACGGAACCTTTATAGGATCACTCGTGCATCTGTCTGTCTGTCTGTTGAAAAAGCTCGTTATGTAAATAGTTTAGAAGTTATTTAATAAAATACCCAAAAAATGAATATTCCCCCTCCCCTTTATCTCCGAAACTAATGGGACAAAAATTTTGAAAAAAATATACAAAATTGCTCTTTACCATAGATCACAGGAAAAAATATTAGAAATCTGCAGAAGACAGGATAAAGAAGTCGAACGACGGATCAAAAACTCATGGAGAAGCTATTGGTGTATGAAGGAGCTGATAAAGGGCGACCTTCCGTTAACCTTGAGAGGATATATTAGCTGAGCCCCTTCTCAGATTTTAGGTAAATATCTCCGTCGCGCTGACGGGGACGGCTCCTAAAATTAGTGCGATAAGAACAACTGCAGCTTAGGCGAAAAATCCTGCGTAAAAATCTCAGAAATCGAGGTTTTGTTCTCGTCATTTTCCTCCTCCAAAACTTAACCAATCGTAACGAATTTCTGGTAACGGAAGGAGAAAGAAATTATCTGTGTCTGACCGCTTTGATTTATGCGTTTATTTCTACCGATTTTGTATGTTAGGCGCCTGTTTACAGCGCATTATTTGGCCCTTGCTAGCGCTATTTAAAGTAACCTAGTTCTTATAAAAACAAGAATATCAAAAAATCAAAATGTACAGACAGATACTGGTAATTGAACTCGTATGAAAATTACTCATTTAGGGCCAAAATTCTGAGGAAAATGTCGAGAACGTTTGTGTGGAAAAATGGCCACTAATAATGTATCCTCCTAAAGCGGAAACTCGTCGACATGTGCATTCTGCCTGTCCTAACCTATGGTGCACAAATGTGGTCACTGGTCACTCACCGAGGCGCACAAGGCCATATTGAAGGTTTGCCAAAGAGCTATGGAGCGCAGCATGCTAGGAGTAAAACGGATTGACCGAGTCCGCAACTCTACGCTGCGCTCAAAAACGCGCATTACTGATGTTGGAGCTAAGACTGCCAAGCTGAAATGGGACTGGGCCGGCCATGTCTGCCACATGCACCCACAGAGGTGGGCAAAAATAGCCACGGTGTGGGTACAACAAGATGGGCGAGGATCTGGCAGGCCCAGGCGGCGATGGTGGGATGACCTGGACACATATCTCAACACCTGGCCAGAGATTAAAACCGAGACGGATGAAGATCGAGGAGGGAGGCCTTTGCACAGCAGTGGGACACCATATAGGCTAGTAATATAATATATAGTATGAAAATAAGTTGAATTTGTCACATGCTCTTTTTTCACGCCAATCAGTTCTATTAGGCTTAAGGGCCAAAACACTGTATGGATACATCACAATTTCCCTACCTAAATGCCTAGAAATACCTATCGAAAAACGAACATTTTTTATATTCCATACATTTCTGTCATTCAGCCCTATCTGTTCAGTTTTCCGACTTCTCTAATGCTCTCAATTTAATGTCTTCATACAGTGTTATCATCCTTAACTCTTACAGAAATTATTGGCCTAAAAAGAGCGTATAGAATAAACTATGTATTATATATTTTTCTTTGAGGGTCTGTAAGCTAATAGTTTTGCTGACTGAACATTTTAATTAGTGTACCTTATAATTTGGCTATGTATGTTGCTTTGGATACGCATTCTTTTGGCAGAATGGACGTACAAAGCGTTTCCACGTTTGCACGACAAAATATAAAATAATGTTATTTATCGCCTACTCATTCGCCATTAGGTCTCATTAGTATTTCTTTTAGGTACTAATTGTTTCATCAATACTTTCAAACGTGATATTAACACCTAAGCATTAATTGCTGTCGTTATTAGTCGTGTGTTATGAACAACGTACTAATGTAACATTTAGTCGTTCAGCACGGCGTTAATATCTTTCAGCCGTGGCCGTCAATAAACAATAGCGCATATTTGTGGGAGTAAATAAGCTTTAAAATCGATAGGGTGTATGTCTAATGCAAGTAGTTTTTAACATTCGACCAATTGATCCCAGGTATTGATGCGCTGGAGCCATCATAAAGTCATTCGTGCGCCCAGCATCTAACTGCGTCGTCACGAGATTTTCATGTCAACATTGTCTGTGGATACAAGGTGTTACTGGATCTTACTTAAAAATGTTAAAAATTTGCTATAGTATATACACCGTACCGGTATGTATTTCTAGTCAGAAAATATACTAAATGCGTTAAAATCATAATATTATCTAAGGTGAAGCCGAAGAAACAATATGTCAAACTGTACTGATACCCGTGGTAACTCCAGGCTTAACCGGTTAACCCGGGTTAGTGGAATGGTGCAAGTGCATTTATCTTTTTGTTAAGTATTTTATATTTGCTTCAAAAAGTGTTGTAAAATTGGATTCAGTTTTAATTTGAAAGCAAAGTATATTTTGCATAAAAATGCTTTTCATTTGAGTACTTTCACAAGCATTAAGCTTATAAGTATAAGTTTTTTATTTTCAGTCAATTACAAGAATATTCTTGTTCAGCTCTAGGGAGGTATATATAGGGGCTGTAGCTTTTAGAGGGACGGTTTTTGGTCTAGCAGTATTCTAGAAATCGATTAGGCGTGATAAATAAATACATGCTCATGCTCGAAAAACATTACCCTCCTCCTCCTTCTTTCTTAAAAATACGTTTCCAGTAAAAATAGTATAAAATGGTATTTTTACCCGACTGAATCAGAAAGAGGGTAATGTTTTTCGAGCGTGGGTATGTATTTAAGTTCATTTATTTGGCACGCCCTACAGCCCAAACGGCTGGACGGTTTTTGACATGAGGTGTGGTTAAATTTGTTAGAATTATGGTAGTGACATAGGCTATATACATTTTGAAAGCGCGCCCGCTAATGAAAAAAAGGAGGGGGGGATTGTGTGTTTTTCTTACTATAGCAATATGGGTACCAAATAAAAGCTAGTGAAAAGACCATTTCAAAAATATATGTAAACAGTCTGGTTTTCTGTTTGTTTTAATAATAGTTGCAGTTTAATGTAACAGCAAATTATCCTTTTTTTAATGTACTTTTCTTATTTTTCTGGTTAATTATTTTTTAACATAAAGAGAGACACACATGTTTTTAACATATAGAGGATATTTACAGTCACTTGGTATATATTTTGGTTTGATTCATTCAGTCATTTTCAATTTAGAGCAGTTCAAAGTCAACTGTGGGTTGAAAAATTTTTGATCGTTTTCTAATAATTTGTTAGACTTTCGCGCTTGTCATCTCATATATTTGTGTTCAGGACATCACACTGAATGCACTGATACCAAATATACCCATGTCTGCGACGACATGAGCGTAAAGTAACCTAAAGCCTGTTCCGGCAAGCTACTGTTTAGAGTGTATAACGATAACGGCTGTTACTCACATTATACGGTGTACCAGTATCTAGTCTAGAGGCACCCGCGCGGTCCATGCTAAACAGTACTTACCTGGTGGACCAAATACTGTAACAGTATGTTATGTTAAATATGTTACGTACTTACCAAAGATAGATATAACTCCGTAATAGATGGATACAGTCTAAGGAAAAAACGTGCCTCGAAAATCCACGAAAATTTGATTCTCGATCAGAGGGCGCCACTAGTTTTGGCCTACACTCGTATAGAGGGCGTTGACGGTTTCGTTTGTTATTTATAATTTTAACGCATATCAGTGAAAGAACATGGGTCAAAATCATAAAAATAATTAATGCAAATAAAAAAAATCATTTATCCATATTTAAATACATTTTATCGTATTTTTATAAATATTTATTTTTAGTTTTAAAGTGTCTCGACAGATGGCAGTGAATTTACAAAATTTACTATGACAGTACCGCTCTAGTATAAGTTACTCTATGGTACTTACGAACTCATTTTAAGCAGTCGGTTTTTGATTAAAAAAGTCATTTATTGTCGCAGTATATATTAAAAAAAAACAGTAGTAGGTACAAGCTTAAATTACAGCAGTATCAAGCGTAATTACAGTAGTATTAAGCGAATTTATCTATGCGAATTCATCGATTAATTTACTATAAACAATAATCCATCGATTAATTTACTATAAACATTGTTATTATTCGTATCGCTTTATAGTTAATATGAACGCCTCACTACAGGCGAATCAATGTTACACGCACACGTGTTTAGCACAGTTATCACGAGTCTTGAGAATTCCTGTTGGTTCTTCGTATAATAAATAAATATTAGAGGACATCTTACACAGATCAACCTAGCCCCAAAGTAAGCAAAGCTTGTACTGTCTATAGACAATTATATACCTATATACATAGAAAACAACCATGACTCAGGAACAAATATTGGTGTTCATCACACAAATAAATGCTCTTACCGGGATTCGAACACAGGACCATTGGCTTCACAGGCAGGGTCATTATACCCACTAGGCCAGACCGGTCGATAATATATCACAACTTTCACAAGTGGAGCACTCGGAAGCAAATTTGATTATTTTTCGAGCTTTACCAACGTGACTAACTGTGACTACTTCATTAAAGAGACCGAGTTGAACAAACATTTTGTTTTCACAAGTTTGTACTTCCGATGGTTTCTTACATCAAAATACAGCAATATTTAAAAATTCAGTTTAAACTTGTAAGCGCGATCACGGTAATGAAACTAATGAAGTATTCGAAAAGCTCTAACAATAACCTGATTTATATAATAGCCGGGATACTCTTATAGGCTAATAAAATAATAATAATAATAGGTGCCATTTTATACTTACGTATACTTTATTGTGTGGTTCTAATAATTTTAATAAAATCTACAGTTTTTAGGGTTCCGTACCCAAAGGGTAAAAACGGGACCCTATTTCTACAGAGTCCCCTCTCCGTCTGTCCGTCTGTCACCAGGCTGTATCTCATTAACCGTGATAGCTAGAGAGTTGAAATTTTCACAGATGATGTATTTCAGTTGCCGCCATAACAACAAATACTAAAAAGTACGGAACCCTCGGTGCGCGAGTCCGACTCGCACTTGGCCGGTTTTTTTATATTAGTCTTTGCCAGATTAGTTAATTGAAAAGCTGGTCGCAGAATAGGGCAACTATGTCACAGTACAGTATTAGTAAAACAATATGTCGAATATAACTATGTCTGCAGAAAGATACAAAATTTGTCCTTATATAGGTATACCTATGTAAATTAACGCGTTTTAATTCAGTTACAAAAATCATAAAAATACGCGATAAAGATAGTCTAAAAAAAGCTAATGCCTTTTTCAAGTAAAACAGATCTGCATTATTTACCAGATTAATAAACGAGTACGCTGAACCTACTATGTACGCACATGCGGCACATGTGATTACACATACGATACGACATACGTATTATAAGTAAACGCTAAGGTATTAATACTGTGTTTAACTATATACAAAATAATGTTTACAATTGAACTACATCACAATCAATGTTTTATGGATAGCACGTCAAATGTAACTGATGTATGCGTGTTACATAAATATGCCGAACATAGAAAACACATACAGAAAATGTATACAAGCGTCAAAGTAAACAAAACAAAACTGACCATTATGCAAGCACGTAGTTTTCTTCCTTATATAGTCACTGTCACTAGTAGAACTGTGGCCACTCTAAGTGGCTTTCTTTGTCGTGCGTGTGCTACTGTTGTTATATTGATAATAACTATGATACTAAAAGGATAGTGTGCTGCACTGGCCGGCGCGACGTCCCTGCGTAAGTGGCACCTACTCAACGTCACGCGTAGCCTGGTGACTATGACAATGTCAATTAGAATACGACATCTCAGAACTGTAAATTATCGTGAGTACTTCTAATCAATACCGCAAACATGTGATTAACACACTGCCGAACATGGGTTAAAAATACATTGAGAAAATGAAGGAGAATGAGAAAGGCGACTGGGGGCTCGCATAACAAAGAAGAACAAGTACAACCGCTATTTAGGTTTTTTGTTTTATTTAGAGGAGAGACATGTTTGAGCCACCAGTAGAATTGGCCTTCAGTATGCAAGTCCTGTTTATCTACTTAGGATGCGTGAGGCGCTATTATAATTTTCCTCTCTAATTAATATTCCTGTACCGTGCTGATGTCACAGTCGCAGTGACGTTTTCAAGGCGATTAGAAATGTTAATACTTACGGATAATATTTTACAGTATAATATCAATAATCGTAAAATTTAATATTCGAATTAGTATTTTTTATTGTATAAGTAAATCATTGATAAGCACTGTCAATTAAGTTGTTTAGATTTCGATATCGTTTTTGTTATCGTTTGAACTTTTTTAAGGATTTACAGGGTGGCTAAAAAATAAGTGCATTCCCATTGCCAGGGAGGTTTTGGGATTATACTGAGCAACTTTTACTATGGGACCAACCACGAAATATACAGCTACGCGGGGCTCCGTCGACTCAGGGTAAGAAGGAAATGTTCTCGGAAATATTGAGTTTCAAAGTACTGCCATTAGGCTTTTTATACGTAGCTATTTTGAGCACTAGACATATTAACTTCCAAAGTATTGTCATTAGGCATTTGGTACAAAGAAAATGAGATCGTTCGATTAAAACTGTATTAGGAGATGCATCTTTAGGAATTTCGTACTTTGGATATTTGATTTTAGAAATTATGTTACATACCCAATACATATGTACGGGTGAATCAACTTTTTCATGTCACTCGTTGCCATGGTTACGGTCTCCTGGTCAATTTTAAAATCCTGGTTTTATAGTATTTAAGGTGCCGTAGATTCAGAGAGCGGAGTTTAAAATAAAAATTCAATCTTGAGGATTCTCTTTTCATCGATTCGAATCCTGATTTATTGACTTTCACTTGATAGAAAAAATCACGAACATAGGTTAAAAAACGCGCAATTTGTAACAATTTACGCTCAAAAGCTGTAGTAGATCGTTAACCAAGGGTTGAAAGGCAACCACTTCTGTCGAGGTAGTTTCGAGTTAGTTCGACACGGAAATGGTGCCTACAGCTAAACACTACTTTTCATATCGAATGCGAGGAAACTAAACAAGACAAGGCAGGTTTGCAAAATAAATTAAAAAAATGTAAAAATTTAATGAATAAAATAAGTAATTTTTATCTTATTTTTTATTTCATTTTCATGTATACAGTAACTTTAAAAACCCATTTAATATCGTAATAAAGTTTAGCTGTGGTTGTACAAGATTCTATCTTATAATACATTTTTGGTGTATTCCTTTTGGTTCCCGCCTTATGAAATCGATTAAATAAATCGAGTAAAATTAGAACAATTACCAATTGTTCCAGGCGGAGAAATAAAGACAATATTTTTCAATTTTGTTTCCACCCAGTTGCTCGTGGGACGGTGAGGCACAGGATTACACCACTTTTCTGCACTAGAGCAGAAACGTATAACTTTCTGCATAGTTTTTAGAACAACAACGACCCACTTTCAGAGCATGAGATATGAAAAAAAGATGACACGCTTCTAAAAATGCGCAATTTTATTTTTGAGGGAACACATCGATTACTTTTTTTGTTAAAACTTACAACAAATTAAAATTTAAAAACATGATATCCGCGGTCCCTAGCATTAGCACGCGCATCCGTCTCGCTCACGCTAACGCTCAGTGTAAAAATGTAGATCGAAAAGTTGATTGGCCCAAGTGCGTACTTTTCTATTCATCTACTTATTTGTTTTTTTCCAAATATATCTTGTGAGACTAGTGATAAATGCGGAGGTCATCAAAACCCTTGAGGGGGAAGTGCCCTTGATCAAACTTAAGAGGATACTGTCACATGATAGATAGTTATCTCGTGTTCAGTCCATATCGGTAAGACCAATGCTTACGAGACAAGGATATCAAGAATAATTTCTTATCAAGTGTTTGTTATCCGAATAAAGTGTCTTAAATAGGAATAAGAAAATAAGTTGCTGTTTATAATTACAACGTAAATTCTTTTTTCACTCACTTCGTCACGATCACTTCGTTGTAAATAAGTAGGTACTTTGAATATCATAATAAAACACAAGTGAATAAGTACTTTGATTTTTACGTCTGCGACTGATGCTATTAAGCTTAGAATAAATTTAAAAGTGGAAAAATTACTGCCTTGGGTAAGACGTAGCTCAGCTGGCAGGGCGCTAGAGTATCGATCCAGAGGCCGTGAGTTCTAGTCTCACCCAAGGCAGTAATTCTGTCACTTTTAAATTTATTCTAAATACTTTGATATTATAGGTATAAGTACAGCCGGGCTAGCACATGATTGGCGCGAGAGTATCTCGCCGCGACATAGACTACCCGTCCCTCTTTAATTCATACAGTTAGCAAAAGACGGCGAGATACTGTCGCGCCAATCATGTGCTCGGCCTACTGAATCCATTTTTGAAATTATTCGACACAATGAAGTAATTAACTTATTTGAACATGGAAAACTCACCGCGACAAGTGTATTATGCGTTCATTCAAATAACTTTGGTACCTAAATCTGTTCTAGCTCTATCGATACGAGAAAAGCAGAACAGAGTAGTGTAGAGGTAAATAGTGTAGAGTTGTAAAGTAAGAAAAAGTCGACAAATATTATTTAGTTCTATTAGCATTTGACATAAAAAACTAACTAACATTTAACTAAAAATATTGTAAAATACAATTTATGAAGACTAATATTTTTTGTTGCCTGCTGCATCCATTGTGATCAAAAGCATGATCTTATTTAAGTACTAGCTGTTGTCCAAAACTTCGTCCGCGTAGATTTATTTCCCGAAACATACTTTCAACCCCTTTTTAACCCTATTAGGGGCTGAATTTTCAACAGCACTAAAATAATTTTTCGTGTTTTCTAATATTTTCTCTTCCTACTAATTTCAAGTCCCTACTCAAACTTTCAACTCCTTATTAACCCTATTAATGGATGAATTTTCAAAAACGTTGAAATCACTTCTATTTTATGAAAATGTCTTGTTACGAAGTTTCAAGTTTCTACTTTAAGGTAGCAGTTTAGCAATAGTATCATGGTATTTAAGGTTCCGTAGTCAACTAGGATAGAACTAGGTAGTTTTGCCATGTCCGTCTGTCTGTCTCTTATAGACCTTACAGTTCGTTATACAAAAACAAAAATATGCGACTAGTAACCTCAGCAATGAAGCAATTAAAAATAAATGTATAAACCTTTAGATTACATTTAGCTATTACTGCCTTGTAAAGAACGCATATGATATTCAAAACAATCAAAATTTGATTTCGGTTAACTAAACGCCCTTATATAAAAAACAAAATATTAAATAGATAAAAACATAGCTGTTGTAGCAGCTCACTTACCGATTAGTGGACGTTCCAATGTTTTGTTTTATCGATCACATCAATACCTATAAACCTGCGTACCGCGTAAGCCACAGTGCGGATATTATTTGCGTTTTCGACTATATAACATCAGTTGAAGTCGAAAATGACATTTTTAATGCGAAAAACATAAAACATAAAACCGTCACAACACAATAAAGGCAGTATCTCAACTATCGCTGATTGTGATAGCCCGGTTACCGACCGAAAGTGGTAGGTATCGAGGATGGTCTAGTCACGCGGTTCAAGTGGCCACCGTTTCTCTTGATAGGGGATAAGGGCAAGATGAGAGCGCCACGCGGCTGCGGACGGCGGCGACTGGCGATATTGCGGCGGGTGGCGGCTGCGGAATCTGACTTGTCTGTCATCTACGTGACCAACCGACTAAGGGCATTTAACAATAATTCACGTAACTATTCATTCGCCGACCTCCAATTTTTTTCATAAAACACCCTTCTACTCAAATATGGAATGGCTACCGATAGTAGAAATGACGTCAAGATGTAGCAAATAAGGAATTCTCTTTGTTTCGTTGATTATACCGATAGCGTTAATGAACCCTCCGCCACGGGACTGAATCCGCCAGTTTGTGTTTAAAACAAATCCAATGCTCGGACTGCATATGTTTGATGGAGGAAACTAGTATGTTTGCAATTTTTCCGTCTTATTTTTGCAAAATGAAAGCAGTGGTTAAGTGGAACGATGGTCTCCAAAACCCAAATAAATTATATCTACATAAAGCAAAACTGATTATAGTCGTTACCGGCTGCCGACTGATGGCAGTTAAAACCAGAACAAAAAAAAATGAGAGAACAATTTATAAAGAATACACACTTATTTCAAGAAGTCCTTGGCCCTAAATTGTTTGCAATGGATCGAGTCTCTAATGGGCTAGGTCAAATTGGATAGATTACCCGATAGTCAACTTACCTACTGTTGTTCAAAAGTGGACAACGAATAGGTATAGATAAAGATATGTATGTGTATAATATTAACATCACGAGTGTTTAGAATGACACCAGTGTGACATGAATCCGAGGAACATATAATGAAGAGACATTTCAGGGATATGAAATTCCGTAACTTGGAAATGAGGCGACGTCTACGATAAAATAATAATGTGCGCTAAAGTTCTTATGACATAGTTAGCAACAATTTCATGCAGTACAGTCAGATGTTCTAGTTGATTTACTAGTACAATTGACTTAGTTAATATCCTTACGTCTGTTAAAGTCGGTTATATCGTACCAGTTTTTAGGGTTCCGTACCCAAAGGGTAAAAACGGGACCCTATTACTAAGACTTTGCTGTCCGTCTGTTCGTATGTCTGTCACCAGGCTGTATCTCATGAACCGTGATAGCTAGACAGTTGAAATTTTCACAGATGATGTATTTCTGTTGCCGCTATAACAACAAATACTAAAAAGTACGGAACCCTCGGTGCGCGAGTCCGACTCGCACTTGGCCGGTTTTTATTACTTTTTAGGCAGGCACACAGTGTGTTAAAAAAAGAAAAACTATAGATATAGAAAAAATTATACGGTATATTGTTTTTTATGATTATTAGCTTATTTTTTTTAACTCCGTAATTCCGCCGTATTAGATCGAGATTCCAACACAACACGATTAATTGAACAAGTCTTTATTTATAGAATTAAAATCTCTGGAACCCACGAATCACTTTACAGAAATCAATGAAAGACCTGATAAAAGAGCCTACCTGACCTATGGTTTTGAGGGGACGTTTATCGCAGACTTCTAAATCCGCACGTTTCTGACGGCCGAATACCTGTACACGTGATGCAGGTGGATCAAGTGCGCACCCCGTTAGTACGAGCTACATGAGTATTGTATTGTATTGGAAAGAAAATTTCAAAATGTGAACTTACCCTAATGTTAATAATAATTTTTCCTCTGCATTAAATTCATTTGAGTAGTTTGGTTGTATTTCGTCAATTATTAAGCCTCATACAACGTTTCATGCTTTTCATTTAATTGATATTTATATTTATTGAAATAAAATTTTACAGCATTATAGCTAACGCCAATGCGCTGTAAAATTAAGTAATTAAAGCTATAGGTAATAAAATTATACGAGAAATATGACAGTAATTAATAAGCCACCTATGTTGATTCACAAAAATATAAAACATCTTTAAAAAGTTTATGATATATTTATATATACGGCAAACAAGTCGCAGTCAGGTGCAAAAGAAAACAAAATGTCGGCAACATTTCCTAAATAAACGATCACCATTCAATATCAGGTTTTTTATTAATATTGCGTAGCTGTCTTCGACTGACTGACTTGTACAAAGTCAAATTGGTCTTCTTTTTCCTGTAGCATGTAGCATTATCGTCACTTGCTTTTTCTCGTAAAAAATACAAAAGTAAATTAGTATTTTTATTTATACGTCTGACATTATTTATGACTTGACATTGACAAAGCCACCAACGAACGCTGTTGCGACTGCACGCCGCAACAGCCGCAGTCGCCGGTGCAGCACGCTGCTGCAGTCGTGCTGCACCGGTAACGTCGCAACAGTAGTATATATTATCCAATAAAATATTTGCATGTTTAGGTATTGCTTACTGTAGGTTTAAATATCAAATATTTATTACCAAACACCGAAATTACCGATAAAATACAGTCGTTTAAATCGTACCTATACCAGCAGCCGTAGCACGGTCGCATTTTTATCACCTGTCACCATGCCTGTCACGTTCTAACAAGTATGTAAGTGCGAAAGTGACAGGCATAGTGACAGGCGATAAAATGGAACCATGCTGCCACCGCAGGAACTCATAGTACAATTTAAACGACTCAGTTGTATTCGAATTTTATTTTAAGTTATTCGATCTCTTTCCGAAATGATATACACTGATCTGTCAATGTCAAAAGTGACGGATCTGACTGACAGATCAGTATCATATCTGAACTTATCTAGATCATAAGTTATGTTATGACAAACCCACATCAAAACTTAGATAAAATAGGACTAAAAGTCACATTTTTATCTCTCTTTCATTTGTTTATGGCCCTATGCCATTTCTGGACATATTATTGAGGGTAATGTTTGGTGCTGACATTGGAGCATTGTATGGTGCCTCACGTACAAATAATTAGGTCGTTTAATGGGATACTTAGACGGGGTACGATCTAACCGGCGGTACAATATAGCCGACTCTACCTTATCTATTTGAATTGAAATAAGTGATTTCATTGACAGCAACGTTATTTATAATAACTTTCTAATGCTTCAAAATGCTTCTATGGATTTGTTTGTTTCTTAATGTTTTTCTTTTTTTCTTGAATACTTGTTTTTTTTTGTTTGTGTTATTAATGTATTTTTTGGTTTGGTTGTGTAATATGTTCGTAATTATTCCTTGCGTGTATTTTTGTAATGTTTTAATATGTATTTTTGTGTGTTATCTGTCGTGGCATCACCGAATGGGCCCTACGGAAGACCAGCGCTGGCTTTATAGCTAGCATTATGCCTAGTTAGGTCCATTTTGTGATGCACACTTGATGATTTTTTCTTTTCTTGCTGTTGTTGTCTGTACATGTTCGTACTTGTGTTGTGATCGTCACGATAGATTTCTTTTATCTTTATCGTATCTAAAAGTTCTTCAAAATGTATTTTTAGTTACACATTAATTTTAAATAATTCAGTTACGTTCATTCAATCGGATACATGACTTACCTTGTGGTACATTGTTGGTATGACTACACAGTAAAAATGTTTGTCAAACTGGTAGGTACATTAGGTACATAAGTACATTATGAGCTGCTTGTTTGGTGTCAAGTAGGGAAATGACGAAAACTACGTGACGAGGAAATGAGTTTCGTTATGCATCTTACGTCACGACCACGAGCGATTGTACATGTTATGGATTATACCGGCTGTCACATATTTACCTTATCTGCTGACAGTTTGTATGATACTCGTAAATTCTGATATATAATAGGATAATCCAATAGAAACTACGAGTATATCCTACTCAAACCTTCGGTAGGTATGTATATTAAATTTAAAGTGGTTGTAACCATTGCTGACACAAATCAAGACTTATGTAAGTATGTAATTGTAAATGTGTTTAAATGTTTATTACTCAGTCATGTAAATACGAGTAAACCCGTTTGGAAGATTTGGCAGACTGATAGTTATAACTTTGGATTAAGATATATAGGGCCACCATGAGTAGACAATAACAATGGAGGGGCCAATAACTACGTATAGCAGTCACCCTTGTTTATCGGAAATCATTATGTAAGGAGGTGAAAGTCGTCATAACAAAGGATTTCAGATGGGATTCGATTTTGTATGGGTATGAGATACATGCTGGTTCGGGTTTTGTAAACCAGATGCGGTACCTACTTGGAAAGTTTTTCAACCACACAAACTCGCCAGCAGTACATAATAAGTAATACTTGATGAATACTTGGTAAAAGCAAGGAATAGGATAGAGGAGTACTGTCATAGTACATTTTATAGCCACAGTAAATTCACTGCCATTTATATACACACGATTAAAACTAAAAATGAAGATGGTTAAAAATACCATAAAATGTATTTATACAAGATGATTCAGAAGACGCGATCAGGATCAACACTGCGCATTTCGTATAAGTATTATGAGCAACTGTTTCGTTAATTTTTTAGTCGTGTTAAAAAAAAGTTATTAATTTGTTTATGACATGCATGGTCGCCCTACAATTAGAATACGTACTAAACTACCGATATTCTGTGTCAAATTGAGTGTCATCACTATGGACGGTATAGAAAGGACGACAATCTCTTATGGCAGAACTATTGCAAAAGTGACCAGCTTTCAGCTGTAAATAATAGTTCCTAATCTCTCCGGTAGCGCTAGTTAGGCTCTGGGACATGAGTATAACATGAACCATATAAGGCAACAAATAACCCGACCAAATTACGTAGGTTGTTTTTGGTAGTATTTCGGTATATGGTGGCGCCGCCTAATTACTGTTTTTTGATGGACACTTTTCATACATAGAGATTTGGCTCCTTTATGTAGTCTCCATGGTCATCACCATTTCATCACTGTCGTCAGAGTCTGGTTACTTTCGAAAACTCGTATCTCACTCAAGTTTGACAGTTTATTTTTTTCATAATCAAAATGCTGTCATTACGGTTAAATAGGTTTTATGTTTATTAATTAGGCGTTGTAGGGTAACCATGATTGTAGAGAATTAAATTTGTCCTCACCAAACAGTAAAAAAATTGGAAAAAAGTGTTTCAACTCAAGGGTCTGACAGTCTTTGATAGAGAAAGATAGTCTTCACTAGACTTATATTGACCGGGATAGATAGTCTTATTGCGATTCCTTTAAGAGGAAAGAGAAAATAGTGCCATGCTTTGTCTTTATCACCGACCGGGCATTTTTTCATGGTCGGGTTATACCATCATAGCAAGGAGGCGATGGCGAAATACTGAAATTTATAAGAGTGAAAGAGAAAAAGGCTAATGCTGCCATACATGAAACTATCAATACATGAATATGTCGTTCTCTTACCCCTGGTCACTCGGTTTCATGCCTATAACTACTTGTATATACGATGTCTATGTTTCAACTAAATACGACGGTGATCGATTAATCAAGTTACTAAGTGTGCAGGATTAGTCCTGCTCACGTCTCATGAATCAGCCTGCGTTGAAATTGTTAAATAACAAACGAAACGAGAATAGGCCAAAGGTGGTAAAACGTGGTGGCGCCATCTGTTCGAGAATCAAATTTTCTTGATTCCAGAGGCACGTTTTTTCCTTAGACTGTATCCATCTTATACGGAGTTATATAAATCTTTGGTAATAGGAAGGTTGGTGTTAGTTACAAGTATCCACTATAACTTAAGTATTTTATTTCCCAGAACAGAAAGGTATACGTTTAATTTATATTCTGTTGTCATGATTCTCTGTGTAGTATTTCAAAAGAATAGGGTCACTTCCATGGAGACTGTATAAAGGAGCCAAATCTCTATGTATGAAAAGTGTCCATCAGAAAACAGTAATTAGGCGGCGCCATCATACACTGAAATACTACAAAAAACAACCTACGTTATTTGGTCGGGTTATTTGTTGCCTTATATGGTTCATGTTATACTCATGTCCCAGAGCCTAACTAGCGCCACCGGAGAGATTAGGAACTGTTATTTAAAGCTGAAAGCGGTCACTTTTGCAACAATTCTGCCATAAGAGATTGGCATCCTTTCTATACCATCCATAGTCACTTCTATGTCAGTTTGTCAATCAATATACTTTTTCTTAAAAATTAAAGTCAATTTCTGGATGCCGTTCGAAATTACATTTTTATTAGACTTATATTGACCGGGATATAGACCGTGATTACCTTTTGTCTAGTGAAACTAACCGTGAATCATTCAAAACTCTAATTACATTTTTATTATTTTTTCAAAATGATATCATTCTCGCTGCATTCGATCGTACAGTCAAGTGTAAAAATATGGGTGCACATGTCCCATAGCTTGTAGCAAGTTATATGTACCCATATTTTACACTTGACTGTACTTGTTCGTATATGTATTGGCGTTGCAGAACCATACAATTTGATCACATGCAACAAGAAGATGATTGCAGAAAATCATAGTAGGTATATGAAGTATCTATGACCACACAGTAAGACTACTTATGTTCTCCTTGTATCACGTGAACGACGTCTTTAAAAATCGTCATAAGAATTTGTGTAAATTGACCTTAGACAACACTCAGAAGTCGATGTTTCTATAAACAACTTGTTATCCCATCCCATACGACTTATTATTTATTGAATAACGAAACTGATGTATGGAGTGCGCACTCTAACTAAGCTTATTTATTTCCATGACGGCCGAGTTAAAATCCATTTCACCCAAATGCTCAAGATACACTGATGTTGTCATAAGATGCACCATAGAGCACTACAAAAAATTTCTTCTATTTCCGTAATTAAAGGCCGGCCGTTTGAACTAGATACTTAGCCCTCAATTTCTTAGTATTTTTCGGTGATACATTGTGAAACTAAATGTAATTAGTACAACTATTACTCGAAAATTAAGATTGCTGTTGTAATGCTAAAATCAGTATCAACATTTCCATAGACGTTTCCCGAGAATCGTTTAAGGATTGCGACCTGTGGAGGAGAACACCGGGACCCCGGACCGGACACGAGAAAGCATTTTTGCCCAAGCTGAAATGGAAACCTACGCTAACGATCGATCACTAAATGCTTATGAAAATAATGCTTGTTTAATAATATCTGACAAGTAGTGTTGGGTATCGTAAGTAATAATAGACATTTTATTTGTCTTGATTAGTCTTGGTACGTTTGGTTAGGTTACGTATATAGTACGTATTTTCAACAAGTCGGACAATTCGGACATGCGCTTCTTTGCCGATGTTATGTAAACAAAGGGATCACACTCTTTCGAAGTCAATGAGGATATAAACAAAGAAATCTACTGACAAAATTACCAGTAAGTAAGTACATATGAGATATATTTTACAAGCTGCAAAGTAATTGGACAGACAGACCAGTATAAGACGGTGGCTTATTGTGCAGATATGTTTTTATTACTTATGTACTTACAGGTAAATTCCAATATCCCAAAGGTTTTTGACAAATCTCAAAATAAACAATACAAGTTCTCAAAACGTTACGTAAAAGTTATACCTAAAGATATATCGCTCTTGAATTATTCTTATTTAAAATTCAATCTATGGAAATGTTTTTAAAAAAACTATCCGATTACAATGGGCTACTCACTTAGAAATGGTGATTATTTATTATTTGGCACTATCTCGAGAAATAAGATAAGTGAATCATGTGATGTGATCTGAGAGGATATCTTTCTATAGCATCATGAGATCTGTGGGTAGGTATCACGAATACAGCACCTGCATCAATATACAGTACCTATACAAATAGATTACACCTCCTCGCAAAATGTGACTAAGTACTTAAATTATTTGTTGATGTGGCTGTGAAAACATAATGTTGTAATGACTTTGCTCTCGAACTTTGCAAGAACATTTTAAGTGCTTAATTGAAAATAATAATAATATAACAAATTTACCGAGGTAGCCGAGCGGGATGATCGGCCCGTGCTCCCAGTAGCCTGCAGGTGCAATTTGACAGCTTCCACCCCAGACCGCTTGGCACGTGTCCAAGCAGCTGAGTTTTCAGTATTCGCTGAACGTTTGTCCCCTCGAACATCCGGCTTCTTTCCACGGTTCTCTGCACTCACTCCATAATTGTATTGTTTTGATCCTTGCACTTCTTGCTTAATCCCTTTGACCTCTTGTTTTGCTCCCCGAGAGTCGTACTTTAATCGACGATCTCTCGTCTTCATTGTTAGATTATTTGAAAATATATAACAGATCCATTCAAATATCTCGTCATATATTTACTTACTGTAAATATAGAAAAACAACATGAGAATAAAAGTACTTCTTGTATTTTATTTAGATAAGATTTGCGTCGAAGGTGAATGCGAAGTGATAAAAAATAACACAGCTGCTTGTAGTACGTGACTCTGTAGAGTCTTTATGTTAGCACCTCGTCGCGGTCACGTTAAGGCCTTCAACCGAAGTTGGGCCAAGTAGGTACCTCAGCGCAGGCGGCTGCGAGGTGGTCGCGAGTTGTCGCACGCACGGTACGGCGGCTCGAGGGCGGACGGCTCCGTGCCACTGACACGAAGGATCCGCGTTTCAGTAGATCTTACACGAGCACTATTTACGGCTGCAGGTCGGTTGAGACTCTGTGTGATACACGCGAGTGTGCAATCGAGCGTCGGGGACCGATCGAACTGCCGCGCGCGCGCTCCGTAAGCGGCACGCGGCAGCCATCGCTTCGTACTCGCATTAATTGAAGGAATCTTGTGATAGAAGAAGTACATTATGATTCACTGTGTCAAGATCATTAACACTAATGTTTATTAGAATATTGTGCACATGCCTAGGGCCTAGGTCAGTCCTGGTTACACAGGTGTAACTGTATTTTATTTATCGCAATGAATATAGAGTTGGGGTTCAAAAACGTACCTATATATTAGACTGTAATGTCCATAATAAATACTTATATGTATGAAAAAAGAGATAATATAGTGATATATTACAAAAATGTAAAATTAATGTCAATCCAATAAAATTTTATTTATTATACCTAATATTGTCTTCAGTTACCACGATAGTCACTCATGAAATAAAACTATGAAAACGGATTATACCTGCCTAACTAATATGTATTAAAAAAAACTAGTTATTCGTCGGCTGAGAATACGTTTGTGCCATATCCATTTTTGAGCAAAATCGTTTTTAATGATTCCTAAAATAACAATAAAAAAAATATGTATGCTATTGACACTAATCGGTTTTTGAGTGTGACATATACAACACTGTGTCATGTCATACATTGTTCGTTTAAAATTTACTTATTAAAAACGGATATGGCAATAATAAAAACGCTTTTATTTCATGATTACCACTATATTCAAAATATTTGTATGGTACAATAAATAGTAAACATATGTGCCTAAATGACAAATACGTTCAATATTTCCTAAATGTAAAACTTTTCGAAAAATATTTTTTTTACTTCTTTTCGCTCTGCTACTAATGTAAGCGGCGTATGGCACAAACGTATTCTCACCCGACATATTATTAAAAATATTGATGATTTATTAATTATATAATGTCATACACAATGTCTATAATATATGTGTATGTGGGATTCTCTCAGATACTTACCTAATATGAAGTAGGCTTTTAGAACACTTGGAACTATCACGCGTTCGGCGCATGAAGTAAGTAGTATTGCAATTGTGAAATATCGCACTGAGACTGTCTACTCTAGTCTATGCAAACTCGCCTGAGAATATACAATAATGTAGCAGTGTCATCAACATGCGGAAACTATTGTTTTATTAGACACGCAGGGTATTGCGGGCCTTTTTTAGTATATTTCTTTAACAGGCTGTATAGAAGGAAAAACCTTGAAAAGGGTTTACTCGAATCTGCATGGTTCCATATTGTGACACTTCAGGCTGGATTTGATCTGAGCTTTATCTTTTATTAATAAAACATATAAATGTATAACAACTTCTGGACGAAAGGCTTGGTCGTAGCAGCCGATGAAATACGACGTCATATACTACGCAACGATCTACTATCTTACCCCATCTCCTATGACTTCTCAGATATGATCAGAAAAAAGGTACAGGGTACGTATAACTGAATATAACGTATTATTGTTTAATGTTGTTAGATTTATTAAAATAAGGCTGTTTTTCGTGCCTTAGGATATCCACGTTCCCTATATCAGACAACTACAAAATCACAACTTTACAGAAGAGCCGTGCAAAGGTATAATTTGACGTAACTAAATTATGCGTAAAGATAACTTAATGAAACTTATAAGTATTTTATATGAATATATTTTGCTTCAGACTGCATAAATAGAATTTTGATAAAAGTGGTAGTTTTTGAAATATCTGTAGAATACACTAGTTTACGTGTACTCGGAGTGTTGTAATTTTTGGTAAACTGGAGCAACTACCACTTGCTCCAATATACGTCGTGACTCGGTATAAGACGAATTTTAGTATATGTTTAATATAAAATTATTTTTTGTATATAGAATGGGTAACAGGGTACCATAAAAAATTAAATTGTTTTGTTTGCTCTTTATCCGTAATATCTCTATGGATTTATTACGTGCAACAATATACTGCATGACTTATACCTGTAGTCTGTTAAGATAATTTTTGTATGTATTTTATGTATAGAATGGTTAGATTGGGTTTTGTTAGCATAAGGTTAAATTGTACATGTTAACTGTATATCTGTCTCAATAAATTGTTTAAGCATACTAAATATGACACATTACCTGAGTGTCAATACAATATAATTGATTTATAAGGAAAAAAAAATTGATTAATGACTAATATGTAGGAATTCATAGGTATCTCACTAGTTTTATTTAAGTTATTTTTAATTAAAAATCACAAAAGAGATCACGTTCAGCCTTTTTGTGTTTTTACTTGAAAAACATTCAATTGATCGATGCGTTTCCTCTTCAAATGTATATTTGTATTTTATTGTAAATGGCTCTTCAGGTGATACGTGTAGGTACTTCACACATTTACTCCACTTTACAGTTTCTCCGTCGGTAGTCGGTACCCTATTTCCAATTATTAACAATCTTTAAAATAATCGTCGAATAAATTTATTGGCGTGGGCTTGAATAAATAAGCTTAATTTTGTACGTAATAAGTATATAAAACGTATGCGGCGTCAACAAGCATACTGTTGCAACGTGCACACGCAATGACGAGAAGCGAGCATACTGTGACAACTGCAAGTTGCACCACTCCTGCGCCGCCACTGCTCGATACTTGTGCCGCGTACAATGAAGCAAGTGACTTACCTCAGTATACAAAGTTCTTGTTTATAAAAATGGTGTCAGTTGTCAAAATATTTATCAGTACGGTTTTTTACTCACTATTATTTTTAGTCGCTTTTGGCGACATGTTTCGGATTCTTTGGGAATCCATCCTCAGGCACGAGTGTCCGCGGCGGTTGTTCGTCGTGCACTGCCCGCGCCGCCCGCCTCGTCGCTCGTTGCGCACGCGCTGATGGGGCGGGGGCGGGGGGCGCGGGGCAGTCCGCAGATGGAGTCGTCAAGTGAAGGTCTGGTAGGGCGGCTGTATCGAACGAAGTCAAGCACACTGCACTCACTATGTCCCCGCGATCGTCACAACACACTTGCCGCTTGACCCTAGGTATTATAGGCTTCCATGCAGGTGGCAACATCCAGCCTCCGTCCCGATTGAAATTAGGGCGGCGTGAAATTTCAATCGCCTCGCGAATCTTACGCGGCACAAAACATTTCTCCCGTACCAGTAATCTCGCTTTATCGAAACGAATGAAATGGGACGCGCCTATATCGTTCGCATGCTCTGCCACAGCTGAGTTCCTGGTGTCCATGTTCTTTACGCTGCGTATGTGTTCCGACAACCTAGTGGAGACATTCCTTCCGGTCTCACCGACATACGCCCTACCACAATCGCAAGGTATCTCGTATACCCCCGGGCTCCCCAGCGGGTCCTTGTCCTTTGGAGAGCGCAGCAACTGCCTGACTTTGGTATGGGGTCGGAAGATTGTCCTAATGCTCAAACTTCGGCGTAATAGGCGTCCAATTCTATCCGTTATCCCCTTAATAAAAGGCAAGACGACAGGTGCTCTCTCGACCGTTTGTACTTGCCTTAATGTACCCGTACTTGCTGCTCGCTGACTCTGTCTCCAATTGTACCCATTGCTCTCTAATACCTGCCTTACATGCTGCAGCTCCTCTTGCACGTACTGCGGGTCACATAGCCGTAAAGCCCTATTGATGAGCGCGCGTGGAACCGAAGACAAATGTGCGGGGTGATGGTGTGAGTCAGCTTGCAGGTACCGCTCAGTGTGTGTGGGCTTCCGATACACTTTATGAGTCAACCGGCCATGCTCGTCCCGCTGCACCAAGACATCCAGAAACGGGAGTGCCCCATTGCACTCCCTCTCAATGGTGAACTTAATCTTGGCATGCCGCGCGTTCAGATGTTCGAGTAACGGGTCCAGATCCTTGTGTGGCACCACAGCAAACACGTCGTCCACATATCGCAGCCACAGTCTGGGTCTATGTGGGCAACTCTCCAAAGCCCTTTGCTCAAAATCCTCCATAAAAATATTGGCCACCACTGGTGCTATCGGAGAACCCATTGCTACCCCTTCTATTTGCAGGTAGTGTTCCCCCCGCCACACAAAGTATCCACTGGTGAGGCAAAACTCGATCAGCCTCATGTACTCGGCGAGTGAGTCGTCGCGGCTTGCCATTCGTTTTATAATCTCAATCGTTTCCGCTACCGGCACATTCGTAAATAAGGAGGCTACATCGAAACTCACCATCAACTCGTCCTCTTGCAACGTAACGCCTTCAAGTAGCTGCACAAAATGTGTAGAGTTTCGTACGAAACTGGACGTTTTACCCGTTAGAGGTTGCAAGAGTCCCGACAAGAAACGGGACGCCTTGTACGTGGGTGAATCTATCTGGCTCACAATGGGTCTCAGGGGCCAGTCGTTTTTATGGATCTTAGGTAGCCCATAAATCTTTGGGGTGGTGGGGTTTAACTGACGCAGCATTTTGACGCACCGCCGCGGACACTCGTGCCTGAGGATGGATTCCCAAAGAATCCGAAACATGTCGCCAAAAGCGACTAAAAATAATAGTGAGTAAAAAACCGTACTGATAAATATTTTGAAATATGTCTCACGATAGTTTAAGTGCGATTATTGCAAACCTTTACGGTGAGGTATGGCAAACGCGAGTGAAACGGTTCGCGGCTCTAAGAATAAAACGTAACAAACTCGAGTGTGGTCTACAATATGTGATACAGTGCCGGGATCATGATGTTATACCGAAATTTGCGCGTATCCAAGTTGTGAAGTGCATCCGGGATTACGAAACGTTCTTCAAAACAACGAATTATAAACTCATGGTGAGGGTAGTTCGGGATTATCGTCGTAAAATATCGAACGTAAACAAGGAGCTGTTCGGTTTACATATCGGCCTGTCTCAGTGTTTACGTGCGGATATATGGGAGAAAATTGACGCTATGACATTCAGCAGGGCGGAGTACGTCAGAGCAAATACGATAAACACACACCGTAGTAAATTCGAGCGCCTGATCAAAACACAGAGCAAATTCGAGAATACGTCGCGGACAAATGAGGCTAGTGGCAGGAGTGTTGTTAACCTGTCGCAACAATCATTAACGGCCGATATGTGTAGTGTGTTGTCCAAAGGCCTAAATTTCGCTTTGACTCCGTCGTCTCTTCCTGTTGAGACCATCGTGGCCAGCATAGAGGACGCTATCATACGCAATAGAGTGCCGAATAGGGAAGCTGAGTGCCTCCGACAGGATGTATCTTCGCTGTTGCGACGAAGTAAGCTGCCTAAGCCCAACATCAGTAAGCAAGAGAAATTAGCACTCTCAGTACTGCGAAAGAATGAGGATATTCTGGTGTTGCCGGCGGATAAGGGGAATGCTACTGTAGTCGTGGACACAGTGGTCTACGAGGAGAAGGTTACACAGCTAGTAGGAGATCCAAACACTTATAAGAAAGTATCGTATAACCCTACAGCGCGTGTAACATCGAGGCTCAACAGTTTAGTCGGTGCGATATCGGCCAAGGATCAGACTAAAATGCTGCGTCAGTTAAACCCCACCACCCCAAAGATTTATGGGCTACCTAAGATCCATAAAAACGACTGGCCCCTGAGACCCATTGTGAGCCAGATAGATTCACCCACGTACAAGGCGTCCCGTTTCTTGTCGGGACTCTTGCAACCTCTAACGGGTAAAACGTCCAGTTTCGTACGAAACTCTACACATTTTGTGCAGCTACTTGAAGGCGTTACGTTGCAAGAGGACGAGTTGATGGTGAGTTTCGATGTAGCCTCCTTATTTACGAATGTGCCGGTAGCGGAAACGATTGAGATTATAAAACGAATGGCAAGCCGCGACGACTCACTCGCCGAGTACATGAGGCTGATCGAGTTTTGCCTCACCAGTGGATACTTTGTGTGGCGGGGGGAACACTACCTGCAAATAGAAGGGGTAGCAATGGGTTCTCCGATAGCACCAGTGGTGGCCAATATTTTTATGGAGGATTTTGAGCAAAGGGCTTTGGAGAGTTGCCCACATAGACCCAGACTGTGGCTGCGATATGTGGACGACGTGTTTGCTGTGGTGCCACACAAGGATCTGGACCCGTTACTCGAACATCTGAACGCGCGGCATGCCAAGATTAAGTTCACCATTGAGAGGGAGTGCAATGGGGCACTCCCGTTTCTGGATGTCTTGGTGCAGCGGGACGAGCATGGCCGGTTGACTCATAAAGTGTATCGGAAGCCCACACACACTGAGCGGTACCTGCAAGCTGACTCACACCATCACCCCGCACATTTGTCTTCGGTTCCACGCGCGCTCATCAATAGGGCTTTACGGCTATGTGACCCGCAGTACGTGCAAGAGGAGCTGCAGCATGTAAGGCAGGTATTAGAGAGCAATGGGTACAATTGGAGACAGAGTCAGCGAGCAGCAAGTACGGGTACATTAAGGCAAGTACAAACGGTCGAGAGAGCACCTGTCGTCTTGCCTTTTATTAAGGGGATAACGGATAGAATTGGACGCCTATTACGCCGAAGTTTGAGCATTAGGACAATCTTCCGACCCCATACCAAAGTCAGGCAGTTGCTGCGCTCTCCAAAGGACAAGGACCCGCTGGGGAGCCCGGGGGTATACGAGATACCTTGCGATTGTGGTAGGGCGTATGTCGGTGAGACCGGAAGGAATGTCTCCACTAGGTTGTCGGAACACATACGCAGCGTAAAGAACATGGACACCAGGAACTCAGCTGTGGCAGAGCATGCGAACGATATAGGCGCGTCCCATTTCATTCGTTTCGATAAAGCGAGATTACTGGTACGGGAGAAATGTTTTGTGCCGCGTAAGATTCGCGAGGCGATTGAAATTTCACGCCGCCCTAATTTCAATCGGGACGGAGGCTGGATGTTGCCACCTGCATGGAAGCCTATAATACCTAGGGTCAAGCGGCAAGTGTGTTGTGACGATCGCGGGGACATAGTGAGTGCAGTGTGCTTGACTTCGTTCGATACAGCCGCCCTACCAGACCTTCACTTGACGACTCCATCTGCGGACTGCCCCGCGCCCCCCGCCCCCGCCCCATCAGCGCGTGCGCAACGAGCGACGAGGCGGGCGGCGCGGGCAGTGCACGACGAACAACCGCCGCGGACACTCGTGCCTGAGGATGGATTCCCAAAGAATCCGAAACATGTCGCCAAAAGCGACTAAAAATAATAGTGAGTAAAAAACCGTACTGATAAATATTTTGAAATATGTCTCACGATAGTTTAAGTGCGATGGTGTCAGTTGTATTCATATGCGTAGTTTTATTTTCGAAACTAACAGGAATTTCAGCTCAAAAATTTTATGGAAGATAAATATAAGTATTTTAAACATAAATATGCAAAAAAACGATTTTCTCAAAAATGTCACTTGTCATAGTATACTTAGGAGGTATCGATATGTATGCCTTTCACATTTGAAGAGTTCCCTCAGTTTCTCATGGATCCCATCATCAGAACTCGAGCTTGATAAAAATGTGTCTTGAAAACTTAAGTTGCTTAACAAACATAACGAAGAGGACAAATCGCCAAACGTGAACTATGCGTCATTGAAGAGTTTCGTTCTGATGATCATCAGCAGTTCCACTTCATCAAATGTCACTTTTTTAAATGGAAATGCTGGATTTGTTGATGAAAATACAAAAATCACTATATGTATGCCTTTCACATTTGAGGAGTTCCCTCGATTCATGGATCCCATCATCAGAACTCGAGCTCGACAAAAATGTGTTGAAAACCTAACTTGCTTAACAAACATAACGAAGAGGACAAATCGCCAAACGTGAACTATGCGTCATTGAAGAGTTCCGTTCTGATCATCATCAGCAGTTCCACTTCATCAAATGTCACTTTTTTAAATGTAAATGCTTGATTTGTTGATGAAAATACTAAAATCACTATATGTATGCCTTTGACATTTGAGGAGTTCCCTCCATTCCTCATGGATCTCATCATCAGAACTGCGTTTTGACAAAAACGGGACCAATCTGTATGTATATACTTACAATCAAAAAAAGAATTTTCAAAATCGGTCCAGAAATGACGGTTATGGAGTAACAAACATTAAAAAAAAAAACAACCGAATAGAGAACCTCCTTTTGAAATCTTGAAGTCGGTTAAAAAATAGCCAAGAAAATAAAGCGTTCCACGAACATTATTTTGAACATGACCGGTAGACATATTAATGAGTTTATTCCAAAAAACGTATTTTCTTATTAAAAGCACGTAAGTGCCGGGAAAATGCTAGTATGGCTTTTAATATCGTATAAAGGTACAGGTACCTCCATTATCCGTGGCCTGACACCCACTTGGCCGGTTTTAGTACGAGTAGTAGTAATCACTTTATTGTACACAACCACACCCTTACATCATACAATTTACAAAAATAGAGGTACAACGGCGAACTTATCCCTATAAGGGATCTCTTTCAGCTAACCTGCGAGTAGATGAGGGGAGAATTCAAATTAGGTAGACAAACTTACGGAATGCACAATAACACTTTAAAAGTAAACTAACCAAAATTTCCAAAAGTAAATAAAATACAAATAAAATAATAAAATAAAATACATACTAACGTACATAAACAAATAAATACTGAACATATATTACAAACATAAAAAAATAGTGTCAACAAAAAATAAAATAGACATCAGTAGGTACTTAACTAAATCACGCTTGGTAGGAAAGCCAAAGCTTCTTAAGATTAGCCTCGAGTGACGCTACGCTACAGACTGTGACAGGGGCAACTCGTTTCACAACTTCACAGCGCGTACCGTGAACGATTTCGCATACGTTCGTGTCTTATTCGAAGGAATAGCAAGCGTAAGATCAGCACTTGAACGTAAGCGGTGTTCACTGCCTTCAGCCGGATATTTATATCTTCTCTGTTAGGTAGGATGGAGAAAAGGGGTTATAGAGTACGTTGAAAAGCAACGACAGGACACGCACGTTTCGGCGTCGGCGGATCGGTATTATCGGTAACCACACGAGCTTAGAGCGGAATTCAGAAATTTGATCGTACTTACGGAGGCTAGATATGTAACTACCTAATACAAACACCACCACACCACAGTTTTTGTTTATTTGTGACATCGCGATGCTGCTGTTATTAAGGTTTACAAATATTTTAATGCCTGGGCTACACTAACAGGAAACGCCGTTGATTATCTATCGCGATAATCCCAGTGTGGCCGTATGTACTCATAAAACGTCCATTATCGCGATAATCAAAGTCGTTTCCTGTTAGTTTGGCCCCGGCATAATAGTACATTTCAGTGCAAGTGTGGAGAATGTGTTATTTTATTATTTACGAGTCCCGAGATGTCTTTTATGAGCCGTAGGAGAAAATAGAATCTCCTGGGGAAAGGGATATAAGGCTGGCTACCAGCCGCCGATAAGTCTAAAGTCTGAAGTAAATTCATACATATTTTCTAATAAACTTAAGAAAATCTTGCTACACCAGTGCTTAATTCAGTAGAGCAATTTATGACTAGTGCAAATGATTGACATGCTATATTAAATTAATATTGAGTGTATTAAGTAAATTTTGTAGGTGTAATGTGTAATGTTATCTATTGTATTTTAAATTTAATTGTCATTTTTTTTTAGTTATGTTTTATGTGAAACATGTTAATTATATAAATTTTATTGGATATTTCAACTTGCCCGAGTCGTTGACATATGTGTATACTCGTATAATTTAAGTGTTGTAGTTTGTAGGTTTTCTATTGTCAGTAAAGTTTATACAAAAATAATGTCAAATTAATAGTTTCTACTTACAATCTAACATGCGTTAATTTATACAAAAATATATTTTTTAATACAGTTGCTCAAAAAGTGCTACTTTTCGTGGCTGTTTAGCGTGCCGAAAGTTGGTTTTCGCGAACTAGTGCTTTTTACTTTTCCAATTTTTTTAAATTTATATTTGTTCCAATTCATGACTAACTTATTGATGAGTGTTAATATTAGTTTCCTTTAAACGTCGTAATCAACATAAAAACCTACTGTTAATGTAAGAATACGAAAAATATGCATATTTCATATTTTATTACTTACCTCTTCATCATTATAAGTATTATAACACGTTTATTTTTTAAACGTTGAAAACCCGTTCTTAATAAGTTGTCGGAATGGAACGGAACGCCTGTCAAAGAAGAGGCGTTTTTTCTTACTGCAAGAATGTTTGAAGTTTCCAAAGGCAACATTCGATATTGTTTTTATAAATATACGATATTCAAATAATCGTTAATAACGATATTTAGGTAATAATAGTACAATGTTTTATATTTGTAAAACAATACAATGTGTACAATGTTGTATGAAGTGGGTTCAATAATAATAACAAAATCCATTCTAGTCGAATAAAAGCTAAAAAAACACCTCTTCATAATGTCAATGTCAATAATGTCACAGAATTAATAATATAAAAGTTTCGAATTCCTTACTTGGTTTTTCTTATTTTTTCGCAACTGTATTAAAAAACGTCGTTCGATACACGTGCGGAAATGTCATTCTTCACTCGTCCCGAGTCTTGCCATTCGCCTACGGCTCGTGGCAAGATATCTCGGTACTCGTGACGTAATGACATACTTTCCGCACTAGCATCGAAATGTACTATTTTCATGCTTCATCGTGGTTTTCGCAGAAGTAATCGTTTACTGAATAAAATGTTATTCTTAAGAGCCAGGCGAACAGTTGCAATTTGTTAATTATTTTGATACACTAGACACATTGACCGGGATATAGACCGTGAATAATACAAAAGGTAATCACGGTCTATATCCCGGTCAATGTAAGTCTAGTGAAACAAACCGTGAATCATTCAAAACTCTATTTTTAAATTTTTACTTTTTAAACTTTTCTGTTAACGACAGAGCCAACCAATGATAGTTTCATTTAGCCAAATAATAAAACAGTTTGTTCCGTACGAGACTCACAGCGACATCTCTTGTCGCCTTGTCGGAGAGACGCAGTTGCGTATGTCGCGTGATACCTATCGCGGCCAATACGGAGCCCGAGATACGCTTTCGTCACCCTACGTCACGACATATTGTTCCCCTCTACCCCAATATCCTCGAATCATGTACAAGTAGATTAAGCATTTAGAATTATAAGAGTAAGCACGTTAAATTTCGGATTTTATTTCACCATCCAAGAATAAGTCGAATTTTCAAAATACGCAGCGCCTAGTCACGAACATATTGGTCCTTCGAACCGGATATATCAAAGGTTTCTTCGCCAATCGTCGAGTACGAAATGAGAGGCCATTGAGAACCAGCACCTTTGGAAGAGAAAGCGCACATCGACATTTCTTCTTGGACGGAAGGCGCGTATGCAGCACGAAGACACCCAAGGACGCGCTAATTTGGGAAACTGCGGATACCTATAGGACGAGAACTGGACATCCAACGATTTAAACGCGCATATTTCGGTACGGACATCCAGCCACCCTATACCTAACCCTTTGTCTTCAGTTGCTTAATGCCGTGCTTAATCAATTCCAGTGAGCCTGTGACGAGTAATCATTGCGTGACCGGTACCCTCGGACTCCTTTTTGCAGCCACACAACGCGGAGTTGCATCAGGGTCCAAAGTCCACACGTGAGTACTCCAGCTTTCTATACTAAACCTAATCAAAATGGGAAAAGATGATATTGTGGTACCAACTGATGGTAAATCACGCGATAAATCGCCATCTAGGGCCATCTGTGACGCCGCGATTGAACCTCACGTTCGCGAATTGGTTAAAAAACGTGGCATTATAAAGGCTAGACTCACAAAGTTCGCAACCCACATTCAAAGCTGTAGCGATAATTTAAACGATTTAACTGAGCCTTGTAGAATCAATTTAAAATTACGCATACAAGGAGCAGAGAGCCTGTACACTGAATTTAACGATATTCAAACTCAAATAGAAGCGAATGTGTACGAATCAAATCTCGATGATCAGTTAACGCAACGAGATCAGTTTGAGGATAGTTATTTCAGTGCGCAGTCCCTCGCCAAATCTATACTAAATAAATTTAATAGTACTGAAAGCCAAAGTCCCACTGTTTCGCAAAACACAACAATGAAGGCAATTAAACTGCCAGTTTTATCACTTCCCTCTTTCGACGGCACGTATGAAAACTGGCTCGCTTTTAGAGATATTTATTTATCACTAGTTCACAATGCGAAGGATCTCTGTGACATCCAAAGGTTCCACTACCTAAAGTCATCGCTGACAGGTAGTGCTTTGTTAGTAATAGAAGCGCTCGAACTAACGTCAAGTAACTACGCGGTGGCATGGGAGCTCCTTCTTAATCGCTACAATAACAATAGGTTATTAATCCACAATCACGTCAAGGCACTATTTACGCTTCAGTCTCTGCCTAAAGAATCACACATACTTCTTCGAAAGTTAATTGACACAACACTAAAGAATTTACGCGCTTTGAAGGTCCTAGGCGAACCTGTATCGTCATGGGATACCCTAATTATTTACATCTTAGTGTCAAAGCTCGATAAAACCACTGAACGCGAGTGGGAACAACATAAAAGTAGCCTTACGAGCGGCGACACTCAGATGAAGATTAAATTGGATGATTTATTGCAATTTTTACGAAACCGTGCTGATATGTTAGAAACATTGCAGGCATCACATTCACAAAGTACGAGTGTACGCGATAAGCACGAAGTGAACAAAAAATATATCACTCCTAGCTCCACTCACAACTACAACAATAACAAAGTAAATTGCAATGTTTCTACCAACAGCAAACCACAAAAATCACAGCACAAATCAAAATTCGCGTGTCCTATGTGTAACTTAAATCATCCACTTTATTCTTGTGTCAAATTTCTCGATACTAACTACGAATCTAAACTTAAGTTTGTAGCCGACAACAAGTTATGCACTAACTGCCTCCGAGCGGGACATTCCGTGGAGTCATGCGTATTCGGCCCGTGTCGCAAGTGTAATAATAAACATAATTCAATTATCCATCCTCCTAGTGATGAGTGCGCTCGCGTCCCTGCCCCCGCTGACGTCACAACCCCCGCTGCATCCACTTCGGCCGCAGCTGCATCTAGTTCGGCCGCCGCCGTGTCGGTCAATGTGCATTGTCAGCGAATTCCTTCGCAGTACCCGATCTTGGAGCCGGTCTTGTTGTCAACTGCGCTTATCGACGTGATTGATAAAAATAATAAACCGCATACGGTCGTTGCTCTGCTTGATGATGGCTCGCAACGATGTTTTATAAAAGAATCCTTACGTGATTTATTAGGCGCACGATTAGTACAGTCCACTCACGAAATAAGCGGTGTAGGTCGTACTGTGACGCAGTGTACGCAAACCTGCAATGTCCAAGTAAAATCGCGCATTAATGCCTACACAACAAATTTGCATTGTTTTGTTTTATCGGAAATAAACACAGCAATGCCAGTTGTATATAAACATTGCGCAAAATTCGATATTCCAGATAATATACAACTGGCAGATCCGCAATTTTTAGATTACAAAGATTTCGATATCTTAATAGGTGGTGATAAGTTCTGGGATTTGTTTACGATGGAAAAAATAAAATTACGTAACGGTCCCTACTTATTAAATACCGAATTTGGATGGGTAGTAGCAGGTCCTATCAATTTAAACGCACGCATTGAAGGCCACATCCAATGTAATTTTACGCAAACAACAGATTCGTTATTACGGCGGTTCTGGGAGATTGAGGAGGTACCTACCACTCGGGACGCATTGTCTGACGAGGAGAAGGCTTGCGAGGAGCATTTCGTTCGCACCACTACGCGCGACAGCGAAGGAAGGTTCTGTGTTAGCATGCCACTCAAGCAGCCACCCGAAATGCTAGGAGAAACGTATCCTCAAGCTGAACGTCGTTTACTGGCGCTGGAAAAACGATTACAGCGTTCAGAAACGTTTAAAAAATTATATACAGACTTTATGCATGAGTACCTCGATTTAGGGCACATGAGTAAAGTGACGTCATATAACTCACCGCATTTCTTTTTGCCACATCATGGAATTTTTCGTGAATCTACAACCACACGTTTAAGGGCAGTTTTCGATGCTAGTGCGGCATCTAGTACGGGTACGTCTTTGAACGACATTCAAATGGTAGGTCCCGCGATCCAGGGCGACCTTCTGTCGATTCTTTTACGCTTTAGGCAGCATCGTTACGTGGCATGCGCGGACGTAGCTAAAATGTATCGTCAGGTACTAATGGCAGAAAATCAACGTGACCTTCAACTGATCCTTTGGCGCGACAGCCCCGACGAACCGATACAAATTTATCGCTTAAATCGTGTCACTTACGGTATGGCGTCGGCGGCTTTCTTAAGTGTCCGTTGTTTAAAACAGTTAGCCACTGAATGCACCGATCCCGACATTAAAAGAATAATTAACGAAGATTTTTACGTAGACGACATGATAACTGGGTCACAGGATAAACTTCAATTGTTACGATTATGCAATGAAACCGCGCGAACATTGCAATCGGGTTGTTTTCCGTTACGAAAGCGGGTATTCAACTTTAGCGAACCGTCGTTAGAGTCTAATTTCGCACTACTGTCTGACGCGCAAACTAAACTAACGTTCGATAAAGACTGCAATTCAAAGACGTTGGGCATAGGTTGGAATAATTACTATGATCAATTTTATTTTAACTCGCAACTTGATTTAATGAAACCCAATGATAAAGTAACCAAACGTATTATTTTATCACATATCTCGCAAATTTATGATCCCTTAGGTTTATTAAGTCCAACAATTATGCTCGCCAAGGTCTTACTCAAGCGTTTATGGCTTCTTAAACTCGATTGGGACGATGAAGTACCTTCTGACGTCATGCGCACCTGGAATGATTTTACTAAATCGTTATCAGTTGCTCTAAGTACTATCCGAGTGCCGCGTTATGTAATAGGTAGCAGTAATTATACGCGCATAGAAATGCATATCTTTACAGACGCGTCACAGGTTGCTTACGGCACTTGCATTTATATTCGCACAATAAATGATGATGATGAAGTATGCTCACGATTGTTATGTTCGAAAGGGAAATTAAGTCCAATTAAATCCCTTAGTACGCCCCGTCTGGAACTTTGCAGCGCACTTCTAGGCGCTAAATTATATGACAAGGTCATAAATAGTTTTCATTGCAAGTTTGATGACGTCGTTTTTTATTCCGATTCGACTTGCGTTTTAGGGTGGTTGCGCATGGCACCTAACTTATTAAAAACTTTTGTGCAGAATCGAGTCACTGAGATCCATGAACTAACCAAAGGGCTTCCATGGCGCCACGTCAGCGGTAAAATTAATCCAGCCGACTTAGTTTCGAGAGGCGTTCGATTGGAAGACCTAGCTGGATCCAGTTTATGGTGGGAAGGACCTGAATTTCTGCAGGATGTTAATTTTGACCCTAAAAACATGCCAAAATTACCAAGTTCGAATGATGCGCACGACATACTGCCGGAGGTTAAATCTAACATAGATTTAGCGCTTACCGCTACCACACAAGCGGCATTATTTCCTTTCGAGCGGTTTTCTCAGTTCTCGCGCATGATACACACCGCTGCTTATGTTTTACGTTTTATTCATAACGCGCGCAATAAGAATAATAAGCGTACGGGCAGTATTAGCGTCGAGGAACTGCGGGAATCAACAAATTTATTAGTCAGGCTGTCTCAACTGGAATCGTTTCCAGATGAGTACAAGCTATTGACTAATAAACAAACAATTAAAACTAAGCATAATTTAAGTAAATTAAACTTGTTTATCGATGAAGATCGCGTTATGCGAGTCGGCGGTCGCATTGGTTATTCGCTATACTTTGCTTACGAAAAAAGGCACCCGATTTTAATAACAAGCAAACATCACTTTGCGCTTTTATTATTTCGCCACGAACATAAAAAACTTCTACACGCTGCGCCTCAAGCCCTTCTTTTTGAACTGCATGATGCTTGGTGGCCACTAGGTGGTAGGAATCTAGCGCGAAAGATTTTTTATGACTGTGTTGTTTGTAAGCGATTAAGAGGGAAAACCCTTACTCCTTTTATGGGAAACCTACCCGAAGAGAGAATTACGCCTACATATCCTTTTTTAACTTGCGGCGTGGACTATGCAGGGCCAGTTTTCATATTGAACCGCAAAGGCAGAGGTGCTCAAACTGTGAAGGCATATATTTGCTTGTTTGTATGTTTCGTCACGCGAGCTATCCACTTAGAGCTTGTCAGCGATCTGACTACTGATGCTTACCTTCTAGCTCTCAAACGCTTTATAGCGAGACGCGGAAAGCCTAACGAAATATACTCAGATAATGGCAGGAACTTTGTGGGTTTGATGCACGACTTTGCCAAGTTTTTATCGCAATGTAGTCCCGACATCACAGATTACGCTACTAGTTGTAATATTAAATTTCATTTTATTCCACCTTACGCACCCCATTTTGGTTCCCTATGGGAAGCTGGAGTAAAATCATGTAAGTTTCATTTACGCCGTGTTATTGGTAACGCTCACCTCACGTTCGAGGAATTTAGCACGGCATTAAATCAAATTGAGGCGGCCCTAAATTCCCGTCCTTTATACGCCATGTCATCGGATCCGCACGATCTTCTTCCTCTGAGCCCTGCGCACTTTCTCGTCGGGCGCACTTTGACGTCGCCCGCCTCAGAGGACCTTCAGCACGCGCCTGCTCATCGACTCAACCGGTACCAGATGGTGGAGAAGATTAGGCAGCATTTCTGGGCCCGCTGGTCCAAGGAGTACGTCTCCGAATTACAGACGCGATCCAAGTGGAGGAGCCACTGCGAAGACCTGAAGCCGAACACACTGGTTCTCATAAAGGACGACAATCTGCCTCCGCTAAAATGGCATTTAGGACGTGTCGTCAAGACTATCCCTGGGCGAGACGGAGTGTCAAGAGTGGCAGACATCCATACTGCATCAGGCACCATAAGACGCGCTTACACCAAAATCTGCCCCTTGGTGTCTCAGCCAGATGAAGAGAGGAGAGACGCTCAAGAATCCTCTTGAAAGCCAGATCTTTCAAGGCCGGGGGCATGTTCCGTACGAGACTCACAGCGACATCTCTTGTCGCCTTGTCGGAGAGACGCAGTTGCGTATGTCGCGTGATACCTATCGCGGCCAATACGGAGCCCGAGATACGCTTTCGTCACCCTACGTCACGACATATTGTTCCCCTCTACCCCAATATCCTCGAATCATGTACAAGTAGATTAAGCATTTAGAATTATAAGAGTAAGCACGTTAAATTTCGGATTTTATTTCACCATCCAAGAATAAGTCGAATTTTCAAAATACGCAGCGCCTAGTCACGAACACAGTTTTTAGTGAAATATCGTATTTTATAACGTTATATCTTGTAACAATACTTTTTGTACGTAATACATGTCTAATGGCAAAAAAAAATGTATATATATAAGGGTTAACTAATTTAAAAAAGCTGGAAAAGTAAAAAGCACAGTTCGCAAAAACCAACTTTGAGAACGCTAAACAACTACGTAAAGTAGCACTTTTTAAGCACCTGTATTAAAAATGTAGTTAACAACAACCTCTCTCATAAATGAATGACAACGCGTTCTTTGAAAGCTAGCTTATTTGATTCGAGTGAGGAAGCTATTCATTCGTTCTTTCTAATTTTTACTCGAATTAATAGATGGCGTTGATTTCTACTGCTAAAGATAGATATAACTCCGTAATAGATGGATACAGTCTAAGGAAAAAACGTGCCTCGAAAATCAAGAAAATTTAATTCTCGATCAGATGGCGCCACTACCTTTTTCCTACTCTCGTATAGATGGCGTTGAGGGTTTCGTTTGTAATTTAACAATTTTAACGCATATCAGTGAAAGAATTTGGGTCAAAAAAATATAAAAATAATCAATGCAAATACAGCAAATAAAAAAAAACATTTATCCATTATATAAACACATTTTTTATATTTTTATTTTTAGTTCTAATCGTGTGTCGATAGATGGCAGTGAATTTATAGTGGCTACAAAATTTACAACGACAGTATCACAGTACCGCTCTATCCTACGAGTATTATATTCTCTTTGCTACTGCGGTGCCATCCTTGGCGCTATGTAGTTATACAAGGCTGATGTAGATGGCGTTGTTTTTAATATGTCAGTTACTGGGAATATAGGTTGTATGTGCCTAAATGCATGCCTGCTGTGGTTCGTATCTTAGAAAAATAAAAAACCGGTCGTGAGAGTTCGTTTAACTCGCGCACCGAGGGTTCCGTACAAACATTCAACAGATCTCTCTCTCCCTCTCTCTATCTTCAAAACAAACTAATCTTTGCCATTTACTTTCTTCGGCAAACAAAAGGAGTATATAACTTATATAGCAAATGTGCCATTCTCAACCAAAAGGGTCGGTTGTCAATAAGGCGCTATTTCCATATAGCTTATCGACTAGCGACAATGTGGTAGGTACCTTTTGGTTGAAAACGTCACAAAAAATCATGTAATTACACCCAGCCGTTGAGTTTATTTTAAATGTACCAATTGAATTTAATTCGATGTCAAATGTTAATATATGTTTCCTTTTTTATTGTGGGACGGACCACATTATCAATATTATTATTATTATTGATCTTCGTTGATTTTTTCATTGTGATTGACATCTGTATATACAATTTAATTCGATGTTATTAAATAATATGCCCCTATCCAATTGATCGTTAATTACTTCATCCATTAGATATCAAAATGAGGAATGCGATTAATATGTTAACAGCTATACTTATTAATTGTATAGCAACAATATACATAAACGCAACATTTCACATTTCTAAGCAAAGCGGCTTCTAAGCAAAGTGACACAGTGACGTCACGATGTGTTGCCATTTTGTTAGAGCGTTTCGTCAGTAAAGTGCGGGTGCCAAACTTTGACCATCATTTGTGACTTTTGTATTGCTGAAAGACAATGGGTCCCCTACAGACATTTGATCCTTAAAGCAGGGAGGCAATGGTCGAACGCATGAACGTGTCACTGAAGGCAGTCTCCGATTGGGGCGAAGCCAATCTGGTTGCGTTCAATGCTAGTAAGACTCAGGCGTGTCTTATCTCCGCTAAACGGAGTCCATTCCATCTCACTCCTACATTCCGAGATGTATCCCTTCCGTTAACCGACCATCTTGAGCTGCTCGGAATCTCGCTGTCTCGAGAGAATCTCGAGTCGAAAGCACAGTTAGCGGCAAAAAAGCTAGGCATCCTCAACAAGGTGAGGCAGTATTTTACACCTAGGCAGCTGCTCGATCTTTACCAAGCACAAGTCCGATCTTGTGTAGAATACTGTTCTCATCTGTGGGATGGCTCTGCAAAGTACCAGCTTGAGGCGCTCGAGTCAGTTGAGAGGAGGGCCAAGAGAATCATAAATGACAGCAATCTGACGAATGCTCGACTCCAAAGTCTGGAGCATAGTCGCAAGGTTGCCAGCCTGTCGATCTTTTATAGGATACATTTCGGAGAGTGTGCCGAGGAACTGCACAACCTTATTCCTCCGTCCCATTTTTACCATCGGACCACACGACAAACGGCACTCCGGCATCGCTTCATGGTAGGAACTCCAAAAATACGCACGAAGCGTTTTGCTTCCACATTTCTCATGCGAACTGCCAAGGAGTGGAACGCCCTGCCCGAGTCTGTGTTTCCGCATGAGTACAATTTGGAGCTCTTCAAGGCAAGAGTTAATAGGTATCTCATAGGTAAGCGTGCTCCACCGTAGACCACATCATCACTTACCATCAGGTGGGATCGTGGTCAAACGCCCGCCTATTCATCATAAAAAAAAAAAAACCTGATCAACTGATACCATTAAAAACAATTGTCAATTACAATTACTGATTTATATCAGAATGAACTCGGATGACAACGTAGGTTTACCTCAAAATAATTTCTTGTTTTTTGAAATGTTGCTATTCCTCAGCTTTGCTGTTATAATATGCTTGCTCAAATGTTATGAACCACCCACGTGCATGCAGATTTTCGCCTTAATATATAGTTAACTAGGATCTGCTAACTAGAATACAATTTACAATGTAGCCTGTAAACATAATAATTTGTATGGTTTCCTATACAAAGCTCATGTTGTGCTATCTACATGTAACATCCCTAAACACACAGCTTATCAGCACAATAGAAATAGAAGTACTAAGTCAACGGTTTCATTAGTTGCCATAAATAAAACTAGATAAGTGTAAAGTAACTGATTTATTGCTATAAGCTTAAATAAATAAACACAACATACTTGTACCAATATAGGTAATAATTGGTATATCGTATTATATTACGAATATACGAGTAATATAGTGGTGAGAGTGATTACATATTAGAAAATCACACGTATCTAAACATATTTAAAACCGTAGTCATCATGTACAGTCGAGTCGCCATCAGATATATCGGAGCGGCCACGGTGTTCACAATATCTGAACGCGCACTCTATCTCCTTGACAAATAGAGGCGTGTTCAGATATTTGTGAGCGCCTTGGTCGTTCCGATATATCTGATGGTGACTGTACATTAAGATCATAAATATGTAGCAATTTTTCAATTTATTTTAATTCAGTAAGTTGAAGAGGCGTAGGTACTTATACATATAGTCTATCAAGCCATTTCCGTCAGTAGAAAAGAGCGGCAAATTTAAAAAAATATTGGCACGAAGTGTTATCGTCACAGAAAATTTAAATTTCGCGCCTTTTTATATTGACAAAGTTGTTTAACAGACTATATCTATGACCTCGACTGCAGGTGTATGTAATGTCAAGAGAGTTATTTACCCCTTGCAAGGGGCATTTACCCCTAAATTATGCTTACCCGTAGTGACCTTAATAATGATGATTATTATAAAACAGCAAAAACTAATAAGTACTCGACAAAATTTAGTCTAATAAAATAATACTTACTTACATAAAAAAGTGCAAATTAAATGTCTTACCTACGAGCTTACAATAATGTTTATCTTAATGACTAAATAAATCCTAACGTCTAATTAAGTAGCAGTTACATTACTCAAGAATCAATAACTTGATATATTTATATTCTAAATCGTTTACTTAGTGCTAGTGCTTAGTTGCTATTTACCCCCTGCCTAAGATGGTTAACCTATTTGGAGAATTGATTAAATTAATTAATAAAAATGTGTACATAGAGTATATAGGTATAAATATTACCAAAATACACAAGTAAAGCAGTGTTGAATTAGGTGTTTCAGCTCACGTAATTGCAGAACGGTGAATAGAACTTTTGAAAGGAATTACCATAATGTATGTATTACTTTATAACCCGACTTTAAAATAAAGGTTACGTCAGAACACCGTCATTAATAGTAGTTTATGTGGCTGCTACATAATGAAAGGCATTAAAACTCGAGTGTGGGTTTATGAAACGAACGTAGTGAGTTTCATAATAGAATCACACGAGTGTTTTAATGCCTTATTATGTACAGTTACATACACTGCTTTATCTACACACATATTATAAACTTTCTATGATATATTCACTTACCTCATATTACAGCCGATATTGGGGCATAGTTGCTCTCTGGCGGAATTCGCGGATATGAGGTGGCGTCTCCGAAATATCTTTATCGCACATTTTACAGGAAATTTTTGCTAGAGTTACTTTAAAAACAACATAACAAATTATTTTCTACCTACAAACTAATTAAAAAATAAACTGCACGTCAAATGGCGGCAAAGAAAACTTTTTTAACGCATGTCACGCATCCGTAGTTTTTTTTTATTCAGACAAACTAGAGTGGGGGTCGATTGCCATATCGTTCGATACCAACTAACAAGCGAGATTTGTCAAATTTGTATGCAATTGACATTTCATTTCGAATAAAACGTCATCACGACTGATATTAGAATAGAGGTCAAATCAAATTTCTTTGTTTTTCAGAGATGTTCGAAATTTGAATAAAATAATATTATCGAAATCGATGTTATTATTTAGCAATACAAACATTTTCACAGATAAAAAATTTGCTGTAACAAAACAGTTTATCTTAATGTTGGCCATTATTTACGGATTTTGAAGGCATCATAGAGGGTTTATGATATGTGTGTAGATAAAAGTATATATATAGTTCCAGATTGATGACAGTTCTGATGATGGGATCCATAAGGAATTGAAAGAACTCCTCAAATATTATAGGCTCTACATAGCGATTTTTGTATTTTTATCAACATACAAAATCATTTGCATTCAAAAAGTGCCCTTTGTTAAAGTGGAACTGCTGACGAAGATCAGACGTCGTTTGGCGATTTGTCTTCTTCGTTGAGATTGTGAAGCAAAGTAAGGTTTTAAGGAACACTTCTGCAAGGTCTACCCGAATAGGTCTAGACTAAGGCCGAGTAGAAACTTCAATTATTTTAATTATGTTGAAATCAATATAGAGATATATAAAGTCATATATAGCTCCAGAATGTTTAAACGATAATTTTACATGGACATTTTGTTAATTCATACATAGTAAATTTATTAATTCCTTTCTTCATATCTAATAAGTTCTGCCTATTAAAATAAAAATAAACTCAATTTTATGTAAGTTTTATGTACCTATACCCTTGTATTTAAATTAAAATGTCAATTCGATTACTTCGAATTCACGTATCTGTAAAACAACCCAAAACGATATACGTACCGGCCAATAATATATCACCTTTGAGTGTTTTTGTATGAGCTTGTATAGAGTAAACAATATAGGTTAGTTTGTAGATTGCTCATTTACTAGTCATTTTATACAAATATAAAATGAATATTGCAATGAAATACTGTGAATTACAATAGGATATGTACCCAGCATATTACTAAAAAACCTCTAGTAAAATAATGAAATTAACACATACATTAAAAAAAACCTCTATGAAAAAAACCATTACACGAGGCTAATTTTCCAAAACAGTGAGGTGGAAGTCTCTCATAAATAAATAAATAAAGTTATACCGTAAAAACATGGAGGTGATATATTATTGGCCGGTACTGTTAGAGTAAAGTCAATGTTCTGTACATCTCGAGAACAGAAATACAACCTATATAATATTAGATATAAAGAGTAGATTGTCTTTAGGATTATGCTAAGTTTTTATCGTCACAGGATTTCTTTGGTACTTTAAGTAATTTTGGTCCTAAATGATTAGTAAGTAGGTATCCTATGGGGGTGGTGATGATTATGGCTTGAACCAGGAGTCGCAGTATGTTGACTGCGCACGCCAAATCGTTTTCGTAATTCTGGTGGGGCCCCCGGGAGATGACCGCCGTTAGAGCCGTTGGCGCCAAAACAGCCTGGAAGCAGTTTGTGAGATAAAAATAGAGTCCATAAATTGTATGTCGCAATGAAAAAGTGAACAGTGATCAACGGTGGCCAACGTTCCCATCCCCAAGTTGGCCAGAGTTGATCACAGTATATTTTTTTCATTGTGATTGACATCTGTATATACAATCTATATATTGCAATATGGTACGTACCCACAATAAAAAAGGAAAATTAATATATTTATTAAAATGTATTGACATATTAAGTATTATCATTGAAATAAAGTCCGTGTACGCTAACACAGCACACCATCCTTGGTTACCTAAGTAGTACAGCGCGACCATTGTCACTGCCATGTTGGTGCAGAACAAGTGTAGATGGATACTTCATATTTTAGAAAATTCCAACAGTTACTGTCTGGATATTTTGTGTAAAATTTCAAAACAATCCGAAGGTACATATGATATTGTAAAATAGTAACTAGCTTGTTATTTTATTTTATTGTTTCCATTTTAGTCTATAAAATAATAACCTGCCCTAAAGATTGATAACAGCCATTTTTTAGTAGGATTTTGTACGTAAGTAGGTAGGTACGGTGCGTATCTACGTGATTATATAGCATACCTACTTATGTTGTACACCTCACTTCGCCCACTTAGCCGAATCCCAGCCTGTGTCATTTCAGCGTCAGCGGGTAGGCAGATAAAAAAAAAACATCTTGTCCGTATTATGAATATGTATGTCTTCATAAATTGATCAAAACAGTCAAATCTACCTCGACTATGGATTTGGGTACCCAGGTGCAGCAAACGAAGAGTCTTTCCTTGAGGGTCATGTCCCAGCAGACGAGCGCTGCCGTCGTTAGTCTCACAGTCAAACAGATCAGTAGAATTGCTAACCCAATTAACATAACATCCCACAGATGATTGTCAATCTGAAAAAAAAAACAACATGAAACTCAGTCAATTTAATGTAATTATTTTTCTTTGATTTTTTTACGTAAGAACGTGGTAAGAACTAACCGGACATGTTATTGGTGTGGGTTTCGAAAAATATATAATCTTTAGGGATTAGCTGTGGATTAGTGTCTACATGCCGTGAAAAGTCAAAACACAGGCAGATAAACAGACTAGTAGATTTCGTATCTTTAATTGTATGTACGTAGTATGTACTACATACCTACATTTTTTTGAGATAAAAGCGCTTTTTAAGTTAAGTTTTTATTACTCTAAATATATTTACTCGTAATTGAAAGAGCAAAAATAAGCGTGACCTTGTTTTCGTATACGTTTACGCCTACGTAACCTCACAACGTTTGATTATATTCGTATTTAGTCCTGGATAATTTTAACAGTGTAGTAGTCTCGATCGCTGGCCAATCTGACGCGAATTTAGAGTCGCCGAGATGAAAGAAAAAATTACCAACTGTCACGATGACATTCATATCTTTTTCGCGCGCCATATAACGCACATGTCGCTTTATGAACAATTTATGTTTTATTGAGTAATTCTTAGTTTTTCCCGTAATAATCAATGCAGTTATACCTAAAAAGACGATATGCGGTGCAAAGTGCACATGGAAAGTGAAAGTTATAAAATATCGGAACGTAAGTACAAGATAATTGAAGCAGTCTTCATTTTCCAAATTCTTGCTACTATAAGGTGCTAAAAGTGTTCCCGTGGGGAAACTTGGAGGTGTGATACAATAGTTTATGTACTTATCCTCACTTTATTATAAAATACCTATACAATTTTGTATCTAGTTCTTATACATTCTCGTGTGACGAGTTTGTCTATGTCCTTGTGGGACATTGTTTAAGGGTTGACTTGAAAATACCCATATGTCGCGTGGCGACATGGTGTTATGTTATCTTTGTCCGTGGGACATTCTGGGAGATGTTGGCTTAAAAATATCCACATGTCGCGTGGCGACATTGTGCCTCGTTCGTGGAACGAGGGTCAGATCTTTTTAAAATGACTTCAATTACTATGCTCATTGCATAGCAAGAAACCCTTCGTCCGTGGGACAAGTAAGAGAACCGACTATTCAATAATAAAAATTAAATATATGACCAGAAACACGTCATCCGTGGGATGATAATACACGAAATGTCTTTTAATAGCTAATTAATTTCTTATAATGACACTAGCAGCTGAGATTGACCTAACAAGAAACCCAAATATCTGGATCAAATTTAGCGCATCTTGTCACAGTCATGGACGGGGTCCTGTGTCATGTACATAAATATCAACTAGCTTATTCTAGTATTGTATGCTAATTAAGTGCTGACTTATTGTTTACAAATAATAACATTATTCTGGAAGCTGCTGGAATAAAATATTTGGATTAAGGTCTGTACCAAACACTTATAATATATGCTGAATCCTTTTGAGGCATGTCATTTTTATTATTCCTTTGCTAATCAAAAATTCTGTAGCCTTATCCAGAAGAGAGGCAGTCAGTCTGCTAGCTGCATTAATACAATAAAATAAATAAGTGACTCAGTAGTGCACTTCATAGTCTTCATACCTACTCATATTATACTAATATGCAAAAGAATGCTATCAGCCTTTATAAGGACAAGATCCAGACAGCTGCCTTATTATGAAGATCAAATCTGGGGGTTCATGGCATATACTATTTTCATTAACACTTCTTACAAGCTTCCTATAGCTTAAGCTTGTTTCATAAATTTCATAATATCATATTGTTAGAACGAATTTTTTTTCCTTTTGCAGGCAGTTTGGTAAATTGCCATACATGTTGACTAATACATTCCTTCTAATATCATAAGGAAAAATAACCCTTCAAGGGTTACTCAATTCAATTCAATTATAAATATAAATACTAATTTATTTTAGCCACTCTCACAAGAAACATAAATATCACAACAAATTATGATAATATTTCTTATTCTTATTCTTGATATGTTCCCGGATAGCCCAGTCAGTTGTGCATTAAAATTTTTAAGTTCTCAAAGCCCAATTGCCTTTGGTGAAAATAATCAAACAATACCATTTCCTCCAGAAATATGAATTATATATTGAATTAAATCAAGAGTTTATTCCTCCTTCAAATTACAGATAATGAACAGTAAGTTGTATAAAATACAAAACTGTAGGTGAACAAGGGTACTTACAATACCAAAGACTATACATAGAAAATTTTAATCAGTCAGCCATTGGATGGATGTCTAATATCAATAAATTATAAATTCTGAGCAAGTCCAAAGCTCCAAACTCTCATTTATTAAAATTATTTACCAAACTTTTGGGCCTTTTATAAAGGCAAGGCAAATTGTGGCAACATTTTTCCTACAATTGCTTGGAACCCTTTCACAAGATGGTAGGGTTCAATTTAGCACGAGCTCAGATTTCGATACATTTGTGATAAGGAAATAGAAATTTAATGGATATGTAAGTAATATTAAATAGGTAGGTAGGTTATATAAGTAGGTAGGTAGGTAGATAATAATGTAGGTTTATAGGTATTATGCAATAGTCATATCACATTTCCCAACATTTAAACATTAGTGTCCCCGTTACCTGGTATTGTTTGGTTTTGAAGGGTCTACTAACTTTAAGCCTAAGACATTAAATAAAACAACATTATTAGTTAGGTATGTACTAGAAAGATTCTTATCCAGTGTTCGAATGTTTGATACCTCTTGGTACTGTAAAATTACTTTAAACGGTTGGGGGATGATGATGATGATGGACCTGATGAAGACAATTATCGATAATAGAGCTGAAATGGAAAAAAGAATTGGATTCCAAAAAGAAAAATATGCTTTATGCCATAATGAGCAATTCCTATATATTTTTATTTTATTTGTAATGATATAATTAATCGATTATATTTATATAATCAGTAGTGAATTGAAATAATTTCACAAATACAATAAAATTCACAACAGATCATATTGTTGCATTTCATTTATATCGTTTTTTATATACTTTCTGTATGAATATGTTCAGTATAGATAAAACAGAAGTTGGAAAGACCTTTTAGCAGTAAGACTGTCCAAACTGATCTATGAAGTTATTTGTGGCATTTAACAGAGCATTTGAGACAAACTTTCTGTTCATAATAACTCATAATTATGATGTAATGAGAATAGTCATTTTCTGTTTTTCATTGTATTTCGGATTCTCAAGGCTAATGCTTATGTTGTAATTGATTCATGGTTTTTATTATGGAATTATGCAGGAAACGCCACAGACCGATCCACATACATATGTGGTGGTAATTTCACACATTTTCAATATAATAAGAATTTATATTATCTGAACCAAATTATAGGTTGTTTCGGTTCAAATTGCTTACTTACTAACTCATTTAGAATCTTTTGTCAGATTCAGTAGGTAGTGGTTGAGAAATACTAGAACAAATAATTGAAAGATATGATTCTTTATCTCTAACAGCATCACCTTTTTATATTCCTAGATGTATATAGACATTAAATAAAATATATTAAAAGACAACGTGAAGCTTGTTTTAGATAGGGAAGCAATTTAGAATATTTTAAGTGTAGGATGTATTATTTATATTACCCCTTATAGCATAGTAATTGACTATTACTTACTTAGCTTAGTTAAGTGGTTACTTAACAACTTTTTAAATAAGGGTGCTTAAATCCCTTCCAACATAAACTATCTAATGTTTAATCACCATGTACATTTATTAGTACTATTGTTGAAAGTTGTTTAAACAACTCCGAGCATGTCCTAATCTCCCAAGATACACCAGGTCTGGGAAAAGAAGAGTGGTATTCAGACTTTAAAATATGGACATGATACAATCTATTACGCTTAATTGCGTGAATGTGAAGCAATGAGTGTCTTCTTAAGGGTGTATGTTACAAATAATAAATCAACTTGAGATTTTGAAAGTAAAATTACAGTCTTAGATATTTCATGTTTCAACAAATAATACAGTTCCTTTTATTTTTATGTTTATTTAAAACAGCAATACTCTTTAAAATCTTTAGAGAAGAGAAATTAATAATAAAGACTGCCACGCCACGTTTTTCCTTTACTGGGTAATGCCCCGAAAATATGACTGTCTAGACTCAATTTATTATTGTTTATGAATAAATAAATGAAATGAAATATGTATTTATTGGAATAAACAAATATAATATAAGAGAAAACTATAACATCATAATGTCTTAAAACCTTGTCTGATGTGTCTTAGACAAGCAACAAGAAAATAAAGGGTAGATAAATAGTAACGAATAAATATCTTTTATCTTTATCTTTGACAGTTCTCATGTCTTCTTTCTTTTATGGAGGCTTTATATTTATATACCGCAATATAGGTACATTATTACATATTTTCTTTACATTTTCTAATTATGATGTCTCACATTGGTCAAGATAAAGATCATAGTATATGGGTAGGTCTCACCAGTGAACATAATGTTTTAAGCATAAAGGGATGCTCCAGATAACTACTCTGTTACTGTCTGCTGCTCTTGTTAGATATGAATTATCTTTACATCATAACTCAAAACTCTTATCTTTACATGTTCAAAACTTTGAACGCAGTAAGTAAATCTCTGATTCTCAGAGTATTTACCCATTAAAGTAGTATAAGTTCAAAACCTAATTTTATTATTGGTAATTCTCATGTAATTGGTCGGAGAATTTTTTAAAATTTCTCTGCTTTTTGCCAGGAAACTCAAAAGCCGATTTTGATATTTTGAGATTTCTCATAGCGACTTGTTTATTTTGCCTTAATTTTAATTTTTTTATGAAATATAGAGATAGGTATAGGTTTCCATGATAGATAATATATAGATATACATATTCTTGCCAAAAATACAAGTGCTTGTTTTTGGGTAGATTTTTGAGACATTTATTTTTACAAATTATTTAATTATCTTCTCTAAACATCTACACTGTTAAAATTATCCAGGACTAAATACGAATATAATGATAGGATTAAACGAACTTACCTGAAGTGAAGTTCAATCCTGATTATATGAAGTATTTAGTCCTGGATAAGGGGTATCCCCACCCTCCTCGAGTAACCTTGAATCCATGGTTACTTCCCATTTAGTGCATGAATACTCTAAACTATATGAATGTCATCGTGACAGTTGGTAATTTTTTCTTTCATCTCGGCGACTCTAAATTCGCGTCAGATTGGCCAGCGATCGAGACTACTACACTGTTAAAATTATCCAGGACTAAATACTTCATATAATCAGGATTGAACTTCACTTCAGGTAAGTTCGTTTAATCCTATCATTACTTATTATGAAATATTGAAGCTGTCTATAAGAAAGTAGCCTATTATAATCATATAACCAATTTTATATGATATAGTAAATGTATAAGAAGTATGTAAACAAACATTAATAATAAATAACATAAGAATTAAAACTAATAATAAACTAAACGTATAGCGGGTGTAGGTATAATAATAACCGGCACTGAAGTTAAACAGTTTATTATACTTAAAGAACACGGTTTATGATACAATACAGTCCACTATACGTTAAAATTACTAAAACTATTACAATTCAATGCTATGATACTCGTGATCAGTCGTAGGGTCGGATACGCGCACACGTCTATACACAAAGGTACCGGCTACCGAACTAAACTCGCGCGCAGCGCTGTTGCCATCCGCGCGATGCTCAAACATGGCCGCGCACGCGACTACTATAAATTGACCCGCGGCTTAGTCTGTTAATACGCGAGCCGGGGTCTACTTAGATTAGCTCTATTGGGAAGATGCCCACTAGGCGTGCTATCTCGTACTAACGCACGCTTAGGCATCCCGTCTCTGTCACACGCTATAAACGTCTAATATGCGCTTAAAACCCCACATCGTACCCGGCTCAAAAGTCCCTTCGTTTTCTCAAATATTCAAGGAAAAGTGGTCAATTAAACAAACTTTGTTATTATTCAACAACGACGGGACTTAATCGCGTAAGTAAGTCCCGTCGTTGAATAATAATGAGTAAAAATCGTGAAAGTTTAAATCAGTGTTAAACAAACCTTGATTGATTTGTTTCCACATTATAAAAATACAACAAAACAAAAAGCACGCGTGGGTAACAAAATAATAACCGGTGTGGTTTTTCGTTCATTCAATTCTTCGATTGTTCATTCATTGCTTTGTGTGTCAATGTTGTAAACGGGTGGATTACTGCGTGATTGCCGTGATTGGTGATTATTACGCGTGGCGGCGCTCAATTAGCTGTGGCCGCTTGTTCAATAACGTTTTCTCGACATGGCCTTTGCCGAGCTATCTTTAAGAAGAAAGTGGACGGCCGCGTCACCATACAAACGTAGTCCCCATTTTCTTCTCTGGACATTATGTACAATATTTTTTCATAATTTAATGTAGGTATATTAACCATAGCTATGCCCCTATGTTTGACTTTTTTCGATTTTTTGCTTATAAACTTATAATAATTTAAAATTCGAAAGAATCTAATAGCTGTGGTTGATATACAACAAATTGTGTTAAAATATTTTCAATAATGTCAATATCCAGAGAGGAGAATGAGGACTACGTTTGTATGGAAAGGCGATTTCGCGCGGGTCCTCCACTTTAGGTGTTTCCTGTACCTATTCGAAGATTACTTGCCGAGACACTCAATTGAAATTGAATAAGTAATAAAACAAAAATAACCTATCCTATAATCATACAGTTGTTTTCATAATTTAACTATATAGTTTCTAAAAAGAAACAAAACTGCATTCAGTTTTTTAAATTCGCTTGCCTTGCCCGGGAATCGAACCGACTAAAATTACAAAAAAATAAATAAACACGCAATTTTTTTCTACTAGTCGATACAGTAAATGTTAATATAACATTTCTTCAGGAAACTTTTTTAGGTCTTACACTCGTCTGTCGTACAAAATATCCATAAAATCGAATATTTAGTACTCAAGAATATTTTTAGACAAGCGAAATTGAAGAAAAAAACAAAGAAAAATCTTTGTGTTCAATGTAGTTTTGTTTCTTCAGAGTCCAAAACATGCAGAGGCGGTAAACGGAGTCTTCAATAAACCAGCAGTTTTATTAACACCGATTATTAACGCCTGATTCTAACTTTACGATATCTGAGCATGGAAACTATATAAAGGAGCAAAATCTCTATGTATGAAAAGTGTCGATAAAAAAACAGTAATTAGGCGGCGCCACCATACACCGAAATAATACCAAAAACCACCTACGTAATTTGGTCGGGTTATTTGTTGCCTTCTATGGTACATGTCATACTCATGTCCCAGAGCCTACCTAGCGCTACCTAAACTACTACCTAAGCTACCTAAAGCTGGTCACTTTTGCATAATTCTGCCATAAGAGATTGTCGTCCTTTCTATACCGTCCACATATGTGAGTGTCAAAAGTTACGTTTTTGTTTGAAGAAACGTCACCTTGACACTGACATGTCAGAATAAGGCCGTATGTAGCTTTCCATCACAGAAAAGGGCCCTTATACCTACTTATGTGCATAAGAACTCTTCTTTGATAGAAGCCACATATTTTCTATAAAATAAAATAGGTACTTTTTGATGACCTACCATAACAATATTTAAAGATGATTCCAAGTAAATAAATTACCTGATCATTTTGAGTGGCTCTCTGGCTCTAACACCTTGAATATTACCTAATAGGTACATGCCTACTTAAGCAATTCCTTGAAAGTTCTCTATTATGCACCTGAGCATGTCAGACACACTACTTGGAGGAGCCTGGAAGATGCAGATGCCGCATGAATTTAAAAATACCGGTTAAACCATTTTATATTCATATCAGACAAACACCAAAGTTTACCGGAGACCACGGATGCTGCAAAGTATGGAAAGCTTCGGGAACTAATAACGAAGTTGAATTCATTTCGCAAAAAAAAAGAACCCGAGCTATGTGCGTTGTAGCCGTTGTAGGGTAACACCCACAAAAAGTACTCAATTAGAAACGTCCTTGTCCAATTTAGGAGCATTTCTTGAAATTTTTTGCCCATTTTGTTTATTTATATTTGTATAGTACTATGAGTGAGCTTGAACAAATTCTGCTTTTTTCGTATTTGTTGTTATAAAAAATAATGTTGTACACAAGTATATTTGCTAAATTGAGGACCATTTTGTGGCATTTACGAGTACCGTAAAATGGGGTGAGTAGGGTTCGCGTGGAGAGTTGGGTTATGAATGGGGAGAGAAGGTATTAAAGGGGGGTGAGATGGGTTTTTAGGGCTACTGCTACAAACATAATGTATTCCAATTTAAAATGGAGCTATAGTAATACTCATAATATAAAAAAAATCGATCCAACAATCTTCCAAAATCACCATTGTATGAAAACCCATCTCACCCCAATTACGAGGGACTACGGGGTGAGGTGGTTTTTCCTGTTTATCGTAAAAGTTATGAAATGGAACTACCCAAAATAAAATAAAAACTAAAATACAAACGTCCGGAACACTTATTATATATATACACCATTCAGTTTGCATATGTAAAAATAAAATGTTATCGAGGTTTGAATGTCAGATTTGCTCCTACTCACCCCATTTTACGGTAACTGTATTGTTTGTTCGTGTTGAGTTGTTATGTGTTGCCCCAAGGTGCGAAAGTCCATTTACAGAAACCTGTCTAGGTACGAATATGCTATGTTTGATGATGATGATGATATATGATGCCGCCATAGTAAGGCAGTGTGTTTATTTATTTTATCTATACATAATTATATCATATACCCTATTACATTCTAAGACAAGTTCAAAAACCGCAAACTACGGCCAGGCGCCGGCATAAAGATAAATAGTTTTGTTTAAATTCGATTTTACAATTACTATTAAATTCCAAACATCTATCCTCTCTATCCCAACATCAGTCGTGAAGATGTTTTATTCAAAAGAAACAATTTTGAAAAATCTCGCATGTTCCTCGGTATCGAACGATATGGCTATTGGGGCCGACTCTAGTTTATGTCTGAAAAAAAAAACTACGACGAAACGAACTACGACATGCGTGACAAATGTTTTCATTTACCGCCAAGTGACCTTTAGTTTGAATCGTCGCAAAAATAGTTTGTTTCGTGTAAAATGTGCGTTAACCGTTCGATCAATCAGCGATCATAAGTGAGCGATATTTTAGAGACGCTACCTGATTTCCGCAACAGAGCAACGATGCCGCAATGCCGGTCGTAGCATGCGGTTCCTGAACACATCTTAGAGAGCTTATAATATGTGTGTAGACAAAGTAGTGTATCTGACTGTACATAATTTTGTAGCAGTATTGATGTAGCAGTCACATAAACTGTTTACTATTAAAGAGAAACTTACCACAAAGAAAGTGCCCGTATAAGCAAACACAGCAGGCTCACAGGCAGCCCAAAACACCCGGTAAGCTGTAGACGCGGAGTTGTTGTTGAGTTTCCACCCGTCTCGCGCCCAGAACATCGCGGCTGTTGCGTTGCAGGCTAACACAGCGACTCCAGCTAAACATTCAAATCAAACATTATTTCTAACTTGAGTACAACTTAGTAAATCTAGTTATGCTGGATGATGTAGATATATAAGCTTAAGTTAAGTAAGCATTGCTCTACTTGTGATATTCTTTCTTTTGGTACAAATAAATAAATAAAATATTTATTGTAACGTAACGCTTCAGGTAATTCTCTCAAAGTGCAATTAGGCATTAGACAATAATTTGCTTTCTATCGGTGGAGTCGCGGGCTGTTGTCTCTTTTAGTAGGTAAGTGTCTAATTTAGTCTTCATAATTGTAAAATTGTTCTGAATTTCGTTCTATCGGAAACCATATTTACTGATAACTTTCACTTTCACATTATCCAAATTTTATATTAGTTGCAAATAAATTAAAATTTTAGAATTAAACGTTAATTAAAAAGTTTTGACGGTTTAAGAAGTACCTACATACCGGTTCCAGCCCATCCTAAGCGCACGAGGATAAAGTTGGCGAAGAGTCCACCGACCACCACAAACAGAACCCGGAGCTCCACGACGTAATAGTCCCGCGAGTGTGGTGCTAGCCCTGCCAGGATGCCCCACGCGACCCCCAGTATCACGCCCACGAACAGAGTCGATCCAGCCTGATAACAACAAAATAACACACTGCATGATTTACAGGCTAGTGAGGTATATTTTATTTTTGTCATACTGATTCATTTGACTAATCTCCCACTTTACATTCATTTATTTTAATCTGTTAACATTTCACGATTCTTCTAAGTTACGACTTAATCCGCAGGTACATTAAAACAGTCCTAAAAATTTACTTATAGAAATAAAATCTATATGGAAAATAAATATACAAAGGAATCAAGTTTTTAGACTAAGATATTTTTGTCTATGAACTTAGTACAACCGACGGACTCATCGACGTATTTTAGCAGATAGTTATGAAACTTCACCTACCATAATATTTAAGCAAACGTAAATAAAATAAACAGAAATTTTGGTGCTCTAATTAAACACATTTTGTATCGAAATTTCAATGAAAAGTGACCAGTTTCCATTGCTCTTGAGTGTCTTTTAACTCAGTAGATATTTTGAGATTGTAACATTTAAGTAAAAACCAGAAACGGTATAAAATAATATTGTTAATTTATTACCTAAATTATTTTCCTGGAATTGCATTCAACTGCAGAGTGGAGACGATGGAGAATTATTATTCGTAGACCAACCGACACAGTTCGTTTAACGCTGTGGCTAACCGCCTGCAGTTATAAAACGGCTTAAAATAAATAGTCTATCGATTCGACATGTATATGGTAGAATGCGGTACGGTACGGTATGGGGTACGGTAGATATTTTTAAAAGGTCACTGGCATGCAAGTTTGATGTTGTAGGTACATAGGCAGAAGCATGCACGTGGAAAATATGCGCGCTGCATGAGTAGCATTCATAGTCATAATAAGTATCATTGTAAACGAAATACGAATGAGGAATGAGCTGCTTGCCAATTCCGGGAAATCCCAGAGGAATACAGAAGGCACTGACGTGCATATAGAACTCTTGCAAGCCTAGCAAGCACGTCTTGCCTTGTCGCAAAAGACTTTGTACGTCAAGTTGCGCTTAATGCTTTATAAATGAAATTGCACAAGACAAAACAAGATGTGCTGTACAGGAGTAACAAAAGTTCGTGCCATTATTTGTCATCAACATAGCGTAAAATACCTTGATATATTTATACAATTCGGTTTCTTCCGTGAATATAAAGCTGAAGATGAGTCCGTAGACGCCGACGCTGAGCGCGGTGTCGGTGCCGCCCGCGGTGCTCACCAGCTGCGCCCAGTTGCGAGCGGAGCCGCTGGCGGCGCTTAGACTCGCGACGCCGGGCATCACCACCGCCCACGACAACGAGCAGTATACTGAACCAAGTAGGAAACCTGGAAAATAGTTCTTAACTTTATATTAACTACCTATAAATAAAGAAAACGAAACTGAAAATGGGCCCCTTTGTATATAATTTGCCTTTTTAGTTGCATTTTCCTAATCTTCAATGCATTTCGCTTAATATTCATGTACACTAAATAGTTTATTGTTTTCCCTTGACTTGAGTGTATTACTGAATTATTATATGTAACTCTTAAAAATTAAGTATTTAGGATGCTTCTGACTTCAAAAGAGTTGTGTTATGGCAACTATTATACATATAGTTAGCCATATCTAAGTCCACTTCAATTTTGTATACTATAGCACATGTATACATAAATTAACAAGCTACATTTCATTGTTTTTAAACATTGGAAAATAATAAAGTTACGATATCTTCATGCTATGTATGTATGTAGGTATTCCAAAACTGAATAAATCAATTTAACAAACACGGATAAACAAACTGGAACCTGAAAATTCATTCATTACGCTACTACAATTTAATTGTCTGCGCAGTATTCAACGGGCTATTTGCTTGCGACAGTTTAAAATCCACAAAACAAATTGAAGGAAGACTTAAATGTGAAAATAATAAACGAAACGAGTATTGAATGCTGTTTCCACTTTGAGGTTTTGTTTGTAAATCAGGGCTGTAATTGAGGCAGCAACGACAGGTATGAGTTAAACGTGAGCGCTTCAGGGATGTTATTCGCAACGCTTATCGTCAAGCCACAATAAACGCAATGTCTGATTACAAATTGTTATCACGGCGCTAGATATCAAGTTAAACAGGGAAGAACTAACAGTTGAGACTAAGTTTCTTGTGAATTAGGTTGTAGAAGTGAGTCCTGAGTACAAAGAGCGAGCGCAAAGCGAGCCTGAATGCCAGCAGCGCTTCTGCCGCTTTCAATAATTCACGCCATGCGGTGAAAATGCATTCAAACCCCTTGCAATACGAGTCCCGCTGCAGATTTTATTGAATTGGCTTTGTACCGCACACTACGCTCCCCATTGTGTTCTGCGGCCGTGACAAATTTTATTTTATTACTCTGGGTATATGGAGCGTGACATTCACTAACGATCGCAAATCGGAACTTTATATTGGAAATTTTGCACAGGAGAAATCTTGATTACTTATAATAATGTTATCTACATGGTTCATCTGAGTCCGTGTGTACCTATTGGTATTAAGAGTCCGCAGTAGGCTCGATTCTCCATGCAAACGGAGTTACGTTCTCATTTTAAAACGACTAGCTAGATTGCTCTGAAACTTTGTATTTACAATAGGATAAGGTATATCTAATTATCTATGGCTGTACTTAGTTTACGTCGCTTCAGATACCATAGTTAAAAAAATACAGCCAATTTAAGTTTTTCATACAAAACTTGTTTTTGCTCTATTTCGTTTGCTTTATAAGCTGTAGCTACATAAACTAATTACAGGCATAGATATACCTCATGTCATTGTATGTGCAAAGTTTTATTACAATATTTACAATACAATACAACAAGGCCAAACAACAATAAGGCATTCCATTTGTATGGGAAGGTGAAATTCTTCCGAGCTTTCTGCGGAATTCATTATAAGTATACCTATCATAATAATATTTTATAGTTGTACCTAATTGTGTTGTTCATACCAATACAATATATAATACATAACATGATGATGCACCGGCTACAACTTATCTGCTTTGCCCGAAGGTTGACTTACCAGAGCATGCCTTTGTTACGATCTTTTATACTTTTGTGCAATAAATTGTAGGCTCTCATTAAAAAATATAGTTATTTAATTGGACCAGCTTGAGAAAGCAGACTAAAGGGCAAGGCGCATGTAACACTTCTGGAGTTGCAGGCGTCCATACGCTACGGTGACTGCTTACCACCAGACGGGCCGTATGCTTGTTTGCCACCGACGTGGTATTAAAAAAAGTGTGTGCGTGTAATCTTTACGCGCGATTGAAGTAAAACTTCTTTGACGATGACGTTTATCGCTATATATGTAAGCACTTTGACATGTGTCCTATTGTGCGTGTGTCACTACTGAGCCTTACTTCCGCCAAAAAAGGAACTGAGTTACCCTCTAGTCGCGCCTAAAGAAGTTATACTTCAAAAACTTACCCCAAATCCACGGAAAGTTTAGCAGGAAGTGCGAACACGTCGCCACCGCCACCACCTCCACGAGCCACGGACCGCCGCCGAGCGTGGCCACCCGTTGCCAGTTGCTGCGCATGTAGTCCACATTCCATCCCAGTGAACCTTTCCCAAGAACCACTACTGGATATATTTTCCTGCAACATGCATTGTAAGTTATTTTATTTTCGATAGGGCAACAATATTTAACGCTTATATAAAAACATGTAAGTACCTACTCATTAAACATTTTGTTATGCATGTTACCCACAAGCATAAATTTTAGGTCTGTGATGTTACCACTTTGTTTCGATTTGACGTGTCAAATTTATTACCTGTATGTCAAAAGTATGCCCTTCAACTTATTTTCTACCGTAGGTAATTAATACCGTACCAAAACAAACAATATTTACTTTTAGGTATGACGAAACTACGTAACACTTACGAATTTAACTCAAGGGTCTCGCGTCAATTACTGGCCGTCGTTATTATTTTAATTCGGCGAGACACAATTTCTGGGGGCTGAGATAATTAATAAAAGAGAACATAACATCAGTGGGTCAATTGAAACTAATAATGCACCGACTCTACAAATACAAATAGATGGCCAAGGTTAGATGCACTTCCATTGCAAGCACATTTTCTTTATCTGAATGCTTGTGACAATTGCTTTTCTATCATTTTATTTTTATTTTTTATTTATGACACTGATAAGATTCTGACCTTTAACAAATGTCATTATTGCCGCATGTTTTCAAACAAATTGTCAAACGCCAGTGCTGCCAATGATTAATACAGTATGTTTCTTTTTGTTGTCGATTATTGGAAATAACTTGTTTGAAAAAATATTTTTTTATTTTTTGTTCTTATTGAAGTTAGAGCATTCCTGAGAAGTAACCCTACGTGGGATTTCAGAGTTTGTCCAATGCCTAAGGTTACCCTGTATTTCTAATGCACTTACTTATCTTACCGACTACATAAAATAGAAGCAATGAATAAGTCTACTATAAGGGTTTTTGCCGAACGAAATAACCACTGTTCATTGCTCTTAGGTGCTCATCGTTAACTATAAATCCACTGCAATAAACTGAAACATTATTGCCACTAACCTTAAAAATCCATCTATTTCAATGTAATCGCGCATATCAAGAAAACCGATATTTTGAGCAAGGATGCCAGTTAACAGGGCAGCCAACATCCCAGGCATAGTTGTAAGGGCTTGAAGGGCTTGCCCACTGCCCCAGGCTACCGCTGCCACGAGGCCAATCCGGAACCACTTCCCGCCCCACCCCCAGCCGTCGCCCCACTGGCTCCAGACCAGACCCCATGTCATTAACCCTGTAAACAGTGCCATGTTATTATCTTCATCAAATAGTGTGCACTTTTAGGGGTCAAGGATCTGATTATAAAAGGACGAGCAACAGAGCAGCAGTAATGAAAAAATGTAAATGGAAGGAATAAATCCTTAGCTAAAATAAAATAATTACTGTTATTTATTTAAACACATAGGTAAAGTACCTAGGTATTTTTTTAAATCTGAAAAGACCTCGGCGAAGATAAGAAAAAATCTTTATTGCAATTTATATAGGATGGTTAATTAAAAGTTAGTAATTAAGATAAACGCAGCTATCAACGATCCATCAAAAATCTGCAGGTATTACCGATCTATTCAAGTAATTAGATATGTTTTCGTTGCCAGAACCATTTCAGCGGTAGATAGGTAAACTTCCACAAGCGTTTGTTCCTTGGGTATCGGGTAGCATAACGTTATTTTGTGTGGTCGAAAAAAAGATAAAATACGCAAATCACGACGCGGGTGGCGTGGAAGCAGGCTACGTCAGACATTTAGCTACTTTACTTAATAATTGGCTACGTTACTTTACTTTTAATTACTAAATGTATTAATTCAATTGTGAGTTCTTGTTTTTACTTTTTACATCACAATGTATCTAAAAAAAGACATTTTAAAACCATAAAACTTTAAATTAAAATAGAACGATCTGTAAGTCGGTAACGGCTACAACGTAATGTTTAGTTTTCCATTATTTTATATTATTATAACATAGTTACACAAGTATTTTTATGACCCGTTTAAACTCAAACAATTAGTCTTTTAAAAAATCTATTACCGACATACACGTTATTATCTAGTTTTCTAATTTTAGCGTTGTAAAATTACCCACAGCTATGATAGGTATGTTTGAAGGACCGATGTTGTGCAGTAACAACAATCGTGTACAACTTTTTATTACTTGAAACTGCTGTGCTTATATTTTCTATGTTATATAATTACAACCTGGTTTGTAGTCACAAGGCCAATTAAATTATAGTATTTTATACAATCGTAATATAATGGAGAGCTTTACAGTCGAGTACCGTGTTAAGGCAACGAAGCTGGCTGAGGTACGAGATTGAAAAGCTGGATTATATCACTATTGTTTACAATTCTTTTTCTACGAGTCAACAAAAATGATATTTTTGATGAGTCTTTAATGCATTTTATGTTCGTACTTACATATTTTATCACCGACTCATAGGAATCGGTAATAGCAATCATAAGAATAAGAAGCTATTACCGGTCGTAGATATTTAATTTCATTTCATACTTACTTTTGTGAAATGTTAGGTAAGTATCTATTATTATAAATACACACACTCAAACTGACACAGATCCATCTCCCCAAACTAAGCAAAGCGTGAGTTTCTAGAAAATTCTGGAAAATTTTCATGCATATTGGAAATATAAAATTTTAATCTCCCTATAACAATGTTAGAAATTTTCTAAATAATCCATTATGAAAACTATATCACCACACCAGCCTAGGTATATACGTCTAATATATATTTCACTTAAATTTTTGATGGTTCTTCTGCTTCTCATAAATATTTGCAGGAAAAATCCGTGTCTGAATCGCGGTAGATATATATTTATTTATCAAACTGTAATCTGAAATCTTCAGCAATTTCAAATAGGGAACTTTGTAATTAGTAAAATTAAAAAAATATTGGTTTCCACATTCGGTTGGAGGCCATTATATAACGGGTACGTTAGTTTAAGTCGTATCAGGTTTTAATTATCTATATTAGACTTATAGAAAGGGGGGGGGGGGGGGGTAGGGGGGGAACACTTTTACATATAATAATTAGCAACATTTACAACTTACAAATACTCGTACCTTACCTTATTGGCATTTTTAACACTATTTAACACTATTATACTAGGAGCGGAATTCTCATAGCAGAATGTCAAGAGGAATTGACTACCTACTGTGTAAGGAATTGACTATCGACTATCGATAAATATTTGTCACAACACGACATCGTTTAAGTAATGAAATTAGACTTTTGGATTAATAAAATAATGGATAAAATAGAAATATATTTATTTTATGCTTCTTTAGTTATTTTAAATGAACTCCACAATTGGAGCAATATACTCTTAATATAGTGGAAGAATCTGCATTGTAACTTAGATATTTCTTTATTGTTTTTCTTTGAGGATTAACCATTTTAGTAACACGGCACCGGGATGGCTTATGAAAACTCAAGCCCAAAGAGCATATAATCACTTGATGTAACGTTGACGTGATTTATTTTAATATGGAGATGCAAAGAGTTTAAATGTTACAGAATAATGTAAAAAGGTGGTGATCGGTAATATGCGAAAAGATTCGATAACATCGATAACTGGAATTGTCGATGAAACACAATGGTCAATCCCTCTTGAAGTTTGATTTCTGCTATGAGAATTCCGCTCCTTGATTATAAATAATGAAGTTGGCAATATGAAATAATTACTTACCAAGTATTATTAGAGTGAATAATTGAATACATAATGATGCTGTTGTTGGCTGGTTAGTGTTCGGTTTGGTTTCCACAGTTTCTACACTGTCAATTTTATTTATTCTGTCTAAATTTTTTATTGGAAATTGCGGTCCACTGAAAAAGAAAATAACAAAACATTCAAAATAAATAATTACTTTTTAAATAAAATGTATAAGTTAAATAATATATAATTCTTAACGTCCCCCTCAGTCAGCTAGGAACCATCACTTTGAAAAACTAGTATCAAGAAACTTCTTACTATGATTGGCTTGTACTCGAAGCATCGCCTTCCCTTGGCCTGGCTGCCATTATTACTAATAATCGCTTGTCTTCATTCATCAGTTTTAATTGCTCGGAGCTATCTCGCTAACAAACAATCACTCAACCAGCCATTTGGGATCGTATTGAGAACAGGTAGATACATGGTACATATACTTACTCACGTTTCAACTTCCTCATTCAGGCATACTGTGTAGATACCGTTATCGATGACTGCTGCTGTCTCCTTATCTAGAGTAATTAAGCTAGGTAAACATTATCAAATCTGAGCGGGTCATTGTATTTACATCACAGCATCTTTGAATCAGTAGCCTATTAAGAAGATAAATTGTCCTCGCGTTCATAGAAGCTCTTTCATTTGCTTAATTTGCGCAGTTTGATAATGGATTTCCAACAATTTAAAATTAAACTATAGAAATTTAGTCATCTCTTACGTTTCTACGGGGGGTTTTATTACCTTCATTAATTTTATGTTCTCCAAACTTTACATGAAAATGGAACCCTCGAGTATTAAATATTATAACTGCCTCAAAAACTTTTATATTGTTTTTTTTGATGTGCAATTAAGTTTAAAATAAATAATAAATAGATATTCCATAAAAATAAATGTTTCTATCACTGGAAAAAGGCCACAGTTTTACACTATGTCATGGTATATCATGTGTATTTCGGTAGCGGTTATCACTATTTGGATGTAGGTATATCCGCGATGTTTCAATGTTATGTTGTGTTATGTTTGGTGGTATATCAATGATGTCCAGACCACTATAGCACTAAATAATGATATAGTAGCAACCGCGATGCTGATATAATGCTTTTTGATGGTTTAACGTTGTATGTACGTGCATATAACGGGTATTTTACCTTGCGCATTAAATATTAATTAACTCATATCATATTATTTGTGTTATTTTCATGCCCCCTCTGAATTTTAAATATTTAGTTAAATATATGACATTTATTGAAATATTTATATCTAAAGCGTGTTATGGTTACTGATATATCACGGATATACAGTTTTCTGTCGCCATCATAAATCTTTAGTTCCTCAAGAAATCTTAAGTAAAACCTCTAATCATAATTGCCGGTGTAGGACTATAGGCATTAAAAATATCTTTGATATTTTTTTAGCTTAATTGCGTGAAAAAATGGTGATATTAATGGATATGGATTGCATTATAGTTCACAAACACATCGTCATTGTTGCTAGAACAAGGTTCTTGTAATTTTTTATGTACCTACCTACGGAACCATCCTGCAAATTTTGGATATTGGCTTGAAGCTAAAGATTTCAATTTGTGATATATTAAACATCACAATTTTTGTTTTACAGCATAAATTGCTATATAAGAGTTAAATAATCTGTTATACGTTTATTTGGCACTATACTAGAGGAGAAAAAGTCATTTGAATGTCACTAGTGGTATATTAGGTTTTACTAACTGCTAGAAGTTTTAATATTAGAGTATATGTCAAATAGCCGTAAGTAAGTAGTATATAAGTATTAACGATAAGTGTAAGTACACTATTTATTTCAAATCAAGTTACAAAGATCAAAATATACGTCAAACCTTAAAACCTAAAACACAAACGTATGCACATAAAAATACACTAAAACTAACTAACTAAAAATAAGCACATTACTGATATACTATCCTACTTATACTATCAACCCCATTCCGACCCCCACCCAGCCCAAAAGTGCCAAATATGCTAGCGGCATTACCGCGCTGGATGGCAAGCGATATCTATTGGACCAAGTAGGAGCCTGAACGGGGATCGCACCCTCTGTCACGTAGACGCCGCCCCAAGTCTCTAACCAACCTCTTTGCCTCCGAACACCACGGCCCACTCGGCCCAGCCGTTTCCACCGCGACCGGAACAAAATCGTACGCTGGTTCCAGGTTGGCGTACTTTAAGCGTTTGAGCCTCGCTGCATTTTCCGCGGCTGCACCTGCCAACCTGCTAGCAGGAGCAATATGAGTAGGCGCAAACGTACTCACGCAGGTTGCATCCCAGAGCAAGCAAGTTTACTAACTTGTATTTATAACTACTTCGTATTAATGTAGATTTCCATGAAATCCAAAATTTGGTGATTTTTAGTATGTAATTTCGAACGTTTTTTTCGGGGTTTGTAATTATTTTTTACTAGTTTTTGCCCGCGACATCGTCTGCGTGGTTAGTAATTTGGATAGCTTATTTTTTATGCAATCTGCTTTTTATCGATTCCCCATACAAACTTCCACCCCCCCCCCCGTTTCGCCCCCTTTAAAAAATGACTTCTGGGATAAAAACTACCCTATGTCCTTCCCTGGGACTCAAACTATCTCTATACCAAATTTTTACTAAATCGGTTCAGGGGTTTAAACGTGAAGTGGTAAACCTCATGCCTCGAACCCTCGCCACGCTCAAGATTCCACATTCCACTCTTGCTATGTTCGTGGTTTTTTCTAGGAAACTTTCGCTTGCTCGTGTTTCAGTATTATAGCACGAAGGGTTTAACAACAAGTTTACCCCCTTGTAAAACAAATTTTAAACTATCATTATGTTTAGAGTTTTGAATGATTCACGGTTAGTTTCACTAGACTTATATTGACCGTGATTATCTTTTGTATATTTGTATTATGTTTGTCTAACAAACATGTTCAACAACACCAGTTGAATGCAAAAATGTGAAATTAGCAATTGATTTGCTACGTGAAGACATTCAAGTTTAAAAACGTAAAATTGTAACATAATTTGTTTGGCTCAAATGTATATTAAACAATTTTATTAAATTCCTTGTGTTATAATGAGAAATATATATATTGCAATTATATACATACCTAAATGAATTTTTGGAGGCGAAAATAAAGAAAAACTTATTTTTCACGGATTCTTCCATACAATCTGGCGCAGCCGCGTGGCCTGTGATGCCACAGATCAACGGTGCACATGCCACTTTTTTTTTCTCTAATTTTGGAAGTTCCTGGGGTAGCAGTTTAGTAACATTTCAATTTCAGGGGAAGTAGAATCGGTTGACATCTTCCAAAAAATCATGCATGTTGCTATTTCTACGAAAACATTTTCTCTTATAATTGCGGAATATAGACAAGCCGCAAAAACAGTAATAATTACAGGCGTGAACGCTCTTAAATATATTATAATATAGGGACTTAGGTAGTAAAATCCTTGTGATTGCACAGTAAAAATGTGAAAGTTGTACTGAACTGTTTAATTTGCGTAAGCGTAATAGTTACTACTGGTCCGCTTTGACAAGGATATATGCATGTGGTCCTTTATTTTGGAATTTACTCTTAATGTCAATAACCTAAGTTACGAGTACGATTTAACTGCATGGCGCATTTGCTGTTGAGGTGATTTTTTTCAAGATGATTATTAAGATATGTGACTTTATCAGGTGTAAGGGACCTTATTGACGTTTTATATATTATGTCGCCGCACGATCCTATAAGCAGTATTTTTGCATGATCACGAGGGGTACCGGAGCGTGGATTATTTCGTGCGGAATGGTTTGTCGAAAAATACGACCCGCACGGGTAAATTGGTAGTCGGATATCCACAACTCTGGGAAACATTTACTACCCAGTATCATATTATAACAGATACTCGTCAAAAAGATAAACACGAACAGAATGGTTATATTGTTCTAATAAAATCTTGTCTTCGTTTGTTTTGGTTAATGATTAATGGTATATGTAAATGAAACTGATGTAATAATGATATTAATGATTTTAATTTCAAATTTCAAATTGACAATCATATAAATAAGACTGCATTTTCATACTATAGTATTTTTCAAACAACTTGGGGGCGGTGACAGCTGTCATCTCCATACAATTTATAAATGCCTTAAAACGCAAAATCACGGAATATTGTATTGAAATCTGTCACCTTACCCAAGCTGTTTGAAAAATACCTATACCTACTATAATTCTTATGAGTTTGGTCTGGAAGGGAGACATGATTTATAAACTAGGTACTTACAAACATTAGACACGAATTATCTCATATTTCACAAGAAATATACATACCGACTCATATTTCGCTTCTTTACATTTACCTATAGGTAAGTGTAAATCCTGTGTTCCGGATTAACTGATTACTTAGTACCTATTCATTCAGACTAATTTGTGACATAAATTTATTGTTTCATTAAATAGATTAGCTAGTTTTAGGTTTCGAGTATCGGTAAAGCCATATTTTGTTACCGGCATAATTTATTAACTGATTGGATATAATTGCTCACTTAATGGTGCAATAAAGATTGTTAATATACTTAAGTACAATTTAGGCATACTACCTATGTATATTGCAGTTTAAAATTGCAGTCTTATGTCATAAGTATTCTCATTGATTTGCAATGAAAGAACATAATTATTATGTGGCAAGAAAAGATTTACAAAATGTTACTATGTATTTTTCATTTCCTTTCCATGTTCCTATGTTTTAATGGACTTGTGAAAAACCCTAACGGTCTACTACTAAACTGCCTTTTTAATTATAGTTTTGTAGCGTTTCTGATATAAAGTTTATACCTTTTTCTTCCATAAATGAAAAAAATATATATTTAGGTATAAACTTTTCTTAAATTTTCTTTTTAATTAATACACTGTATCGCGTACACATAATAATTTTTTGTTCGACGTTTTACTTGTATTGTTACGGCTGTAGCCGCAAAAGAAATTGATAAAAATAAGGGGACATTTTTTTAAATGTATCACTGTAACACTCATGGCCCTAAATTAAATTTAAATTTTATGATTTAAATTTCATATCTTATCTTTACCAATAAACAGATGTAAAATATACGCCACTTTTACATAGGTTACATGTTTGTATTTTATTTTTATATACATATTATTCTAACAACAAATATGAATAAAAGGAATAATATAAATAAATGGGTATTGCTTACCACTATCCATTTTCACTTTTTTTTTAATTAATACACAGTATTGAACTATAATAAATAAATCAAATTAAATATTAATTTTTTGAAAGAACATGGTGCTACCGATCTACGAGAGGTCAGTTGACACTCGAGCGCAAGACGACGACTGCGCATGGCCTTCGGCCGACAGGAGTGTCATGGACCGAATTGTATATCCGCCTCTGTCTAAGTACAGTACTTACACTTAGTAGTACTTTAACATCTGTTTGTTCCCCAAAACTGAAAAGTACTACTTAAAGTTTTGGCTAATAATAATACATTACTATAGAGGCCGGGAAGGGGCCGCCGGCCGAACAGAATATATGGCCGAACGTAGTGAGGCCGGATAGTTATGAGGCCGGATAGTTATGAGGCCGGCAACCCCTTTTTACGCCGATGTATGTATAGTGCTTTTCGAAAATATGCTATGAAATAATAATACAAATATGATGATGATGATGATTGTTTCATGTTTTAATGAATTTAATGTAATAGGTTATTCAGTGCGTGGGGTATTAAACGGAATGAACATTTTATAATTTTTGCGCTACTACGCGCGGTTTAGGAGATAAAGATAACGGGTGACGGGTGTGTTCATGAGATACAGCCTTATAAAGATTTTTCTTTTTTTTTTCCATTTTTTCCTTTTTATGGTTCCGTACCCAAAGGGTAAAAACGGTACCCTATTACTAAGACTTCGCTGATTTTATAAAAATAAGCATAGAAGAATTTTGGTATCTGTTTTTCTGGACCTACATCTACAGTGGCGCCAACTGGTGACCACAAAAACGGTAGCCCTCATTGGACGTCACTGGAGATGTCGACACCGAGGATCCTAATACTCCCTGACATGGTAAGGGCTGTGCCTTCGAACTGTGGGACCACAGCGAATGGGGTTTTCTTAGCGGTAAATCCGCAAACTTGTGTCTTGGTGGGGTTGAATCCGACTAAATTTTCCCGGCCCCACACCAAAACTCTGGATAGAGTGCTCTCATTATATTAGCATAAAGTTAGCATTAGGAGACGGCCGGGCCGTGGTCGTGGTAGGTACAGCATGCGTGAGCCTATTTTACTATATGTACCTACCTTTGTTCACCTGTCTATATTTACTCTTTCCAAGATAATCATCTTTTTTTTTTAAATGTAGCCCGTTTAACCGGACTGTATAATTTGCCTGAATTTTTTTAACTCGTAGTTATAATTTTTTTAATTCGGTAATTAATGATGTTTTACATATTTATCATATACCTTGCCGACGACATCGTCCTTTTCTCCCACACGGCATCTCAACTACAACACATGCTACAAGATCTCAGCACAGCGAGCCTTGAGGTTGGACTCACAATGAACAGAGCGAAAACTCAGTTGATGACCAATGGAGCAAAACACAGGGTCACGGTAGATGGGCAGGATATACAGTATTTTGATGAGTACATTTACTTGGGCCAGATAGCCTCCTTCGAAAACAGGCAAACCATAGAGGTCAATAGACGTATTGACAACGCCTGGAAGAGCTTCTGGTCCATGAAGGCGCTATTGAAGGGCGACCTTCCCCTGTGTCTCAAGCGCAAACTCATCGACATGTGTATCCTGCCTATCCTAACCTACAGTGCTCAAACATGGTCATTAACTGAGGCGTTAAAGTTCAAACTCAAGGTTTGCCAGCGAGCGATAGAGCGCAGTATACTAGGTGTTCGCAGAACTGATAGAATCAGAAACACGGAACTGCGCTCCAGAACTCGAGTTGTAGATGTAGGTGTCCAGACTAGCTTAAGTGGGACTGGGCTGGGCATGTCTGCCGCATTCACCCTGAAAGGTGGGCCAAAATGGTTACCGAGCGGGACCCACGGAACACCATAGATGGTGCTGGCCGGGGTGCAGGCAGGCCGGAAAGGAGATGGCGGGACGACTGAGACGCATTTTATCCGGATTGGCGGGACACTACAAACGATAGGGTCGAGTGGAGGAAACGAGGGGAGGCCTTTGCCCAGCAGTGGGACACTAAATTAGGCTAGTAAAAAAAAAAACATATACCTATTTTGCAAATTTTTTTTGGATATAACATTGTGTGACGTGTTTATTATTTTCGTTACTTGAGTCCGCAATACAGCGAACTACCTCACAGTTTACATAGTGGCATTGTGCTAGCCGATGTTGCTCGAAGGCTACGACGATTTAGATTAATATGGTAAACATTTAAATACTAACTTTTTGGTCTTTATCGTGTGTACTCAGTCTTTCCGGAAAAAATAGAAACCGCTATATGGCGCTGTCGTCGTGCACGGTAATTATTACGCGTACTGCGTAGGGGGCGCCACTAGCACAAACAAAGGGCCTACCGTGAAACACGAAATTCGAAATTTCGTTATCTGCCTCTCGATCACTCTTGCATATCCGAGCGATAGAGTGGCAGATAACGAAATTTCGACTTTCGGGTTTAGCGGCAGGCGGCTCTGTAACGCAGCGTACTACGTAGGCGAACAACACGCGAACGCGAAGCGAAGCGATGCGGCGCGGGGTAAATCAATCCTTTGATACCTATAGAAGTGTCTTACGTGGGCGATCTCGTTGCGAACGCGAACGCCGTGAGCCCGCCGCCCCGCGCCGTAGACGCTGCGTTAAAAAAACCGCCTTAATCTATCAATGTCATATTTATTCGGCTCAAATTATGTGTGAAAACTTCTCAAAAACCTATTTGTTCGCTTACGTAAGACGCTGTGTAAACAAACCGCCTTGATCCATTAATGTTATATTTATTTGGCACAAATTATCTGTGAAAACTTGTCAAAAACTGTTACCCTATGATTTGCGATAAGTGCTAGTACTGCACTCTGGCGGCAGAACATTGCAGTAATACCCCCTAATAACTGGTGCGTGCGTATTGCATATTAGAGCGATAGAGAGGCAGATAAAGAAGGATATAATTATGTAGTCGGTTTTTCTTAAGCGCTAGGGCCCCCTGTATGAAATCGGACGTATACATGTCTTCTTCTTCTTCCTCTCCTGATCCATTATTTGGGGTCGGGTCTCCTCACTGTCCATCGCCAAGTCCTACGATCTTGGGTTGTCTGTTGGGGCACCTGGGCTTTCTTGAGGTCTCTTTCTATACTTGTCTACCAGGTATATGGCGAGCGGCCGCGGCCTCTTGCGGTCTCTGGTAGATTGAGGGCTACTTGTACTACGGGATCGTTTTCCCGTCGTTTAACGTGGCCATACCAACGAAGGCAGTTTTTGGTAAGTTTTTCTGCGATTGGTGCAACCTTGAAGCTACGACGTATATATGCATTACGAATTCTGTCTAACCGGGTTACACCTCCCGCCCACCTGAGCATCTTCCATGAAATCAATCAAATCATTCAAATCAAATGAAATCATTCATTCATTCATCCTTCAGTTAGTTCTGCTGAAAGAACATTTCAGGTATCGGACCTATACGGACGGATATTGTGGAATCGATCGTTATAATTTCAAGTTTTTTATAAATGGCCTATATTGAGTCCCACTGTTGGGCAAAAACCTCCCCTGTCTTCGCCACGGCTTTGTGCTTGCTCCCGCTATTCGTCACAAAATGAGTCCAGGTTGTCTCGCCATCTCCTTTTGCACTGCCTCTGCCTCGGGTGATCTGTGGTACCTATTCGGTCGCTATTTTGGTCCACCTGTTCGGGTGCATGTGACAGATGTGTTCCGCCCAATCCCTCCTGAGCTTGGTGGCCTTCACAACCACAACTGCGATACCAGTTTTGGAGCGCCGCAGCTTTGTGTTCCTTATCCGATCGGTTCTACGGACTCCGAGCATGCTGCGATCTATTGCTCGCTGGCAAATCTTGAGTCGGGACTATTGAGCTTCTGTAAATGACCAAGTTTGGGCACCGTATGTTAGGATAGGCAGTATACACAGGTCGAAGAGTTCTTCACCAACTATGCCTGTCACCAACTATTTTAAAGTTCTTTATAGGTGTATACGCGACCCGATTGTACAGTCGCCATCAGATATTATATCGAAACAGCCAAGGTGCTCAAAAGTATTTGAGCACGCACTCTATAACGCCTTGGCAATAAGTGTGTTTAAATACTTACGAGCGCCTCGGCCAGCGGCAAAGAGATAGCTGCATCCTATTAGTTTCAGGGTTATATTTTAAAAGGCTGTCGTCCAAATCGAAATCATTCGCCAAATGCTAGGCATTCATTAGGTACTTATTTTACTTATTATGCCAGTATTTTAATTTCAATGACAGATCATATTAGGTTGAAACTTTTTTGCGTAGGTACTTCTAAATATACAATAAGTACCTGTTATATTTGGCTTCTTTTTCCTCGGTTCCCCATGGCTGAGGGTCACGACCACATGAGCACCCCAAGGCTATCCATTCTGCACGATTTTCCGCCTTCCTGATAATAGGCGCCTGTGTAGATCCCTGGCAGGCCTTCTTTACAGCGTTACCCAGTGGGTTGGTGGATGTCCACTACCCCGTCCTCCATCCACCATGCCAACCATAATACGCTTTTGAAGGTTGCCCGGCTCCCATCTGGCCACGTGTCCAAAGTAGCTAAGGATCCGCTGGAGGCAAATGGCTGATCAACAGCACTGGATTTTCAATTCCGTCAGGATTAACACATTAGTGTGGCGCGCCGTCCAAGGAATACCCAATATCTTGCGCCAACACCACATCTCAAATGCGTCAATTTTACTCCGAGTACTCGCTTTCAGAGTCCAGGTTTCCGAACCATATAGAGAAGACCAGGGTGCGCATTAGCTTGGTTTTAGTTGCTTTGCTGAGTCCTCTGTTCCTCCCAGACCGCAGACCGCGACCGCAGATTTTGCGATCTGAGCTCTTCTGATCACCTCTCGCTCACAATCGCCGTCCGCGGTGATCAGTGAACCGAGGTAGATGAAATCCTGTACAGTGTCAGGTCTGACAGTTCTCCAGTTCGGATTAACGGGCTTGTCCTTTGCACAAACATTAGCTTGGTCTTGGTTCTATTAATATGGAGACCGTATTCCGCGTTCACTATTTGTACCATTTGCTGTTATATTTGGCTATTTTGGCTATAATTACTATGTATTTGATGCAGATTGTAATAAAAATATGACTAATAAAAGATCTGAACAGGCTTTTTCAAAGTTTATTTAAACAAGTAATGAAAAATCTTTAAAAAATCCTAGCAACTACATTATTACTACCAAAAACCTTGTTGTGATAGTTGGTTATCAAAAACCATCATTCATCATTCTCAGGTGAGAATGGTTTTTGTTAACCAACTATCGATCCTAAACGGTTCAACTTTTAAAACGCTTTGTCAAAATCATAACCATAAACATCACTAGGGATCGGACGGATGAGTGCAAATGACACAAGGAACAGGACTTATTTCATAATGGAGTAACTATCAGTGTAACATATTTTATACAGTCGATAAATTTGTTGATGACGTCGTAGATAAAATGTCAACGTAATTATTTTATCGTTATCAATGGAATTGGAAATACATTTTTTCTATAAAAAGTCGGTATAAACTTTATTCCTACTAAAGTGGATACAGAACCCAATATATCAAAAAAAAATTGTACCCACTTTTTATAGAAGAAATTTATCACCATTGATAACGATAAAATAATTATGTAAAAATTGTATCTACGAGGACATCGAAAAATGTGCCATTTTCAATCAAAAGGGTACTTATTGTCGGTTGTCAATAAGGCGCTATTTCCGTATAGCTTCAATTTGAAATCAACCTTATTGACTAGCGATAATGTGGTACCTTTTGGTTGAAAATGTCACAAATTTATCGACTGTATTTTAAAATATGTTACACTGATAGCTACTCCAAGGCATAAGTCCTGTTCCTCATGTCATTTTCACTCTTCCATCCAATCCCTAAACATCACTCAAAAGCCAAGGTTCCGGTCGCAACGAGCTTTTTTTTATGTAATCATAGTTACTTTGACAGCGACCACCATGACACATACAATTGTCCTTGGCGCTCTGGGTATTAGATTTAGGTATTCTTGGCGTTCAAAGGGTTAAAAAATATTTTTATTATTATGTCAGCATAGCCGCCTCTTAATCGTCTGTCAACATAATTGTCTCGTTCTAACAAGTAGGTAAATGCGAAAGTGACGCATGACGCGACAGGTGATAAAGAGGCGGTCATGCTGACACCGCTGTACTATTTTGTTCCAAACCAAACGTACCGTATTTTCTTTTACAGTGCCTGCCCCATACACATCATTAATCCTGCGAGCCGTTTCTTTAGCACTGGTGCCACGGTGGAACTCGTATTGTCGTATTCGTAAATAACGCGATATTTTCAGCCGGCCTAGATAAAGTGACAATCGCTATCGCTTCGCCATCGAATCGCTTTGTGTCTCTCTATCACTCTTCCATATTAGTGTGACAGTGACAGTTGCGTTTCGATCTCTACGTAGCGTTAGCGATTGGCATATTGGCTACGGGGCCAGTTCTCCATATTGTGAACAGAACGATGTCAAAAAAAAACTTATTTATTATTTATTATAGAGTTGGTCAAACTTTTATCGCTGACTGTATTTTTCTTTCAATTTTTTCAAACACAATTAGGTTGCATTGTTTTATCACAAGGTTCCAATGACCACCTCCTGTCTCTATCATCAGATCAGCTCGATGGTACCATAACAATATTGTATCGTCACCCAAATTACATGTATACAAATTTTCAGCTTCATATAGCAATATAACTTGCAAGATTTGATTGGTAGAGATGGACAACGAGACAGGTGAAACTAAATAAAAGCTTGTAAAAATGTGGCTTTTCAATTTCCAATTTATATTGGAATTTCAGATGAAAACGTCCTTATTGCACTTAAAGCATAAGGACCCTTCTTTTGTGGAAAGCCACATAAAACAACCAATTCGATGCTACTAGGTGGCAAAATACGACTCAATTCAACTCAAATACTACTCGTCGAGTAGGTTAAATACACGAGAGTAATAAAATAAGGATTTATTTAGCCAAATATTCTTTATTGTGCCAAAGTCTCCTTCCTCGCGTTATCCCAGCATTTTGCCACTGCTTATGAGAGCCTGGGATCCGCTTGACAACCAATCCCAAGAATTGGCGCAGGCACTATTTTTTTACGAAAGCGAATGCCATCTGACCTTCCAACCCAGAGGAATTGGTAGGCCTGGTTGGTAGGATCTGGTAAACTAATAGGCCTCATTGGGATCTAGGCTTCATTGTGCCAAAGTTACCTACTCGTAAATCTCGTAACACAACATACTTATAAGTTTCACAGAACAAAATTACTTACATATAGGTACCTAAACATATTACTTTTCTAATAAAAAGGACTGAAGTGTATGCTGCGAAGAAACGGTATTTTTGTTCGGCTTTTTTGTTGCTTTGTTTGTCATATGGATATCATCATCATCATCTCCTAGCCGTTTTCGGCCACAGCGACTGCTTTCTACCGCTGAGTGTCGCTGGTGTGCTCTCAGGTGACTGACATAGCCAATCTTTGCAGCAAATGTGCGGTCACACTCGCTGCAGATCAGCACCCCTCCGATGTAATTATATGTGATGGCCACAAGTGGTCTGGCCTTTAGCACGTCACGCTTAGCGTCGAGTTCTGTGCGTCGCCCGGCTTGAAATTCATATGGATATACATGGTATGGAATCCTCCTCCATTTTGCGTGGTCCGACGCACCTGGCCGGGTTTTCCCGATTTTCTGTCAATGTCTGTTAAGTCTTTATCTAAGAAAAAAGTTTTCTCCCATACAAAAATCAGGGATACACCATTTTAGGTACCTAAACATATTACTTTTCTAATAAAAAGGACTGAAGTGTATGCTGCGAAGAAACGGTATTTTTGTTCGGCTTTTTTGTTGCTTTGTTTGTCATATGGATATCATCATCATCATCTCCTAGCCGTTTTCGGCCACAGCGACTGCTTTCTACCGCTGAGTGTCGCTGGTGTGCTCTCAGGTGACTGACATAGCCAATCTTTGCAGCAAATGTGCGGTCACACTCGCTGCAGATCAGCACCCCTCCGATGTAATTATATGTGATGGCCACAAGTGGTCTGGCCTTTAGCACGTCACGCTTAGCGTCGAGTTCTGTGCGTCGCCCGGCTTGAAATTCATATGGATATACATGGTATGGAATCCTCCTCCATTTTGCGTGGTCCGACGCACCTGGCCGGGTTTTCCCGATTTTCTGTCAATGTCTGTTAAGTCTTTATCTAAGAAAAAAGTTTTCTCCCATACAAAAATCAGGGATACACCATTTTTGTATTTTTCTGCTGCTGTACCGTACAAAATATAACTTATCTGTTCAAGTTGTTCATTTTAATGTGTTAATTAAATACTTATGTATCTAATAATGCCCGTGTATACAAAAAAAAAAACAACATGGTTTTTGAAAGTTAGTTTTTTCTTTGTCAGGGAGTCTAAAACACGAAATCAGTGTTCTAAAGGTTGATTAACCCATTTACCAGTTGCTTTTCGGTGAATGAAAGCATCATGAGGAAACCGGACTAATCCCACTAAGGCCTAGTTTCCCCTGTGGGTTGGAAGGTTAGATGGCAGTCGCAGATGGCAGTGGAAGGATACTCTAACCTTACGGTTTGTCTGCGAATGGTTTTGTAATTCTAACCTAATTTTGCACTTATTTTGTTAAAAAAAAACATGGTTTAACAGAGGTGGTGAAAAGGTACAAAAAATGCTTTTTCACTTTTTATGGTCGTAAAGTTCAATGTAAGTAGGTGTAATACCTACTTTTTGTTACTACTTAGCCTCTTAGGCATAGGTAGGTAGGGGGTACACTACATAATTCCGAAAAATGTTATGCCTAATTTCAAAATACCGAATTTTATTATTCCGATTTTAAATGCTCGACCTATCAAAATTCCGACTGTCGTAATTACGAATGATGAAAATCACGAAGATTTATATTTCCGAAAAGCCGAAAAGCTGAATTTTGTAAATTCCGAACCACATAATTCCGATTATAACAATTCCGATGGTGACAAACACCGAATTTAACAATTACGAATTTTGAAATCACGAATTCCGTATTGCCATTATTCCGAAATTTTAAATTCCGAACCACATAATTCCGACAGTGAAAAAAGCCGAAATTAATTAAATTTACGATTTTTGAAATCACGAGTTCAGAATTGCCATTATTCCGAATTTTTTAATTCCGAATTGACGTTATTCCTTTTTTAAATATCCCAATTTTTAAATTTCCGAATAACGATATCCTGAATATATTGTTAAAGTTCTTTTTCTTGAGGGTCGCAGTTCTAACTTAACCTAACCCACTTTTCTGGCAACAGTTTGTTTACTTGGGGGTCGCAGTTCTAACCTAACCTAACCCACTTCTGACAACAGTTCGTTTTCTAGGGGGTCGCAGTTCAAACCTAACCTAACCCACTTCTGGCAACAGTTCGTTTACTTGGGGGTAACAGTTCTAACCTAACATAATCCACTTCTGGCAAGAGTTCGTTTATTTCGGGGTCGCAGTTATAACCTAACCTAACCCACTTTTCTGGCAACAGTTCGTTTTCTTGGAAGTCGAATCTCCGAATCCGAATTTATTTATGCCGAATTTTTATGCCAAAAATATTTTATGCCGAATTTAAGAATGCCGAATTTAACGTGATGCGGCACAACAGGCACCAAAAACCGAATTTCTGAATACCGAATTACTCAAACGAAACGTGTCTTCATTTGAATATCACGAATTTCATATTTCCGACCTTACAAAAGACCGAATTTCTGAATTCCGAATTATTTTATTTCCGATCGGACAATGGTTTTTCGGAATTTAAGAATTCGGAAAAACATTTTTCGGAAAAGTATTAAATCGGAACTTTAAGCTTTCGGTAAAATGACAATCGGATTTTAAATTTTCGGAAATATAACATTCGTGATTTTCTTCCATCGTGTTTTTAAAAATCGTACTTAATTTTGATATTTCGGACTTGTAAAAAATCGAGATTATGAAAATCGTGCTTATGAAATTCGGAAAAACATATTTGGGAATTATTGGGTGTTCCCGTAGGTAGGTACTGTTTATTCTTTGTAATATTAAAAATTACGCCATTCAATCCAGATAGAGTAATCTATGTGGATCTCGGCAGATTGTGATGAACTTTTTCATATAAAAAAAACATCTTACTTAATTTTATGGTCTTAGCCACTCCTTTGGAGTTGCAGGCGTACATAGGCTATGGAGACTGCTTAACATCAGGCGGGCCGTATGCTTGTTTGCCACCGACGTAGTATAAAAAAAAATTTTTCGCCATATAAATAAAAATATATATCATTAAAAACGCTTGCGATTAAAAACTCTCAATTTTTATACAATATTAACTATAACCACGTGGACGTAACCATAGGCGGATCTTGGGCCCTGGGCTGGGTCTACAATAAATAAGTTTCAATATTTATTTGCGAAAAAATAACCGTCCATATAGTAGTAGTCCATAATAACTGACCATAAAGCTGGATTCGCCCTTGGACGTAACACAAATGTTACACGTAATATCGAAAGTAATTTTTAAATTTATATTAGATGTATATTTAGAAGGTCACTATTAAAGAACTGTCTTACCCCTAGTTCTTTATAATAGTGACCTTGTTTTATAATAATCATATTATATTCAATCCTAGTAAATGACACGTCTATGGTTGTTTGATAAATTTGATAATTAAGAGGAGAGGTATTTCTTGTAATAAGATCCGAGGACCGAAACGGCGTCAGGGATTGTCTGCGTGATGTAACTCTGAAACAACGGGTTAGTAATTTTAATACCTTTACATAGATAACCAATGGAATGTTTTATATTACCTTACCCTAAATAACTTATTACATATTTTTTTCATTCTGTCTTTACAACAATTCTATTACTAGTTATACGACTTATGATCTCTTAATAAAAAAACTGACAAAACTATTAGTCAATATCCATAGACTGAATGTTTTATTAAAGAATACCATATTTATACGTGTGGAGTTAGTTGATAGAGATGGTACATTAGTCAGTTAAAATTAATAGATACCCTCAGGAGCAACCCTCGCGTCCTGTGAAAGTAGAATTGGTCCTAAGAGAGTCGTTAGCCCCGACCCTAAAGTCGACGTTATTAGTATTGCAATAACGATGATATTTGAATGTTGCTCCGCAATCTTCTTGTCTTGGGCGCTGCTATCCTCCCATAGAGAATCTGTAGCCACGCGAACCAATACAGCCTGAAAAAATATTATCGTTCAGGGCATATCATTATTTACAATAATATATATTTGAATCTGAGTTTTAGAAGGCACGGAAACGGAAGAATACAACGAGTTTTTACGGCCGATTTCTGTATACTTTGTATTATTGATAAATACGGAAGTCAATGAATCATTCTGACATATTATTAAATTTAAGAGTAAAAACCGGCCAAGTGCGAATCGGACTCGCGCACCGAGGGTTCCGTACATTACACAATTTAAACAATGTATTTTTTATGTGAAACGTGAGTGAAAGGTAAATTGCGGTTTACGATTTATGACGTATTAAAAAAAAACTACTTACTAGATCTCGTTCAAACCAATTTTCGGTGGAAGTGCATGGTAATGAGCATCATATATTTTTTTAGTTTTATCATTCTCTTAATTTAGAAGTTACGGGGAGGGGGGAGGACGGCGACACACATTTTACCACTTTGGAAGTATCTCTCGCGCAAACTATTCAGTTTAGAAAAAAATGATATTAGAAACCTCAATATCATTTTTAAAGACCTATCCATAGATACCCCACACGTATGGATTTGATGGAAAAAAAATTTTTGAGTTTCAGTTCTATGTATGGGGAACCCCAAAAATTATTGTTATTTTTTCTCTTTTTGTGTGAAAATCTTAATGCGGTTCACAGAATGCATCTACTTACCAAGTTTCAACAGTATAGTTCTTATAGTTTCGGAAAAAAGTGGTTGTGACATACGGACGGACGGACAGACAGACAGACAGACAGACAGACATGACGAATCTATAAGGGTTCCGTTTTTTGCCATTTGGCTACGGAACCCTAAAAACCTTTTGAAATGGTTATTATATGCTGTCTTGGTGTTTTACACAATTACTAAGATGTTTGTTTCTCTTAAAAGATACGGGTTTTAAGTGAAGTATGAAAAAAATATTTACAGATTAAATAAAGAAAAATGTAAAAGACAATATGTTGATATGGGATCATGTTCTTTCTTTAAAAGTGCAGATAATCATAATTGCCTTATTTCGCTAAATAAATATGCATTATCGGTGTCGATTCTAGATTAGGTAGTCGTAACTTTACTAAGGTTTATTGGTCATGTTATGGCGGACTAGTAAAGGCCTTTTAAAACTCTGATGTAAGTGTGTAGTTTAAGAATAAGATTAGTTTTTTTAAGCGACCTACACTTCAATCTTCTTCTTCTTCCTATTCAAATGCATCATAAAATTGTTAACTGGGTGAATCAACTTTTAGAACACTGATTTCGTGTTTTAGAATTGCGAATCCATTTTTTATCATTTTACAGTACCATCAAAATGTACACCGTTATTTTACTTAGGGAATACTTACTAATTGGCAGTTATGCAGTTGTGTGAATCAACTTTTAAAACACTTGATTTCGTGTTCTTAGACTCCCTAGTAAAGAAAAATCGATTTTTCAAAAATCATGTTGATTTTTGTACTTTTTTTGTTTACACAGGCGTTATTAGATACATAAGTAGTTAATTCACACATTAAAATTAACATATTGATAAATGCTACATTTTTTACAGTAAAGCAGCAAAAAAATATAAAAATGGTGTGTCCCTGATTTTTGTATGGGAGGAAACTTTTTTCTGCTGCGTTACCGTACAAAATGTAACTTTTATCTGATCAAGTTGTTAATTTTAATGTGTAAATTAATGCTTATGGATCTAATAATGCCCGTGTAAACAAAAAAAAAACAAGATGTTTTTGAAAAGTCTATTTTTTTAGGGAGTCTAGGGACAGTAGGGACACGAAATCAAGTGTTCTAAAAGTTGATTCACACAACTGCATAACTGCCTATTAGTGTCTTCCCTAAGTAAAATAACGGTGTATCTACATTTCATGGTACTGTAGAACCCCCTCATAGAATAATAAATAATTCGCATTGTTTAGTTTTAAGTGTATAAAATACATATGTATGTTAGTCTGTAAGGTATTTGTAATATGGGCCTTGTTGCCTGATTTAAAATTTAAATAAATAAATAGTGACGGCAGACAAAAAGTCTCTTATACATTATCTGTCAATGTTTTACAAATTAAAAAAAATCTATTTAAACCTATTTTTAACCGACTTCAAGATTTCAAAGGAGGAGGTTCTTAATTCGGTTGTATGGTTTTTTTTTTGTTTTTTTTTATGTTTGTTACTCCATAACTCCGTCATTTCTGGACCGATTTTGAAAATTCTTTTTTTGATTATAAGTATATACATACAGATTGGTCCCATTTTTGTCAAAAAGCAGTTCTGATAATTGGATCCATGAGGAATCGAGGGAACTCCTCAAATGTTAAAGGCATACATATAGTGATTTTAGTATTTTCATCAACAAATCAAGCGCTTACATTTAAAAAAGTGACATTTGATGAAGTGGAACTGCTGATGATGATCAGAACGGAACTCTTTCATGACGCATAGTTCACGTTTGGCGATTTGTCCTCTTCGTTATGTTTGTTAAGCAAGTTAGGTTTTCAAGAAACATGTTTGTCAAGCTCGAGTTCTGATGATGGGATCCATGAGGAATCGAGGGAACTCCTCAAATGTGAAAGGCATACATATAGTGATTTTTGTATTTTCATCAACAAAGCCAGCATTTTTATTTAAAAAAGTGGACATTTGATGAAGTGGAGCTGCTGATGATAATCAGAAATATCAGAATGGAACTCTTTAATGGCGCATAGTTCACGTTTGGCGATTTGTCTTCTTTTTTATGTTTGTTAAGCAAGTTAAGTTTTCACGACACATTTTTGTCAAGCTCCAGTTCTGATGATGGGATCCATAAGGAACCGAGGGAACTCCTCAAATGTGAAAGGTATACATATAGTGATTTTTGTATTTTCATCAACAAATTCCGCATTTACATAAAAAAGTAACATTTGATGAAGTGGAACTGCTGATGATGATCAGAATGGAACTCTTCAACGACACATAGTTCACGTTTGGCGATTTATTCTCTTCGTTATAGACCCAGACCCAAACTTGGACCTGGAATTTTGTTTGAACTGCGATCCTCACAGAACCGAACTGCTATCAGAAAAGTCGGTTAGGTTAGGTTAGAACTGTGACCCTTACAGAAACGAAATGCTATCAGAACATTGGGTTAGGTTAGGTTAGAAATGTGACCCTTACAGAAACGAAATGCTACTAGAAAAGTGGGTGGTTTTACCTCCTTTTAGGTAGAAAAAAGATCCTGTCTTTTTCATTTAATTGTCTGGAGTGCACCATCAACAATAAGTAACCTTTCAACGGCATCCCCCATTGAAGTCGTTTTTTTTCTTAAAAATTATTAATATAAGGGTACGCCGTTTCGGAGCAAATTCGGAGGTAGATTCAACACCTCGGATTGTCAATGACTTCGGCTCGGGCGCGGCCTGCAACGTATGTTCCTCTGTGTGTTAATATTTCCAAAATTCGGTATTTCGGTGGTGTTTGCGAACAATCAGTTTACAAGGCGTGTGTAACGACCTCTCAAGGCCCTGGAAGTGCTAGCTAGCTGAAGAAGGACCAGGATCCCCGAAAATCATCGGCGTGGGCTCAAGGTTAGTGGCTATCCCATATTGGTTGATTGCAATGCCTGCCCAAAGTTTTTAATACGCTAGGGAACCTAGGACCAGCTGAGTTATCGAAGGGTTCATAAATACGTGAACAAAAATCTAGATATAATATAACCAGTGCAGAGCTAACTGTTAATGGTCTTTGCAAGTGAAGCGTTCTTTACCACAAGTAAATCAGTAGGTATATGTCTCAGGCCTCTAATGCCGCATAGTTGTTATGGATTTAAAGGTCAAATATATGTAATATGAACGTACTTGCAGATAAGCATTATCGTAAAACGTTTTATAAATGGCTGAGCTGTAAGTAAGAAGCGAGTGCTGCATTTAGGGTACCGCGACGATAACGCCAAGGCTTAAGTCCGTACTCAACCCTGCGCAATGCGGTTGAAGTTACTCGTCCTCATCTTTACTTACACAAGTTACAGTTGAGGTATTTTATATAAAATTGGTTTACTTAAATAGTTTGAGCGAGAAAACGAAAGATGTTATTTGCTGCATGCAGTACTACTACTTCTTGACCAATCAACAAAAAAACCTTACTAAATTTACTGCTACTAATAATTACTTACAAAACAAAAAACGATAAAAATGTATTATACTGATACATTATGAGCTGAATCTTATTAATCACTATACATTAAATGATAACAGACAATTTGAAAGCCTTTTTTTATGTTTTTAATTTCTTGTTAGATACGTACTGTACTACGTACGTACTACCATAGAGAAATAATTATTATTTTATTATATTATAAGTAAAGAATGATTGTTATGGTAGTTCCATACATCAGTTTTCTTAGCAAAACGCAAGCAACATCTAATGTCAAATAGTGGAATTATCAGTATCGCTACTTGACACTTGGCACCAGATGCCACAAGTGTCGCTACTCACGAAAAATGTACTACTAAAACAATTTACAACTAATATTACAAGCAGAAGGAGTTGAAGATAGTTCCGGTTAATTCGGTTAATCCGGGTGGTTAGCTGAAAATTCTTGAGCATTGGAGTTTACGTTCGTCGCGACATCTATTGTTAACTAGCAGTGCTGCCCGCGCAGCATGGTTTCCCCTATCACTAAGTCCGTCACTTTCGCACTCACATACTTGTTAGAACGTGACAGGCATGGTGATAAGCGTACCGTGCTAAGACTCCAGTGATAAATTCCGCTACGCTAGGTGTCGACTACGAAATAACTCGCGTTTTGGTAAGAAAACTGATGTATGGAGTTACTACTGTTTCTTTACTTACATTTCTCTATGGTATCTACGTACTAGTAAGTTTTAAAAATTAGGAAAGTTGGTTAAAAGTAGGTAAAACTCGGCAGAAGGAAGTTTGAAGTTGAAGTCGGTTGGATGCTCGGCGGTTTATCCCGCACTAGTTAATGAAAAATATCGTTCAAAAGTTATATTAGGACGGTGACAAGGCCGGCGCGGCTGCGGCGGGAGCGGGCGGGGCATCACTTGACTATGATTAATGACTTGCACATGTAACTAACGGACCGTTTACCATGTAAATATTGGAAGATCGCTTTCCTGAAAACACCCGATTATAGTTAAATATTTATAGGAACATTATGCCGTCATGTTTTAGATGGAAAGTGAAAGCAACTATACTTTTTGTGTCTATTATGTGATTATATCATAGCCGCCTTTAAATAGATCAACAACATTTAAAAAAAAAAAACAGTCTTGCACTGATACTAAACTCCAAAAGTATATGTACACGCCTCTAAGGCACTGACAATAAGGTCATGTAAATACATTTTTGGGACGTTGGCTTGTCAAGATGTTTGTAAACTCGACGACGACGGTTACTTTGTACCTACTTCCTTGTAAATTTGTAACTAAACAGAGGTCAGGGGTGTTAAAGCAATAGGTATTGTACAGATGAAACTAGGTCCTAGTTTCATCTCATCACATCGGGAGTTATATAAATCCATTTAAAACTAAAGAAACTGTACAACTTTAAAATCATATGGCAAATGTGTCTGCAAAGTAGATCAAACATGAGAAAGCAAAGATCCTGTCCTATTCCTATCTCTTAATTCGTATAACAACAAATAAATGTAATAAATATATAATTCAACATTTATGGTGGAGCGGTTAGTAATAAGTACGATAATTATTTCATAGTAATATATTAATGAATATGTCACCTCAACGATAGCTTTGGGTATCCAAGTGACCACCACGAATAGGCTCTCCTTCACTGACAGCTCTCCGGCAAGGGCTACCAGGAATGCAGTCAGCAAGCGCAAAAACAGAGCCAGGAAGATGCAGGTAACTATACGCCCGAATTCTTCTAAGGTTATTTGTGATACCTGCATCAAATTTAATTAGATCAACCACATAATTATTTTAGGATTTTGTTAAATTAACATCATAGGTATTTCGGGTACGGAACCCTATACCTAAACAATAAACACCAAGAGCGTCAATCCATCTAGGGGATATGTAAAATTAGAAAAGATATAATTAGTAAAGAATATTATTACCTCTAAATAGTAGCCACTGAGAGTGAAGAGCATTGGCTCGAGGATTCGCCAGAGGAGCTTGTATACTTCTGATACGGGGTTGTTGTTGATTGGCCAGCCGCGCCGATTCCACCGTGTTGCTGCGGTGACGGCGCATACCATGATAGCCACTCCAGCTGTAGAATATTTGTAAGTGAAATTTATTTCTAAAAATAGCTGATTTAAATCATCCTTAACACAAAAAAAACTTTGTAAATCTTGTTTAAACGAACGTTTGATGTAACTTGTACAAATTCCGAAACTTTGCTCGAAGTGCTAAGTCATCACTAGTTCTCATGCATTTCAATTTAAATTTCTGTTAATAATTCCTCGTAAAGGCCAGATTTGCAAGAAAACACTGCAGCGCCACATACAATAGTAATGGCAAATGCATTTCTCAATATGCATGTATCTTGGTGATATTAATGATTCAAACTGCAGTAATAGCTCAAAGAAAATCTTTTGAATTACCTAGATCTAAAAAAAACTAACGTACACGAAAGTCTCATTTTTTTATTACTTCTAGAGTACATTGACTACTAATGGCAAAAAAATTTAAGATCGTGTTGCGTCTAGGCACAGGGAGAGAAGAAAAGTATGACGTAAAGAGAAAGTCGAAGAAAGTTAATAATGTAACTAACAACCGTACTAGTCGTTCGTTAAAAACTTTCATTTTCACCGAATTTTTACCCCCATTGGAGCTTTAAATTGCAGGGCCCTATCTTGAACGTTTGAGTTTGTACTTTGTCTGTCAGTAGTATTTTTAGGGTTCCGTACCTCAAAAGGAAAAAAATTTGGTACACATATGTAAGTTTGTGACCCAAAGATGGATATGTAACGTAAACAAATACCACCCCACCCACCACCCACGGGGGCCACTTTTGGGGGTAAATGAGAAAATTAAAAAATAAAGTATGTCAAACTATATCGTGTTACATATCAAATGAAAGAGCTTATTGTGAGAATCTCAAATATATTTTTTTTTATAATTGTATGGTAAATAGTTTAGAAGTTATTTAAGAAAATAGGCAAAAAATAACTATTCCCCCCCTTTATCTCCGAAACTACTGGGTCAAAATAAAAATAAAAATACACACAATAGATCTTTACCTATAGATCACCAGAAAACCTATTAGAAATGTGCAGTCAAGCGTGAGTCGGACTTAATTACTTAGTTTTTGATCCGACCCCTACGGGTTTTTTAAAGACATTTCACATAAAAAATACATTGTTTAAATTGTGTTATGTACGGAACCCTTGGAACGCGAGTCCGACTCGCACTTGGCCGGTTTTTTTTATTGACAATAAATTATATCATAATATTGCATTATTATTTCTACACTTACGTAAGTATATGCCAATTTTTTTTAATACGACGTCGGTGGCAAACATGCATACGGTCCGCCTGATGGTAAGCAGTCACTGTAGCTTATGGACGCGCCTGCAACTCCAGAGAATAATCAGATCAACAACTGGTCAAAATATGGCTGCAGAGGAGAACATCCGGACAAACGAAAGCATTTATTTACGCGCTGTGCTATTGTGCATCTCGCGTACACTGAAGTAAACCATACAATAAAGGCTTAATTATTTAGGATGTTCCACTACCTTATACAAATGTAAATTTATAGGCGCGAATTTTATGTGGTACCTAATCTGTATGTATAAGGCAAAAAATAGTACACAAAAATAATACTAGTTTTTATTATTATCTTCTTGCAAAACAAAATAAGAGAGCACACAGTATTACATACTGATATCAGTGCTATCTAATACGTTTAAGTAGATAGTAACTTGGGGCGGCCTTTTTCTTTTTATTCCTAGTAAGATGACTGCGACGTCGGTATCCTTTTAGCCCTGGGGCGCAAGGAAAGTGGAGATGCAGTTATCTTGCGGATAACGTAGGTGTATTAAGTCAGTAGTTGTAATAGGCGCAAATTATTGAAAGGGTCCCTTTGTTTGACATAATTATTGAAAGTCATAATGTAATGATTGTCATATTATCCTTAGTCATAATTCTGAAACCGTTAACTTTTCAGGATTTTCTTCGGGTTATCATATAGATAGGTTAGGTAAGGTTTGTTTTAGGGCAATCCTGAAAAGTTACACGTTTCTGACTCTGACATTATGACTTTCAATAATTATGTCAAACAATAGAGACCCAATTGAAAGGAACTTTGAGCACGCATTTAATAATAGTACATTTTGATGCTAGTGCGGAAAGTATGTCATTACTCCACGAGTACCGAGATATGAGATGTGAAGAATGACATTTCCGCACGTGTATCGAACGACGTTTTTTAATAAAGTTGCGAAAAAATAAGAAAAGCAACAAGTAAGGAATGGAATTCGAAACTTTTATATTATTAATTCTGTGACATCATTGACATTGACATTATGAAGAAGTGGTTTTCTAGCTTTTATTCGACTAGAATAGATTTTGTTATTATTATTGAACCCACTTCAATGTAAGTTTTTTTTTCAAATGCATGTTCTATAAGACAGAAACAATTGTAAATATTAATCCTTAACCTCCTACGCAAGGTCTCTCAGACCTTTGCAAATACAAAATAGTGAATAACTCAACACGTGTTCATTGCACGGACTGCAGCCGTCTCAGTGCCGGCCAAAGGAAACTAATATTAACACTCATCAATAAGTAGTCATGAATTGGAACGAGTAAAAATTTAAAAAAATTGGAAAAGTAAAAAGCACTAGTTCGCAAAAACCAACTTTCCGCACGCTAAACAGTCACGAAAAGTAGCACTTTTTGAGCAACTGTATTAAAAAGATATATTTTTTACACAGATCGACCTTGTCCAAGCTCAAAAAGGCTTATGTTGTGGGTATTATTGACCGAGCGAAAGCGTAGATCTTAGTTTCAACTTGAAGAAAAATTATTTCGTATGTCCGGATGTTCTCCTCTCCTGGTTGTATGTTTGAACCGAGTCTCGTGAAACTTGGTGTGCAGGTTCGATAATTATATAGAATTATTTTGTCGATTTAGGCTTGGGGATTATATCAAAATGGTGGTGCCATGGGGGTTCAAGAGGTCTACCTACAGCTTACAGTCACTAGTATAATACACAGTTATATAGGTATATAAATACATATATACGTAGAAAACATCAATAACTCAGGAACAAATATTTCTGATTAACACACAAATAAATGCCCTTACCAGGATTCGAACCTGGGACCTCGAGGTTCCTGCTTCGTAAACAGGTTAATTACCAACTAGGCTAGGAGATCGTTAACGTAACGTCTCAATGTTAAATACCGTCATCATAGCAGATAATTTTTCGTGCACTTTTCGTGTCTATGTCGAATTTAAAGGGCCATATGTAATGTAAAACGTTGTACGATACACGTGCGAATAGGTAATTCGCAACTTTTACTTTAATGTTCATGTCAAGGTTCAGCATATCATTTTAAAGTGGGAGCGTGGGAGCGTATTCGATTGTATGTTGGCGACTATGTTCTTGTAACTCTTAAAAAACTATTAATATGCGTGGGCCGTTACATACATCACCTTACTAGGCGTTTAGCTTATCTTGCATTTTTTTCTTGGGCAGAACGTGGTTATAAGTGTTATAACGCTTCATTCCTGGCGTAATACTCTTGATTGAATTTGATTGAAATGAAGGTTGACTAATTACTCGTATTAAAGTGGCTCTTCGTGCGATAGCACGATTGTCCTTATGTAACAATTTTGACGTTTCACAACACCATTATATTTTATGTAAGATATAATTATAGGAACGTAGTATTCTACTAAAATTGAGGGTATTCAAATCTGGGTGTATTGCTCTGTGGGTGGCTGATGTCATTGTCACTGAATTGTCAACCGTCAAGCTTAAGTTACCGCATAATAAACGGAACCGCACAGCGCCATCTACATTAACTGGTTAATTCAAAGCCCGAATTTATGAGTTTTACAAATCTATTTTAACAATCAATATTGATTTGATACCTAACTATAATACCTAACTACTTAGACATGCAGTTCTGCGTAGGCAAATCGTCAAAAATACCTCTGCGTATATATGAAAAAAAAAGATAACGTAAATAAAAATATTATTGAGTAGGTACGCACTTAAGGTACCTACATAAACAACATACTTTATATATGTAGGTATCATAGAGCAAGTAAGTAGGTAACGTTAGGTTTATTTGTAGGTATGTACTACTTACGGTATTAATTTTATAAATAGGGGATATTACTGCAATGTTCTGTTACCAGAGTGCAACACTAGCCTTTTTAGTAAACCATAGAGTAACTTATACATACTGTACCTTTAACAGGTTTTTGGCAAGTTTTCAGAGATAATAAAATATGACTATCAAAGCGGTTTGTTTACAGAGGACGTACCGGGAAACGCGAATCCGAAATTTCGCTATCTGCCTCTTTATTGCTCGAATATGCAAGAGTGACAGAGATGTTAGATAACGAAGTTTCGATTTTCTTGTTTCGCGATAGACCCTCAGATTGTGGTAGTGGCGCCCCCTACGCAGTTTCGCGTAATATTCCCTATTCGAATAATGTTCCCTATGACAGTTCGTTCAAATCTCTTTCGGTTGGGCTTAATTTATATTTAAAAAAAAAACCGGTGTTATAAGAGGTGAACTGTGTGATCAAATATTCAAACGCCGATTAAGAGATTTTTTGTTGGATAGACCGTTGTTTTCTGTTAGAGAATTTATGAACGATGTATAGATTTTGACGATCCTCTATAGGAGATCCTCTACTGATCTTGAAATTATTTTAAAATCTATTTTGATGATCATAATAAAAATTCTTGTAGATTGACATGCCTGCAATTTATAATGTAATCTGTATTATGAAATAAATAAATCTAAATCTAATCTAAATCAAGTGCGAGTCGGACTCGCGTTCCAAGGGTTCTGTACACAATTTTTATGTATTTTTTTATGTGAAACGTGAGTCTAAAAACAATCAAAAAATAAGTAATTAAGTCCGACTCACGCTTGACTGCACAATTCTAATAGGTTTTCCTATCATCTATAGGTAAAGAACTATTTTGTATTATTTTTTTTTAATTTTAGACCCAGTATTTTCGGGATAAAGGGATTTCAAATATATTTGAGATTCTCAAAATGAGCTCTTTTATTTCATATGTAACACGATATGGTTTGAAAAACTTTATTTTTTAATTTTCCCATTTACCCCCCAAAACTGGCCCCCATGTTAAAAATTCATTTGTTTACGTTACATGTCCGTCTTTGGGTTACAAACTTACATATGTGTACCAAATTTCAACTAAATTGGCCCAGTATATAATTTTGAAGAAAATGGGCTGTGACAGACGGACAGACGGACAGACGGACAGACGGACAGACGGACAGACGGACAGACGGACAGACAGACAGACAGACAGACAGCCGCACGAGTGATTCTATAAGGGATTCTATATGGAACCCTAAAAATGAAGAAATATATTTTTACCGTATAATACGTGCTAAACTTCCAAAAAATATTTACAAACATTTTACTTTAAAAATAGTTTTCATAGAGACCATTATTCAACGCAGGAGAATGAATATGAATTTAAAGCCTGACCAGTAATATATGATCACGCGCCATGTTGCGGAATTTCACTGGAACTAATGTTTTCATACTAAACTGAACTGTCACCCTATACATGAGAATAACAGCGCCCTCTTGACAATGATCATATATTACTGGTCAGGCTTTAACAACACGATGATGTCATTTGCTAGGCTGTAAAGCTTGACAAAGAAATACATTTAATTGAAGTGCCCACGTGCGATTAAGGATTCTAATTTATGAACCATTTTTATACTTTTATCACAGTTAGGTACATTCGTATTTATCGATTGTTTCATGTCTTTTAATGCTAATAAAAACTAAATATGCCAAGGTTTAAATTGGTCCCCAAACAAAAATGTTGGACTTTACCTTGTCTTTCTTATAACTCGGTTAATATATATGAATATCCGCATATACTTACATGTGCCGCCCCATCCAATATATCCTCCTACGTAGCTGAGTAGAAGACCTCCTGTGAAAATTAACATACTTCGAATGGTTGGTGCGTAAACATCTTTCTGGTCCGGCAGCCAATCCACCAAAATACCCCACAATACCCCTAGTCCGATACCGACGAATATGGCTAGGAGCGCCTGAAACAAACGAAAGTTCTTAACCATACCATGTAAGAGACTTGACTGACAGACTGACCAACGTAAATCCCTAGTAGCTAAGGTTATTAGCACTAGCACCTATCTTCATCTTTAGACATACTGTCTTTTTTTTTTCAATCTAGTTTTTAATTCACTAACTGGTCGCCCAAGATACAGGCTATGCCTAGTTTGGGGACCCCTGTTCATACTGTTTTAAATGTACCGCTGTATGCGCGCAACCTGGACCTCATGTATACTAAATCTGCAAATTCCCATTTTTGTGTGCAAAATAAATATATTTTTCATTTTTTTTTCATTTTTCATTTTTCATACAATGCAAAACTTTTATTTTATTTGTCATAAAACTTCCAACAGGATCTTATAGAAAATGTCAAGAAAAAGAAATACATGCAATATAATAGTAAGTAAGTAATTTATTTATTGTAAACTGTGTGTATTGTATATTGTGTGTGTTTATTTATTGTAATAGCGGTTAAATTCGAAAATAATCAAGATAAATATAGAGTGCTTTATTGCATCATAAATAAATATTATAATTGTTTATACACCAAATGCAATTTTTTAATCGGTGTTGTTTTGTATTCTTATTATTGTAGTTTTGGTTTAAACCGAAAACATATACAGATTAGTTATATTATTTTCGACTATCACAAATGAGTTAGTTTTATCAAAAAATATAATGGATGAGTTCGATCAAAAATACAATTGCGTATGTTTAGAACCTACATAAGCTAATATGCATGGGAAGTTTCATGCTTTCTTCTGGATGGGACTATACTTTAGAAATTTGTTAGGGAAATGAGCCGGACTAATTCATTCATTCCTTATTTAAATCATTGAGTTAATAATAACTTCCTTTCACTCCTTTCATCACCTTTACAACTTTGTATGCCAGAGGGGATGCGACGAATATGGCACTATTTATGACGCCAAAGAGTCCTTCAGTGACAGCGGTGTCCAGTCCACCCGCGTTGGCCACGAGACTCGCCACCTGGTTCTTATTGCCTAAGCCTCGCCCGTGAAATGCCATGGCAGTGGGTACTATTACAGCTGGAGATACAGACGACAATATGGCACCTAGGTGTAGACCTGGAAGGGAGCATTTGATTTAATTTGATGTTTTTTTTTATAAATATTCCAGATAGGCATTCGATTGACGAATAGTCGATATTCGACTTCTGTTAAAGTCTTTAAAAATCGTTCACGTCGAGGTTAAAATTATTGTGTGCAACATGCCACTGTAGGTAGATACTTAATATAACTTTCGATTAAACTTTGAGGTCCCTATGCGACCATTCCGATTGAGGACGCAAACAATCAATCAAGTCAATCAAGATGTATTATATTAATTATGACCTAATCGCACTTAAACTATCGTGAGACATATTTCAAAATATTTATCAGAAGAATCCGAAACATGTCGCCAAAAGCGACTAAAAATAATAGTGAGTAAAAACCGTACTGATAAATATTTTAATTATGACCTACTAAAAGTAAAAACGACTATGTTTACTATCACCTTGAGTTTGAAGGTTGCCCTTATATGAACTAGTTTTAACACAGGACAATTTGTCATATATATTTAGATACATACAACATATAGTATACGTATTAAGTAGCTAAATGATGTAACCAAATACTAACCCTACCACCATTTATAACCACTCACATTCAAACAATAAAAATTTGTATTTGAAAAATTGTTTGTATTTCCTTTACACACGAACTCACCCCAATACCAAGGATATTTGAGAAGCACATGGGCAAAGACGGCCGTAGACAAACACTCCACGATCCAGGGCAGGGTTGCCAATGAGAAAACTTTTACCGAATTATATTTAATATATTCCCAGTTCCAGCTGAAAGGCCCCTTCGACAAGATAATCACAGGATAAATCCGCCTGAAACAAAAGAATCTCCTGAAGCACTCCTATTTGCAGCATAAACCCCGAAAATTGATTCCAACCGGCGGTTATCGAGATCCAAATTAATTGTTTAAGCATTCGAGAAAATTGAACCTTTTCTATTCTTTTATGGGGAAATGAAAAGTACTTTTGATGATTGGAATTTTAATTAGCGCTGTTAAGTACCTATTCCCTAAAGTGGAATTGTTTTCCTGCCGTAAACAAATCCGAAGAAAATATAATTGGGGATGAATAATAATGTCGGGATAAGTAAGCTGTGTCTATTAGTAGGTATTTTTTTATTCGATTCTTTTTGTAGTTCATTAATAAGTTTATCATTTTCATTCTTAAGTAGATAATTATTTCTTCAACCTAACCTTAAATGATAATCCAATGCATCCGCGGCAGGATTTTGTAAATAGTTTTCCATTCCCAAGTTTCTACACAATGCGCCGATTAATGTCATTCCTACGACGGGGTTCAGGGTGGTGTATCTCTCCAGAGTGTGGCCAGTGATGTACCCCGCCGCCACCACGCCAGCCATCTTGAACAGATACCCGCTCGGGAGCACGGCATCTCGCAATAAAAACCACGAGCTCCCCCACAATGTCACTCCTGAAATATTTCATTTAAGAGCCCGTTATTGATTTTAGTTGCAAATATGTAAAATTGATAGGTTTAGTCGCTGAAATTGTACACTTTTTGATACGTAAAAGTAATAACAAGTACTGGTTTTTATTAGCACGTCTTCTCATTTTGCCGTTTTTTGAAAACAGACTCACTAAATTAGTTTTTTTTTCTGATGGGCGTTTAGAGCACTGATTTTGTCGCTCTTATTTGTAAATTTTGTAAAGTTTGGACAGCTAAAAATGGTAATTTTGTATTTTGTATTGTACATATCCTGTACTCCACCTTTTACAGACTACATTTTTATTATATGACTTTGAAGTAGTGTGAATGAAAGTTAGATAAAATCAATTCTCTTCAAAAATTACTTCAAAACAAGTGACAATTTCTTTGATAATCGACTTAATTTCAAGGTAATTTTGATACTTATACAATCTACAACATTTGCTGAAACTATTCTCAATCATGCATCAATTTGTATAATTTACCACCATAATTTTTTGATGAATTTTTAAAAACTGCCCCTTCTCTTCATATATTACCGGCGACGCACGCTCGCGACCTCATTATTAAAAGACAAGATGAGAAGACGTGCTAATAGAAACCAATACTTGTTATTTAGATATTACGTAACAAAACGTGTATAATTTCAACGACTAAATCTATAAATTTTACATTTTTGCTCCAAAATCGTTACCGGCCTTACCGGGCTCTACGCCGTCGCTGGAGTTACACTTGCTACACTGCACTAGGTTTAGCCATTCCTACAGAGGTCTAACAACACAGGGTATTAACTGTTTTATAATTCATTATAACAAGTTGATTATCAATCGATCCTAATCTCGTCTGATCAATCACGGTTTTAAAATCCCATTATACTAACATTTATACAAATTTGCTACTATATTATATTTTTACAGCGTATCAGTTACAAAAATGAAAAAATTGAAAGGAAGGCGTATAGCTTTCAACTGTTTACAATTTCAGGACAAAAGATTCTTCTGTTACAATTTAAGTAGGTACTTACCGCATATGAAAACACCCAGGTATTGTTTCAACTCCGTCACAGAAGGGGCCGCATTGACTAGCATTCCAGATCCTCCTTTACTTGCATTATTAATAATCCTAAAATGTACTTATAACTTCATACAAATAAATATGCAATGTCTATTACCTACATCAAGATACACCACAAGAAATAGGTACAACGCATGACTAAATAGATAAGATAGGTAAATATTGCATATATACAACTTATACTGTGTTAATGTGATATAAAAGTATGTATTATTCTTAGTAATATAAGTAATTCATTAAATTTAGATTAGGGACTAACCTTGATAATGAGTACATCATTTCGCCGTTAAACGTAAGTTTGGCGAACCTAGTATAAGTTTAAAATGTACCATACTTAAAATTGAGAAAAAAGTTCAGCGTATAATTATCATTTTTGCTGTCATATGGAACTAAATCTGTTATTACTAGTATTTAAATTTGTAAATATATTATAGATTAATACTTACTCACGTTTTGGAGCGTTCCATCTCAAAACATGTTGCTTTATTACTCCGCGTTACATTGAAGTTTCGTTTGCCTGCAACTCCTGCAAGTTATTCTAGTTATTTGATCTATATTTATATCTAAGTGATCCAATAATATTTTGTATACTCTCTTAAAAGAAAGAAATGAAAGAGTTGTTTATGTATGTTCCATTTAGTACATAATGCTAAGGAGTCCGATTCAGATTCAACAACCTGTTACAGTTTTGGTCGCATTTTGATACGACCTTGAAGATCACTCACGCTGATTGGTGTATGTAAAATGAAGTGAAAGTCGTGCGTAAGATGTGCGCCCGTCACCGGGACGATCGTGTGATCGTTATGTGTTGTTTGTTGACTTCACAAACAGCTAGTAAAAAATTACTTGTGTAGGCTTATATAGGAACCGAAAATTACTTGTCTATATTAATTATATTTTGTATATATTGTTGTCTAACTAAGCATTGGCTTATACGAAAATTGAACATTCCAGACACACTTAAATAGGGTAAGTTCTTGTGATACAGAATATAGATTCTGAAATTATAATAGCACCTCAATTAAACGTTAAACGTAATTTACTCCATTAACTAAACCGGGTTTCTAATGGATATTCGTTGGCAGATGTGCATAATAACGTTAATAAATATCTTGGAAACTTGTGCTTGCTCTACTCGTGAGGGTTTAAGTCCTGCTTACAATAAAGCTTACCCAAGAGTCAAGGAACTTTCGGTTACTAAGTAGTTAATCAAGAAATATCTGTAATTAGCTACGTCAAATTAAGCCGAAAATTGGTGATCTGCGGAAATAATTCGTGTAGTTTTGAAAATTGGTACAGTTATACCTTGTGGTGTACAGATGAACATACTAAAAGTCCTCGGGGGTGGGGGGTTAGCTAAGGGTGTATGGGGGGGGGTTGAAGGTACCTTTTTCAGATTTTTGCTTATATCTCGAATATCTGTACGAATAGCATTATAATTACTTTGGACAAAAGATTCTACATAAAATTTTCTACAAATTAGGTCATATTCATTTATACTCTACGGTCAATACTTTACGAGCTACAGGTTGTTTAAATTAACAAAGAGATAAAAAATAGACGATTTAAGAAAAACGTCGTTTTTTCGTCGTTGTTCATCATAACTCAAATGTTTAGTTCAGAATAAGCAAGCTTAGTCACCTGCTGATCAATTATAGAAATAAACGGCCAACATCATGTCGGGCCATGCTCAGTGTAGAGTTCCGTAGTTACCCATCCGTCAAAATATACTTTTTGCAAAAACTCAAAAACGGCTTAACCGATCAGATTCGCTATAGTTTTCCATTAAATTCTTTACTAAGCTCTACTTTCACGATTTTTTCCATATTTTTTGGACTCGTGGTTCAAAAGTTACTCACAAACTTTTTTTTTTTCAAAGCGAATATTTCCGGAAATATCACGTTTATCAAAAAATATTCTTAAAGACTCATATTTATTTTAAAAAACCTATTCAATGCCCCCAATATAGGGTTGAGCGAAAACAAAAATTCATCCCCACTTCTCGACCATGGTCTAACTTTTGAACCATGGGTCCAAAAAATGTGAAAAAAATCGTGAAAGTAAAGCTTATTAAAGAATTTCAAGGAAAACTATAGCAAACCTGATCGGTTAAGCCATTTTTGAGTTTTTGCAAAAAGTATATTTTGTAACTACGGAAGTACGAAACCATACACTGAGCATGACCTGACATGCTCTTGGCCGGTTTATTTTTATTTTTGATCAGCAGGTGACTCAACTTGCTTATTCTATACTAAAAATTTCAGTTATGATGAACAACTACGAAAAAACGACGTTTTCTTATGTCGTCTATTTTTCATCTCTTTGTTAACTTAAACACCCTGTAGCTCCTAAAGTATTAATCGTAGAGTAAAAATAAATATAACCTAATTTGTAGAAAATTTTATGTAGAAACTTTTCCTCGAAGTAATTATAATGCTATTCGTACAGATATTCGAGATACGAGCAAAAATATGAAAAAATGATAGATAGATAGATAGATAAAACGTTTATTTGGAATTTGTTAAATATACCTTCAACCCCCCCTACACCCTTAGCTAGCCCCCCACCCCCGAGGACTTTTAGTATGTTCATCTGGACACCACAAGGTACAACTATACCAATTTTCAAAACTACACGAATTATTTCCGCAGATTTCTTTAATTTTCTTGGGTTAAATGCTATAATAGCTTCATGTATGTGACATGTGAACAAATAAAAGTACCTATCACGTATTAAAATCATGCGATATCTCGATGTCTTAATCATATCGACATCGATTGGCAATTCACTGGGGATATCGCAAATTCGCATAAAGTGGTCATAAAATAATATATTTGTAAACCACCGTTTATATATTAAAAAAAAAATTTTTTTTCTCATTTGTTTGTTTCAAATCAGAGCAATAAAATATACTTAACAAAACACACACGATATTAGTGGCTTTATGAAAATGCTTTAACTTAAATCTCTTCAATGGAAGATGCCAATTATTTTACGGGTCCTATTCGCAATAAATAAATAACGTAAAAGAGATACTTGCCAGTTTTACGACTGTTGCCACTCATCGTTCCATAGCACAACTATGAACCGTATCGTACATACTCTATCACTTTGGCGTCACACACACTAATAAGTACTTAGTATAATACTTATTAATCACTCAAGATCACAACAACTCAACTCCGTATTGTCCGTCTCTAAGCGGTCAGTATAGCCGTGTGATCTCGTTTAACGTCCTTCTAATAATAAATTTCGTCGCATGCGCACTGTGTTCAATTGCCATAATTGAAAATACATTAATCACTTGATGTCGAAGTCATCAAGTGAGGCAATACAATTGAAGTAGTTTTGAAAACAGCAAAGAAAGTTATTCAACATGCAGTGTAACGACACGGAAGGCGCAAGGTTGACATATGATGTTGCCTTCTATGACAGATTAATGCAACACTGCATACAAAACATACCTAACTATTAATAAATAAATATAATATTGATGATAAATGTGACGACACAAATATAATTATTTTAATGAAAATATTTTAATTTTTGTTAAGTAGAAATACTAATTTGCTTAAATTAAGAACTGAAATAAATGTCATATACGAAAGAAAACCTGACCAAGGCCTCCAGTGCCCAACGCTGGATACGAACCAGCGTCCTCTGCAGTCGCGACAGTTGCCTAAAGATATTGAGGCAAACTGCCGAATCCGACAAAAGACCAGACGATTCGACGGAGCCACCCCGTATTGGCGCCAAAATAGTGTTTAGTTTTTAAGTTTATTAAATTTATATGTATGCTAGGTTATAAGGTATATCAGGTATATGTAATAAGCCCCTTGTTGCCTGAATCAAATTTTAAAATAAAAATAAAATAAAAATAAAATAAATAAATAAAAATAAATAAACTTTCTTCTTCAGTTTATAATATTGATGATTGCTTGAAATAAATATAAGTAGCATTTTAACATTAATTTCAGGCCTAATTTTGTGTAATATTAGCTAAGTATCGATTTGTTCTATTCAACTTACGTAGGTAAATCGAGCAATAACATATTAGGTTGTACAATTATAAAGATGACAGCTTTGAAAAATACAGACTAATAGATGGTAATGCTTGTTATACTAGAAAGGGTTTTGTAGCCATTAGTACGATGTTGATATTTTTTATCACAGAGGGCATTTTATCACAAATAAAAAACCAACAAATCCAGCGGTTGTAGCATAGTTGCATTTTTATCACCTGTCACTACTAAATGATATCTCAATAATTAACAAATAATAATGTCAAATATATTTACTGTTGATTAATAAAAAAACAATAACTGAAACCTCTTGTATATCATATAATTTCATTTGCTTGAAAAACGTTGTAGGTAATGACAAATGCCTAAGCCTACCTAACCGTACCTTATATATGTACACCTAAGAACAACTATATTGTAAAAAGTAATGAAATAAACGCATTTGCAATCGTATTTGAAAATTTTGACACAAAACCGCTTCTGGTGTAAAATTACTCAAAGTGCACTTACAGTATTATGCCTTTTAGGTACGGACCTACGGACATACTTACTTTAAACATCGTTCTATATCTTAATGATACCACGATAATTATATATTTTTTTCGAGTACAAGTTTAACGATTATATGACTGTTGCATATCGTAACTAACTATAAACGAACATAGGTAAGTACTATAAACTTGTGGATACGGTGCATTCAATGCAAACAGTTGTAAGCTAGGCCGAGAACGTAGATAACTTATAAAGCGATATGCCATTTCGCTCTGTATTAATGGATATTTGTTCGCCTAGGGTAAAAGATAGCTTTCAGCAGTGCAACAACTTGGCGGTCTCTAGGTGCACCAGCAAAAGGAAGTCATTCCGGCAGTAAACAATAACGCACGGTCGGAAGCGTCTTTCACGCTAGGCCGGCTTCAACCAAGTTGGCAAACGCGAGCCTCTAAAGAGCGGGCAATTTGCGCTGTAACACCGCCGGATACTGGCTGCTCATTAACTATGAACGCCGTCATCAAGATGCTTCTTCAGCAAAAAAAAACGGCGTTTAACAGTAGCACTCTCCTCGAATAAACGCTCCGGCTGCGAGGTGCTTTTGAACGCCCACCGCTACAAAGTGCATATAAATTGCACTGCGAAATTGAAGCAGAGATATGAAAAGGGACGCCGGGGTAAACTTTTGAAAGACAAGCTATGGGCACTTTAGAATCCGCAAGCACTTTAAACGGAATAAAAAGAAAGGCGGAGATGTAACTAGTTATTTTTTTCTAAAGCATTTTAGAGTGAAAATAAGTCATGAATTATGAGATCATTTATGAGCTGTCGGAGTCACTGTAGGGAATTTTTAATCATATCCTCATGAAACAAGACGTAGGTACAAAGTGAATTTAAAATCCAGTTCCCTTGCATAATATCGCAAGAATGTACCGTCAAGTACAAATATTTAAATAATCTGAGCTGAATAACAGAATTTATGTTATATAGACAACCCGGCATCATCTTTGAACGTATTCTGATTGATCAAAAGTACCCAAAGAGTCCTCCGGCGGGTATTTACATAGGCGACAAAGTGGAGCATAATGTAATGTTATTGATTTCGAAAGTAGTTTGCCCTGTACTTCGTGAAACTTTTGTAAGCCTTGTTGAGGTGCGTCCTCTATGATCAACGAGCGATAACATCTGTGATATTGATAAACTTTGAGTGTTTACCTGACCTGTGAGTATTTATTTTGCTTTGGCCTGGTTAATCAATAAGTATATAAGGACTCTAAAATAACTAAGGTTTATGAAATAAAACTATGAAAACGGATTATATCGCGTATATTGAATTTATAATACATCCCGACGTTTCGAACTCTTTACAGCGTTCGTGGTCAACGGGTGACTGAGGAAAAATTACAAAATGCAAAAATACCCACATACTAAAATAATGAACAATCATAGACTACAAACTTTAAGGCTGGTTGTACATGCAAAATCGGTTCATAAGGCTAGTTATACACTATAATTATTTTTCAAGTAAAGATATATATATATACGCGATAAAAAACTATGCCGGCTCCAACCCTACACCACGGACCCGAGAAGATTTAATTCCCTCCTAAATTGTAGGAGGGTATCCCAATATGGGACCGGCAACAAACTCGGCGGGACACATCTTTTCAAAACATCAGAATGTCCAGCATCATCCAACACTACGGTCTCACAGTCTATGTCTCGCTTGCTCCTTTATCAGGTGGACTACAGGATCCCAAGCTGGTGGTAGAGAAAAGCCATCTTCCCTATTAAAGTTTGGATATTTCTTAATCTCAATGGCCTCGCGCAGCATTCTGGGTATGTAACGCTTCTCCTTGGCAAGAACCAGAGGCTTATCAAACTTGATTGAGTGATTGGCTTTATCCATGACATGCTCACAGACTAACTAAGGTTAACTAAGGTTTATTTAATGTAAATACTGGATCAACATGTGACGCGCGTAATATTTAAATACCTATTTAGTTCTAATACATAACTCAATTGAAAGTGCCCTATTGCGCACAAAATATTTTGGTGCCCGAACGAAGGGTGAAACTACTTTTGGAGCATTCCACGGACTGTCCTTTTATTTGCTGTGTTGCGACTTGATTATTTTTCTGTGCATATTTTTGACCATTTGCCATAGAAAAGGGAATCTTATACCTGCAAATCTTCAGAAAATTAGCGTTTGTACGGGACAACGGTAGACAATTTCAGGGAATGCTCCTTTTAATTTCAATTAGGTACTATTTAGGAAAGTAGAATGCCTATGTACATTCTATAGGTATAATATAAGAAATGTAATAAATTAAGTGAGTTGCATTATGGATCTTTTATTGTAGGTATAATAAAAGTAATGGATCGTAATTTATGGAGTTTTAGAAATGTATAATAAATATCTTAAATCGAATGCATGTTTCTAATACTAGAAGTCACAAAAAAGATCATTTTGAATGTATCCTTGGCAGTGGTAAAAGCTGTTTTCAGCCCGGCCGGGCCGGGAAATATAACTTTCCGAATGGGAGAGATTAATAAATTAAAATATATTATCTAGTAACTTTCTGGCACCAATGGGATGAACTATGATGTGTTTCATTCGGCACGAGAGTTGTTTGCCGTATCCTTTCTTGAAACCGTACAAGAGCTCAAAATTTTATTAAATTTTCTGCCATCAGGTGGAAATTGACACACCCGTCATTTCATGGAAATTTACATGAAATTAAAACCGAGTATATAAATATTGAAACTCCTAAACTAAAATTCCTGATGTAAGTGTATAAAATATTGTAAAACATTAACTATATTTACATATAAAAAATAGTTTAATATTATAATTCATGCTTATAAATATTAATTTAAGCGTTATGTTATAAAAATACCAGGTACAAAGTAGAAAAGCAGTAAGTGACTATAATAAGTATGCAATGTTCATTTAAAACGTCTCGCCTTTTAATTTAATAATTAATAATTTTGCATAAAGTATACATATATACGCAGTTAGGAAAATCATATTCAATAAATACGTATTTTCAATTAAATTCCATGAAAAAATTTGTGCACGATAAGTGCTTTTCTCTTACTCCTACTGGCGGCAATTTTACTTCATAACTAGGTACCTGTTAATGGCAGGCTGCGGGTAATGTTTGTCGCAGGCTCAGTGAGAACGGAACCGCCAATTAAAGGTGCGTCCGGTGGTCGCTCATTGTTTTCGATCCTCAGTTGCGTCGAGTACACAAAATAGCCCAGAAATGTTTATTTACCTTATCGTGGGAAAATAAAAATAAGCCTTAGAAAATTACTACTAGAATAAACACATCTTATTTTCACCGATGCTTGGCTAGTTATGATTTATATTACAAAGGCATAGTAATGAAAATCACAATATTCATTGTATCTGTACCTAGAAAATGACCTATTACGCCTGATTTTGGTCAATTGTGATGAATTACCTATATCGTTAGCATCCATTGAACTACGGGACAATTTGGCGGGTCTAATAAATAACTCTTCTGTTAAAAAAGTAATATAAAAAACCTACTCACTTGTCGTGTTCGTGACGTTTATTTTTACTGATGAGTATAGGTAGAATAAGTACATATTGATGCAAGCGCGCAAGGTACCTATGACATTATTAGGTACGAGTTCCAAGATGTCATGAGATATAGGCGAATGAAAGGCACGGGATGAGTAGCTGTAAAAAAATTGATAACCTCCTTTTTGCAAGTCGGTTATGACTTGGGCTCGTACATCATACTACATTATTTAATGCATTTGCGAGAAAATCACAATTAAGCAACATGATGTTATTTACCCAACATTGCCATGCAAAGGTAGGTAATGTGTCTTATTTACAGTTTGTGTATATGTTTATTCCGTTATAACTCTAGAGACCAAACACGTGAGCCGATTTTGATGATTCTTACGTTAATCGATTGGTATTAATTGTCCAAGTGTCACTAAAGGTATGACAGTAACACTAAAAAAAATATGGCGCCAATCAGACGCCATTTTACTTGAACATACTGAATATTTTTTTTAAATAGGAACCTAGACACATTAGGTAAGTACTTAATTATGAATTAAAATATACTTATGTGAAAGTATTTCTAAGGTACACTCCGAGTGTGAGCCCTTAAATCAAAACTATGCAAATTTGGCGTCACCGCGTTTTGCTGAGTTAAAGAAATGCAAAGTGATGAGGGGCAAATTTGAGGCTACGCTACGAGCATTAACATCGGTTGGTTTCACCTGACGCGGCTTCGCCCTATTTACCTTTGGTTCAATCCCGAATAATAAGTTGCTAAATAATGTCAGCCGTGTTTATATCCCGCTTTTGATATCTACTTTTTTATTCATTTAGGTACACCTTACTGTTTAAAATAATAACAAAAAAAATCTTCTCAAAAACATTTATGCTTACATTTTATACAACGTTAAGCAAATAAGCAAAGCATGCTAAAGTAATTCAAATAATTCCGTTTATATTTCATAGTTGTCCAGAATGAGCATAATTTTAAACCCGAGCAAAAATGGTACTAAGTACAGTTAATGTATTTTTAATGTTCACACACACATATTAGAGACAAGTGTACTACCTAAGCTAGCTAAGTTTAGGGGGAAAGCTAAAAATTAGTTTTCATACTCACTGCGGTAAAGCATTACTCGACAGTAAATAAATAACGACCAGCGGTATTGCGGCGAATTCAGTCGAATAAATAGTTACCGAAATTTTCAAGTACTTAAACCAAAATTTTACATTATAACTTTCGCGTTTTTAACACATTAAATCACATTTACAATCGGGTCTATCCTGTCCTGGGTTGTCGTCTTGACCAGTGAAACCTGTGTCGAAACGTCGGTAAATAAAGGTAACAAAATAAATTCGCGATAGACTCGATTGTAAATGTAATTTATGAAAACAAAATTTGATCACCAAATATCTGGGGGCATGGCAGTACCCCCGCCAAGTCAAGCAAAAAAAGAGGCACGGTCGTACCGTCCTTTTCTCAAAGCCATTCAGGCTATTTTTGACGTCCTGTAATTTTGTTCTGGCTAAAGCTAGAACCCTGAATTTTCAGTGACATAAAGGGCATAATATGTATTAGATATATTCCCAAGAACATTCAATTTGAACTTGTAGTTTAAGAATTATTGCTCGTCAAAGTTCGTTAGTTTTGTCACTGACACACTCACTCACTCACCGATCATCGTCATTCTAAGGTACTTTTAGCAGACCCACAAGCTTCAAATTTTAAACATAAGTAGTTTTTAGCTTATCAAGCCATAAAAAACCTAAAAAAATTGCAATATCAGACACGCTTTTTAAAGATTTAAGCACTGCAGAAGTAAGTTGGTAGTCCCATATAAATATATGCTATTACAAAGTTACTTTTGCAGTTCCTACAAATAGTAGGTAAAGGTCTAAGATGTAGTATGTGAGTATGAAGATATGTAGGTATTGTATAGTATGAGTATGGTAAGGATATGAATATATACTATAGGTATGAGCGTGGGTATGGTGTGAGATGGGTACTTGGGTATGAGTATTGTATGAATACAAGTAGAGTTTGGTATGGCCATGAGTATTGTATAGGTTTGAGTACGAGTATAGTGTGGGATAGGTATGAGCTTTGGGAAAAGTGGTAGCTGACGTACAGTATAAGAAGTAGTACCCGAAAAGAAGGACTACTTACCTACCTACAAAAAAAAAATAGATGAGATCCCATCAAAATCATTATATATATGTAATAAGATGCAAGGCTCGCAACGCAATTCTTCTCCTAAAAAAAGTTTTGAGATGTAATTTGAAACCAAATCGGTTATTTTAGTCAGTGCCAGGGGGTGTTAAAATAAAACGGTATCAATATTAGATGTCTCTTATTTTTAATACATATAATGACTTGGCATTCGCACATAATGCTTTACTCGTACCGTACTCGTAATTATGTATAATGCTCAAACTGCATGGGATTAGCGCAAGCGCTTTATGTTCAATTAAGTAGATTTATTGTTAATAGTTGACGATGATCCTTATGTCATTTCATTATGCAGCCATGCGATGGCCAAGTCACTATACGTATTAAAAAACCGGCCAAGTGCGAGTCGGACTCGCGTTCCAAGGGTTCCGTACATTACACAATTCAAACAATGTATTTTTTATGTGAAACGTGAGTGAAATGTCTTTAAAAAACCCGTAGGGGTCAGATTAAAAACTAAGTAATTAAGTCCGACTCACGCTTGACTGTGCATTTTTAATAGGTTTTCCTGTAATGTATAGGTAAAGATCTATTTAGTGTATTTTTTTTTAAGTTTAGACCCAGTAGTTTCGGAGATAAAGGGGGGGAATGGTAATTTTTTGCCTATTTTCTTGAAAAACTTCTAAGTTGTTTGTCTAAAAATTATTTAAAAAATATATTGGAGATCCGCACAATGAGCTCTTTCATTTGATATGTAACTCGATATAGTTTGAAAGTATTTTTTTTAATTTTCTCATTTACCCCCCCCCCCCCCCCCCCAAAGTGGCCCCTATGTTTAAAATTAATTTGTTTACGTTACATGTCCGTCTTTGGGTCACAAACTTACAATTGGGTATCAAATTTCAACTTAATTGGTCTAGTAGTTTCGGAGAAAATAGGCTGTGACAGACGGACAGACAGACGCACGAGTGATCCTATAAGGGTTCCGTTTTTTCCTTTTGAGGTACGGAACCCTAAAAATTAGAGATATCTAATAATGATACGGTTTTAACACCCCCTGGCACTAACTAATATAACCGACTTGGTATCACATTACATATTATCTCAAAACTTTTTATTAGTAGAAGAATTGCGTTGCGAGATTGGCATCTTTTTACATGTAATGTTTTTGATGGGATATATTTATCCGCAAACATATCAAAGTGAATAAATAAAGAAACGACTTAAAAATCTTCATTCCTCCATTTTTTATCAAAGATATTAACTAAATATACATGCGTGTTAACCAAATATACCTTGGCTGTATTAATTTGAAATTTTTCGTAATGTGAACGTACCTCTTGGGGTTATAGATCGAATATGAATAGAAGCATTTATATTACAGCTTATAAATATTCGCAAAAATCCTTCGGGGCATCGGCGACTCGCAGGTGAGGACCGCCAGGGGTTGGGTAAAAGGCATTCATATAAGAGCCTCATCATTTTTCACATTCCTGGTTTCGTTAGGTAGATTAAAACTATTTGGAAAAGGTCTACTTACTACCTTTAATGAATATAAAAATTATATTTAATGCTAAAATACTTTTCAAATTAATAGGTATGAGTAACAAGTTTCGACACAATCCCTATTAGGTACTAATATTATAAATGCGAAAGTAACTGTCTGTCGGTTACCTCTGACCCGATTTAGATGAAATTTGTTATAGAGATAGGTAGTTTGAGGTCCGGGAAAGGACATGGGATAGATTTTAGGGTTCCGTACCCAAAGGGTAAAAACGGGACCCTTATAAGACTGTTATATTACTAAGACTCCGCTGTCTGTCTGTCTGTCTGTCCGTTTGTCACCAGGCTGTATCTCACGAACCTTGATAGCTAGATAGTTGAAATTTTCACAGATGATGTATTTCTGTTGCCGCTATAACAACAAATTCTAAAAAGATAATAAAATTAATGTTTAAGTGGGGCTCCCATACAACAAACGTGATTTTTTGCTGTTTCATTTGCGTAATGGTACGGAACCCTTCGTGCGCGAGCCCGACTCGCACTTGGCCGGTTTTTATCATCATGCCACGCAGATGAAGTCGCGGGAAGAATCTTGTAGAACATATGTCATACAATTAAAAAGAAATAAATTAAATCTGTTTTTACAAAGAAATGTGATTTTTTGCTTTTATTGCGTCTATTCTCTATTACAAAAACCTATCGAAATGATCATAAAGAGCTGTAATATGTCGAAGTGCGTTTTTGGATTTCGTTTATTTTAGAGAAATTTATGTTAAATACTAGAGTATTTATGTTAAATAACTAATTTCAGGAAAATGGTAAGTATTACCTATTCTAATTTACAATGTTTGAATGGGTAGGTGCTTTTTAATTTATTGATAAATTTGCGTAATACTATATGGTGCTTACATAATAAGAATATCATATTAACGTAAAATAGGTCAAGTAAAAAAGGGAAACTATTGATGGTGTACAATGGTCGTTAATCTAAGTGAAGGTTACGATATTTTGGATCAGGCCAGCTGTAAATCGTGGCGCTCGGAACGTGCCGTCTAGAGTCGCAGCATCCGAACCGGCAAACATACTAAATTCGTGGATTATTCAGAGCTCGCTTTCACGTAAGCAAACACTGGCCTTTTTAGAACAGAATGTAAGGAACAGGTTGACTTTTTGAATTGGTACTTCCAGCTTAGAATATACCGAACAATAATGTACTAATTTTTAGGGTTCGCACCCAAAGGGTAAAAACGGACCCTATTACTAAGACTCCGCTGTCCGTCTGTCTGTCTGTCACCAGGCTGTATCTCATGAACCGTGATAGCTATGTATTTAGATGATGTATTTCTGTTGCCGCTATAAAAACAAATACTAAAAAGTACGGAACCCTCGGTGCGCGAGTCCGACTCGCACTTGGTCGGTTTTTTTTTTATGTCTTGATATACTACTCGTAACGTACTGCGGATCGGCTTGATTCGGTTGTGGCTGATCGTCACAGTAAATAGATCAGTACGATCAGTACTTATTAAAGTGTTTTTTTATGTCTTGATATACTACTCGTAACGTACTGGGTGCGTAGACAAGATACCAGTCGTTAACGCTCCGTAGCGAACGAAGCGCATCTGTCTCTGTTGCACTAATATAGAAGAGTGATAGAGAGAGATAACTACGCTACGCTAGGGAGAGTGAACGATTGACATTTTGTCTACGCACCCGATTATACCTAATATCAATGTGATTTTCTTAAAAGATTTGCGTGTAACTAAGATATTTCCTTGTATACTTAGTTAAAATAATCTATAAACGTTAACTAGCCTTTAAGAATTATTCTAAAGTACCTAGGTATATTAGCAGTAACAATTATTCAAGCGTTTGTAGTTCAAAGATAATTGTTTCTTTAGGCCATACCACCAATTATTTCTAATTAAAATCAACTAAGTATCGTTTTCAAAGACACTAAATTGACTGTCACAGTTAGAGTAATAAAGTGTCCGATTAATGATGATGTCGTCATACATTATCGTGTGCCAGATTATTTACCTTTTTCTTTATTTTCGGAATGAATATTTTCGTAAATATTTACTTTATCATTTTAGCATAATAATTTTTAAATTCGCCTATTTTTTTTACTTTTTAGAAAGGCATCGGCATTGAATATACGAGTAGAATACTTGTTCCCTTAACTTTTGCGTATGTCCACAGGAAAGACCTGAACATGGTTTTGAGCAAAGTTAGATATAACTCCGTAATAGATGGATACAGTCTAAGGATAAAACGTGCCTCGAAAATCACGAAAATTTGATTCTCGATCAGATGGCGCCACTAGCTTTGGCCTACTCTCGTATAGATGGTGTTGACGGTTTCGTTTGTTATTTATAATTTTAACGCATATCCGTTAAAGAACATGGGTCAAAATCATATAAAAATAATTAATGCAAATAAAAAATCATTTATCCATATTTAAATACGTTTTAACGTATTTTTATAAATCTTCATTTTTAGTTTTAAAGTATGTCGATAGATGGCAGTGAATTTACAGTAGTTACAAAATTTACTATGACAGTACCGCTCTATCTTATTATATCCCTCTTTGTTTTGAGTGTAACCCAAATGTTATGTATCGATATTATTTTATTTTGTAATGTTGACATGTAATATTTAAAGAATATAATGAATAAACATTTAGATCAGTACGGTAAATATGCCTCACGATATTTTAATTTCGATAATGAATAAACATTACAGTTCGGACGAACACACAAGTTTTCTCTCCTGTGCCCAATAGTTAACAGCTTGTGGACATGCAGGTAATGATTTTATCATACCTATCCAAAAAAAGGAGTACCTACCCTTTCATGTGGATAAGGGTTAAATAAAAAAATAACCTTTATAGCCCTTAACTTTTAGGTATGTCCACAGGAAAGACCTGAACATGGTTTTGAGTTTGACGCATTTGTCAATGTGGAAGTATTACATAACAACAAGTTTTATCAATAAGCCATTTTCTGTTTTTGAGTAAAAGCAAAAAGGAGAGTTTAGGTGAACGATTATATACAGTATACACAACTACTCGTACATAAATAAAATAGGTAATAATTGCAAGGTAGGTACTGAGTGATTTAACTAATGAGAGTAATAAGTGAATCTGATTCAAGCGCACGATATTTTTAAGCTCAATATACATACACAACCTAACAATAACAATTTCTGTTTGGCCCAGTGGTTGACTGGTAGAGAATGCCTCAAGGCATTAAGTCCGCCTTTTGTACTTGTTCTTGTGCAATAAAGTTTAAAATAAATAAATAAATATACCTTAAAAGTATTTTGCCAATCTTAAAGTTGGCTGTTTGAACTGTCTATGAAAAAAAGGACACTTATTTTTTTAAATCCTGCTGTCATTACATGCAAAGAGAATACATAGCATAGAGGGTTATTGTCATAGTAAATTTTGAAGTCACAGTAAATTTACTGTCATCTATCGACACACGAATAAAACTAAAATAAAAATGTATAAAAATATCAAAAAAATTCTACATACATTGGATATGGTATATGGATAAATGTTTTTTTTATTTTTTTTAGAACGCCAAATGACTGACCTCTTTCACTGATGTGTTAAAATTGTTAAATATCAAACAATGTCGTCAACGCCATCTAGCCGAGTGTAGGGCAAAGGTGTGGCGCCATCTATTCGAGAATGACTTTTTCTTCATTTCCGTTTTTTCCTTAGATTTTATTTATTTTATACGGAGTTACATATATCTTTGTTTATGATGATGTTATATGCCTACGATCTCCGTCATAGGTAACGCCTAAAACTTATTTGAAGTTCAAGGATGAATAAGGCATTAAATTCAAACAAGTCTCAAACAGCGGTCTAAACCAAGACCCACCACGCCTAAGAGCCTTCACTCTAATTTTAGAATAAGAGCTATCTAACTTGAAAGCTGTTTGAAACCCGCAGTGCAGCTAAATACGTGAGCTAGAATTCAACTTTATAAACGAGACTTAAAACTTGAACCGCAGCATTGTGACGGCATAAGTGTGAAAGAGTTATTTACATTTTTTATTACATAAGCTGGTGAGTATCCGGAATGACTTACCATGCCAAGATTTCGTTTATTGATTTTCTATCATGTGACGTGTTATATCGTTTTTCTAGGTCTTGTATATTTTTATTAGGTACGTTTTCGAAGAGAATTGTGTACCTACACAAACGTATATAATAATAATTGAAAAAAGCCTAGTCATAAACGAAAACACAATAAAATATGTTTCGCCACACCAGCTCGTAAAGGCTCTCTTTATTTTTCATAAACTGATGAATTGTTACATGGAAAAGGGCTTGAAGGCGGATAGGCTTGATTCGGTTGTGGCTGATCGTCGCAGTAAATAGATCAGTACGATCAGTACTTATTAAAAAGTGGCATCTAAATAATAAATTAAAAAAAAAACCCAACTTTAATGAGGGATGCAGGTGAAAGATATTGTTGATGGTGCACTCTTAGATTCCATTCAATGAAATTAAAAAGACAACATCTTTTGCCTAATTATGTAGAAAAGGAGGTAAAACCACCCACTTTTCTAGAAGCATTACGTTTCTGTGAGGATCGCAGTTCTAACTCTAACCTAACCCAAATTTCTGATAGCAGTTTGGTTCTGTGAGAATCACAGTTCAAACGTAACCTAACCCACTTATCTAGTAGCATTTCGTTTCTGTAAGGGGCGCAGTTCTAACTCTCCGGGTCCGAGTCCAGGTTCGGGTCCGGGTCCGAACCGGGTCCGGGTCCGAGTCCAAGTCCAAATTTATTTATTTATTTATACTTTATTGCACATAAAATAAGTACAAATGGTGGACTTAATGCCTTAAGGCATTCTCTACCAGTCAACCACTGGGCCAAAAAGAGACGTTTGTTGGTGCAGGCTTTGTACTGTAAATCGACATCGCCAAACAAGTACTATGCGTCGTTGAAGAGTTCCATTCTGATCATCAGCAGCAGCTCCACTTCATCAAATGCGACAGTTTTTTATGTATAAATGCTTCATTTTCTGATGAAAATACAAAAATCTCTATACGTATGCCTTTAACATTTGAGGAGTTCCGTTGATTCCTCATGGATCCCATCATCAGAACTCTAGCTTGACAAAAACGTGTCTTAAAAACTGAACTTGCTTAACAAACATAACGAAGAGGACAAATCGCCAAACGTGAACTATGCGTCATTGAAGAGTTCCATTCTGTTCATCATCAGCAGTTCCACTTCATCAAATGTCACTTTTTTAAATGTAAATGATTGATTTGTTGATGAAAATACTAAAATCATTATATGTATGCCTTTAACATTTGAGGAGTTCCCTTGATTCTTCATGGATCCCATCATCAGAACTGCGTTTTGACAAAAACGGGACCAATCTGTATGTACTTACAATCAAAAAAATAATTTTCAAAATTGGTCCAGAAATGACGGAGTTATGGAGTAACAAATATAAAAGAAACAAAATTTAAAAAAACATACAACCGAATTGAGAACCTCCTCCTTTTGAATTCTTAAAGTTGGTTAAAAAACCAATACCATCCGGGTCATCAGAAACTCTAAAGTAATATTTACACGAATGTAAAGCCAAAAGTAACTACTTAGTTTACCTACTATTTACTTTACATAGGAGTCCCAGGTCCGTACACATAAATATCTATACCTACCAATGTATTTTTTCCACAATTAGGTATTTCAAGTTTATCGTAATACCACAATTAATAATAATTGTGGTATTACAATAAATATTGTAATTATAGCGGCAATAGAAAAACACACTCTTGCCCGTTGACAGATAGACAGACGGACGGATAGCGTTAGCTTAGTAATAGGCTTCCTATTGACATCCTTCGGGCACAGAACCCTGAAATTTACTTTATTGTTTAAACCTAGGTATAAAATGAACATAATAGGAACACTGTAACAGACAAAGTTTATAGAAAACATTGAAAATTCTAATTTCTTCCGGAGAAAATGAAAGCAGGTAAAATACACAATCTTCTTACAGCGCACGAAAGAAGGTAAAAGGATGGGTTCGAATTAAATGGACCTTTCCTAATTGGGCTTGCAATTTTGATGAGTTAAGCGTCTCCGTTTAACGATAACAGGTATATGTATATACCTACATATAATCGTATTAATATTATAGGACATTTTTACACAGATTGACTAAGTCCCACAGTAAGCTCAAGAAGGCTTGTGTTGTGAGTACTCAGACAACGATATATATAATATACAAATACATAGAAAACACCCAAGACTCAGGAACATATCTGTGCTCATCACACAAATAAATGCCCTTACCGGGATTCGAACCCAGGACCATCGGTTTCACAGGCAGGGTCACTACCAACTAGGCCAGACCAGTCGTCGTATTACAGATATATATATTTATTTAGAAATACACCTTGCTTGTACGGTACCGTAACGTAAGAACTAATGTATAATATAATCTGCGCCGTAACTTAAAAATAAATCTACAAAAACCAATAAGCGTGAGTTTTATGGTTCCATATTCAACTAGGGACCCATATAGTTTCGCCATACCTGGCTGTCTATCCGTCTTGGGCATTCAGTAACAGTTAAAATATTACATATATTAAACCCACCGAGAAAGTAGTAAAATAATTATAATCTAAAACAAATTGCAGGGATCCCCTATAGGGTAAAGGCACCAGTAGTCAGCCTTTTTACGAAATTTCTATGTTCAAGATCGTTTAATTTGCTTACTAATTGACCTATAAGAATTATGAAAGTTTTTACAGTTAAAGAATTTCATATAGTTTAATTTTTGTAAAGAATAAAAAGTTTTTAAATGTTGCTTTTGGAAATATTTCATTAAATATAATGAAAGTGCGTTTTTGCCAGTAATCAGCCCCCTGTGTACCAATATGTCAGCCTTTAAGTACCCAGCGCCCAGCCATCCCGTTTTAACGGCTGATTAGTGGGTTCTGAGTTCCGCGATGTCAATGTCCACTGGTCAGCCACGGGCTGACTACTGGGTAGTTACTTATTTCAATCAAATAAAGTCATAATAATGTAAATATTTAAAGGTGCTTGGCTTAAAGACTTAGATTTCATTAGAAAATATAAAAAAGTTCTGATTCCTATGGTCAGCCCTCCCCGGCTGACTTCTGGGTGTACGACCTTTTCAAAATTACTGCCATAAACCCAGTAGTCAGCCAAGGGCTGCTGACTATTGGATTTCGTACACAAAAAGTAGTTCCCAATAGTCAGCCGCCTTAAAAATACTTTTATATGGATTTATATTCTTTTTTCACTTTATTCAGATAGAATAAGTATTAATCATGTGATACAGTTTACATTCTTTTAACAAGAAATCATAATTCGGCTGTTAACGACTTATCAAAATACCATGTGACACTCCAAAAAAATGGCGCATATCACACGATCCTTCATCTCAGAAGACAGCACTTCTTCAAAAGAAGTAGTGTTGTGGTTCATGCCAGACAATTATTTTAAAAATTAAACTATTTTTCAATTAATAGTTTATCAATCTATAATATCACCTACTGTAGACATGAAAATTAGAAAAGGTTTGATAATTACAGCCAAAAATAAGCAAGAAAGGCTGACCACTGGTGCATGGCTGAGCACTGGTGCCTTTACCCTACGTCACTTCATAGGCCTTCCCTTTTCCCCCTTTAACTTTTCAACCAACAACATGATTCATCGCAAATTCTACAAATACTGGTTTCATACCTTTGTAGTCATATGGCACTGGATACGACATCGAGATGCAGTTAAAAAGTTTCGTTCTATTGTAGTTCTCGTAATACATACTGGATGCGGGCAGTGCATCACGTTTAGCGAGATTAAAGCAGGAGGCGAGGCGTGCTCGGTGAGAAGGACTTTCCTGGAAACCCATTAATTTTGTTCAACGCCTCACTACTTACAAACGGGCGCTAAGCTGCTTGCCTTACCGGGTTGGAAAAAGTATATTCAGTAGCCGAAGTCGGATTACAGTTCAGCACAATAGCTCACAATGTAGTGTCTGATGAAAGAATATCCCTTACTACCTTAGAGGATATAACCAAACGGAGTAGCCATTAACAGGCGTTCCCCTCTGTCGAAAATAGGCGGCCAATGGTCATACACAATGTATGGACTGACGTTTGTCTGACATGGCTATTTTTACGTTACGTTTACATTTGACGTGCCTCTCCCCCGCAAAAATCGGCAGACTGTTATGTACAGAAAATTACAGACATGGCGTCTCCGTTTGGTTATATCCTCTAAGCTTACTACCATGTCAATGTCAATAATTCACGTAAAAACTTTAGTAGATTACGTAACACGCATCTTGCTAAAAGGTGCGGACAATTAAATGTTGTATATGTATAATATTATAGTCATTTATCTTATTGACACCACGTTATAATTACGATTACGACTTTTCTTTTCATAAATTACATGTTATTGTTTTGAGATTCGAAGAGGGAAATGCTTAGAAAAGCATAGCATGATAAACATTTGAATATATCTGCATAATGTATGGTTTCATTTTTTGTCCCTTTTTAAAGCCATACCACAACCAAAAAGGCAGCAAATTTGAAAAATGAAGGCGCGAAGGATCGATTTCCCATATTTTTTTTTGAAATATAAATATGTAGTCGTGACAATATGATTAAAGTGATGGGGACTTATTTTGGATTAGATATGTAAATACCTTATATACATTTTTATTTGAAATACGAACACCGTCCCTCCTAAGCTATTATAAACTTGATAACTTAAGTGCAAGCAAAGATTGTGGGCTTATCATGCAGCAAACGCGGGAATACCTACTTGGCGTCGAGACGGGGAGTGTTTTAGAGGAATTTAATTTTTCCGAGACATGCCAACAACCTGACACTCGCTGCATTTAATTTCCTCCCATTCTTGCTTTTTTAGCTACATCATGTGTCTAGAAAACTATTACCTGGATACAAACTATTCTTATCTAGTCTTAGTACAGTACAGTCGCTTTATAATTTATTGCATATACTTTTCTGTACGTAAGTGGTGCCTCAAATATCAGTATTTTAATCTTATTCCATCTGCTTCATTTTGTGGTGGACAATCTATGGATCCAAACTGAGCGATTTGATTCCACTTTTATTAAAAGTACCAATAGCGTCGAACACCAAATAGTAGAATGCGCTTACCAAATGGCTTTCTGCTCATAATCAGATTTTTCTAGACAACCGGAATTTACTGCAGACCGCTGTCAGATTAATTTATTGTATAAAAACTATGTGTTAAAACAAATATATATATTTTTAAATTCATTTATTTCCGCTACCTTAAGGCTGTCTGGAAGAGATCGCTATTCTTTTATTTTATTTTATTTATTTGGGGCATCAACAGCAATACAAAAAGTAATACAAAAGAACAGTGAACAGAAAACATAGCCAATAACAGATGTTCACGAAAGCGATAAGACCGCCTGTTGTTTACCTCTACTTTGGTTCCTGCTTTTTTTCTGTAATGTTTTCTTTTATTCCGGTATGCAGTCAATAGTATTTTATTGTATTGTATTTTAAGTAAGTTAAATATATGTATAGCTTGATTTAAAATAAATGATATACTTATAATCTTCTTGGTTCGTTCGTACGACTCAGTGATTAAATACAAAAAAAAAAACGTCGGGATGTATTATAAATTCAATATACGCGATATAATCCGTTTTCATAGTTTTATTTTACAAAAAATAACAAATAAAATAGATGATTACTCTAGTAAACATGCGTGAACGTGCTACGTTTCCTCATACGAGAAAGATCTCTACTAATTCATCACATTTGTGAAACCACGAAATCAGTGCCTATCGTTAGTTTATCAATAGGCTATCATCAGGGCAACTAGACGTATTGTGTTGCTCCACGCACTGACCACAGAGCTAGTGAATCTGATGCTCGCGCTTAAACAATAATTAAAACCGCAAAATGAATTTAAATGTAACCATAGCAATTACATAAGTAAAATGCCAATAAAAACTGTGTCGATCGGTTAAGTCGTTTTTGAGTTTTCGCAAAAAGTTTCCATTTACGTCTTTGTATCTAGTACAAACGTGCAATTAAAACTGCACGAGGCCATGCGCTTGGCGAGGAACAGAACCCTATGGAGGAACCTGGTCTTCAGCAGAAGGACATGATGTCACGATCCTCAGTATTGAGGGACCGACTGAAGAAGAGAAGATCTAGTTAGTACAAATAAATAATTAAACTTGCCTGTTACTTAGGTCCATATGCAATCTACAAAAAGCCAGTCATTTTAAGTTAGCCTACAACAATATAATTAAACAATATTTACATATAATTAAAGACAAAATACCTACCCCTATGCCTATGTGACAGACGGGCAACTACGGAATCCTACACTAAACATATCGTGACATCAGTGGTGTATCACTCAATTTTCGGGTGCGCTCGGCTTGTCCCGAGCAGTAAAGCGTAAACCATACATATGACGATCGCGGGCCGGGAGCGGGTCGTCCCGTAGGTAATTAGGAGGATATATTAGCCGAGCCCCTTTTCAGATTTGATAATTTTAGGTAAATATCTCCTTCGCCCTGGCGGGGACGGCTCCTACAATTAGTGCGATAAGGACAACTTAACTGCAGCAGACCTAGGCGAAAAATCCTGCGTAAAAATCTCAGAAATCGAGGTTTCGTTCTCGACATTTTCCTCCTCCAAAACTTAACCAATCGTAACGAAGTTTTGGAAACGGAATGAGAAAGAATTTATCAGTGTCTGACCGTTTTGATTTTTGCGTTTATTGTTGCCGGTTTTGTATGCTAGGCTTCTGTTTACGGCGCATTTATTTGGCCGTTTTTAGCGCTATGAAGTAGCCTAGTTCTTATAAAAATAAATATATTTAAAAAAAGACCGATACTGGTAATATTGAACTCACATAAAAAAATACTCATCTAGGGCCAAAATCCAGAGAGGAAAATGTCGAGAACGTTTGTACGGAAAAATTACCACTATAATGTATCTCTTAGGTGTGGTGGTCCTGTTTATCTACCTAGCAGTAAATGAGCAATATCACACAGACAGCGGACGCGCATCGGATGCGAGGCGCGTGATGCGCAAGCGCCACGCCCACCGCTACAGACAGCGCGCGGGTAAAGGAGTTGAAAGTCGGCAGCTTTCTAACCTGAAGAATAGTAGTGAAAGCTAGTAAATATTACAGAGCTTGAGGTTGAAGTAGGTACTTGTGCAATTATCAAACCGCCTTTGTACGAGGCGTAGAATTTCGATTAATGCCTTGTTCTTAATATGTAAAAAGCTCATCAACGGCGCGATATTTTTGTAAGTCATATGTAGTAAGGTCGGGGTACACGTTTACAAGGTTACTTTGTCCATTCATGAAAATTCATTTATTGAATTAATAAATTCTTATAAATGACACTAAACGATTACACGAAAACAGATTAATTACACAATGTCGTTGTTAAGAATGTATCAATTCAATAAAAATGGTTTTCATGGGTGTGCAATGCAACCTTGGATTGGAGGGCTAAAGGACCCCGACCTTACGGTACTTAATTTAATCAAATTTAATTTATCAGCAAGTATGTCTTATTATGTATTTGGACATCATATTTAAAATATACTCTAACCTAAATATCTACCATTAGAAAAACACGTACAGACACGTAGGTATTTAACATTACGTATGTGATAAGCTGGTACTGACTGAACTGAAATACTCGTATCAATATCGCGAGTACCTACTTACTCAGCCGTTTACATGAGACAGGTTTATTGCCAATTTAATCTATTGGTTAATCCCGTTATGTGTACTCTCGTAGGTAGTTAATTTGAATTTATATACCTACGCACACACGTATAGATGTGTTGTACTCAAATTATTAGACGACTATACGATTATTATAATCGTATAATGTGTTGTGTCAACAGCAGTCAGAAGACTAAATGCGTTTTATAATACAGCCATATTATTGTCGTGTCGAACACGATCCTCAACAAAATAGCAGGTAAGTGTATGCCTTAAACAGTTTTAATTGTTTATACTGGCAGCACTGAAAGAATATTAAAAGGTTTAACAAATCTTTGACAGTAGGAGGTAGAAACGTTTTTTTCCAACGGAACAATGTTAGCGTGGCGGGAAGTAAGTTGTGTAGAAAGAAAGAAGACCTGCGGGTTTTAGTTGGTGTGTGTTAGAAATATAGTTGTTTCATTATTGTTTGTACTAGAGAGATGAAGGGATATCCAAGAATGAAGAATGAGAATTAGAACAGAAACAGCCAAGAATAAGCCAAATGGTTGTGAGTGGACAGGGTCGGGCTATATAAGGGGAGTTGTGGAGGCCCGCGGCGGAGAAAGAATCTCCGCCAAACAATCAGAATCGTTATGTCTTGTTAGAACTCGGGCATGATTTGATATTAGGGTAATGAAGAATATTACTCTAGTTGCCAGCCTTGCATAGATATAGACGTTACGACAATTATAATGACTAAGTACATACATAGCTAGTTTGTACTAGGTAGCAGTTAGGATTTTGTTTACTTGTGTTCGGTACAAAAGCTACAAACATTAAATTTACCCTATTAATACTAACTAGACACACTGTTAATACCTGAAAAGTACCTACTTACCTACAAGTACCTAATTAAACGGGTCATACTATGATTAAATTTATCACCGTTCCCCATAAAGGTAATGTATTTTACAGTACATATGGTGCTACTTTCTCGCACTAGTGCGTAAAAGAGCACTTTTCGAGCATATGTCGAAAGTTTAAATAACCATATGTACTGTAAAACGTTGTGCAATACAAGTACGAAAAAGTAATTCGCAACTCGTGTCGATTTAAAAGACTCCCTTTGGTTGTGTTTTAATTTATCGCCACTCGTTGCGAATTTCCTACTTTTCGCACTTGTATCGTAATGTACTATTACATAAAGCGAGCTTACTCTTAACGTTCATGTTATTGCGCCGTACGTATGTTGACGTTCTGATGGCAAGTGCAGCTGCATCACTGTGGCGGCATGAGTGCTGCGGCATGGACGCGGCCGCTGTAACTGCCAATTTCCTTGAAAAAATTAGTAACGTTCGGCGCCGCATTACTGTCACGATTCGAACGTTCAATCCGTCATTCATTTTATCTAGGCAATTGACAGTGACAGTCCTCGCGTCAAGGCCGCAGCAGTGCTGCTACCACAGTAATGCAGTTGCCATCTGAACGTCACCTTTACTACGTAACGCAGGCAATGGCACTGCCAATTTCCTTGATAAATTGCGTTGCTGCCGTTACCGTATTGCTGTCACAACTAAAACGTTCAATTCGTCACTCATTTTTTTAAAGGAAATTGACAGTGGCATCGCACATTTTCATCTGCTGCAATGATGCAACAGCAATGCTGATGCAGTCATCATCCGAATATCACCTTTAGTTTCTGTTTTATTATCTGTAGGGAACTTAAAGTTAAACATAATAAAACGAACGTCTACAATTTAATTAATAAAAGTCACAACATCATCTTAATACTATTAAAACTCAATATTTTTTTAATATACACATTGATTTTTTCTATTTTATTGTGGGACCTACCACATTACCAACTATAAATTGTGTGTACAAAGTCTATCATGAATAAAGACATCTGTATACCTACTTATACAAATTAGAGATGACGAAAAACAGAAGAAAGAAGTTTTGTTTTTTGCTCTTGTATGGCCTTGTTCTACTTTAAGTGCTTCTAACAAAGATTACTAATTAATTAATTGTCTTAACTTTATTTAGGACAATTATGTCATAATAATTATGAGATGACTTAATCACTAAAAGCAAACACCAATATGAGTAGATAACTTACATATCTACATACTTGATAATTATTTATAATTTCGTTAGATGAAATTTGAACGTACTCTTATTAAATAGTAAACACAGTAACTATAGAAACGTTAATTTGTGAGTACATACCTAGTTAAACTTTGCATTTGCTGTGCTCATCTACTTACAATCAACTCCGAATACAAACACAGTTCACCTGTAAAGGTACGATACGGAAATTACTTGGTTAAGTTTTACTTAGTTCCGAAGCTATTTGCGGGAAATTTGCTTTCACAGCACAATTACCTGGCGGTGATTTTCTTGGGGCGGTGATTAAACGAGCTGTTGGATACTAATTTTGTGGAAAGGAAATGAAAGGAAAAAGGATACTCATTAAGATTCTCTGATTTTTAGAGCATAATTGAGGCCAACGAGTTTAAATTATTAAATGTTTATTATACATCCTCTTTTCACTTTCTCCTCTCATCTACTCAAAGGTTAACTGGAAGAGATCCCTCAAAGGGATAAGTTCGCCTTTGTACATCTTATTATTTGTACCATGTAATTTTTAATATGTATATTTGTACAATAAAGAGAACACTACTACTACTACTATTTACTATAATGTTAGGCCTACCGTTGAGGCCTAACATTATAATAAACATTTAATAATTTAAACTCCGTATTCATGATTATAGTTTCTTATTTGGGTTGTTTTTACAGCCCCATTAAGCCCAAACTTAACTCGCATTCGTCGTAGTCACAACTTTTATTAACATTAGCGATTACATTAATTCCCGTCAATTTACCGTCTTATCGGGATCGACAAGCCATTCATTACGGGCAAGTGCGGGCTACGAGATCTGTCAGCAATTTGACGCAGCCACAAGAAATTAGGTTATGCAAATTGGACGGTTATTGAGCCTCCCGTGCTGTCATTCAAGTAAAGCCAATATATATCACTGTTAGATAAATACACAATTTTCTTTGCGATAACTGAAATTGGAGTACGCTTGATCGACAAATAAAATATTCGCGAAGTTTTCTACAGATAAATTCCATTTTATTGTGACGGGTTTTAATAATCATTCTTATCAATATATTTTAACTTAATGTCAACATTAAAACCGACATGGTCGGGTTTAATTAATAGCTTTTCATTTATTTAGAAAACCAAACAGTCATGTAAACATATTAAAAATGCAATGTACAAAAGATGTACATACTTACCGCAACAAAAGAAAAATACAACAAAAAAAAACAAGTGCCCTGTTTATCAAAAGCTTGTAGCTTGTAATACAAGCGGAACTCACTTTTTGACAGCTTCTATTAGAAAGGGACTTCCACTTGTATTACAAGCTACAACCTTGTGATAAACAGGGCACAGGGGCCCGTTATCAAAAGCTTGTAGCTTGTAATAATGAAAATGAAAATTTATTAATAACACATCGTTATAAGTCAGTATACAATAGTATCAGTATCAATCTAAACATACATTTAAATATAAATATAAGTTATATTGGTATCAATTTTGACAGCTTTTGTTAGAAAGGGACTTCCACTTGTATTACAAGTCACAAGCTTTTGAGAAACGGGCCCCTGAAGGTTCATAATTATAAATTAGGTTAACTGAAATAAATAAAAATATAACTAATGCATTAGTATCTATATCAGATAGAAAAAACTGCTATCTGTACTTCGGTACTAAAACAACTGAAGTTTAACCATATGTTCTAGACTAGCCAATGAATTTGAAAGACTAGACTAGAAGACTAGAAACAATTTATTTCGTCCAGATGTTTATTATAGTAACGTCAGAAAAATATATGCCTGGAATAGTAATATTATAGCTATACAACAGACGATATTTAACAATTTTCAAATTTTTGCTGGCTTAATGTCTCTCGTACAATACCTTAGCATGAGTAATTTTAATGAAATAAATAAGTTTTGCTGGAAGCACTTGTTAAACATTCACCCTAATACAATTTAAAGCACTTTCCTGTATAAACACTTTATTATTCGTTTTTATTAGTTCCGTTCGGAGCTTAATAATGTAATGTGCGCTGTACTTGACTAGGTAAAGACTAAACCTTTCAGCTTTGTCTGCACTAGTTTACGGACCATGGCTCAGATTGCAGGTGAGCAACTTCCCTAACCACCCTAACTGAATTGTGTTTCCTGGTGAGAATTCTACGGCAGTAATAGCGCTAGTGGAAGCAAACTTCAAATGAAGAGGAGTGGCAGCTGGCACTAGTTACACGTAAACAATTATTATTTGACCGCAATGAGAATTGAATTAGAACGTAGTATCATTAATATGTATGTACTTATGTCACTTTATTTCGCATAAACATGTTTACACAAAAAATACACAGTAATGTAATAGACTAATAGTAATAGATACATGTTTATATTACATATACCATTAGTAATGTACCCTGAAAACCCCTCTTTAGTATAGGGAAAACGTTGTAATATGAGCAACTTTACAACAGAGACGTTTAAACTTTAGCCACCTAAAAAACTATGTTGCTGAAGTAAGTTACATAGTTGACTCCAAATAATAATACCTTAGACTCCTGAGAGTAAAAAAATGTTGCGACATGTTCTGTACAATAAATGGAAACCTTTGATATAGATTGATTTATGTGCATACTGACCTGACTGAACTGTTGCCGCTATAACAACAAATACTAAAAACAGAGTAAAATAAATATTTAAGTGGGTGATTTTTGCCGTTTTTTGCGTAATGATACGGAACCCTTCGTGCGCGAGTCCGACTCGCACTTGGCCCGTTTTTACTTAATAATTGTGAGAGATTTGCAAACGACAAGACTTAAAAGGCGGCCCTCGGCATGGCACACTGCGTCCGATTCGCACGTCGCACGATTGTCGCTATATTACGCGCATAGCGTTGTTTCGTTCAATCTTCGGAGCGCCGTGTCAATCGGACGCAGTGTGCCATGCCCCTAACTACCGGTATATTTATATAGTCGTTTATTTGCGAAATAGAGGACGGGAATTGACGTCTCCAAGTTAAAAAAACTTGTTAATTTTATATGAACTTATTATCTTATTTTGTCGTCAACAATTTAAACTGACAATAATTCGAGCATGATGACTGTTTCTTGTAGGCCTATTCTGTGTTTATTCTACGTCTTGTATTAGTTATCATAAAAGTTTCATAATAAAAATTTATATTTTGATTTTGAATCGTTGGTCACCAACTAAATGAAAGGGCGTAAGTGACGACATGAACTTAGTCCCTTTTACTTTTGAACTTGGGAACACTAAAATAGTATCCTAAGTTGCTATTTCAATCTTAATAAGTACCTACACTATCCAAATAGTTGCGGAGCCTATTATTCAAATTCAGGTACGGGTATAGCGAATTGTAAAGTCATTCTAATCATCGCATCCTCTCAGCACACTACGCTGAAGGCGAACTGGCTGCATTCACAATATGCATTGCACTAGGATTCTCTATTCAACTCCAAAGTGCATTGGAAGAGCCAAGCTGCGTTATGTACGCAAACTTTCTGTCCCAAGGAGACTACATACAAAATTCGTAAGATCTTCTTGGGTCTAACGTTTATGATACCTCTTTTAAAAAATTTATGGGTCAATTTTTGAAGTGTGTTTTTGACATTTGTATAGCTTTTTTTAGGAAAATTAGATTCGTAATGATTGTGTAATGAAGGGTTTTTAGCAACAAAAAATATTACAAGGCACCACTCTACTGCAAATCTTTAAATTTATGAAGTTGAAATGTTTTAATAACTGTGACAAAACATTTTTTATTAATTTTGCTGATAGTCGGTGATAATGTCTAATACCGGTCTAAAGTGGGGTCGATAGTGCTATATAATTTAAATTAAGGAGCGATTTTACTATGTTTCATTACGATGTGTTACACTGTGTTAACTAAATTATAATCATATCAAAAATCTTGTAACTATTCATTTTCTCGGTAGATTAGATTCAAGTGTCTATAGTAGATTGATCTAAAAATATATACCTAACTGACACTTAATATAATCTACAAACATTATTCTTCGTCAAAAAAGTAGTAGGTATACGTACCTACCTACTCGTAATAGTTTTATGAATTGTGATTTACCATTTCCATTTCTGCTGAAAGTTTCCATAAAATATGGATTAAGTTTGATTTAATCTAATTCGACTGCCCGTTATGAAACTGTCAAGAAACATCAGAGATGGTAAAATGGTCGCCTAAACGGAAAAGGCATTGGTTTTTATTAACGTCCGCTCCTGTAACTAACAGGCTAATTCGAACAATGAGATACGACATTTACTAGTTCTACAAACGATATGGATTAGATGTCAGTGTCAAAAAAGACGTTTTTGGTTAAAGAAACGTCATTTTTCGTCTCATATCGTTTGTAGAACTAGTAGATGCCGAATTAACTCATGGCGAATTATTTTGTTCTAATCTTCGCTCTTTGCAAAATGATACTCCGTGCTTAAATAAGTTATATTCCTTGTTTAGGAACTTACTTGTGTTATTGATCTGTCGTTGGAATATTCGAGACGAAATCCGTGTGACGTGTGGAAATCCAATACGATCGAATGTTAACCAGAGGTAGATTTTAGTGGTATTGTATAATATGTGGTATTTTCTATAAAAAGGGACTTTATTGTCGATGGCGCTTACGCCATTATAAACGATGCTCCGATATAAATACAATGCCGCGCGACGCTGTGCGGCGTAAGCGCCATCGACAATAAGGTCCCTTTTCATAAAAAATGCCCCATATTATATTTAAATTATAAGTTACTCTTAATTGGGATCACATAGGTACCGTAAAATGTGCCGACTTTGCTCCAAAATTCGTGTATTTCAGGGTTCAGTACCCAAAGGGTAAAAACGGAACCCTGTTACTAAGACTCCGCTGTCCGTCCGTCTGTCTGTCCGTCTGTCTGTCATAAGGCTGTATCTCATGAACCGTGATAGATAGACGACCGTGATTCAAAGATGATGTATTTCTGTTACAAATACTAAAAATAAAATAAATATTTAAATGGGGCTCCCATACAACAAACGTGATATTTCTTGCCGTTTTTTGCGTAATGGCGACTCGCACTTGGCCGGTTTTTGACTTGACCGAATGCCCAAGGGGCCGATTTTTGAATTTCGGCCACTCGATTTCGTGTATTTTGTAGAGAATTGATAACGAGTGGTTAATACCACTAGATTCCCAATTTCTATCGCTCGTATTTCAAAAATAGCATTTTGCCATTTTCTACAGATTTTCGCGTGAAAAATCGAGCGCTCGAAATTAAAAAATGGGCTCCCGGGTTTAAGAATTTCATTTCATTTTGAAATCATTCAGCCGTGCATGTCGCTCGTTTTACAAATATTCTGATCGACTTAGAAGCGCTGCGATATTATTTTATTAGATACATATAAAAAACAGATTTTGAAAGTTCGAATGCTACTCTGAGTCTTAAAAAAGTAATTTTAGCTAGCGCTTTAGTAATTCGCTTCATTTTACCTTAAGCTATTCCTCCAAAAAATGGATATAGGTTTATAATAAGTTTTTTTGTTTCAATATTACGACTTGTTCTTTGGGTTTTGTTTCAACGATCGGAAAGAGCGGTTAGGTAGGTATTCCATTTTATTTGAATTATTTAAAAATATATTGTGAAATTGAATTTGTAGAAATGTGAGAGGGTTGGCACGGAATTTAATTTCGGCACCGATGCGTCCGTAAAGTGCCTTCTTCGCCCCACCTGCCTCCGTACACCTGTTAACGTGTCGCTACATGGAACTGTGATAGCATTGTCAAACATGTATTTTATTTATAGGTACCTACTAAGAAGTAGGTTGTTAGACTTGTTAAATAGCTAAGGCTGTGACAAATATCGTACCTTATGGAAAACCTTTTATTATTGTAAAGTTTATTTTATTATTGTTTTTGAGTATTCGTTCGCTCTTTTGGGTAGTGCTGATGATTGGCAAATGAATTGGACAAAAAGGGGGATTCCTTAATGAACCTAACCGTTGTTAACTTTACCTATAACTACTACAGCCGACTAAACTGGACTGATACTGAATTACTGAATTTCTGATTGCAAACCGTGTCATAAGTAATCATAACATTGCAGATTGAATGGAAATCCTGTTATTCCTGTTCAACATATTGAATTGTAACTTGTAACATTTGCCTGTCTTTGTTTGATTTTAATTGTTACGATGACTAAAGGACTTAAGCGCCAGATGGCATTATAAACTTTTGTGAGTTTGCTGTGATAATGATTCAACGAATATTAACAAAAACAAAACACTATTTTATAAACCTGAAAGCCTGTATCAGTAAGTTTCATACATCTGTGTCTGGGAATGGAGTTTTTAACTTCGGTATGATACACATGTGCAATGTGCACCTAAGTTGTATGTTCCATGGAACATTTATTATTCTACCGTTTAAGTGAGGCGGTTGTTAAGAAGTTGTTAGCTATAGACTGGTTAAAGACGTGGCTGTATAATGTAGATGATCCAAATTGTGTTAAGTAAGCAACTGTGTAACATACAAGGTGCCCACGAGGAACCCGAGAGATTCTGACCATGCATTTCGGTGGCAAAGAGAAGGAAAATGTTTTTATTTTATTTTTATTTGTAAGTAAAACGTAAATGCTATAGTTGGTCAAGAAAATGTTGTCAGTAGAAAACGGCGCGAAATTCAAATATTCTATGGGACGATAACCCATCGCGCCTACATTTTTTTAATTTACGTTTTATGAGTGACAGTTTTTCAAACTGTATTTAAAAAACTGTCACTCAAAAAGAATTCGATTTTTTTTGTAAAACCTAGTTTTTGCAGCTCTAGGTACTAATTGTCACTTTTTGACATCAATCAATAAGGATTATTTGGACTAGGTCCCATAGTGGCAGCATCGCCATCAAAAAGGCGCTTTGCACTAAGTAACAATAAAAAGATGTTTTTCTTTAAGTCTAAAACAAGGCGAATTCTAAAAAGTTTTTAGGATGTTTTAGTTTTGAAATATGATCAGGAATATACTGTTAAAATCTCCCGGGTTCCCAGTGGGCACGTTGTATATAAACCGCGCAACTGATTTATATATTGGTGCCAAATTTCAGCTCTCTAGCACAAACGACCAGTAAAGCCGTGGACGGACAGACGGACAGACAGACAGACGAACATGGCTAGAGAGCTGAAAGGCACGAATATATAAAGCAGTTACGCTTACAAAGTCGTAAAATAAAAACTAGAAAAAGTATTTTTTTAGGGTGGCTACATGAAAAATGGGGATGAAATTTTTGTATAGAAATATTGGTATATAATAAATAGAAGTTTTGTATAGAAAGACTTCCCTCGTTACATGAGCCATAATAATAATAACAATGGGCAGGGCAGCATGTGGCGAGCTGTTGGGGAGTAACGACCCCACGGACCCGAGTGCTCCCGATAGTCGGTCAGGGTCTCCGTCTCCAGCGTGTCTTCGTCGGTCGGAGTGGACCACAAGGACCCGTAGGACTCTCGGCTCTGGCTTGCCTTCATTGGCCGTCCAGAGAGGAGTCGTTAGAGTTATATGCTCCAGGGGTGGAAGTGAAAGATGCATAAGACGCGAGTTGGCACAGTGGCTGTTAACATCAGTCACTGGGTAGAAAGCGGCGCACACCTCTCGATACCCCTGAGCCGCTCACACCGGTGTTGCTCCTGGTCGTCGTCACGCCGGCAGTTTCAGGGGCCCATCTAGTCAGCGGCAAGTCACCACCTGCCTCGATAACGTGTGTTAGCATTGTTATAGCAGGTGTCCGGGCTTCTTTACAATAGCCCAGTCTCATTGTTCACCCAAACTTCAATCCATAGACCGGTATAGATACTGTTCACTTTTTCTACAATAGTCCCAATGCCTGCTGCCACCGGTTAATGGGTGTCTTGTTGCGCCTGTGAACGGGTTCCAGCAGGCGTTCTACATGACATTAAAGCTCTCCAAGGGGCTTCAACGTGTTGGATCTATATATATATATAAAAATACTAATATAGCCTTTTATTTCCTTAATAATATAAGTTAGATGAACAAAGTACATGCAAATTTAAATGTGTAGGGATTATCAAGGACCTCTCAGCGAGTGAAGGCCTCCTCCATTTTTCTCCATGTAGATCTATTGTTTGCTGTGGTCATCCAGTTATTGCTTGTTATTTTATTTATTTCGTCTATCCATCTTTCTACAGGTTTCCCTTGTTGTCTTCTGCCAGGCGGTCCTTTCCAAGTCCTGACTCGTTTTGTCTATTTGTCCTCCTGCATGCGAGCCACATGACCTGCCCATTTCCATTTTTGCCTCTTGCAGTGCTGTAGAGCAGCAATTATTCGACAAACTTATAATTTAGATTGTGAATTAGTACCCGAATTAAAGTTATTTCCACCACACCAGCTAATAAAGACTCTTTTTATACTTCAAAAACTGATGCACAAAAGTGGCAAACTTAAGCATCGTGCAGTTTTGTGATTTTTCTTATGTCAGTGTTTCGTTTCTTATCTAGTCGCTTTAGCTTTAGAATACTCCGTTCCATTGATCTTTGGCACGTTTGTATTTTCTTCCTTGTGCATAGGTTGAATATTCATGTCTGGCTAGAATACGAAAGGCAAGGTAGGTAGTATACAGGTATCGAGAACTTTCTTTTTAAGGTTGATAGGAAGATTTGATTTAAGCACTTCGTTATTGCTCCAGAACTTGTTCCACGATATGTTTATCCTTCTATTTAACTCTCGACATGTCTGGTCTTACTTAATGATATTTGTTTTCCTGATATACATATATAGTTTATCTTTAGCCATATGTATGCTTATTGAGCAACGAGGAAAAATCACTAAAAGTAAGGAGTAACTAAAAATAAGGCTCAACAACTCAAAGCGGTGACGCGATAAAACTGGACTGGATACATTCTTAAAGTAACAGTCAGTATTAAATAATAGAAATCAGAGGCAGCTTTAGGACATCTATCTCTTCGTAATAATTAAAAAACCCGAGTTGTAAATAGTAGATTGTTAACCAGAGGATGAAATGGTGCCTTTCACCCGAGTTAAAACACTACTTTTTATTTCGAATACGAGGGAAGTAAAATACATGTGCATTAAAAAAACACAGCTCACAGTACAGTGTTTCTTGAGGTTAGGTAGATACTTTCAATTAACAATTTAGGTAAAAATAATAATAGTAATAGTAATGATATTGTGGAATAGGGAGTTAATTATCGGAATGAAAATTAATCAACAAATCCATTTAAAACCAAAATTTTCGGTACTTACAGTAAAAAAAGAAAAAAAAAACATACTTAGAAAGTACAGCAGAAGCGTATCATTTTCTGCCCGCTTTTTAGAACAACAACGACCCACTTTCAGAGCATGATGAGAAACGAAAAATTAATTTGCCTGTGTACCTATATCACCACCACTGTACTACCTACTTATTGTTAACTTTGTTAATTTAATTACATCTTTTCTTTGTACAAACTTTATAAACAGATGATCTTATATGGAGTTCATGTGCGATGAAATGAAAACCGCACTAATGTACAAAATATTAAATTTTTGCACAGGCGTTTTTAGCAAACTCCCCATTAAAATGGCGGTTGCAGTGACAAAGTACATTAACTAACGAGATACCTACTCAGATTAATATTTTCAGGCATAATTATGTTCCACTAACTAAAAGCAGCGGGAAATAAGGTTCTAATTATTAAGCTCAGACTGCCGTGCCGTCTCTAATAGGGTCATTTGTTGCTGTCAGAAGAACCCGGGCAAAATATTGTCGAAGCCAGTGCACGTCGTTTAGTTTAGTGCACGGATGCAACAGCGCTCACTGACTGAAAAAAAAAACAGCAAAACGCTGGCTACACTAAACCCCACATCCCTAAAGCACAGTGCTTGGATTATGGCCATCCCTGTCACATTGTTAGATTTCCCCGACAAATAGCTCACTTTGTCGGTTATTTCATTTTGTTACTTAGAACAGCAGAGCTATTATTTGCACCGTTTTTATCGGACCGGACTATAGGACAAGCCAGTCATTAGGTACCTACCTATAAATTATTGTTAAAGGCTAGTCCAGACGGGATCATTTACCAATTTGATCAGAATATTTTTCCGTCCATACCACCTGATTTGATCAGACAATTTAATCAGATTGGCGAAAAATTGTCCCGTCCGGACTGGCCTTTACATTGGCTTTAAAAAATACTTCCATGTTGATCAAAAAATAAGCCTCCCACGATATTGTAACACAGTTGTATATCGTACATGCACAACCTGTAATAAAATTTAAAAAGTGCGTTTAAGTCAAAAAGTGACATTATTAACCCTAAACCGGCGAGCGTGTATGAGGAATGTTATGAAAGTGTAGGAAGCGAAAGAGGTATGCCAGGATCGTCAAGTGGAAATCCGTGGTCTCTGCCTACCCCTTCGGGTAAAGAATGACTCACGTTGTCGCGTTACGCCCTCCTCCACGTATATTGGAGGAGTGCGAAACGGAGCAGGGAGTGAGGAGGTATAAAAGGAAAGGATAGATATAACAGGGGTAGGTTCTTTATTTATCGGCTTTGTGTCAATATGACAGGCTAACAAATGGTTTAATTACAAAAAGAATAAATACGATTGTAGTCGCGCTAGTAGCACGCGCAAGGCAGGAGCACGCGCACGGTAAGGCGCGCAGATAGCACGCGCACAGTAAGGCGCGCTGGTAGCACGCGCACGGTAAGGCGTAATTGAAATGTATCTTTAGTAAATAGTCAGTTCGGATACTGTACTTGAATATTTATCGGTTACTTGTATATTTTAATTCGACCGCCATTTTATTTAATTGGGTGCGAAAACAAAATGATTCGGAAGTTGGAATGGGCAGTAGCTACAATAAAATTGAAAAAATACGGTGCAGCGGGATTGGGAAGATCAACGATACCACAGGCGATAACCAACTCGATGGGGTGAACGAATAATCGTTTACGATAGCACTCTTTTACGATTATAGGCGATCGCTACCTTAAACATTTTATTTCTGCTCCACGGTACCTATGTACATATATATTTACACAAGGTCGTAAGGATAAATGTAAGTGTTGAAATTTTGAATCTGGTACATAATTTAGAAACCGTTAAAACGTTTTAAAACGTTTAGCTAATTATAGTAATTATAGTCCGGCAAAGTTAACTTTGCACCGACTTAAACAGAACAAGTGAGGGAGTGTGGATAAACGTCATATTGACAGTGCCATAGAAATTTTGACATTAGACCAGGATTACACTTGTAAGTTTTACTTACGTAAGTAGGGACACAGCTATGCTACAGAATGAGATATGAATATCGTTATCTCATTCTAGCAAATAGCTTTGTCCCTACTTACGTAAGTAAAATTTACAAGTGTAATCCTGGCCTTAGTAATAAATTAAAAGTGGAAAAGTTCACTGTCTCTGGCGAGGCTCGAACTCGCAACTGTGGTTTACAAGCCCATCGCTCTGCCAACTGAGCCACCGAGACTTCACCCGAAGACAGCGAATATTATTTCAAAACTTTATGGCATTGTTTGCAGACGTTTTTGCTTAATACAAAATTAATTTTGACATAGGTAAGTTATGATATTGTTTAAAATATGTTTTAAAGGTGTGTGCACGACCCTTTATATGACAAATAAAAGTACGGGAGTTGATTTTTTTTAAATGTAACAACAAAATTACATTTCAGTCAAAAGGGCCGCTAAACTTTTCCTGCAGGAGGAAGTCAAAGACTAAGGGCCACTTGCACCATTCCACTAAAGCGGAGTTAACCGGTTAAACCTGGAGTTACCATGGTTATTAGTACAATTTGACACTGGGTTAACGGTTTAACCGGTTAACCCCGGGTCAGTGGGATGGTGCAAGTGGTGCTTAATAAACTAATGTTTACACAAACAGTTCAACACGTAATCTGTTATGCTTTAAATATCCCATTAGTTTCGTTTAACATCGCATTGTGGTCATTGAATGGCAATAAAGCCCGCTCCGCACTCTCGACAAAACTACACGAGACTTGCCGAATACGAGTGTATAGAGTTTATTCGTCTATGTTCGTATTATCTCGCGTATATTCGTGTAGTCTCCGTTTCGTGTCGGTAAAATGGCCAACATCAAAGAGGTCTCGTGAACTTTTGTGTTAGCGCGAAACTGTTCCTCTACACTCTCGGCGCGCTCCAGTTTATGGACGTAAAAATGCATATGAACATAGACGAATACTCACTCTATACACTCGTATTCGGCAAGTCTCGTGTAGTTTTGTCGAGAGTGTGGAGCGGGCTCAGTTTGGCACAGTCTCGGCAAATGTCCCGGCAAAATCGTCTCGTGTAGTTTTATCGAGAGTTTGGAGCAGGCTTTAAAGACAACCTGATCCTAAATATACCTACGGATAAAAAGCAGGTAATTCAATTACCTTTCAAAGGGGCCCACTGACTATCAGTCCGCCGGACGATATCGGCCTGTCAGTTGTTCGGAACTGTCAAACTTTTGTTCTAACTGGCAGGCTGATATCGTCCGGCGGACTGATAGTCAGTGAGCCCCTTAAGATTGCTTTGTGCACGACAACGGCAAAGCCAAAAGATAAAAATTGATATTATTACTTAGTAATCTGTTTGTGTATGATAATAAAGTTTCATTGTAGCGTAAACACTATTGTGTCGATATAATTAATGAGTTTCAATAGCCTGCGGGCTGCAGTTTGATGATCGTGGTAATGAGAAAGTTAATATAAATGTCGTAAAAGATTCCGTTTATCACTATTTTTTACTGATTTTTTTTCGTCTTTCTTTACTAAAAATATCTACATTTATGTACTTGTTTATTTTAAAAATTATAGAAAATATCGAAATCACCGAAAAATCTAGAAACCCGGTTTTGCTGTTCTACAAAAACCGAAGAACCGGTTACGGTTGTCTAAAATACGTTTTGGAACCCGTACCTGCGTGATATGGGTTGAATTATTATATGTTTTACTTATATTAAATAGACAGAATTAAATAGTTGCTCATAGCGACTCACATGTAACGGTATAAAGCGTCTCCACTTACTTTAGGGTTGGTCATGGTACTCATAGTGCATCTACTGTTTGCAACTTTATGACAATAAACTCCAATAAACTCTTTCGAGATTGTAACCTCTTACGTTCTTACTGACAAAGAGAATAATTATATAGGATAGAGAGGGGTACTGTAACAGTAAATTTTGTAGTTACAGTAAATTTACTGCCATCAATCGACACACGATTAAAACTAAAAATAAAAATGAAATAAAACTATGAAAACGGATTATATCGCGTATATTGAATTTATAATACATCCCGACGTTTCGAACTCTTTACAGCGTTCGTGGTCAACGGGTGACTGAGGAAAAATTACAAAGTGCAAAAATACCCACATACTAAAATAATGAACAATCATAGACTACAAACTTTAAGGCTGGTTGTACATGCAAAATCGGTTCATAAGGCTAGTTATACACTATAATTATTTTTCAAGTAAAGATATATATATATATACGCGATAAAAACTATGCCGCCTCCAACCCTACACCCTTAAAAATAAAAATATCAAAAAAATTATATATACCTATAGGTACTAAAATTATTTTTTTATGTGTATTTATTATTTTTATATGATTTTGACCCACGTTCTTTTTACTGCGATATGTGTTAAAATTGTTAAATAGCAAATGAAACCGCCAACGCCATCTAGCCGAGAATAGGCCAAAGGTTGGTATTGGTGGTAGCACCATCTGTGCGAGAATCAAATTTTCTTGATTTCCGAGGCACGTTTTTTCCTTAGGCTGTATTCATCTTATACAGAGTTACATAGGTCTTTGTTACTGACGAGTTATAAATATTATTTTTAGTTCGTACATAGCTACCGGTAACCGGTATAATCTTTACACCCCCTACGCCTTATCTGTGAAGCCTGACCTGGTTTTGGTCCGAAACTACAAAGAAAACCGCATCAAATTCTCTTTGGTCGTTTTGCCGCTACACGGTAATGGGATATAATTTAAGTCTTCTATATTAAATATTATTTTTCCGTGCAACTATTATTTTAAATAATCCATTTACCGAGAATTACTAATAATATATGGTACAATATCAAACTACAGGTATCCATATCATCTAATAGATAATCGACCATGAACAAGACCTCATAAACGTATACTTCACAATCCTTAACGGACGTAACTTTAACTAACATAACTTTAAATGTTCACCTATCAAAATATTATAAGCATTGTCAGACATCCCTATTACGGGCAGGGTGCCACTTGGCGCGTAGCGTGTTCCGATTTGTGCACTGCTTGTCACTGACTTCTGGATACAGTCCTGTTAAATTCGTAGGTTACTTTTTTGGTTTAAATGGGTAACGGTATTACTTTTCAGACTGGCAACATCAGATTAACCCGGGGTTAAGGGGTTAAACCGTTAATCCAGTGTCAAACTGTACTATTAGTAACCATGGTAACTCCAGGTTTAACCGGTCAACCCGGGTTAGTGGAATGGTGCAAGTAGGCCTTAGAAGCTAAACTTTTAGTAAGTATAAATACATCACTGTTTTAGAGATCCTGGTTACAACGAAAAAATATAGAACTTAAATTAACGGCAAAAAGTTGGCCGAGATCACTGTCAATGGGCAAACAAGGGCTAGCCGTACTATAAAATTAGTTTTAATTTCAAATCTACATATATGTACACAAGATTCCGATTTTAACGAAAGGTGCCCTGAATTGCTCAGACATTTTGAAGATACGACGGCACAGTGACATGTTATTTTCAAAAATCGATAACTTTGTTCCTACTAAAGCATTTGCAACGATTTCTATTGTATAATGTATAAAGATAACAAAACGGAAAAAATATTTTTAGTCTAGTTATGTGCCGTAATAATAAAAATAATAATTAATATTTACCAGCAGCTTGCTCTTCTATACGGCCTTGTGGACCGCGAAGTACCGTACTATAAGTATTTACCTGTGCCAGTTCTCGAGAATGGTCGTGCCACGCTCTATTGGGATCGATCTATCATCACTGACAGGACTATTGTAGCCAATAAGCCTGACATTGTGATAATAGATCGATCGCAGCGCCGGGCCGTGCTCGTCGATATCACCATCCCCCATGATGAGAATCTCGAGAAAGCCGAGAAGGACAAGTCCAGTAAGTACCTAGACTTGGCTCACGAGATAACCGCCATGTGGGATGTTGATTCGACGATCATTGTCCCGATAGTCGTTTCACCGAACGGTCTCATAGCGAAGAGTCTCGACCAACACCTTGAGAGACTCTCACTAGGTGGTTGGATCAAGGGTCAGATGCAGAAGGCGGTGATCTTGGACACGGCGCGGATAGTCCGCAGGTTCCTCTCTCTGCGGCCCTGACCACCGGCAGCTTGGGCCCTACCCCGCTGCCGGCGGCACCCTAGGTTAGGTTAGGTTAATGTGTTTATATATATATTGTAATGTTTTGTAAGTGTTTTTGTATTTTACTTTTATATGCATGTTATAAAACCCTAACCTAAGACTAAATAAAGGAAAAAATAATAATTAATAAAAATATACGAAGTTGACCCAATGAAATAATTACTGATTTTTAGTAAAAAACTATTTTTTATAAAAAAATCTTAAGCGATAACATACTTTTTTATACTCAATTTAAAGAAGACTTAATGAGCTTTCAAATGATACTAAAAAACCTGATAGTTTTCTTATTGAAGTGGAGAGTAGTAGGTAATTCAATTTCCGATCAATATCGATGATTCACTTGCCGTGAAACAATACATTATGTTTATGATTTTTTTGTGGCGAACTTAGACACAGGAGTACTAAAATATAGTCATATAATAGTCTGATACACTTATTATCTTCAAATAAAATTCATATTAATACTGTTATTATAGGTTTTCAACTTAAAATAACAGAAATGATCTTGACCATCACAGGTGCCAGCTTGACTGCACTTACAGCTCACCGTCACATGTTTTGATCGCTAATCCTGCGTAGTACCTAATACATTATGATTTAGTACATTTTATGATTTATTAATGTATTTTAATACACAAACTATTAAATGACAATTCATTAGTCGAAAAATATTTTGTAATATTAGAAATGTGGGTATTTAAATTACGAAACACGTCCAAAAACTACTGAGCTATTGTTTTGGAGTGAGATTTTTTTAATCATTAATATAAGTAGAAATAAAATATATTTTTAATCTAATAAACGCATACAGGCTGAGTATTTTAATATATAATACTAATAGAAATATATTAATTTGACCACTTACGGCATTTAAAAATACACAACTACTTTTCGCATACACACTTCTCAAACTCCTTGCAAATAATATACTTAAGGTATGTCTATGCGGTTGAAACATTTTTTAAACGTTGTCTCGTTGGTAGTATGTGTTTTGAAAATAGTTTATACCGTATTTATGCAGCAATTCACAGATAAAAAATAAAAAACCGCATACACTCCGTTTGGCAACCTGAGCTGCCATGATCATTTTAGAGGTGCGCAATATTGGAAGCTCTAGTTGCCAGAATCATGTGAGTGGATATTAAATCCTATCGGATCTGCCGCTAATTGTAATTATTGTTTACCTTTAATTCCGCCGTATCTATTGGCACGGATTTCACCGGCCTTGGTCGCGGATAACTGAAGGTCTAGAAAATTATCAAACAAAAATAGGCTAAACTAGGTAGAATTATCTGTCCGGAGACAAAATTTTATAATTATATTTGTTTGTCTTTATATTTGTTGCAAATTACTGACTTCTTTGTATTTTAAGTTCTAATCTCATCATAATAATATTTTACCAATTGTATATCTGTGTTTTCATATTATAACTTATTAAACTCTACTTCGAGCAGCAGCGGCGGGTACGTACCTGTTGGGGGAATTTTAATGAATCGTCATTTGAGATAATAAAGTTACGAAGCACGTTAGTCAATCAATATTTCCCACAACTAATTAACGGTGTTATCTACTTTAAAAATTGAGATTTTTCTCATAATTGAGGCTTAATGTATAAAGCTTGTTAAAAGTTCTGAGTCAGGTAGATTTGTAAGTACTTTATAATTATTTAATTTTATTCTGGGGGCACGGTAGTGCCCCCACCAAGACGAGTCAAGCGAAGCGCAAGAGCACTACCTACCTTTTCTCGAGCCACTTCGTCGTTTATTTGAACCCTCATAACTTGGGTTTGGAATTATTTGTTTATTATTCAAAAAACATTGTAATTACAGCGTTCGCCAATACATTACAATTTTAATGAAATATACCAGATAGACAAAATTATCTGGATATGATATCAATAGTGGATTTATTAAACAAAATAAGTTTAGATTGCATAGCTCTTATACTTTAGATTTTATTGATATCTAAAAAAACTCTATTTCGTCACTGATTCACTCATACACTCACTCACTGATGATCATCAACATTCTTAGGGTACTTCCTGAAGTCCTAAAAAGCTGAAATTTGGAATATATACTAGTATAGTACTACTAGTACTATAAATAATAATGATAGTAATAGTAGTAGTAGTAGTATGTACTAGTGTAGTAGTTTCGTGGCACTTTTTCTTTTTTATGTTTCTCTGTTTTGTATAATTTTCTATTTGTGTGTGCTAACGAATAAATTATTTCTATTTCTATTTATTTTTATACAAACAAAAAGAATACCTAAAATATGGAACTTTTACCCACCAATTCCTTAAGCCAGGGGATGGCTTTTTGTATGAGACTTCCGCAAGTTTTGATGCTAGAGGTTTGAAAACTGATATAAGAAGTCTTTGTTATAAATAATAAAATACATATTTCAGGATTTTAGTAAATCACCCCCCACCCTTTAAATTAGGGGATGGAAGTTTGTCATTAAACAACTTACAAAAAAAAGTGAAATCCCACCAAAAATATTTTAATGTAAAATGCTGCCAAGACGAAACCATAAGGCTCGTACTGTCAAAAAGTTATCAGATCTCATGGTTGGGGAGCCCAAGAGGGAATTTTTGGAGTGACATGAGCGCGTCAGATTAAGATAGGGGGGATACCTTGCATCCTGTTGAGTACCTCCACCAAGTATGCATCCTTGAGACCGAGCCGGGAGTCCAGGACAGCCCGACAGAATAAAAAAAACGCCACCTTGAAATAGGTACTCTAGCGCGTCAGATTAAGATATGGTGGATTAATTACTTGTTAAATAGTGCCCATTTCAATAATCTGTCGATTTTAGTGATCCGTAAGCGAGTGGCAGGGTCACAAAATTGAAAAATAAATCGCGACCTTGATTTACTCGAGCGCGTTCGATTTTTAATTTATTTTGAAGGGAATAATGCAAGAATAACGAAAAAAAAAAACGGCCGATTTGCGCAAGTGTCAAAAATGGTTTATGAAGTTTAAAGCGCCCAGGTCTTTTCACTTTCACTTTTTAGCTATCTCTGACTGCTATTTTTTAATTCATCTCACTTAGATATTATCTAAGCTAAGTAGAACTTGTGTAAAAATGAATTGGTATTTTTAGTACTTAGTTGCAATTTTTTTTTTCTTTTTCTCTTACATCATCCTCATATAGCCCACCGTTGCCATTATTTTAATAATACGCTTTTAACGAAACAATTAAAGTATTGATAATAAAAGGGGAGCCCAAGATGCTAAATTTGAATATACTCGAGCTTAAAAAATTCAATGTTAAACAACATTTATTCAAAATCTTTAAACTGTGATATCTTGGTCGTTGAAACCGTTGGTCGATTTTGGTCTACTTGGCGGCATTCTACGAAGTTTTCGCCAGCCGTCAGATTATTCAAATAGACACTTTTGTAGAGTCCATTTAACAACCCCTTAAAATATCTGACGCGCTCGAGTACTTATTCTTTTTTATCCAAATTTTCTACCCTTCCCTTCGGTCCGTATGACTACCCTAACCATTAAACCGGCAGATTAAGTATCTCGGACACTGGGTGACCGATAATCTTCAGGACGACGTCGATATAGAGAGGGAGCGCAGGGCATTGGCGGTGCGTTGTAATATGTTGTCTCGCAGGTTTGCGCGGTGTAACGGGAATGTCAAAATAACGCTATTTAAGGCATTTTGTTAGACCTTTTATACGTGCAGCCTGTGGACAAATTATACTAAAAAAGCCTTCAATGCCCTGCGCGTCCAGTACAACAATGGGTTCAGGATGCTGTTGGGACTGCCTCGTTTTTGCAGCGCGTCAGGTATGTTCGCGGAGGCGCGTACGGACTGCTTCGGTGCGATAATACGCAAAAGTACTGCCTCCCTAATGCGTCGCGTGCGAGACGGTTCCAACAGCCTCGTGCGCCTAGTGTTAGAGTCGCCTGCTTGCGCCTTCTGGAAACATTGGGACAGTGTACATATGGGATCCAGAGGCTTAGTTTATAGGTTATTATAAGTTAGTATAGGTTTAACTAACATAGGCTTAAGGGAATGTACACTAACACTATGGACATTAGTCTGAAATAATAGTAGATTGTGTCACAAGGGAGCAAAATGACATATTTACGGCGAGGGCGTACAATTGAATCCTAAACGAAGCGAAGGATTCTATAATAGAATCCTGAGCGTAGCGAGGGATTCTAACATAGAATCCTGAGAGTAGTGAGGGATTCAAGTGTTAACGCCCAAGGTGAAAATAATTTTGCTACCATGTGACACATACTGCTTTTCACATCACCTATGAGGAAATTACATACTAACATATATTAGGTTTTAAAACATTATTATTTTAAGCAAAGATCGATACGGACAAAGTGCCAAAAATATGTGTACACGACCTTAGTATAGGTACATACTTCTGGCACTTTGTCCGTATCGATATTTTCAGACGTGACTGTAGTGACAAATTAAAAGTACCTACAGCTCATAATTATGTACCTAATATCTTTTCAAAAACAGCAGCAAACATAAAATACACAATAAAAATCAAGTACATTATTTTTGTACATTTTTCTGATAACAAATTAGCTCTTACCCCTTTGAACCAAATCTTCGGAAGAACACTATGAAGACTGATATCACTTATACCTATATTTATTATTATTAGTGTCGTTACCGGGATGCTGCTTAAAACATCTGACACAGATGAAAAGGCCTATTATTATTGATTTAAACTAAGTATTTACAAATTTATACAGAATACAGAACCGCATAATGCTTTGTGAAATATTTGTACATTTTTTTTTAAATATAAACTTTTTAAATTGCATAGACAAGTATGGCTGCGTTTAAGGAGACCTAAAATGTCAAAATAAAAATTAAATTATTAAACTAAAGTTTTTTTACGTTTCTTTGTAAATATTACGCTTATTAATTAATTTACTTAATTTAAATATGATATTAATTAATTTAAAATACGTTAATTACATTTATTGTTTACAATTACAACAAAATATTATTTAAGTTAGAAAAATTGTATGCACGTAATCGATTATAAAGAAATTGTAATCGATTATCTGCATACTAATTTCATATGTCTTTGTGTCAATATTTCATACTGGCAACAAAATGTCCTTGAACAGAAAAGTGCCACTTTGATCCCTCCTAGCAGGGAAGAAAAGTTCCCTTTTCGAATAGGTGATGTGAAAAATATATTGATTGATTGATTGATTAACATATATACCCTTGTTATCAGAGATATGTTGCGCGACTGACACTACCAATATCTGACGCACTCGAGTAACTCCACATGGTGCTTTTTTAATTTTTTTAAATCTGTAGATGTTTTGCTGCTCGCTAAGAAAGAAAATATTATATAACCTTTTTTTCCTTCATATTATCTAATCATTCGATTCCTACGACGCTCGGGTAACTTCACATTTAGCATCGCCGCCTCCCCAGCTATCATGTAGAGCTAAGATTCTAACCCGACAAGCCCTAACTTCACAGACTCTACATCTTAGTCAAAATAGGTATATGAATTTGCCGTTTCGTAAGGTGAAAAATTCACTGGTCATTACTTTTCCGTTATATAATCGTTCTTGTAATAACGAAATGTTCACGCTTGTTTGTTTAAATATCGTTTACAGTCACAGAACTAGGTATATTACAGTACATCCGGTGGTCCATTACGACACCCTGTGCTATAAGCAAAAAGCACATTACGTAACTTCTTCGAAAATTTAAAGGGCCATATGTACTGTAAAACGTTGTACGATACACGTGCGAATTGGTAATTCGCAACTCGTGTCGATTTATCTCACTTGTACCGTAAACAACTAAGTATTACGACTTATGACTTAGAGCATAGTAACATTAAGATATTAATAAAATCAATACGAGTAGTCAAGAACATAAGTTTATTAAAAGCATTGTTTTTGGTACCCAGCTATTTAATATACTCGTAGAAGCGTTAAAAAGCTTACATAAAGTATGCGGCCATTCTCTTTCCTTTCATTTACAAAGATTAAAACGAGAAAGTTCAAAGTGTTATATAAAGCTGGCACGGCACCTCAACCCGAATGCTTTTAAAGATCCATTTCGGCAGATAATGCAATTTGTTACAAGTCTTTAGCTCATTTACTTTTATTATTAGTGCCCATTAAGGACGCCATTGCTCTCTTGGAGCCACGTGAAACCGAGCGGTTTCCGACTCGCTGCCGCGCACACTCCAACACTTCCATTCAACATCTGGTTATTTAAATTGCATATTTAAGCTAATTGAGATCATTACGTCTGCATCATTGGATTTGTCCCAAAGTAGACGGGAAAGCGCTGAGTTATTTATAAAATATATAAATTCCCGCGATTCACTTAATTCATTTCACTGCGTTTTTCCATGATCGTTCCATAAAAATATTTAACTTTAAACTAAAATGAACTTTATATGGACCATTTTTAGGGTTCCGTAGCCAAATGGCAAAAAACGGAACCCTTGTAGATTCGTCATGTCTGTCTGTCTGTCTGTCCGTCCGTATGTCACAGCCACTTTTCTCTGAAACTATAAGAACTATACTGTTGAAACTTAGTAAGTAGATGTATTCTGTGAACCGCATTAAGATTTTCATACAAAAATATAAAAAAAAACAATAAATTTTGGGGGCTCCCCATACTTGGAACTGAAACTCAAATTTTTTTTTTTTATCAAACCCATACGTGTGGGGTATCTATGGAGAGGTCTTCAAAAATGATATTGAGGTTTCTAATATAATTTTTTTCTAAACTTATTAGTTTGCGCGAGAGACACTTCCAAAGTGGCAAAATGTGTGTAGAATAAGAGAATGATAAAACTGAAAAAAATATATGATGTCCATTACAATGCAAACTTCCACCGAAAATTGGTTTGAACGAGATCTGGTAAGTAGTTTTTTTTAATACGTCGTACATCGTAAACCGCAATTTACCTTTCACTCACGTTTCGCATAAAAAATACATTGTTAAAATTATGTAATGTACGAAACCCTCGGTGCGCGAGTCCGACTCGCACTTGGCCGGTTGACTATAAACTAAACTACTATTTCTAGTAAGCAAGTAGGTAATTAATATCCTTTCCTCTGGCTTTTTCATGATATTGATAATACTCGTACTATTCCATTCAGGTTGTGTCTTAAACTTATTTGAATAATTTTTATTAAAGTGAATATAATGCCATACATTTCATATGGTCTAGCACTGCCCTACGTGTAAAATTTAATACTAATAAAAGCAAAACATACAAAGATAATGATCATTTTAATTGCGTCTAAAAACCTCGTTTTGCACACAAAAATCAGGGAAATAAAGTGAAAAACGTTTCAACCTATAAATAAGTGATATTTCTTACATTTCTTCATAACGGCAAAGTTCAAGGAAAAGCAAATAATTGAGGTTTTATGACCGTCATAAAAACTCAACCGCTGCGTTAAATCATAAGCATATGTACTTACGGTAATATTCGTAAATTTTTTATTAAAAGTAAATGCGGTTAAAATTTGGAATAAAGGAGGGATGCAATGGAAATACAGGGTACAAATGAGTGTTTACGAAAGCGTCGGCAACAAAAAAGACCGCGTAATTTCGGATTGGAGTGGCCATTACCCACGCCGACTGTGGAAAGAACGCTCGCAATTGCATTGAAAATGTCGCTTTTAATTTTTCAAAATGCAAAGCGTAAATTCGCATTTGTGGTGGGCACGATAGCTAGCGGCCTAAAAGCTCTAGCGATGTAAGTCCTCGGTAGGCTTTGTTGCTAATACAAAGCCCTCGCTCACATACAGACGCTTTATGAAAAGTTCGTGTCATCAAAGTTGCCGCAAGATAATGTTTGGCATGCGGTGGCATTATTTTAGAGACGTATTTTATTTATGGTGAGTTTCAATCAGTGATAGGACTTAGAGCAGCATAGAGGGTATAAGAAATTGGTCAATTAGCTGCATTGTAGATTCGATTGCAGATTTATCGCGATACCGCGAAGCATTCCTCTCATGAGAGGCTGCTTCGAACGTGGCGAGTCTGAAGCTGCTTCTGCTTCGCCGGCCTGCTCCTTTATGCTCTTTGATATATTACGAACCGCCACACACCGACTTGGTAATATCACTATGATTTATCAGCACGTCGCAGACAATCTTACACCAGAAGATGTGTTGTCGACTCAGTGAGCGCCCTAAGATTAATATTGCGGCGGTAATATGAGACGTGTAGTTTTTCTTTCTTCTGTGAATCATTTATTATGTGTCGTTTACTTCTTAATAAAACATGGATGGTTTCGATGGATATTACATACAGTTCTTAAAAGTCATAAGTAGGTATGTATGAAGTTCAGATTTAACTATTTTTGATTAAAATGAAACAAACATCAAGCAGACGTATCTGGAGAGTGGAATATTGTGCTTTTATTCGACGTCTCATGATTAAAAACTGGGGCGAGTCGCTACAATGAGAAACAGGGTGGGGCGGATTTAGCTATGGAAGGAGGGTAAAGTCACAATGCAAAGAAAACGCTTGGATAGAGCCTCTCGACGAGGACACATCTTAGATACACTTAGCCACCGCCAAGTCGATGAACAATTTAATCAAAATTCAATGAAAAACTCATTTTGCTTTATTTGGACACTTTAACACATTTAGTGCCCATTTAACACATTTAAAGGACCCGCTCGGCGGGTATTGTGTTCGTAGTCACTTTCCTCTACAAAGCGAGAAAACGCTGGGATCGGCTACAAGCGTAGCGTAATGAAAACGTTGGCAGTGAATGTGTTCTGAAATAACACATCACAATCGGCGTTGCAATCAATTCATAAACGTATTGTAACCCAGAAGTAGATACAATTTAATATACTTATTTGCCTTTGAAGACCCAACTATTATATTTACTGGAACAACATCACAAAACCGTCTCTTAGCAATTTCCGAGCAATAAGGATGCCACGGGAGGCTCGTAACGTATGAAATGTGGTATTTTAACAGTATTTGAAAACATTGCATCGGCGGCACAAGGAATGTTTAAATTGCGGTTATTTGACGCTAACAGCCCCTAAATCCTAACCAAATGGACTCCAATAAAAGTAGCAAAAGAAGACGTTAATATTAGTCGTACATACACCGCGGAATTCATGCAGGTCACGTATTTAAGGAAACGTAAACTATTTTTATCGTTATTAGGGTTCCGCACCCAAAGAGTAAAAATGGGACACTATTACTAAGACTCCTCTGTCTGTCTGTCTGTCCGTCTGTCTATCACCGGGCTGTATTTCATAAACTGTGATAGCTAGACAGTTGAAAGATTCACAGATGATGTATTTCTGCTGCCGCTATAACAACAAATACTAAAAACAGAATAAAATAAATATTTAAGTGGGGCTCCCATACATCAATATAGCCAATGCAATGAAACAAATAAATTGTCATTTTATTTATTGCAAATGCGGTAATGATAACTGCAGGCGCTTTACCCACTCGATAAACTAAGTGTTTCTTTTTAACACCACGTAATTAAAAGAGACGGCTACTGTCATTATCACGCTGTCACGTTGACAAATAGGTCTATCATATCCGCATGAAATGTGTATCTATGCTACCATTGTGTATCCATGCTACTATGAAAACCCGCGTTATGTTAAAACGCGTTTTCCTTAGATAAAACCACTTTTTCGAAACACCTTGAAAAAACTCGTTTTCACTAGTTAAATAAAACTTGTTTTCAGAAACGACTCGGTCAAAAGGTCAAAACTACTTTGAACTAGGATTTTTCAGTCCATTAGCTTTCGCACAGTACATTGGTGAAAAGTAGTTTTGACCAATTGTTCAAAAAATAATTTTATAAGTTTTGGCGGTATTTAACACCGAGTCTATAATTCAAAGACAAGGCTTAATAGTCTAAATGAGAACTGTAGCTTACAGTTGTGAAACAAACTAAAGCCGCTTTTGCAACACCAACTTTTCGTAGGCAAATAGCACCTAACTGGCGCTAAACTCCATAATTGACTACATAGTCCCTAGGGTGATTTGTACAACACTCAATCACAGTAGGTAGTCATACTATGCCGAGATGACAAACAAGTCAACTCGACTAACCACACAAGAATATTGTAGGGAAGTTGGCAACTTGGCACATAGTACTCGCCCGTGCAAGTCTTGGCTGTCCTATTAGGCAAGCGCTCCACACTTGACTCGCGCTTGGTCCTCGCGACGTTCAAGTTTTGAATTTCGTTTTCGGGTTAGCGGAATTTGTGTGGCGCACGTTTGCATATTTCATGGTGCTTTGAGTTCTTTGTCGTCTTACTTAGATTCACACATATTCTAGTCAAATATGTTTAAATCGTAATTAAAAAAACTGTGCGATACCCGAACGAAGAATCAAAACACTGAAATCATATTTTAGTACGCTAGGTATTTGTGAATGAATAAGCCAGGATCATTTCATCTTGTACATTAAATGAACAAATAAAAATTTGAAGTTCAATGGACGACATAATCAGAATGCAGTGATATTTCAGGACTATTGGTTTATAGAAAATATGTGGGAACACATGAGAACGTGCGACACAATGCCTGCAGCGCGGCAGTGCCAACTTAACCGTGGATGTACTCGTACACGGCTGATTTATACGTCGACGTCCGCCCATACAAGCAATTGAAATTGCCGGTTCTCTAAGGCTTTTTTCGTTCTCGGAATAAAATACTTCTTGAAATTTCTAGTATACATTGCACTTTTAAAAGCTAATAAGATATTTTTAAGCCGTTTTTGGTTGAAGAAAAATCATTCATGTTGCTACATCAGATTTTCTGCTTGTTATAGCTTCCAAATTCTACACGCTACGACGTGCTACGACGTGCTACGTACTACGTAGACCGCGTTTGATACATTGATTTTAATTAGATTTAACTTATATTACTTATGTGCAATAAAGTGTAAACGATATGCGATTCAAAGTTTGAAACATTCACAAGGATCCTTTATACAGATTTACCATTTTATTTTATAGTGGCATTTTGGCTATATGGAATCTCTGTACCTTTGATGATGGCCAGTAATAACACCATCAATTTTTTATAGCATAAATAAAAACCTAAATTTTTATATTAGCGCTATACCAAATGTACTTACTTACTTACTCCGTTGGCTCCGCGACTCAAAATGAGACTTGGCCTCCGACACAAGACAGCGCCACTTTTCTCGATCCTGTGCGACCTCTACCCAAACCAAAACCCAAACCACCAACCACACCAACCAAATATTAAATGGGTCTCTATACCAAATGTAATAAATAATATTTTTGATTTACATAATAATGTTAGCAGAACCTTCAATAACTGAATAGAAAAAATAACTAAATTGCTGAAGCACTCACTATAATAAATATTTAACTTAATGTAAACATTCTTGTTTATTGGAAGGTGAATGAATATTTTATGAAAGATATTCATTTTATGACATCGTTTAAAATGAGTGAAATGTCGTAACATTTGCATATTCTAAAAATATTTTGGAGCTTACAAGAAAGAAGTGAACGCTACACTTTGACACTAACGGCCCTCTAAATTCTCTCCGAACAGATTAAAAAGAAACCTCGTAATAGCGGTACGAAGCTTTGAACATTCCTTGGCGTACCATATTTTTTTCTTGAGGAATTTCAAGATATTAAGAGAGTTACTTACATGCTTTAAAACTGGACGTAAGGCCAATTCGAATGTATACGGACAAAAGAACGATATTTGAATCATGTTATTTAGTTATCGTGCGTCTCGCCCGCGCCAATACATGGACATGTACGAGCGAAATACACGATAACTGAATAACATGAGTTAGATGTCATTCTGATATCAGTCTACGTTCGAATTGGCCTGAGAAGTAAATTCGTAATGCCTTTCTAATAATAACCCTACCTACAAACTATTGCTACGCTCAAAAATAAAGTTGAAATACGTACCTACATCTCACACAACTTGGTGTGTAGGACATTCAGGCCAATTCGAACATACACCGACATCAGAATGATATTTGAATCATTTTATTTAGTTATCGTGCGTCTCACCTACGCCAATTCATGAAACGACAAGTACAAGCGAAATGCACAATAACTGAATGAATATCAGTGTACGTTCGACTTGGTCAGATGTACAAGCGAAATGTACGATAATTGATTGACATGATTCAAATATCATTCCGATGTCAGTCTAGGTTCGAATTGGCCTGTTAGTCAACGCTCAATTCTGTCGCCGCTATAACAACATAAATACTATAACTAAGAGTAGCCCAGAATATGCGTCCTGGTAATGGTAGTTAGCATTTATAGTGTTTCCATGCATTGTACATAAAATCGGTATTTAATTCGATTGTTGATATAGCCAAAAATATGGATATAGAGAGTTACGCTAAGTCTGCACGCCAAGTGCTACGTCAAATATTGCGCGTATCATGTATTGCGTGTAGCGTATAAATACATTATCACTGCCAAGTCAGTGGGTACCAACGTAGCGTTGGTAGTGGATTCTAGTCGCATTCTTATTGACACAGTATAAAAATAATGGTTTTAATTTCTGAACAACAAACATGTGTTTACATTCATTGTGTGTCAAATTTTACTATTCGAGTACAAGTGTTATAAGCATTCAAATATTATCTAATAATTCTGTGATACAAATTCTGTGAGATTCAAATCTTACAAATTGATATATTATTGATGTCACTAGATAGATAAATAGAATACCTACTCTAACTCTACCTAGTAAAAGCTTCACTAGGATCTTGCCCGTAACGTCGTACCATTATTTAAACATGTATTCCTCATTATGTTTAAAGTAAGAAATATCATTCACGTGACGAATTTTGAAAAACAGAAAAATATTGATTAGAATTATTTACGGTTGGTGTGGTAAATTCGGTAATCGCATTAGGCAGGAGGTGTCACGACCCTGAGGCTAAGTGCACGGGATCGAGTTATGGCGTAGCCAGCTGGCATCACCCGCGCCGCCGTTTGCCCGGGGCGAATCCCGCTGTAAGGACATTTAAATCACTATCACTCAATACTTGAAGTCGGCCTAGATTTGCTTCGTTAAAACATTATAAACCAACTAAATTACATAAGTATGTAAACGGCTCTGTCCGCTTAAAGTTGTCAAGGACGAACAATAAAAAATAAAGTATATACCTACTATTACATAATAATAATATTTCGGTTATGCGTTTTATGGGCTGTTCTGATCTGTTTGGCGTTCACGTTATGTATTTTAACAGTCGTGAATAGAATAGAATAGAATAGAATAGAATAGAATAGAATAGAATAGAATAGAACAGAATAGAACAGAACAGAATGGAACATAATATAATAGAATAGAATAGAATAGAATAGAACAGAATAGAACAGAACAGAATGGAACAGAATATAATAGAATATAATAGAATAGAATAGAATAGAATAGAACAGAATAGAACAGAATAGAACAGAATAGAACAGAATAGAACAGAATAGAACAGAATAGAACAGAATAGAACAGAATAGAACAGAATAGAACAGAATAGAACAGAATAGAACAGAATAGAACAGAATAGAACAGAATAGAACAGAATAGAACAGAATAGAACAGAATAGAACAGAATAGAACAGAATAGAACAGAATAGAACAGAATAGAACAGAATAGAACAGAATAGAACAGAATAGAACAGAATAGAACAGAATAGAACAGAATAGAACAGAATAGAACAGAATAGAACAGAATAGAACAGAATAGAACAGAATAGAACAGAATAGAACAGAATAGAACAGAATAGAACAGAATAGAACAGAATAGAACAGAATAGAACAGAATAGAACAGAATAGAACAGAATAGAACAGAATAGAACAGAATAGAACAGAATAGAACAGAATAGAACAGAATAGAACAGAATAGAACAGAATAGAACAGAATAGAACAGAATAGAACAGAATAGAACAGAATAGAACAGAATAGAACAGAATAGAACAGAATAGAACAGAATAGAACAGAATAGAACAGAATAGAACAGAATAGAACAGAATAGAACAGAATAGAACAGAATAGAACAGAATAGAACAGAATAGAACAGAATAGAACAGAATAGAACAGAATAGGAATAGAATAGAATAGAATAGAACAGAATAGAATAGAATAGAATAGAACAGAACAGAATAGAATAGAATAGAATAGAATAGAATAGAATAGAATAGAATAGAATAGAATAGAATAGAATAGAATAGAATAGAATAGAATAGAATAGAATAGAATAGAATAGAATAGAATAGAATAGAATAGAATAGAATAGAATAGAATAGAATAGAATAGAATAGAATAGAATAGAATAGAATAGAATAGAATAGAATAGAATAGAATAGAATAGAATAGAATAGAATAGAATAGAATAGAATAGAATAGAATAGAATAGAATAGAATAGAATAGAATAGAATAGAATAGAATAGAATAGAATAGAATAGAATAGAATAGAATAGAATAGAATAGAATAGAATAGAATAGAATAGAATAGAATAGAATAGAATAGAATAGAATAGAATAGAATAGAATAGAATAGAATAGAATAGAATAGAATAGAATAGAATAGAATAGAATAGAATAGAATAGAATAGAATAGAATAGAATAGAATAGAATAGAATAGAATAGAATAGAATAGAATAGAATAGAATAGAATAGAATAGAATAGAATAGAATAGAATAGAATAGAATAGAATAGAATAGAATAGAATAGAATAGAATAGAATAGAATAGAATAGAATAGAATAGAATAGAATAGAATAGAATAGAATAGAATAGAATAGAATAGAATAGAATAGAATAGAATAGAATAGAATAGAATAGAATAGAATAGAATAGAATAGAATAGAATAGAATAGAATAGAATAGAATAGAATAGAATAGAATAGAATAGAATAGAATAGAATAGAATAGAATAGAATAGAATAGAATAGAATAGAATAGAATAGAATAGAATAGAATAGAATAGAATAGAATAGAATAGAATAGAATAGAATAGAATAGAATAGAATAGAATAGAATAGAATAGAATAGAATAGAATAGAATAGAATAGAATTTTATTCGTAAGCACAAACAAACATTACATGAACGCTACTCATCCACTGCTAGTGTTTGAAAATGGAGACCTACCGGTCAATTCGAAAAACGTGATAATTACTAGATTCGAGAACAATACGAGATTTAATAGATACGTTATAGTGTAGTTCTCAACTAGTTATCTTTTGCAGTTCAATTCGAGAATCCAATTGTCATTTCACGCTACAATTATTGTGACGTTTTGGGATATCCACCCAGGTAGCATTTATACGTCATTATGACGTCAGCGACGTCACAATTACGTCATTATGACGTCGCTGACGTCACTTTGCTACCTGGGCATTAGATATCTATTCGATGTGTAAGCAAATCTTAAAGAGATCGTTCAAGAGGACATTCGGAATCGCGGAAATGTCACATTTGACATGACTTAAAATTAGCCTAGTTGAAAGTCTTAAAAGTATGTCCAAATTTGATTATTTTTTGCCTGTTTCGATTTAATGCCTTTTTAAGCTACATAAGTTTGATTTTACATCGACGAGGGAAGTCGACTTGACAGCTACCGAGTACGACTAGGCCGCAAGGACGTGTTATGGTGAACGAGCAAACTTCTCGATGTTATATAAGTACTTATATTACTTTGTATTGACGATTAAAAGCGAAATCTTAAAATCTCAAATTTGGTTTGTTATATTAAAATAATCCAATTTAACAACATTTTTACACAAATGCCATTATTGTACTGTAATGCTAAAGATAGAACAAAATAGATTCCAGCGCGTCGCGCCCGCGGCGCTGAAAAGCACAGACAAGACAATTAACCCGCAACTTCAACTCATTTTCCAACAATTAGTGCAAACTTCAATCACTAATTCAATGCTAAAATGGCTATATTTGCCTTTGATATTTTAACTTTATTTGTCTTTGATATTTTATAGTACCTTCGATTTAGTTTTTACACAGTTATATTAAGTTTTTGAATGTTTTCGATTGGAACATTAGTTATTTGAATTATTATGATTTTGTTTTGCTTGTATTTAAAAACTTTATGGACATAAAATCATGTTCACTGTGTACTAAACTAGCCTGGCGGCTATTGATATGTTAGTTGTTTGACAGTTGATAGGTGTCGAGTAATATGCAACATGGAATCCACGAAAGTTCACTTGCGTTTATGCCACGGCCAGAGCAATCCCCTCTTTTACCTCCCACTTACATTATGGACTTCACCCGTAGCTAAATTAAACGTGTTATTAAAATCCTATTCTGAATGTTAAATCATCAATATAGCGTTAACTGTAAAAAATATAGACCTATTTTACTAACGTAATCATTGCCTCTCGCTTGTAAAGTAGGCATTTTGCAGATGCTGCTTTGATTTACCAAGGGTACGTGTTCTTAAAACAACCAAATGGTCTTACAATGGAGTATGTTGGTCACTCATTTTACATCCATTAATTTTAAAGATAAAACTACTATATACAACAATCACATAAGCTCGGTATTATTTTATCTACGTTAGGGCGAAAAAACGAGAAAATCCATTTGCAAATAGAGCCTTAGCGCTCTGTCGAGTGTTGGTTCGCGTAGTGCTCTAGTTAACTAGGGAAATGTGACGCAATTTCGTCACGGCTACTTTGAGCGCGACCTCTGCCAATCTCTGGAATGGGAAATGTGTATGTACTTAGGTAGGTTTATGACAGTTACGGCAAAAAATATTTAATTCACAACGCAAACAGATACAGTAGGTAGAAGTCACAGAATTAATTATATTATCTGATCTTTTGTTTTAAAGGTTATTTGGCCGAATTTGATTAGATGTTAGACAACTTCATTATTAGAGTCCGCAATCTCGCCGCGGTGTAATTTAATAGGGTAGGTACGGGAGTAACTAGACACTAATTTAAAAAAGAATATGTATTAGAAATCATTTTAGTTTTGGTAATGCTTTGAATACTCATATTATTATATTATAAATAAATAAAATAAAATAAAAAAAGGTGTGGCAAACCTTGAAAAATAAAGATTTTAAAAACCCCACAACGTTACTTCTTTAATGTACCTAATGCATATGTTGGGTCATATTTGGAATACGCACCCAGTACACTACAGTTTGGAGTCCTCACTTCTTAGTGCATATTAATTCATCAGAAAGTATTTAAAAAAATCTTAATCGTATGAAGTATAACATCTTTTACGCCTGAGTATTTTGAGTTTTTGGCTGAAAATTTGGCTGGCCCATAGAAATCAGCGGCATCACGTCAGCCGGAATGTGAGATACAGCCAAATTCTTTTACGCGATTTCGGCATTGGTCCCGTAATAAAAGTTCTTCAGTTTGACCTATCAAGTCACTACGCAGAGTATGAACGGTGGTTAAAATTTCACCCTGTATTTCATAGAAATCGATCGAGCAGTTGAAGAGTATCAGCTCTTTTACAAAATGGTGTAAGGCATTTCTGGCATAAAATGGATTTTGTTGGCATAGCGTAGGGGGTTTATAAAATTTTAATTTAATAGTTATTTCGGTTGAATAATTATGTAATTTGCATATTCATTTTAATATGTTTATTCACTCCCCAACCTACCCCATGGTCTTGGCCGTGCGACGAGTTATTTATTTTAAAGGCTTCTTTTCATTGGAGAATTTGTCTCCTTGATTAATAAAAATCACTAAACATATTTTTTATTCATATACCTATACGTATTAGTAAATAGCTATTTATGCAACAAGTGCGGAAAGTGTATGATTTCCGACGAGTGTATAAAGGAATACGAGTCGGAAATCATCTTTACGCACGTGTATCATACAATGTTTTACTATGCATTGTGCGAGTAAATAAAAAACATATCATGGCAAATAAGTTTAATTATTTAAAGGAGTGTTTTAAAACGACACGAGTTGCAAATTACCTATTCGCAAGTGTATCGTACAACGTTTTACAGTACATATGGCCCTTTAAACTTTCGACATATGCATGAAAAGTGCTCTTTTCCGCACTAGTGCGAGAAAGTAGCACCATATGTACTGTAAAAAAAAATTGAAAACAAAAAGCACTAGTGCGGAAAAGTAGTACTTTCCGCATGATATAGCTCCGTAGGAAACGCACTTTTCGAGCACATGCACTGTAAACGTAAAAACAGTAGTATAGGTATCAATGGCTTAATAATTTAAAAGTTTGCATAGACGAACATCAGTAAAAGTCACTTGAGAATAAAATAATAAATTGAAATAAATAGATGTACTCTGGTAGATCATGTGCCTAATGAAATGAAAGTCTTCTCTTGTTATAACGTTACAAAATAACAACCTCAGACGATATCTGGGCTGGGTTATAAGGTAAACAGCAAGTTGCTCGTTCAAGCAGCGGGGTCCTGTTTATTAAACACACAACGGTTATGAAAAGTACAATATTACTGAAAAAACCCGTTTTAAGTCAAAATGCCTTTTTGCAAGTTAAAACTAGATTTTCTTAAATGCCTTGTTTATAACACGTTCTCAATAGGTAATTAATAAAACATTCCTGAATGGCTTTGCTAACTAGTTATTTATAAACTTCACCAGTTTCAGCAGTTTTTTAACTGCTTTTTTGTTAGTTAAAACTAGTTTCCACAAAGTATAATTGGTGAAACTAAAATTGATGAATTATTTTAAAAAACTTATTATTAAACTAGTTAGACTACAAAACTATTTTTTCATCACACTTGCTAGGCAATGCGGTCCGTTAATCCTAAACTTCGACATAGGGCTGTAATGTAGGTACTTACGTCCGAATTTAGGCACAAGTGTGATGAAAAACAATGTGTGTGCCACGGGCGGTGCAGGAATTACGAATTCGTGTTCGGCTTCCTCTTCAACTTTGGCTTCGGACTTCAATTCATACTCGTTCTTGTATATCGCCCTTAAACTAAGGCATTCAGGAAAACTAGTTTCCAATATTTACAACTCTTTTTGAGATGAAAGTGGACGACCGCGCGAAAACGCCTTTCCATACAAACATAGTATTTTATTTACTCGTATTTGATTCTGTACATGTAAACTGTGTGAGGTGTGCAATAAAGAGTATTGTATTGCATTGTAGTCCCCATTTTCCTCTCTGGATATTAACATTATAGAAAATATTTTTACACAATTTGGTATAAGTAAATTAACCACAGCTATGCTCCTATGATTTTTGATTATAATCAGAGTGACAGGCCAATTTGAACCGATATTAGAATAATATTGGAATTACCAGTTAGCTGTCATTCGCGCGGGCGTCTCGCTTGCACAAATACATGTACGGACAAGTCTGAGCGAAATGAACGCGCGATATACAGCCAACTGATATGATTCCAATATTATTCTAAATTCTAATATCGGTTTGATGTCAGGTGCGTTCCAATTAGCCTTTGTTTTTCGCTCCTGTCTTTTAAAATTATCAAAAAATCGATGCACTGGGGGAAATGCCTTTTAAACATCTTCGTTACGTTTTGCCGCGGCTCATGGGAGCCTGAGGTCCGCTTGGCAACTAATCCCAGGAATTGGCGTGAGCACTAGTTTTTACGAAAGCGACTGCCATCTGACCTTCCAACCCAGAGGGTAAACTGGGCCTTCTTGGGATTAGTCCAGCTACCTCACGATGCTTTCCTTCACCGAAAAGCGACTCGTAAATATCAAATCATATTTCGTACATAAGTTACGAAAAACTCATTGGTACAAGCCAGGGTTTGAACCCGGGACCTCCGGATTGCAAGTCGCACGCTCTTACCGCTAGGAAACGGGAAATGCATCTTTAACTTAAGACGTTATTTTACAGCAGCATACATTATTAATCGACAATAAACACATTTACTAAATGGCAAAGTATTTTAGATTAAATACATAGACGACCTGATTCTAATTTCAATAATTAGATCTAAAGGATCTGTTAGTGCCAAAATTGACGTTTCTTCAAACAAAAACGTCACTTTTTACACTGACAGTTCCGTTCCATATCGTATCGACATCAAATTCTTGACGTTAATTCAAATTAGAATCAGGCCGAAACTCAAGTTAGACGAAGCAAGGCTTTGGTAAATTTGCACCGGCGTACCGCATTTAAAGCAGCTAGGGTAAGACCACCAGTTAATGAACACTTAAGCAATTATCCAAGTTTGAAAAATCATTTCTCAGCAATCATTAATAATTTTAATAATTAATTGAAATTGAATCAATCCTTATTTAATAATTAAGAAAGTAATTTCTGCGATTTTTTATTACTTTCATAGTTTTTGAGTTATAACATTATTTATGAACATAATTTCGATTTTTTTAATCAGCATTAAAAAGACATTTTTAACACAAAACCCGTTTCCAGCTCTATTCTAGTAGGTATAGCGAAAGCGTTCATATCTTTTTATCCCCTCTATTTGATATTAAATATATAAAAATGTAATAAAATCATGGTTATTCACCAATAACACAGAAATCTGTTACATATTAATAAGAAAAAGATAATCAATATTTAAAATAAGAAACAACGTGCATATTTTGATGAAAAAAGGTCAGGCTCAGCAAATAATGCTTAAAATAATAGACTTTTCATTCCGTTGTTCGTGGTTACATTGTTCATACATAGAATTAGTAGAAACCTAATGAATGAACAAGCCAAATTTTGTGCTGTTCATACATAGGCATGAAAAATCTAGTAAATGGACTATGAAGAATCTAGAAATTTGGTTTGTTCCAATACTGGCTGAATGAATCAGAATCGTTTTCTATGCAGAATCACAAAAAACAAATTCAATACCATTTCGTTTACATATAAATTTAGAAAAAAATGAAATCTAGACGACACCAGTGAATGAACACACCGTTTATTTACAGGTTTCAGAACATTTGAGAAGCCAGTAATGGAACTCTAAAAAAAATAAGACTTTATCGCATAATACGCCGACAAAGTGTGCATTTATAGAAGGTTTACCTCTTAATCTATCCAAATAACTAAACTTTGTACAGGTAAATATTAAATAAGCACTTCATATGTTGGTCCAAATACACTGTTCTTATCTGGGATCAAATTTTTCCATACAAAACTTCAAAACCAGAAACACGTAAACTTCAAACGCCAGTCACATTCAAACTGGTTGAAAATAAATTTATCACGGGATGCCATTGCATAGGAAATAAAGTTGTTTATAAGAAAAAAAATACGACAAGTGGTAGAAATTGCTATATTTCTTATTTTAGACAAAAAACGTGAATTTGTTCATTCACTGGGGGGTGTTCATTCACTGGTGGGTTTACCCTATTTTGCTGAAGTATTTAACGAAGTAATTTTTTTACCTAAGATATTTCCAACCGTTTTTTTTACCACCTTAGTGGTGAATTTTTAAAAAACGCTGAAATAAGTTCTATTTCTTTTTCTATTTCAATAAAATATATTTTTCAAAGTTTCTGGTTCCTAGCTTTAATTTTTTTTATCACATTTAAACTTTCATCCTCTATTTAACCCCTCGTAAGGGTTTAATTTTTCAAAATCGCCTCATATTTCTGGTACACATTATAAATATAACCTGAAATGCAAAATTCATCTTTCTTGCTTCTGCAGTTTCGGCTCTGCGTTGATGAGTCAGTCAGTCATAAAATACGCAGTTATAGATAAACGTGTAAGAGTAGATTTAAATTTATTTTTTAGCTTAATGCAGCAAAAACATGCACAGTTTTCATAAAGATTTATGATCAGAAGTTACAAAGAAATTAACCCCATAAGTACTTAATGTGAACGTTAAGTAAGTCTTTGTTGTTCACTGCACGCAATGCTCTTTCTCTTAGCTGACATGCAGTTTACATTCTGTAATGTTTCTACTTTATGATAGAGGAGATAGGACTGAGCAAAATAGTCATAATAATATTAAATATGCTATATGTAAATTGCGTCATACCTACAATTTATTCCCATAATAATTCTGGAATAAATTCTAATGACAAGAGATTGCGTAGAACTCCATCTATTAGATACTTAGTTTTAATTAAGTCGGAATTGTTGAAATTTTAATACATAAGTAGTTTATTTTTTCGAAACATTATAGAATTTGACTTATGTTTTTAGAAGCTGTAAATATTGTGCCTTCTACTGTTTATAAGTAATAGGTACATAATATCAAGTATATTATATATTATATTATAGTCCTCCACATCGATTCCGATGACGGCGACCTCAACAATCAAAGCTTTTTCCTCTCATGAGCTCTTATGTGGCTGGCCAGGCCAAACTTGCTCTTAAAAACTCTCTCACACTCACGGCAGTAGAGTTGACCGGCCGTATTTTACGTATACACGTAGGAGGGCTTAGGTCTTTCCTTGCGCAATTGTCGTTTTACATCTAACGTCGTGGAATATGGAGATTACTTATGAATTGCAAATTACAAATTCCAAGATTTTTGTTAGGTGGTGAATATCCCCTTATTTATTTTTCTACTCTAGCCTGTTTAATTCCAAACGAACTTAAGATGTCGGAGTTAAACAAAGTGGACTCAGATTGAAAATGAAGAAACCTAGGCAGGTTTATGTTTATACTACCGACTACGATGCTCACGGAGATCGGTTAGTCCGGTGGGCCAAATTTCATCCAAAGTAATTTTTAAAGTCACTGGACCGGTTACCAAATTACTCCAGGGTTAAAAAAAAGAACGTTTTGGGAGCGATTTTATGTTAAAATTTGTGCTGGAAACTTATGATTTCCGCAGGCTAATTCGGAAAATACCGAGAAAATGTGCAGAGCGTAGATAGACTTTTTTAACGTATTTGGCATCATTCCCAAAACCGGACATTTACGAATCTCTGAATTTGAACTCAATCGGCTTAACGACTTTTATCTTGTGTATCAACCAGCGGTAGTTTATTGCCGTGGATTGCATGTGCATCGGATACGGTGGCCGCAGTGAGAAGAAATTGCTGAGGGTCGAAATTCGTAACTCCTCTGTGGTCACTATCAAAACCACTCAAGTGTGTAGCTTAATTACTTAAGAGGAAAGGGGCCTGCCGCTTCTCCATACAAACGTAGTCCCCATTTTCCTCTCTCGATATTGACATTATGAAAAATATTTTATATAATTTGATGTATATTGATCATAGCTATGCCCCTACGGTTGACTTTTTTAGATTTTTTGATTATTGTAAAAATTAGGTGCGAAAAACAGATTTCATACAAATTTTTAAATTCTCCTAACTATTACAATTACTAGAAATTCAAAAATCAAACGTAGGGGCGCATAGCTGTGATTGATATTCAACAAATTGTGTCAACATTTTTTCATTATTGTTAAAATCCAGGGAGAAAAATGAGGACTAGGTACGTTTGTGGTTATGATTGGGCGATTTCGCGCGGGTCCTCCACTTTCGTCTTCTGTTGACCGTCACCTAATAATTAGACAAGCGTTTTTTTCTTAAAAAATAAATTATAGGTAAGTAGTTAAAATGTATATTACCTACTCTTTATTCTGGTCAGTATTGGTTTAATTGGTCTTGATATACAAAATGTTTTTGAATAATTTTGTTCATACAATTGATAGTTCAGTACAAAAGTACGAAGTACATCGGCTTAGCAATCACTTTCGCTCTAGTTTGTAATAGATTAAGAACAGATTTTGTTATTGGTGGAAACGACAATATGTTGAACAAATAAAAGTATTTGTAGCGGCCACTCTGCTGTCACCACAAATTGGATTGACTCTCCGGATAGAAATATACGTCCTTTCCCTGCGGTGCATTTGGAGCCGCGATTTCGTAGCGACACGGGAAACCCGAACAAAATAGTTCTACGACTCATTTGGTACGTGTCTACTTATATCAATTACACGATATCTACATATTTGCTGTATAAGTAGGTATGTTAAGGTCTCAGAAAACTAATGAGTTATTTAGTAGTTTAGACACTGATTTGATTTTAATAAAAAAAAATCGTTACCGAGCGAGTCTTTTTAACATGTTTGCATACATTTATAGAACCTGACGATATTAATAAGAGGTATTCATTATGTTTATCTGTATGTTACTAAGTACCTACTTAAACCTTAAACTTCTATTTAAAGAGAGAGAACAGACATCACAATGATATCATTTAGTTATCGTACGTCTCGCTCTCGCTAATACATGTACGGACAAGTACGAGCGATATGCACGATAACAAAATGACATAATTCAGATATTCTAATGTAAGTGTATATTCGAATAGGCCTGCTAGTCAAAAATCGGACATTGTGTGCACGAACAATCAAATCCTACACAAACGCTTCCGCACTTTCGGGGGTAAAAACAAGCATACACGTGGCATACTTTGACTGTCAGTCGATCAATGTCAGTGTAATACTAATAACACAAACATTTTTTAAACAAAGTTTTTGGTGATTTATCTCGGAGGGCGGGCAAGCTAAAAATGGGACTGGGCTGGTCACGTCTGCCGAATGCCGAATGAGTAGTGGATTGGGGTAAAATCACTAGGTACGGAGTGGGAGCCCGAAAACTCAAATCGGGGATCTGGCGGACCCCGCCACAGCGTTGGCGGGATGAACTAGACACCTTGAATTAGTGGTCAGACACCGCACTGGATAGAGATCAGTGGAGAAATTGAGGAAAGAAAAGTTTTATTAAATCTATGATATTATTAACTTCGACTTTTTCTTAAAATATGATAAAATTTAAAATTTAATTTTATTTTATTTTTAAAATTCGATATGTGTAGGTATTCGACAATTACAATAACGATCAATTTATACATAAGTGTATAACTGTCTGTGTATACCTGCCTACTCGATACTCGCATAGGGCCACCTCAGTATAGCCTAAACTTAGATTAGGTAAACTAGATATTTGTTAATTATAGGTAGTTCGTTCCAATTACGAAATGCAGCAGTAGGCATGCTTTATATGTTTATTTGCACAACTGGAAACCCGGAAGTTTAAATAAATTGTAGCGTTGAAACAGTTGGCTCGTAAACCTCAGTAAATTGTTGAGATAAACCGTTATGAGATATCTGCTTATACCGCACGCACCCGCTCGATCCCTTGTTGTCGTCGTTTGCATCCGGAGTGTTCAGTCCGGATCGAGTTCGGATTTCGAGACGCTGTATTATAAATATATGCTCCAAACTACCGTTGTAAATAATAAGTCTAACCTACTTTGTCTATGTTTTTCTCAGCATAAATTTAATGTAGATCCCATCAAAAACATTACATGTAAAAAGATGCAAGTCTCGCAACGCAATTCTTCTACTACAAAAATGTTTTGAGATGTAATGCGAAACCAAGTCGATTATTTTAGTGCCAGGGGGTGTTAAAACCGTATCAATTAAACAACATCTTTATTTTTTAATACCTATAATGACTTAGCTATCGCACGCCTGCATAATGATATCCATGATAATCGTCAAGCATTAAAAATAATCCAAATTTAACATAGCGCTAGCCCTAATCACATGCAGTTTGAGCAATACACAAACGAGTACGAGTAAAGCATTCGCGAGTCATTCATGTATTAAAAATTAAAGATATCTAGTCGAATATTGATACGGTTATCACCCCCTGGCACTGACTAAAATAACGGACTGGGATTCGCATTACATCTCAAAACTTTTTTGTAGTAGAAGAATTGCGTTGCGAGACTTGCATCTTTTTACACGTACCTAATGTTTTTGATGGGATATCAGTGGGATATCATCTCTTTTTGTAGGTAGTCCTTCTTTTCGGGTACTGTTTCTTGTACGTCAGCTTCGACTTTTCTCAAAGCTCATACCTATACAATACTCATGCCCATACCAAACTATACTTGTACTCATACAATACCTTACCTATCCCACACCGTACCCGCACTCATACCTATACAATATTCATATCCATACCATATTCATACTATTCACATCTTCATACTTACATCGTACATCGTTGTTTACCTTTACTTTAACTATATACCTATTTATATAGGATTACAAACTTACTTATGTAGTTCTTAAAACTTTAAAACGTGACTGATATTTCAATATTTTGAGTTTTTTAGGGTTCCGTACCTAAAAAGGAAAAAACGGAACCCTTATAGGATCACTATGTTTGTGACCCAAAGACGGACATGTAACGTAAACAAATTAATTTTAAACATGGGGGTCACTTTTGGGGAATAAATGAAAAAATTAAAAAATAAAGTTTTTCAAACTATGCCGTGTGAAAGAGCTTATTGTTTGAATCTCAAATATATATTTTTTATAATTTTAGGATAAACAATTTAGCAGTTACTCAAGAAAATAGCCAAAAAATGACCATTCCCCTCTTGATCTCCAAACTACTGGGTCTTAAATGTTGAAAAAAATACATAAAATAGATCTTATAACCTATAGATTACAGGAAAACCTATTATAAATGTGCAGTCAAGCGTGAGTACCGGCGGACTAAATTACTTAGTTTTTGATCCGACCCCTACGGGTTATTTAAAGACATTTCACTCACGTTTCACATAAAAAATAACATTGTTTAAATAGTGTAACGTACGGAACCCTTGGAACGCGAGTCCGACTCGCACTTGGCCGGTTTTTTATGGCTTGATAAGCTAAAAACTAATTATTAAAAAAAAATTAAGCTTGTGGGTCTGCTAGAAGTACCTACCTACCTACAACTATAAGCATTAACGCAATATTTCACCGATAAAATCGCAATTTTACTTATTTTCCATACATTCAAGATGGGCTCTCAGTGACTTTGACGTCACGTTCACTTATCGTTTTGTTAGGAGCGTTTCGCGAGTGAAGTACGGCTGTCTTTGACCATCATTTCTGACTTTTGTATTGCTTTAATGCAATTGGTCCCATATAGACATTTGATCCCAAAAACAAACCTGATCGATTGATACTATTAAATAAAAAAAAACATAAAGCCTATTATGACGATCGGTGACTGAGCGAGTGTCAGGGACAAAACTAAGGAACTTTGACGTGCAATCATCATTCTTAAAATACAAGTTGAAATTGAATGTTATTGGGAATATATTTAAATCATATTATGCCCTATATATCACTGAAAATTCAGGGTTCTAACTTTAGCCAGCATAAAATTACAGGACGTTGAAAATGACCGAATCGCTTAGAGAAAAGGATGGTACGGCCGTGCCTTTTTGTTTGGCTTGACAGATCATGTGTTATGCTCGAGTTACTTCACCCTTAACTCTTACCTAATACAGAGGCGATTACTGGAACATGTATTTGCAGCCCGTTGAGAAGCAACTCACTCAGTCCACTTTACCAGCAACCTCCAGGGAAATTGTTTGTGTCTGGTTTCTCCACTTCATTTGTTAAATGAAACCCTTGAAATAATAATAGTACCGTAAAATGGTGTGGGTAGGGACAAAACTGACATAACATTTTATTTTTACATATGCAAACTGAATGGTGTATATAATAATTTTAGTTTTTATTTTATTTTGGGTAGTTCCATTTCATATCTTTGACTATAAACAGGAAATCCCACCTCACCCCGTAGTATCTCGCAATTGGGGTGAGATGGGATTTCATACAAAGGTGATTTTGGAAGATTGTTGGATCGTTTTTTTTTATTATGAGTATTACTGTAGCTCCATTTTAAATTTGAATACATTATTTTTGTAGCAGTAGCCTTAAAATCCCATCTCACCCCCCTTTCATCCCTTCTCTCCCCATTCATAACCCAACTCTCCCCGCGAACCCTACTCACCCCATTTTACGGTAATGGGATTAAGTGTGACTGGAAATAATTAATTATTATATGTTAATTATATGTAAAATTTTATGTAAACCTGTGTTGTGTACAATAAGGTGATGTAATTTATATTACAATGTATATATTAAGTACTTCTGTTTGTTGACACTAGAAATCTTCTAGACTAGTATGACTTTAACTTTGAATATAGATACACCCAGTATTCTAAATAGAGTACCTAGTAAATTTTCTCCTTTTATAATAACACCAGCTAGGATACACTTCATAAATCCATATAGAATGTCTCTAGAGTTGTCTAGTGAGCAGAAATAAATCAAAATGATCTGCTTGATTAAGAAAACTCGACAAATGAATAGAATTTTGCTGTATCGACGTTATCGTACTAACAGGGCACTAAGTACATTGTAAATTTATAGTTCTTGTTCAAGACTGATTTAGAAAACATTTATAATAAGGGACATTCAGCAATAAAGAATATCTGAGAAAAAAACATTCATGTATTAAAGAATGAAACCCTTTGTTGCGTTGCGTAAAACAAGTTTCAGTCAAGAAAGCTTGTGGAATAAACACCAATACCTATGTCTTTATTTTGGAATCTTGCCTCAGAGCTCTTTAAATGAATACCTTAAAAGTGCTTTGTTTTAGCTAACTACTAAAGATAGTAAGTAGACAATGCAGTGCGCTTTGTCATACGTAAAGTGATCTTTATGATTTCAGAAAGAGAAAATTTAAATTTGGTCGCATTCCAAACGGAATCCTTGCCAACGCTCTCTCTTGAACGGATTTATGATCTCGGCCGAACAGCTAGCTAAATGCTCAGGAAACAATGAAATAGGCGACTGCGATTCTCAGCCGCAGCTCGCAGGTTGCGTCTAAAGCAATGCGTTCCTTAGTCGCTTGAACAAATTATCTTCAGCAAAACGCGGTTGGGTCTACCTATAAATGCGGTAAGCCTTTGGAGTTAATGGTTAAGTTATACCGGAATTTTAGATGTAAAAGGCTTTGCAAGTGCCACTGATACAGCTTGTGATGATATTTTTAAACAAGGAATATGGGAAATATCAATTTATTTCGTGTTACTAATTTTCCTCTTTATACACGAACTAAGTAAGTAGGAGCAAGGAAATCGTAACCTACCAACTTAGCACCGGGGGAGACAAAAGTTACAGAACAATGATAACTTCTCTGCCCTTCAGGGATACGTATTACCCTTATTATTAAGAACGTTATAAAAGTAGCTAAATATGTAGCTTGGAAAAGTATTCAGTTAAAATAAATAGAGCCAACTGCTGTTTGGTGCTTTTTGTTATACGCAATTATTATGACTGTAATGTGCGAATCTCATACTACAAGAAAACTTCATTTCGACTAGGAGGAAAGTCAAACACAAGAAATGTAGGTTTATTATTGGTAAGTACATATATTTCTTTAGAACAAATTATTAAACAGATTGTTTATTATTGGTAACTATATTTATTTAGAACAAATTATAGGTAAAATAAAAATAAAATAAATAAATGAATAAAATCAATTTAATTCAGACAAAAGTCCATAGAACAATAAGGTAAAATAAGAGTAAAAATTAAAATACAATACAATAAAATTAAACTTATGCTAATAGTTGCTTCAGTCGATAGGTATGACTAGTCTCATTTGCATTATTAATAGGTACGATGTAAGTACAGTCTTAACTTTTACTTTTTGTTCTCGTTCTGATGAACGGATGACCAGTAACGGACCAGTAACCACATAACAACAATGAAATTAAATTAGTTGAAGATTAAAAGTTTTGCCAGGCATATTTATATTAGAATTACTTTCCACACTTTGACAAATGAATGATTGACTTATATAATTACCCATTAATCATTATTTATTTTAAATTATTAATTACAACTTATTGATTATTTTTATTTTAAATACAGTTCTAATAATATTGCATGCGCTAGGTAACCAAAATCATTGTACGTCGCAAGACATATTACAGAGAACAAATTGTTTATAACACCTGTATTCATTACCTGTAATGCACAATTGATGAATAAATTATTTTAAATGATTCTCACCCTATGAAAGGTGAACTTTCCGAACAGGAGAGATGAAAAATCATTTACCAGATAGCCTTCGGATCTTTTTTCTTCTGTACATTACACCTCTTTTTAAAATTTACGTAGAATACCTGAAAAGTCTGTATCAACTAAATATCTGGCTACATTTTAGCACCCTTAAATATTAAAATGTCTTTATTATTTATTTAAAATACATGATCAGCCGCTATCAGTTAATCTCTTCCTGTAATCTATGCTCCCTACGGACGTGTTTAGGTCAACTGCCCGGAAACCGCCACCCTATGTAGAGTCGAGCTTATACATATGTACAATTATGCACCTTAGTCCATTGCAATAAGTATGTATAAAATGTTTACATATTTATGAACTTGAACATATTCATAATAACCTAATTCATAATGTTATATGAAACGTGAACTTATTTATCAGAATCTCAAATAATCAAGATAAAATGTCTCGTAGTCTGATACTCTGCCGCGTATTTTTTCCTTGTAATCACATTAATATTAATGAGAGCAAGGTAACCTGTTGCTGAATTCAGTTACTTCTTCTTACTCAGTTCGACATTTTTCGATATTCCGCGAGTTCACTTAGCCGGAGAGCTGAGAGCTTTATTATTCACTGTCGTAGCGCCTATTCGCTTGCAGGCAGATCGGGCGCCGGTCAATTGAATTTATTTAGTGGGTTCATTATTAGGCAAAAGAACAATGATGTAAAGCAAAGTATCCGTTTTTGACAGAGATTTATGTTGCAATTCCAGAAGGTGAGGGGAAACAAGCCATTACTGACGAAACATTGCGGGATTTGTCGACGCCGCCCGTCTGAATATTCATCTCTATCAATCAAGTTGCGTAAATAACATTGCGATGAGACAAAGGCCTCGTTATCGCTAAGGAGTTACGGCCTGACCCAGAATAATAACATAACTATTTCTCACTCGTTCCTTTCGACTCTACATTCTTTGGGTCGGAATTAACAACTCCTTGGGTTTCACTATTAGATAATGAGAGATGGATGAGGGGTTGCGTATTTAATTAATTTTGTGTTGCTAACTTAATATAAGTTACCTTCTCAGTAAAATGAGACCATACACACTATAATAAGAACTATATATATATATATAGTTATATATATATATATATATATAATATTATATATTATACACTAGTCAATATATCTCACGTTAAACAGTAGGTATATGTTATAGCTTTTTACACACGGAATATATGGCCACCACTGTTCGTCTGTTCGTCAGTGGAATGTCAGTTGATAGGTACTTAATATTGACGCGGTTTGTCATTCAATACCGCTAAAGTAACAAATGAAAAATAAAATAAAATTAGATAGAACCTCAAATAAGGAACGTGATTTTTCATCTGATTTCAAGTTTTAGACTGCGTTTCCACCAGAGATGTGCGAGGATGCGTAGCGAGGGATATGTTCGTCAACCAAAAATTGTAATTTCTATTAGTAGCAGAACTGTGGGACTAAAACTCCACTACATAATAGCAAGCGCTCCCCCTGCAAGTCTCAGGGCCGCTGTCAACATGAGCGCGAGCGCATGTGTTTCGTCAGTGAGTGTCAAATCATTCCGCGGCTAGGCTTCGAAGAGCATCAAAATAATATTCATAAGTATTTGCTCTCGAATAACTTTTGACTGGCTTATATTTCTCGTTTTTATGGTTCCGTACCAAAAAGGTACAAAAGGAACCCTTATGGTGCGACTCTGTTGGTCTGTCTATCTACCTGTCTGTCTGTCACATTGCTAAATATCTCGAGAACTACCGAAGCTATCGATTTGAAGTTTGAAATAGTTAAGAGCAGCGCTAACCTTAACACATTGGAAGTGTTATTTTTGTTATTTTTTTTTTTATTAATTATGAAAAATGCCCAATATAAAGAGGGGGCAAAAAGTCAAAGTCAAGTTACAAGGTCGAGTGTAATATTATTTGAAAGAGCTCGAATTGAGCATTACAAAACAATTTTTTTATTTGTTTTTCATAGTGAAAAAAAAACTTGACTTATAAAGAAAAATGTGGAAAAAAATACCCCCCCCCCCTTTATCTCCGAAGTTTACCAACGAAAATTTTTGAAATTTTTACATAATAATAACATTATCATAAATACTACAGGAAAAATATAATCACACCTCTACATTAAAAACTTTTTTTTATTATCAAAAAACATTTTCTAATTTAATTTGTAATTTAAGCCCATTTGCGGGTGTTTGTTATACTTGAAATGTCTATGAGATTACACTAAAATTACCTTCTTTCAAATAAAACAAAAAATTTTGAAATCGGTTCACATGAGAAATTAAGTATCCTTGAAAAACCAACATATGTACAGCTCGCGCAAATTAGTTATATTATATTATATATATCGTTGTCTGAGTACCTACCCGTAACACAAGCCTCCTTGGGCTTACCGTGGGACTTAGTCAATCTGTGTAAGAATGTCCTATAATATATGTTTATCCTCAACTATTTTAAAGAATTGTTATGTAGCAGAGGGGCGAAATACCTCGTAAATATAAGAGGAAACAGGGTGATGTCCCGCGTAGCATCGCCTAGTCTGAAGAAAGCATGCAAGCAGCCTTTGAGAAAATGAAGAAGGGAGAAAAATTAGTCAACGATATAACCAAAACATCTGGAATACCGTCTAGAACACGACGACGACGTTTTCAAAATAATGAATGTAAAAGACTGATAACTTTAAATTTAGCTTGTTTGATTTCAAAGGGCATCTATCCATGGTATAGTATCTCTGAAGAGGAGTAATGTAATGCTGATAATAATGCCATCTCTGGGTTATGCTGGACATCTATTCCTCAGCCGTGGTGCCCTGCTGAGCTAAAAAGCGGTATCTCAATTGAAGATTGCATGCAAATAATTTCCAGTTCATTCGTTTTTGAGATACCGCCTTTTAGCATAAGGAGGGCTATAATATGGCTAGATATGAGTGTGGCTACATATCATTCTTATGTGTAGATAGTAGAAAACAAAATATACCAAAACAAATATTTAAGCAGGTAACTTAATCGTATTTAATTAAATCTAGAAGAATATAATTTTAATAAAAAATGTTTTGTTAGTGTTACTAACATTACGTTGCAAATGAACTAGGAAACAAATTAATTTGAAACGTAATAGTAGTTTTTTTAATATGTAGTGCAAACACCGTACAATGACAGACTGACGTATTTTGACGAATAAAAAAACCTAATGACGTTTGGTTTGACGGGAAATTTTGAAATTATTTCTAAGTTGTTTTTTAATATAAATTCCGTTTAAACATATTTTTGATCAAATTTATGTTAAGATATTAACTAACAGCGTTTCTTTATATCACAACCAACCTTGTGAGTTGAGTTGTGCTCGTACTCATTCAACCAAACCAACGCAGGCAAGATGAAAAGCAATGGCGGCCGGGCTGCGCCGTCTGTGTATCTTCTTGTATGTACATCGGTAGATCGGTACAAGGACAAGGTAAGTATATTTTCGAGGACAAGGTAAGTACATTCTCGAGTATATTAAACATATACACCTCCTGAACATTTATTTATTATTTCATCTTTATCAAAAGCTTTGATATAGGCTTCAGGCAAAGCATATTTATGAAATGTTGGCGATGGAACATGGAACATTGTAACATTTCAAATAACAACCGTTGAACTAGCACCATTCTTAGTGCCCGTAAGCCGTCTTTAGATACACGTTGCTCTGATTATTATAACTAAGATACTATATTCCGTGCCTAGGACTTAATCTGATAAATCAACTACAACCTGCCAAAATTAGAAAGACCTACATCTAATGACAAAATCCAACCACAATACGTTACCTTTGTCGACATTTTACATGAATTATATCCTGATTCACTGATTTCTTGTTACCTAACATTAAATGTTGTCACATAGCACACCCTTAAAATGAATGCTCAACTCTTGTCCTGTTTCGCTATAAAATAACCTTTTTATAATTTTGATAACATCTTAACTGTAAATATATATTTTCAGGTATTAAAAAGCTTCCAGAATAAAGTTGCGACACGGCAGGTATCGTGCTTTTCTTTGATACGTTTTCGATTTTGTCAATGGCAATTTCAGTGAACCTAAAAAAGGAAAAATCTACCTATGCGCTGTAACACCCAGATCACCGCACCACAAATGTGGATAAAAAGCTTGAATGTTCTCAAAACTATGAAATTTGCGACAAAAATGGATCTAAATTAAACCAAAAAATGGATCAAACTATTGAAGCTTTCCAAGTTATTTTGGGATCAAGAAGAAGAAATGAAATAGGTTGCCTCTGATTATTATTTAAAACATAGTCAGGAAATAAATTGTTACATATTTGCTGTTAAGATATTTTCACGGAAGTGCGCTTAAAGCGTCGCTGTATTTGCATTTGTCTTAGTTACTTGGAATGGAACGTATGTAAATACTTATAAATAATATATTGTACTTGATTCAACATAAGTTTTCATTTACTTATTCTGAAAAACTGATTTATGTAGTTTTCTAAGCATATAAAGTGGAAATTGGTACGACAAAGATTACTACATAAATCAGTTTCCAATATTAAAATTGTTACATGTAGGTAAAGAACCCATAAGTGTGTGTGTGTGTGTGTGTGTGTGTGTGTGTGTGTGTGTGTGTGTGTGTGTGTGTGTGTGTGTGTGTGTGTGTGTGTGTGTGTGTGTGTGTGTGTGTGTGTGTGTGTGTGTGTGTGTGTGTGTGTGTGTGTGTGTGTGTGTGTGTGTGTGTTGTTAGTTGAGAGCAGGACCGCTAGGGGCAGCACTAGTAGAGACGTGAACGTGAAATATCCGAGAGTTTCTTATCTATTACACTACTACTAATCTATGATCTATCCTCTGACCCATTTTCGCGACGAGTCATCTATCCCTCACGGTATGCATCTATCCCATTTTTAAGAGGTCAACAGAAACATGATTTATAAAAAACTTATATTAAAACAAGTACAGTAAAATAATAGGTTAAGGACCATCGTTATCATTAGTATAGGACACATTCTATAAAATTATGAATTATTGAGTTATAAAGCTATTTCAAAATGTAGGGCATCTATCCTGGAATTCCCCTAAATTAAGTGATTCTTTTGGCTCTTAACAAACACATCCCTCGCTACGCATCCTCGCACATCTGTGGTGAAAACAGGGCGTGTATATCATCGAATTACCGCGTTAACCGTATGTAATCTCAGCATATTTTATATGACTTAGAATTGCTTTTATTGACGTAGCTCCATCCCTTTTTTAAATATTCTCGAATAAAAAATGGATATTCGTTTAAAACAGCTTGTTACGTAAAAATCCTAACGTATGGAGTGAAATGTTAGCTATTGCCAAATCGTTTTAAAAGAAATACACATTTGATGAAATATTTGGAATTTACAATAAATATTGTAAAAACCGGCCAAGAGCATGTCGAGCCGTACTCAGTGTAGGGTTCCGTAGTTACCCGTCTGTCACAATGGGCTGCCTTGAACGAGGCTATTAGTAAGTATCATATACCTACACAACAAGCAAAAGCTTAACCTCACTTTCACGATTTGTTTCATATTTTTGGACTCATGGCTCAAAAGTTAGACGGGGACACATTTTTTTTTACTTTATCAAAAAATTGTTGTACAAGACCCCTCCAACCTGACCAACCTGTCCAACGATACCCCACACCATACAGCTGGGGAGCCGGCGATGCCAAATGTGTAGTTACTCGAGCGTCGTAGAGACCTACTGGACTGGAATCGAAAGATTAGATGATAAGAAGAAAAAAGGTTATATAAAGTTTTCTTTTCCAGCAGCAGGAAAGCGTCTACAGTTTTTTTTTTTCGGGGGGTTGGTGGAGGGTTAAAATAATCGTTACGTTGATTGTAGATTTGGTCATTTTAGTCCAAATTAATGCTATACCCCAACCAACCAACGGCTCAACATGGCTAAAAGTGGTAAAGGTAGACTCCACCGAGTAGCAAGATATCACTCATATCAGATCTTGAATCTGACGCGCTCGAGTAACTACAAAAATTCCCTCTTGGGCTCCCCAAACAATATGGCTGAGGCGAAAAAAAAAACATCCCCACTTTACGCGTAACGCGTACCTAGGGGAGGTACCTACCGTAGAATTTGTTAGATTTTTTTTTTACTACTTTGTCTAAATTATTGATATATGTATATATGTTATGTATAGGCTGAAAAATAAGTGAATTCCCGTTGCCAAGGAGGTTTTGGGATTATACTGAGCAACTTTTACTATAGGACCAATCACGAAATAGCGAAAAAAATTAACTCCCCAAAAATAGAACAGCCAAAATTTATGAAACAAGCAAATTATTTTTCGCGATTTCGAGGATGGTCCCATAGTAAAAGTTGCTCAGTATGATCACAAAACCTCCTTGGCAACGAGAATGAACTTATTTTTAGCCACCGTGTATATATCCATGGTAAATTGCAGCTTTCCAGCACTAACGATCACGGAGCAAAGCCGTGGACGGATATGATGAAACTTTAAGGGTTCCTTAGTTGGCTTCGGAACCCTAAAAAGAAGACAATATGTAGGTAAGTACCAACTTTATTCAGTTCCTGAACGTTTCTTGCGAAAGTCGTACTACAAAGTTAACACAAAGTTCGTCCAAGCTTGAATATTTCCATGCGAAAGCGAGTGTTTTTTTACATGGAAACATATATTCCTAAAATATTTACATTTATTTGAATGAAAATATAAATTTACTTTTTCGGAATTAACAACTCCCCAACTTCCCTACCTGTTTATAATACCTACAGTTCAGATTTACCCTCCATTAACCATTTTAAACATACTTTGTTTCACAGCGGTGTAATTGACACCACATTAATCCGTGTTGTGCATGCCTAGTTTATTTTTTCCAGCCACGAAGGAGCACGAGTGAACAGTTTATTTATTTCACCAGCATATACCTAGGGGTAAAAGGGATGCTTTGGTTAGGTAATAGAAAATCCTTTGAACGAATTATTCAATTGGCCAAATGCGCGTTTTGGCACTCATTATTATTATTTTAAAATTATTTGAATAGGCATTCTGTTTACTTTAACCCGAGCTTATTTTATTGGTGAATCATCTAATGTTGCTGAACGAAGATGGGCGTTTTGGCAAACAGGATGAACTAGGTATAGCACAAACAAAACGGCTAAGTATATTATATTATGTAGGTACCTACCTAGGTAAGTAAGTAAAGCACCCAATTAAAACTTGTCCAGTCTATGCATAGCTATGTGATGATTTAATTTTTACTTAATACAATTGTTTTGAATGTTAAATTTTATATGTAATATCTTTAATATGATGTATATTCATACCTTAAATTTGTTTATTATTTATTAATAACAAACTGAGTAACCATAGTTTTTAAGCTTTATAACATTTGCACGCCAATAGGCAAAACACAGAGCTCTATAATCACCTATGTAAAACGGAGTGACTTTAGGAGAATTTGGGGTTACTTTGATAGTTTTAAAACGGCCATAGAATTACCATTATTCATTATTTACTTCAACTGTTAGTGTAACTAGTTAGATTACTAGTATATTGATGTTCTGTAAAGAATCTCACATAAAATTATATTGTGGCTTAAAAACTAAAATTTCAAAGTCGCCCCTGCAATTGAAAACCACCCCGTTTTACGGTATTACATAAGACCTAAACTGTAGATATCACCTGTGTTCTACACATAAAAGTTTACTTTACTTACTTTAAATATGTATTTTTTATTGTACCAATAAGTAAACAATTTCCAATCGATACACTTGGTACATATAGGGTAGACTGGGCACAATTGAAACAATTTATGTAACTATTTTTACAGTTAGAAAGGTATGCGCCTATATTCTAAACCTTATTTATTTAGTTCTTAAACAAAGCATGTTTGAAAACCCTACCACCCATGGTTATGTGGTGGTTCAATTGACCCCATAGGTGTGTTGATTGAAACAGTATGTGAGGAAGTTTGAAACACCATAATATATTCAGCAAAAATATTTTTATTATTTCTAATCTATTTTTAATAACTTTCGCTGTATATCACGAGATCAACTAAAGTTACCAACATTTTACAAAAAAAAAATACAATTTATCAGTCTGAAAAATCTTGATTAATTAATGTATACGAAAAAAAAACGTCCCCAAGTACGTTGTTTCTACCGTCCCCACATCGCAAATATTATTTCAAGGACAAATATTATTTACAAACAACACTCCAACGTCGGGATGTTTTATAAATTCAATATACGCTATATAATCCGTTTTCCAACTATGTTTACCACTACATCTTTGCGAATAAATATATCTTATCTTATCTTCATAGTTTTATTTTTTACTCCATCGCTGTTTAATGGCAGATAAAGTATTCCATGATTCCCTTTCAAAACCCCAAAAAAATTAAAGTACTCAAAATACACAAGTAAACAAAATAAACGAAAAAGTATGCGAGCACAGGCACTTCAATTTATACTGCCAAAATTTTTAACGGCTTCGCACCACTGCAGCGTTATTGGCCCAAGATTCAAAAATGGCTGACCGCGTGGCCTGAGTATTGCGTCATATGCATAGTTATTGTAGTTTTCGAGAAATTTGACTTGTTTCAATAATAACGTGTTTCAATTGTCCCCAGTCTACCCTACATATAAATAAATGGGTCAAGTACCTTATATACATATACATACAAACATGTAAATACTTATAATACGACTAAACTGTGAAACCGATGGTCCTGGGTTCGGATCCCGGTAAGGGCATTTATTTGTGTGATGAGCACAGATATTTGTTCCTGAGTCTTGGGTGTTTTCTATGTATTTATGTATTTGTATATTATATATATCGTTGTCTGAGTACACACAACACAAGCCTTCTTGAGCTTACTGTGGGACTTGGTCAATCTGTGTAAGAATGTCCTATCCTATAATATTTATTTATTATTATGGCATAGATATTAACGACACAGTTATATAGTTACGAGTGTAACGTTTGACATAATTGTCATTAACTGCCCCAAAATATTGTTCACCTGACGGTTTTAGCCAGGTAATAAGATAAAGTAACTAATTGAGGCCTTTATTGTCATATGAATACCTAAGGGGGTAAGTCATGATGGTATAACCCAGGTCCACATAACCACTGAACAAGTAGCTAACCGGGCTTATGTTTCCGTTCTCAGAATGTCAAATCAAACAAAATTTTTGCAATGGCTGATTTAATTTGTTAAACTCTTTTTACCACAAGTTACGTCACATGTTGGCCCAAACATATTTTATGGAAACCAATCAATTTTCTTCAGTTTTTTTTTACATCGATTAAGTGAACTCCTTAACTGCTATGATACCAGTACCAGGCACGCACAGCGCTAACGAGTAACGACTATGATACTTGTAATGCGATATCGATAAGCGATATCATTGTCGTCGTAATGTTTTTAAATATCATTATTTGCTAATGATCTACATAAGTTAGGTATCTATAAATATAATGTCTATCTGGTCTGGCATTAGCTTTTAATTCGTGTAGCTATCGTTGGCGCTAGTTAAAGAGGAATAGATTATATACCCCGACTTGTATAAATCCAATCCAACATTGCGAAATTTCCACATGGAAAATGTTCAGAAAGATCTGATATTTTTATATGGGGATCGAAATTTTCTATTTTCAAAATGAAAGTTTCCTTTATTGCCTGTGAAATTATTCTGAGATTTCCGTTAACTTTTTCAACGTTTTGGAAACTTTCATCTCGCACTTCTGTAAGTATACTCATGATCCGTTTGATGAACGTTAAATTAATTTGATTACAATGAAAAACCAAAGACAATGCGATAAATTTGCGTAACGCAGGCAAACTAAATATTACGAATATATTTGTATGACCTTTAATTTAAGTGAACAAATTAATCTACTCAATAAAATCCTGTACTAACATGTGCAATAATTTTAAAATAAATAAATTGACAAATTACACAACCAGTTTATGGAGCAACGCAATAGGTATTCATACTAACATTCTTGTACAAAGAGACTACAACTTAAGATACAAAAGGCCGACTTACACAAAAGCTGAATAGGCACAGAAGACCTTAAGAAATTCTATGTCCACAAGTCAACCTTTATCCACGTTTAATAAACTCTCAAGTTGTATTTCATCCTCTTTCGTAAGTTTATTCATTTAGCTATGCTATAGTAGCAATTTGAAAATGGATCTCGTTTTGTTTCATAGTAGAGGTCGTAACTGAGGTAAAACCGCGTAACGATGTTTATCTTCCTAACGAGAGGTCGGATACGGTAGGACGGCAGGCTAATAATTTAACGTTCCTAATATATTCCATTACTATTATCTGAAAATGAACTAGGTAAGTAGGGTAAGCTGGTCTAAGAGCACGCATCCGATAAGAGTACGCTACACCAAAATCCACGACGCTGTTTAGTGTTTAGGATACGGGCTTAACTTATGTCGTATTTTGAAGTAAACGGAGGTTAGAAGTGCTGTGCGGAAAATAATGAAAAATTCAATAAAAATACAAAAGTTACGTATGTTTAAAGGTTTTTTCTTACAATGTTAATTATTTTTAGCATTTTGGGAGTATTTTTGCACACAAGACTGTAATTATTCTGTAAAAAATTTAAATCTCCAAGGACGTTGTCTACCGCGTTAACCCGGGAGCAGTTCTGGTAAAAGTTAATAGAGTCTGTTCGGAAAGAGAAGAGTCGTGGAATGTATGGGGCCCAATACGCCAGCGGCTGATTTATCACGGAATTTACCGTTAGAAGAAGAATCTCGAGAATAACAAGTAGCTCAAGCAGCTGAAGATGCCGTACCAAATGTGGTTTTGGTTAGTTTCTGATGAGATCCAAATTTCCTACTCACCTTATGATTACCGACCACAAAATTTACCCATGGAAAGATCTCACGAAGAACAAATTGCACAAACGGCTGACAACCTACAGTACAGTAATTGAGGCACATATTTTCCAGGCAGCTGCTGACTTAGTGCAAAATATTGACGGTAAGAACGACGAAATTTGGCAATACTTCGCAGCCCTTATGTTTAATATCTAATCAGTTGCTGGTGTTGACAGACAGAGCGCGTTCATCACCTGCTTGTCTTGAAATTCCAAACGTTGAATCACTTTTTGTACCGCTCGGAGATATTGTCCCTCTACTGTTCGCTGGATTTATTTCACAATCTAAGTACGCGCCAGAGAGCACAGTTCGATATTTTGAGTAAATCTCCATACAATCATGCTGAAAGTGCCAAAAATAGTCTCCAGAGCTCCTGCTCAAAGGACCTAAGTCTTGTAAAAGCTGTGAGGGTCAAAGAAAATTATTTTGTGACCCCTGCAAGAAAGTAACGTAGTGCATGACTAACGTACCGCGTACTCTTATACAATAGGGCTTGTATGAGTACGCAATTCCCATTGTTGTTAATTGATATTTATATTGTAAAACTATCTTTGTTTTGCTACAAGTTTTGAACTTTAAGTGCCTACTCCTAGACCAGCTTTCCCTGTGTTATCATGACATTTAACTCTGTGTATGATCTCCATGTTTTTGATCCATGCGAACCTCACGTAAACTTTAATTAGTCCCCATTTGTAGTGTGTTTCGTTTTGTACTTTGCGGTTTTCGCTACCAGAATGTTAAAACTCATTATAATCGCAAGCCTCACAACTCACAACACAACAAAATCAGAATATAAAACTCCACTAGTTAGTCTGTACAAAACTGAGCTATCTCAGAATAAAGCGTCATGTGTTATTTAAATATTTCTTTGCTTATCTACAGAGGATGGAAATTGCACCGTATGAGTGCGGGCGGCGAGGGCCGGAGCGCTCTCGCTCTGCGGAGAGAATCTTAATTTTCCACAAATAAATGCAAATATCCGAGCCATCCAACGCCATATAGCTAGTACTACCTACGGAGGCACAAATAATTTCAAATTGAAAACGCCGTCGTACTTTCGGGTAACTTGGAGTTATTTGCAATAAAACAAGGGACTGCCGCGTTACCTCAAATTCTCGTAAATTTAATTTAAACGTTTAATCATGACTTGTTTTCGCGGTGTTAATAAACCAAATCAATATAACACACGTGCCACATGAATCGCGGTGTAAATAAGAACGCTTTTGGAGACGCGAATGTACCTACTTAACACTTTTTAATGCCGCGACACTTTGCGATGAGATACGCTAATGTTTTATTATTACAATAATTAAGGCGTGTTTGTTCAGCTCAGGCTTATCTCAACTCTTTGCTAATTAAGTATTAAATATTACCTTTTGGGCCCGCATTTTCGCAACCAGTAATTGAGACAACTTATTATCTCAATTTCTAAAATGTTGTTTTACAATTTCAATTCAATTTTATTTGTAATATTATTGGGGACCCTTTACATCTTCAAATCTAATGTGTAGTACCTATGTATTTTTACTAAGAAGGGAAAACTTCATGCGATATTTCAAAAATTGCTTAAAAACCGATCATGTTCGCTTTACCTAGTTTTCATAAGAACGCCACCTGGCGAGTCTCATAGTGTTGGTCGAGACTCTTCGCTATGAGATCGTTCGCTGATTGAAGATCTACGGTTTTTAACCGTGAAGCTTAGCGAGGTTGTCCTGGAGCTGAATACGAGCAAATGTGAGCTCTACATAAGCCCCGACAATCCGAACAAATCTTAAATCTTGGGGCAGTTTGAGATTGATTATCCAGGAATAAAGTTGATGTCCAAGAGCTCTCTTCATCTTCTAGGGGCCCCAGTTTTCGGCGAGGCGATCCCGGATTTTGTTGATAGCCAATTCCATCGTTTCTCGGAGCATTCTGACCGCCTACTCAAAATTAACGCCCACATGGCCTTTTTTATTATTCGGTTTTGCCTTTTCGTCCCGAAACTTACTTATGCAATGAGGTGCAGTCCATTCTTTAGGCATCCTCATTTGTGTCAGGTGATCGACAAAATATTTAATATAAGGCTCGATGATAGGCAGTTTATACAAGCAACTTTACCGATCCGCTTCGGCGGTTTGGGTATAATGAGCATTTCTAGTGTTGCGTTGCCTGCGTTTCTGTCATCCGTCCATGGTACGTTATCCCTCGTAGGAAAGATACCTACTCACTTCGTCAATACCTGACTTCGAGGACCTGTCGGATGCAGTAAATGCTTGGCGTTTGGCGTGCCCGAACGTGGACCTGCCCTCCAAAGCACACATTCAGAGGATGTGGGATGAACCCCTCTGTCGCCAGGTTCAAGCTTCACTCCTTGACTCTGCTTCTTCAAGTGAGGAGAAAGCCCGTCTCCTAGCTCATTCCAAAACGGAGTCAGGGTATTGGCTTCATGCGTATCCCTCCAGTAACTACTGCGCTACCCTATTGGAAAATAACTAACTACGTTTGGCAGTCGGCTACCGCATGGGGGCTGAGTTAGTTGTTCCTCATCGCTGTCCTTGCGGGGTGGAGGTTGATAGTCGCGGTTACCCCGGCCTTTCCTGCCGGAAGAGCGCTGGTCGGTTTTCCCGCCACGCCAGCCTTAATGATGTTATCCGCCGGGCCCTTGTCAGTGTGGGCGTGCCATCCGTGTTGGAGCCTCCCGGTCTTGTGCGTGACAACGGAAAGAGGCCCGACGGAATGACCCTTATTCCCTGGCGGATGGGACGGCGGCTTATCTGGGATGTAACTTGTGTGGATACTCTGGCGCCGTCCCATTTAGCCGCTACTTCATTGAGCCCTGGTGGAGCGGCGGCAGCAGCTGAAGCTCTGAAGCGCCGCAAATATGCTGGACTATCGAGCAATCACTTTTTTGCGGCGTTTGCGGTGGAGACTTTGGGACTTTGGGGTCAGGATGCGCTGAGTTTATTTAAGGATTTAAAGAAGATGCTCCTTGACACCACCAGAGATCCTAGGGCTGGCTCATTCCTTGGCCAAAGGATCGGAATTGCCATTCAGCGGGGGAATGTAGCCAGCATTATGGGTTCAGATCTGGGGGACTATTTTAGTTAGTTTTAATTTAGTTGTAATTTATTCTATAAGGTTATAGTTTTATGTTGTCGCGTAATTAATGTAATGATTTTATGTAATAATTATATATATATACTATCTAATCATTCTGATTAATTAGTCATTAATATGTATAAACGTATGTTTCATATCAACACAAAAGACACACGAAACGAAAAAGTTCATAACTACTTATAATGCTCAAACTAACATAACTTTAAAAATATCGCCCGAATAATAATATCCCGTCATATCTCCGGTCTTAAAAAGCAAAATTTGGTAGCATTAAGGTACACAGGAGCCATTATTTTGAAATATGTTGACATATACACAGTAATTACTTAAGGGAATAGGTATGCACAATAACTTGATTAGCCGAGGGCAAACAAATTAAGCATGCCCCTCGAGCGACTGGACCTCAAGTTCACATTAGAGGATAAGCCCTTCAACGAACCAGATTGCTTTTAAATGTGACTCACAATACGTTTCATTGAATTGATTACAAATTGTTGCGAATTTCGTGGCTAACGTACATGAAATTACATAGGTATAATATAAACATTTGTATCATATAAGTTTAATCATAAACTACAATATGTATGTCTAAATGACTATTGATCCTATTTTAAAATTAAATTAAATTAAATGATTATTTATTTCAGAAATTCAATTTCCATAATATATTAGTAAAGTTTAAGATATTATACCTATTATTTGTATGTGTAACATTTGCTTAACACGTTCACTGCGGCAAGCCAGAACCTTTACCTAAAATGTAGTGCGTTACGAGGCCTAATCCGCCCCATAGTGGCGGTGCCCCACCGTGGTGCGTTACGGGTATAAAAGTGCCCCGTACACCCAAGTCTCTGAATGCGAATTAAGTGCGGTATATATTAAAATTCAACTACTAACTACTTCAACTGAACTTTTGCTGCTGAATAATATAGTAGATATTGTAATTAACGTGAACAAGTAGTTTATTGCGAGTTATGTCGAAATAAAATAAGATTATAGTACGTATTTCGAAACGTTAAACACATTTTAGAAAAGGATATATTATTTTTCTGTGATTCACGGTTAGTTTCACTAGACTTATACTGACCGGGATATAGACCGTGATTACCTTTTGTAATAAACAATACAAAAGGTAATCAAGGTGTATATCCCAGTCAATAGAAGTCTTGTTTCCTAATGTTGACTGGTGGAATTAACTTTTAAGTGATGACTTAGAATGATAAATATTTAAAAGCGCTTTGGATTTGATCTGTAATGTTTTTTAAGTCCAAGTTTGCACTCGGTAGGACTAGCAGAACACTCGCAACTCTAACGATTCCATTTTTAGAACCACGTATTTTCTTTTGTATGCTCGGGTATCAATATTATATATCGTGTATTAATAAATTTTATAAAACTGTAGAACGACTCATAAATCATAATGCCATACGAATAAATAATAAATATTAGCACGAGGGGTTAAACAACAATTTTGCCAACAACAAATAACGTTTCTCAAAGGTAGTATCTCTGATTTAGCCCACGAGTTGGTTAAAGGAATTATTAGAATTTTCTCACTTGCCTCCAGAAAGAGGGCCCTTTAATAGTACATTATTGTCGAGGCTCGGAAGTAGCTACTTGCTGGCTGAGGATTCGTTTTAAACGGACGACCTTGGGAGTCCGTTTAATTGAATCCGAAGCCAGCAAGTAGCCTTCCAGCCGAGTCATATATAGTGCTTTTCTCAAAAATGGCGCAATAAATACAAATATAATAGAAAAATTATACAGAAGCAACGTCCTTATGTATATATTTTCACAGAAAAAAGTAGTAAAATTTGCTTTGCCGCCGTTTTATTTTTTTAATTAAAAATAGAACTGTATTTTTCTGCTGAAAATACGCCAACCTATTTGAGACACCTAAATAGTCGCGGTACCAACATTATAATAATAAGTACTGATCATCTGTTTGGCTGTTTAATGGACCTATGCCTGCATTTGATATGGCCACTTCAACTTTTAAAAAGTTTGGAACTCGACAAATAATGGAATTTGTATGCAACATTGCAGTCCCGAAATCGAGACTGCAATGTTTTTAACTTTTTAATTTTTTGACTGACCATAAACAACGCACTTCGCGACCTACTTTTTAACCGACAACGTCGACTTTGCCGTCCATTTTTGAGAAAAATATATTATATACATTACATTACATTACATTGTCATCTTTAGTTTACCTACCAACTTACATATCATACGTACCAAATTTCTACTCAATGGCTGTGAGACGGATGGTTAGAAAGGCAATACGACAATAAGAGTTTTACATCAAGACATAGGAAAACCTATTTTATTCTATCTAACATTTGTTTATCTTAAACGGATGCCACTTCTGATAAGGCGTAAGTATCGTTGACGATACCACTGAAGAATTATTTGAAACATAAGATATAAATAAATTAGGTTGTTATATGGGAAAACTAGAGTATCTAGACGTGGTACTAACTATTTCCCCTACATTATAGCTGACCTACCCTGTAAACGTTAGTATGTTATTTACATGCTTAGTCACACTCGTAAAGCTAAACCACAATATTTGTCGTGTTTTCATATGAGTGGGCATTAAATTGTTGAATTACGTCGTCGACTTGCTCTGATCCCTCGGGAAACTCATAAAGAACTGCTCAGCGCTTATCCCTCTCACCGAGGCGAACCCCACAACACTCATTTTCATACATGAAATTCAGGTGTGGAATTTCCCTTACTTTCTTGCCCTCACCAAATATTAAATTCCCTAGCCGATATATTAATATTACTTATACTTACGCGCTCTTTGCCGTTCGGTGATAAAATTTCTCTACAAAGTCATTTGAAGTGATTGTACAAAGCGTTCCATTCTTAGAAATTCTTTTGAATACCGCGACTCGTGGAGAATAGGTATGTATAATCATAGCTGAATAAATTTTAAATCGTACATGCAACTAATCGGTGACCAAACAAACAAGTCAACATTTTTAATCCTCATGAAGTAGCACATTATGCACAACGCACTAATAATCTCGTAGAACAATGAATTCTCTTTAAGGTAAAATATGTATTTTTACTTTTGATTGGTGAAGGCGCTTTATAATAAACGCATTTGTTAATAGCACTACAAGGCTGAATAATAAACAATAAAAATAAACGATACTTAACATTAAATAAAAATAAAATGGCAAGGTTTTCTGACGTGCCTGAAAATGTTTGAGCCCATCAAAATGATAGCGAATAGAAGTAATACAAACAAAAGAGTATCCATGTCTGCAATTGTCGTGTAATTTCGTGTCAAAGTAATGTCCTGAATCCTGTCTCACCTTTTTGCGGTACTTTTCTAAACGTTTTGGCCTTAAACCATTAATAGCTACACTCTGGTAGCTTCTGCAATCCAATTCAAGATTAGAATGTATGACTGCACTGGCCCGATTCGCCTGTAAAGTGAATGCTTACGTTTTAGATCCTATCGACTACTATCGAGTCTCTCCCTGTGCGGCACTAGAATCACTAGATACGCCCATAGTCCAGGAAAACGTGCAACTAATTTAAGATTGAAATGGGAAAAGCGTTTAACTGGAGTATTGATTTTTCCGAGCGAAAGGCGACTGTGGAAACTTTACCTAGATATTTATTTTTTGACTAGGTATTTAATAAATTAAAATCATTGAAGGTTGTAGCTTGTAGGTATGATGATGAATTGATGGATCCTACTCATTTTAGTAGGATTTAAATTTTCCCAGTACATGAACAAAATTAAACACAAATCACAATGTTAATTTCATGTTACTTTATACCGCCGAATATGATTACAAATTACCTTAATGGAAAATGTCTTTACCGACCCCAGTAAGTCTATTTAAGCCAATTAGATGTCCCACCACGAATTTTTACCACAATATTTATTAACAAATTTCATTTTTAATAGCCAAGCGAAAAAATCCTAAGAAATTGAGTAATTTACGAATGAAATGCAAAAGCACGTTGCAAACAAGTGCCTTCTCGCAGTCGATTTACATTAACTTCGTGAGCCGTCACTTACTTCTACGAACTGTCGAAACTTAGTTAACAAGGCAAACACCGTTAAGCTTGTAGAGGAATAATTAGAGAACGATAACATCGGCTAAGTTTTGTATTGAAGGTATAGAATATCTACGCATGATGCCGCACGCCCATTCATTTTTAGACAAAACACTATAATGCATTTGTACCAGAACAGTTTATTTTAAACGTTTTATTTGTAAAAACCCTAACAAGTAGTAAAGTGGATAAAGAGAATAAAATAAACATGTTTGAATATAATTGCAACAGTAAATAAAAGCAATCCAACTGATTATTAAAATTCATATTTTCGCAGTAAAAACTGAAAGAAGAGGATCCAATTAATAATATATTTTTTCTTGATAACAGTCATCGTCCTGCATATATAAGTTAACTTTAAATAATATAAATTAGGTAACGATATTAAAACAATACCAAGATTTTGTATTCGTCAGTGGCATATAAAACTTTCTTATTTAAGCCTCCATAAAATATTTTTATTACTTTTGGGGAAAGATTAGAGCAACACGGGAAAGAATATTTATATCAAAGGCATTCCCATGTCTATTACACAACATAATATCTTCAACTCCGTTATAGACGCAGTCATGGAAGTAGTTTTTGATTTAGTGGCAAAGTTCGAATGAAAAGAAAACGCTATTCGACATTTCGACACCATTTATTTCTCACTCTGTGCTGCTTTTTTGCCAGTGCTTAATCGGGAAAAGGTCACTTGAAAAAGTTGAAGCCGGGCTCTAGTATGCTTCCGCACGTGACTAGGAATTCGTATTTATAAACAATCTGTCTCGGCAGCCCTTTAAAAAAATGTGTACAAATATTGTGACTTTTCCTATTTTCAGGCAGGTGAAATTGTTTGCTCTCCTCGATCATCAATTTTATTGATAGTATAACGTAAGCTTCTTATCTTAAAAAGGTTATTTATTTAGATAGGATATTGTACGTTGCAGTAATCTTGCAAAAAAATTTATGTAGCGTCTGCACAGTCACGTACTTGGCGTGTCGAGTATACCACGCAGGTATGATGCGCTGTAGGTAGGGAGTGTTCCTATGCGATCGCGAGATGTACCAGTTTTATGCTATCACACGCGCACCGCAGTCCCGGTCCCACATTAAATTCAACGTCAGTACACTTAACTTATCATTAGTGATATAAAAACTAACATTAAGTAAAATCCATGGTAACCAACTTTCGAAGTTAAAACTTATATTTAAAACTGGAATGTGAATACATGTTGAATTTATTTATTTTGAATTGTGAATTTATTTTGTTACCTTTATTTCTGACGTTTCAACACAGGTTTCACTGGTGGTGGTCGCGAATAACTGATGTCCCAGCAAAATGTCAAAATAGAGATTTGTGTAACTACCCGACGGAAAGTCTATGAAAAAGTTTGGGGTAGATGTCATCACAATTTCAAACCACCCACCACACAATGCCACACATATGTTAATTATTGTAGGCAGTACCTATGGCCTATTAATTATATTGTCAATAGGCCGACATGCGACACTCACTATCACTATATCTGAACACATCCGAAGATAGATCCCTGGCATCCAAAATCCAAGCCAATCTTTGAATGTGTGCGCGGAGATACGGTCTAATTCGAATTTTAAGATACGTCTAAAATTTGCTAAAGATACGATATGGATCGGATATGTCAGTGTCAAAAGTGACGTTTTTGTTTGAAGAAACGTCATTTTTGCTTCAGAATCAGGCCAATAGTGAGTGTTATCTCACTAAATCCGCGTGTGTGTGCGGAACCCGCACATACATCCGAAGATATCCCTTGGCTTGGCTTTTTGATTCACAAGTTAATGCCAAGATACATTTTTTCGACTTTATTTACTATTTTAGCTCTTTTTCGGCGTGAGTGATATATATGTATTTACATACTCGTACCAAATTACAGCTTGTCACTACTGTGTCCCACCTTAAGTACCTACCCACGTCGCCATACCACTTGTATAGAAAATTGGATAGGAATTATTAATAGGGCACCGAGTGCCACCGGCTGTACTAACAATCACTGAGTTTGGCCGTGGACGGACAGACAGGTGGGCATGTCTGAACTGTAAGGGTTTCTAGTTGGCTACGGAACCCTTAAGTTACTATAAACCCGTTACTAAAACAAAGGCTCATTTTATGGGTCCTGAAAGCATTGCATTGAAAACAACAAACGTTTTGCTTTCCATTTCATAAATGACCATTCGTGATCAAATTGTTGCATTTAACATCAAGGTACACTTTCATCTCCATTTTATTGGCAATTGAATAAAGAGCGGTAATTTCATCTTATTATCGTGCGAGCGCTTCGCCTGCCGACTCCGCGGCCAAAATGTTTCAACTCCAAATATTGTATTCACTGGCTCTCTGACCAGTATTTAAATGTGATCGTCTGACTAACCGAGCAGAGCTTAGGTGCTTTGTCGGGTTTTATTTAATTTGACTGCAACATGAAACACTAACCAGCCGTTAAAATTCAATTTAGTTCTTCAGACTAGCGAATATACACTGGCAATTTTGTCGTTTTACATTTACTTTTATACAAACAGGAGTAGGTAGTCTGAATATTCAGCTTTACACGGACATGAACACATTCTTTATCGAAAGATGCCAGTCTTTGTGTACCATCTGTCAAGAAAGGAAAAAGAGGAAAAGTTGACGTCCAATCTGGTGCCTACTTTTAGAAATGAGAGCGTCGGCCTAAAGGCGTACGCCGTCGCGAAGAACTTTCTATCTGGGTACAATAGTTTACTCCAACTGAAACTAATTTCAAATATTTGCCAGGCGGGGTTTTTCAATATATCTTAACAAACGTACCTAACCATTTTTGTGCAATTGAACTTAACCTCGTAACTCGTAAGTCCCCATATACTTGTACAGTATACATAGAGTACGGAATTTAGAATTTTGTAGAATTTTAATAAAAGAGTTCCAAAATCAAAAACAAAAAATTTGGCCTGGGTCTTACGAGTTTACCCTTTTATTCATAAAACTTTACAGGCCTCAATTAGTTAATTTATGTTTTATCTCTGTCTTACAAATACATAAATCAAAATAACAACCTAAGATAAACGAATTATAGTTAACTGAGGCTTGTAGAGTTAGACCAAGCTAAATTGGCAGCGATTTGATAGCCCAGACTAAAAATACCTTCTTTAAAATAAAACATAAAATTTTGAAATCGGTTTTCATGAGAAAGAATTAAGTATCCTTGAAAAACCAACATACATACAGGTCGCGCAAATTAGTTAGCCAATTTGCCGATAGATGGCGCTGTACACAACTGTGCTTAGTATACTTCTGGTCAAGTCTTTCGTGATTCTATTTACATGAGAAAATTGAAAGCTTGTACGGAACCCTCGGTGCGCGAGTTAAACGAACTCGCACTTGACCGGTTTTTTTATTTATGACAATTAATAAGATTCTGACTTTTGACAAATGTCATCATTGCTGCACATTTTCGAACAAATTGTCAAAAACACTGCCAATGATCAATACAGTATGTTCCTTTTAGTTGTCGATCATTGGAATAAATTTTTGTTTGAAAATTTATTTTTTTATCTTTTGTTCTAATTAAAAAAATATTAACGTTAGAGCATTCCTGCTAATTAACCCTACGTGAGATTTTAGGGTTTGTCCAATGGCTAAGGTCACCCTGTATTATTTATATATTGTCATCATGACAATATATTATTTAGGCAGATTTGTTTCATGCACTCCGTTTGTCCCCTGTCAATTTACACCCAAGTCTAAGTTTGTTTAACCTAGTGAAATCTAAGAAACGAATATTGCTAGTTGTTTTATTGAATTGTATTGCGATTACATTGCGCAATTCCTCTTACAGTAATTGAAAGTTATAATTTCATCGTGTTCAACCCGTTAATCCTGTGGCCGTAGTTTGCGTCTACGCCTAAGGGAAGGAATAAATGAGCTCATTGTCCCAGACTCGCGTTCAACCCGTTTAAAGACAGACAATACCCATTGTCATACAATGAAATAATCTTAAATTTGTTGAAATGTCCTTTCAAAAGTAGCAAACTAGCGTCAAACACTTCAACCTCGAAACTAAATGTTGCTATCGAACTTCTCATTATCAACCCGCAGGTAAAATAGGTAATTCCTATGGATATTATTGATTTATAAATACGTCAAGTAAAAACGTATCGTATCAAAAAATTTAAAGTACCTACCTACCCAAGAAAATATTTAAAAGTAAAGTAGTAAAACTGTATATTTTAATGGCGTTATTCATAAACGCGCTAGAGTTAGACCAAGCTAAGTTAGTTGCAGACTGTGCAAAGGATGATTCTTAAATTGTGGCGAGAAAAATGTTTTTTTGTTATAAAAGTTTTTATTTTTCACATATTATTACATATATCAAAAGTACTTACAAAAAGCAAATTTTTGATGCATATGGTTAAGCTTAAACACGGCTGTGACAAAGTGTCCCTCAGTCGTGACATTTCGGCATTTTGGCGGCCAATTCCACTATTTTGATTTATATTATAATTGTAACATAGCCTAAGTCACTTATATGACTACGACAAAACTATTGACAGCTCATACGTTGAAATCAGTATCTATCTAGTAGTAGGTATATTGTCGTTAATATAATAGATAGATACATTATTATGTAGGGTTCCATATAAACGAATTTTAGCATAACAATGATAAATTTAACTAAGTAATAACTTCTTTGATAAATTCGAAAATTTATGTAATGGATAGTTAGTATAATATTATTTATTTCTGAATACATTGCCTGATTAGAGTAGCAATATCATCTCGTAACCAGAAATCAAAAACAAATATTTACACAAGTAGGTACATGTGGTAGTAGCAACGTTGTAGTAATCAACTTAAATTTTTAAAAATCATTTTTGGAACAAGCTTTTATTGCTGACTGTACTTTTCTTTCCACAGGCAACAAACACTCATCGAGACAATTCTATAAACCCCAAAGACAATTAAGTTGTGTTGTTTTATCACAGAGTTCCTATGGCCACCTCATCAGCTCGATGGTACCACAATATTTTATTGTTACCCGACTTGCATATGTATGCAAAATTTTAAGCTTAATCGGAAACCGGGAAGTAAGTCAAATTAAACTAGCAAGATTTTATTACAGACGCACAAACAACGGGATAGGTGAAACTAAATTAAAGCGTGTAAAAAAAGAACACCCTTCCACAGCGACAAATGCACACGCCTCATGATTTACATACATTTTCACGAGCCCATCCTACCTGCGTCATGTGCGCGGCTGTATGTTTTCGCCTTGAAGGTAGGTACTCTCACTAAATCACTTAAGCACCTACTTAACTGTGTATTAAGGATAGTATAAACATAATTTAGTATGGATAATTCTGTAAAAGACGGAGCTTAGGCACTTGCACTTGTGCAAACAAACCACGGAGACGATAAATTAAACAGTCTCCAGGACGCTAAGCTGCGCCGGCTTAAGCGTCTCCGCGCCTCGCGGCCACGCACGTGTTAATGCACCTCAACCACATTACATTACACCCAATCCTGTGCTATTAAACAATATATATTAGTATATGTGTGTGTATATCGTGATTTCGAACACGACTAACGAACACGAGTAACGAATTCAAAGAAATTAAAAATGGAAGCTTCGAGGATACATTAAATAGCTCTAAGTATATTTTCCAACAGAACACAAATAATCTTTTTTTGACACCTCATTAAAGAAACACAGATTAAGATTAGAGACAAACCGCAGACGGTCTTATCGCCAAAGAGCGATTTCTTCCAGACAGCCTAAGTTTTTTTTTATCTATTTAAACTGTAGGTACCTAATGGCCAATGTAAAAGCAGCGTTACAAAAGGCGGACTCAAAACCATAATGTATTTTGTATTCGTAAATCTCAAGGCCCAGCCAGAAGTACATGGATGCTGTGGGATGTGAGAAGAACATGGAATGAACGATCGATACTAGCGTTAACTGGAAAAGTCATATTCAAAATGTAAAAACTAAATTATCACGGTTTATCTATGCGTTAAATATTCTAAAGAGAAACACAAATTTCGAAACAGCGCTAACCGCATATTTTGCATATGCGTACGCGTGGCTCTGGTATGGTGTGGTCTTGTGGTACCCAAGCACTGACGCCAATGATTTGTTCATAATGCAGAAAAAATGCGTCCGTATTCTGACAAACACACGAATACCAAACAGCAGTCGCCCTCATTTCGTAAAACATAGGCTACTTACCTTACCGTGTATATATATACTGGAGTGTGCACTTTTTGTTAGAAACCACTCGGAATTGTTTAAAACCAAAGGAGAAGTCTGTAAAACTAATAGTAGGTCTAAGAATCAGTTAGCCATACCAAATACCAAGTTAGCTATGTGCAGAAAGGGACCTTATTATCAATGTACTATAATCACAAATAAACTCCCCGACAGTATAAAACAGGAACCGAATGATAAACTGTTTAAAAATACGCTTGAAAAGCCTCTTCTAGAGAAAGCATATTACACAATAGACGAATTTCTAAATGACCAAACACTGAAATAATGCTATGTACTTACCCAAATTGAATTAATTAAATTTTATTGAAATATTATTGTAAACATTTATTGACATTTATGCATTCTCTAAAATGACATATAGTTAATTAATATTAACTATATTGTTTCACATTATTTAAATCTATTTATAAATTAACCTTGACATTTAACATTTAATATTTAGCATCATTATTTTATTATTTTACTAATTTTCTAAACGAACTTGACATTCAACGTTGCATAAACGTCGATAAAATATAAAGTTATAAACATAGATTTTATTGCTATTTGTATGAGATGCATGTAATTACCTAGACTAAAATTGAGTGCCCTGACAGGGTGTCATGTACCTACTATCCTCAAACTGTAACACCTATTTAATGTATTATGAACATGACTGCAATACAATAAAGAATAAAGAATAAATTGAAAATAAGTAAATACAAATGGGGCAGGTTCAATATATTCATTAATTAATACCTACGTAATATACTTGCAAATGGGTGTATTTCAATGAAATTGTACTACGTTTTCATTACGAATTGCAGACAAGCTACCTACGAAGTATATTTAAATATCTCAACATTATATTTAAAACAGTATTTATTTCAACAATGTGATATTTAATATCTTTTGTACCTACTACATGTATGCAATTATGAAAGAATAAGGGAGAATAAATAATGTATGAGACCAATTTGCACCAGCAAACCCGTTTGCTTATTATTTGAATAAAAATAGTACAAAGTTGCAAAAATCTCCAATTGCTGTAGTGTACGAGATTACCTTGGCGAAACAAGAATCCTGTTTATTTCCATACAAAATAGTATCCCGGGCGCGCAGCGAGTCCCGTGGATTTTCCTTTATTGCCCTTCAGGGGTTCTATTTTGAAAATTATTTCTTAGAAAGCGCTTACCTACTTCATAAGGGTTCTCGTGTTATGTTAGTTAGTTGAATGCTTTTACCGTGTTTCTAGTTTATAACTTGACTTGAACTATGTTTTATTTTATTCGTCATAATAATTTAAGGAATGTTTGTTGTTAAGCAGTATTTTCTTACATAATCATACTTAATTTGAGTTTACACTGTTATATATACATAACTAGCGATCCTTCCTGGATTCGCACGGGTGCAATGCTGATATAATACATATATACATCATTATAACTTTCCTCTTGAACTCACTATCTATTAAAAAAAACCGCATCAAAATCCGTTGCGTAGTTTTAAAGATCTAAGCATACATAGGGACAGACAGACAGCAGGAAGCGACTTTGTTTTATACTATGTACTATGTTTACTAAAGTGTGGACACAAAAAAAATCTGGTCATGCATGATATGCTAAACCTTTTAAAATGAACGTGGATTTTTAGTACGGCTTGTTCACCTGAAATACGGTCCCATCCGGAAGAAAGCACGAAACTTGGCATGCACGTAGCTTTTATATATGTGATTCAATATTCAATATTCAATATTGAGGAACCAGTTAAAAAAACCTTCCCCTCCCCTTCCCTTCCTCTTTTGTGTCCCCAATCACAGGGTTTTTTTATTTAAACGGCTAAAGCTACGAGAAAACCGTCAAAGGATAAAATGTTCCTTATAAAATTATCTACAAAACATTCTATGTATGGATGTATGTTGATAGGATCTATTGTTTTCAAAATATGCTAACATTTATTTAGGTAAGTACAATAATCCCTATTATATTACATTATATATTACAATAATAGGGTAATTAAGGACAGTAAATGTATGGAGCAGTATGCACTCAGTGTCAGGCGATGCCGCTTGGCACGATTGTTCCTTAGGTCCAACAAAGCTAATCTGACCCGGTAGCCACGAGATCGTACCGTCCTTACCCTCCAAAAAGGGAGGGGGGGGGGGGGGGGGTAAAAGGGTCGGTGCCCTAGGTCCAATCTATGCTATATTTCTTCCTGTTCTTAGCAACTAGGGCAAGTTGTATATCATTTTCGTGTAATTTAGGGACGAGGAATTCATTTTTGGAATTGTCATTATACTTTTTTCATACAAAAAAAAGACGAACAAAAAATGAAAATGTTATGTAATTTTATGTGACAATTTTGGTTGTTACATTCACAGTGTGGCGGAGCTGCCCAGATTTTTGATGTAGGGGGGTGGGGATGTTTAAGATTAGGTTCTAAGTCGTTTAGTATCATTTTCAACTAAATCAAAAGACGTTTACGTAGATTTCATGTAAATCAGTTTAGGCGGTTATTGATTCCCCCTACAATATTACACCTTCCTTTTTAGTTTAAAGGTATTTTTTTGGGATAAAAACTACCCTAGTTCTTCTACGGGACTCAAACTATCTCTATACCAAATTTCATCTAAATCAGTTCAGCGGTTATTGAATCCCATACCAATTTCCACCTCCCTTTTCACACCCTTAAGGGATGATGTTTGAGATTAAAACTATCCTATGCTCTTCCCTGGGACTCAAACTATCTCTATAGCAAATTTAAACTAAATTGGTTCAGCGGTTTAAACGTGAAGAAGAATTAAAACAAGTTTTTTTTTGAAATAAAACTATGAAAACGGATTATATCGTGTGTCACCCGTTGACCACGAACGCTGTAAAGAGTTCGAAACGTCGGGATGTATTATAAATTCAATATACGCGATATAATCCGTTTTCATAGTTTTATTTCATGAGTAACTATCGCGGTAACCGAAGACAATATTAAGTTTTTTTTTCTTAATATTTTTTGTGTTTTCACTCCGGAATGGTGTCATTTTGATATCATGAATGAATTCGGCATACCCGATTTATACAAAAACGACACCTAATGTGGCCTAGTAGCTTAAATGATATAGTTATCAAGATAAAGTTTTTAACCCCTTTTTCACCACCTTGGGGGATGAATTTTTAAAAAAGCTGAAAGTACACACCCAGAACATACCCAGAATGCTGCGCGAGGCCATTGAGATTAAGAAAAATCCAAACTTTAATAGGGAAGATGGCTTTTCTCTACCACCAGCTTGGGATCCTGTAGTCCATCTGATAAAGGAGCAAGCGACACATAGACTGTGAGATCTTAGTGTTGGATGATGTTGGACATTCTGAGTATAATATGTTTTGAAAAAATGTGTCCCGCCGAGTTTGTTGCCGGTCCCATATTGGGATACCCTCCTACAATTTAGGAGGGAATTAAAATCTTCTCGGGTCCGTGGTGTAGGGTTGGAGCCGGCGTAGTTTTTATCGCGTATATATATATCTTTACTTGAAAATAATTGTAGTGTATAACTAGCCTTATGAACCGATTTTGCATGTACAACCAGCCTTAAAGTTTATAGTCTATGATTGTTCATTATTTTAGTATGTGGGTATTTTTGCACTTTGTAATTTTTCCTCAGTCACCCGTTGACCACGAACGCTGTAAAGGGTTCGAAACGTCGGGATGTATTATAAATTCAATATACGCGATATAATCCGTTTTCATAGTTTTATTTCATGAGTAACTATCGCGGTAACCGAAGACAATATAACGCTGAAAGTAATTTTCTTGCTTTTTAATATAATATTACCTTTTTGGAAAAGTTTCAAGTTCCTAGCTTAAAATAAAATTTGCACCACAAGACAAACTTTCATCCCCTTTTCAACCCCCTGAGGGGTTAAATTTCCAAAAACGTCGAAATTACTTTTTTTGTAATCGTCTATTATACCTTTCTAAGAAGTTTCAAAGCATTTTTGTAATTGATTCAAACTTTTAACCCTCTTTTAACCCCGTTAGGGAACGCTGAAGTCACTTTTCCTGTATTATAATAATATGCCCATATACAAAGATTCAAGTAACGCACTCGAAAAAAAATTGATCTCCATACAAACTTTCAACCTCTTTTTCACCTCCTTAAGGGATGAAATTTCAAAAACGCTGAAATTAGTTTTCTTGTAATTCAATAATATATTTTTTTACGAAGTTTCAAATTGCTAGCTTAAAATAAATCTTGAACCCCATACAAACTTTAATCCCCTTTTAAACCCCCTTAGGGGTAAAATTTCTCAATTTTTTATAGCCTATAACCTGGCCGTGGATTTTTTCGACAGATTAGTAAAGTTTGCATCAAAATCCGTTCAGCCGTTTTCATTTGATGCGCGGTCAAATAAACAGACAAACAGACAAACAGATAAACAGACAAACAGATAAACAGACAAAAATTCTAAAAACTGTTGGAACGTGTTCTGTTATCGATTCTAAGTATCACCAGCCAAATTTTTTTCGAATATCTTCCATGTACAGACTTTCGACCCTCTTCCGCTTATAATAATAATATGTATTGATTGATTGATATAGATTTTTAAAGTGCATGATTATAGACCCTATGTTCGTGATTTTTTTCCGTCGAGCGAAAATCAAAAACTTTCGAATCGATTAAGTTCCTCGATAAAGGCGTCAAAGGCTGTATTGTGATCCAAAACAGCACTACGACTTTTTATAAATTCCGTTTTCTGAACCTACTGCACCTTTAGGCCCACTTGTACCATCCCACTAACCCGGGGTTAAGCGGTTAAACCGTTAACACAGTGTCAAATTGTACTGGTAACCATGGTAACTCCAGGTTTAACCGGTTAACCCCGGGTTTGTGAATGGTGCAAGTGGCCCTAAGCCTAATGGCGGCGGAGCGCGTAGTTCTGCCGGGCTCTGTCGAGATGTCCAACTTCCACAAACTCTTCATATTCGTCGCGGAAACACTTAACAACGTTTTTATTCGAGTTGAGTACTTTGCATACTTTATAAAATGTTTCTTGGAAAAACGTGTCCGCCCGTATTTTTGTAGACAATAAAATGTCCTTTTACATCGGGCAAATAATTACATTCATTTGAAAATTCAGGACGCCATTTTATTTCACGTTTCGTTTTTAACCCTAATTTGTTAATCCTAAGCGAGGCATGTTTAGATGCTAATTTATTCATGCTGTCACATTTGGCACAGATTCTTTGGCAGGTAGGCAGGTAAGACGATATTTCTGTGATTTCCTTTGTAATTATAATAACAAGATCACGTTGTTTTATCAGAGGTTCGAGTACTGCCATGCGGGTCGTTAACAATACGGACCCCACTCACAGCCAGCTGTTTAATAAGGACACGACACGCTTTTGATATTGTGCGTTCGACGCAGTGGCCTCCAGGTGTGCAATACTTAAAAATAACGATTTCCAAAATTCTAACAATACCAAATTCAACAACGGGTACTCTCAAAAACAATAAAAACGGGTCCCACTTTTGCTACTTTCCATAGCATAATTGCTATGCTAATTTAAGCATGCACATAAATAGTAGATTGTTAACTCTACTTTTCATTTCGAATAAGGTGCAGGGGGCAATTTCGACTGCGGGAAATTTCAACTATATCTATATCTTCCATGTTTTACATTATTAACTAGAGTCCATATTAACTAAAATGTCCAGATAGCGAAAATATTGTTCATAATTTCACCACAGATCGAAAGCACCATCCATCCATTAACACCGTTCTCAACAATTTCAATTCTCGACGTTCTCAATTCTCGACGAAATTCGTTGTGGGAACGTGCGAGTTGGCTCTACAAATATTCTATAAAAATAGTGGTTTCTAATGGGTGTTTACAAGTTTTTCAAAGGTGAGTCCCATATAGCCTACTATGTTTGTATGTCACTGAAACTAATGTAATTTATGTTTTATTTTATAAATTTTTGTATGCATCAAAGGAGATCGTCGATTTTCTTAAGCGTTTTAAATTGAATGTATAGGTACATACTGCAATATACACATTAAATTTATCGTTGGCATTGTTAGATTATGATGGTGAAACCAGAATCATTAAATATGACGGGAATTTTGAGAAATCCTGCATTAAAAACTAGAAGTTGTTAAGAAAAAAGTTTTATACACAACTGTTTTTCATACTATTCTGCTACTTAAATTGTTTTTTTTTTTATTTAAGGTCAGCGTTTTTTTAAAATATTTCACAGATTGAAAAAAAATGATGCGTTTTGTTGAATAAAAATAGCATGATAGTCGTAGAGTAGACTGGGGACAATTGAAACACTTTATGTTTAACCGCCTGTAACTATTTTATTTTTACAGTTATAAGGGTATGCGCCTATATTATTAAAGGTTAATTATTTAGTTTTTAAATAAAAAGAGTCTAATCAGGCCTATCGCCCATGGTTACGTAATGATAAGGATGATTCCCTATCAATCAACTACTCTCTTTAATATGAGATAGTGAAAGAGTCCTGGTTCAATTGACTCCATATAGACCGCGGGTCAGGAACAGATTTCCATGACCAATCGCCTCCCGGGCGAAAACTCGTATAGTGGTTAACAGCTATGTATGGTGAACCCTCGTGAACGTCAGCTGCCGCTCCGTTAGTGGGTATAGAGGAATGGCAGCCATCGAAACGCGTAAAACGGGTTTTCGCCTGGGAGGCGATGACTGAAGTTTGCGCCTGGCTCGCGGTCCAGCTAAATGTATGGAATTAAAATACAAAATAAATGTTGATATTTTAGATTTTTAGGAAGAAAGTACCTACCAAATGTAAGCTTAAGTAATTAATTTTTAAATATTACATTTTAGTGACATGCAGTCTGTTTAATTTTTACTATAGATTCAACCAAAAAAAAAACATTAAAAAAGATGTATGAACCTGTAGACACTATCGATTGATTCTAATAGACACGAGTCCCATCAGTACTTTCTATAGAGACCAGTTGAAATTACTCCGCTTAAATTTGTTCTGTTTTTGCAAAAATAAACGTAGCTACATAAATAAAAGGGTTCGATATAGATCCCTTACAATTTTAAAACTAACACGGGACTTAATCGCGTACAAACTTACGTTTATTTATGGCCTGACGTTTCGAACGCGACGTTTCGTTCGTGGTCACAGGCAGACGGATCTTCTTGCCGCGCGGGTTTTGCGAACTACCCGCACTTGATCTTGATTATTAACTTGTACGCTAGGGTTGTTACTTTGCCTACACACAACACTCACGACATCCGATGGTATGTGGTACAATTCCTCGCCAGTCTGCCTGTGACCACGAACGTAACGTCACGTTCGAAACGTCAGGCCATAAATAAACGTAAGTTTGTACGCGATTTTGTCCCGTGTTAGTTTTAAAATTATGAGTGAAAATCGTGTTAGTTTAAATCAGTATATAGATCCCTTACGCCATGACTAACCACAGGAGCTCAGGTTTAGCTGTGCAAGTTCACAGTAACGAAACTTATTATCAATAGTTGTAATTGGCCCTCGGCGGGGTAATTACAACTATTTTTGCCTTTTTATATAAAATGCTCATTTTAAAGTATGCAGACTCAACATTTTTGGATGTGAGTGAAAAAATAACTAAAGATAACTAATCTACAGTATGAAGGCAATCAATTGCTAGTAAATGTACTGTAAATAGTAGTTTTCGGTGGTCAAAGTTGCACTTTATAACTTACCAGTCGAAATTGACCCGCTGCACCTTCGAGGAAAGTAAAATACATGTGCATTTAAAGAAACACGGCTAAGTATTAAACTTCAGTAGTATTTCTTGCGAGTACTTTCAATAAACAATTTAGGTAAAAATATCGTTATTTATGGAATGAGAGAGTTAATTATCAGAATAGAAATTGTACAACAAATCCATTTCAAACCAATATTTTAATTGCTTATCGTTAAAAGAAACGTACTTAGAGCTCTAGAGCAGAAACATATCATCTTCTGCACACCTTTTAGAACAACAACGACCCACTTTCAGAGCATGAGAAATGAAAAAGTTTTTTTATTAGCGAAAACTTTGGACATGATTAAGTAACAATATAGTTACTGAGCTGCAATATATCCGCCTTATTACCTTATGCGAAACGAAACAGATACCATATATCAACCTAAACGGCTATTATCATATATTGCAGTATACTTCCAATTTAATGGTGTAAGTAAATTTATGCCGCCATCATGTGTAAGGGAACCATGTAGAGATGTGTCGTGAAGCAACTACTTTACAGTTTAACTGTATCTGTAACTCTGTATCTCCTAATGTCGGTAAATAATTACATAGTTTTGCGACGAAAAACACGGTGGGTCTCGCCATTATCCTTCGGTAAATGAGATTATTAACAGCCTAAATGAGATTATCTCGCAAACCAAGATAACTTAAATACCTTTCTTAGTTGGTTAGCTAAATACGTATGTCAAGTACATTGCTATAGAGACACATAGTTAAGGAAATCACAGAACTAGTAAAACCAACATCAGATCTGGCCATTATCTGTAGGTATAAAGGGTTCCGTTACCACTAAACTTGGCTGGACACGCTGCCGCGTGTCTAGGTTTCAGAGAAATCTACAACTCTCTAACGAAATACCAATAACCGTATGAACATATTAGCTATATATAACTCGACAGCCGTGAGCGTCCGTTCCGTCATATAATTTAACTAATTGAAGATTTTTGCATGTGCCAGCGCTAATTGCTTGAAATACTGAATGAAGTCTATTTTGGATAGTTTTACTTCTCATTTGTGTTATTTAGTAATATATTCCATATAGGGACACACATAGGTACGGGATACGTTAGCTAGCGCTAACCTAAACTGCAGACGTGCAGACGAACATGGTTGAACAAAAACACACGTTAATCTACTCGTATTTAACAAACTATTGGGTTCCTTGTACGGAACCTTAAATTTTATTGTTAAACAACAACATAACATGAAAATCCCGTACTTATTTATTGTCTTCACTTTTCTCTAAATACATGACTCAATTATGTAAGTATCGATAGGTAATGGCAGTAGCGTAGGAACATATATAAATATGTGTCGAAAATTGGCGCTGGGGTTTTGATGTCATTCAATAGTGAAAGAGTTAAAGAGAAAAAGTCGTAGATACCTATGTGTATTAATTTTGCATCAAGCAAAAACGGCTGCGAATGATACTATTAAGCTTAGAAATCAATTAAAAGTGGGAAAAATCACTGTCTTGGGTGGGACTTAAACCCATGACCAGATCACTAGTACAGTGCTCTACCATCTGAGCCACCAAGGCCGTACCCAATGCAGCGAATATTTCCACCATATATTAGCCATCCCTTATGGCTAATATGGCCCTGATAGCCATTAGGGATGGCTAATATATGGTGGAAATATTAGCCATCCCTGGCTAATAATAAAATTATATGGTGGAAATATTCACTGCAATGGGTACGGTCTTGGTGGCTCAGATGGTAGAGCACTGTACTAGTGATCCAGTGGTCGTGGGTTTAAGTCCCACCCAAGACAGTGAATTTTTCCACTTTTAATTTATTTCTAGACCTATGTGTATGTCGAAAGTTGAACTAAGGAACAGAAAATAGACGTTAACTACGTACAGAAATATCTATGTGAGTTTTTTGTTAGTTCCAGGAACAACTTTTGGCGGCCAGACTTACTAGTGCACTAGCAATGCACGTATTGCTAGTGCACTAGTATAAGTCTAGTCCTAGCACATCGATACTATATTAATGACCACAAATTTTGTTTGGAGGTACCTATTGATACAGGTACTGTGGGGGTTGGATGGATAGTATAAATTGTGTCAATATATAAGTGAAAATGTGTCGTCATACATGTTGGAGGACATTGGTGAATAATGAATAAATAAATAACTCATGCCACAATTGATTTTTTTATCAAACAGGTATTTTACAGGTCGAATTTTAGGTAGTATTTTTAATGATGGTCGCTGATGCTCGATGGTCTTTGGTGGATGAATCGTGGAAGCATTTTTACGCATAAGTTTAACCAGTTAACCGTCACCGTCAGTCGGTATGCTAATACATAAATGAATACTAAACAGCAATAGTTACTCAAACTCAAGTTGTAACGGAAAACGGAAGAGTTTAACCTAATAACATCGGGAAATTTCTCACAATAGGAGAGTTGTGAATATGCAACCGGCTCATTGGAATTCCTAAGTGCATCGCTCCGCGTTCAAGGCCAGCGCTTTGAGGAATGCCGTGATCTCCCCCGGTTTGCAAAGTTTTACTTTACTTTCCATTCATGTTTTGATCGTTATGTTTCTGTTGATTTTTTGAACGAATGTGATAGTTTCTACTTACTCTATTTTGAACATATTACTTATAAAAAACCGAATATGTTCAAAATGTAATTAACACCGTGCGAAGGTATGTAAAGCGATCCCAGTGCATAAGGTGGTAAAAATAGGCAACTAACAGAAGTTAGCGTCTCATACAACTTATATGGCTCGAAATGGAAATTTAATTTACGATTACTCCTGAGATATTCATTTAAATTGTATGGTGTAAAGGACCATTTTAATCTGTATGAAATGCTTATAAAACTAACGTATTTAATTTGATAATTATTAATAGTGTATCCGTATAAATAGCTTTGAAAATACCACATATTATGAAATCTTTTTATAGATGATAAAGTAAGTAAAGTAAAAATCATTTATTGTACACAAAGATTTAGGCAGAAACAAAAATTAACTGGTCTTAAAACTAAGGGACAATAATAAGGGATAAGAATGGGTATAAGTAGTACTTAAGTTATCCTTTAAAGATAGACATACACCATCACGGACTTTTTTGTAGACCAATGAAAGAGAGACAATTTCACAATACATTGTGTTATTATATCTAAAACGGATTGGGCAGTGTTGTCGATTAAAGCTCTTAGCCAGCGTGATTTTTTCTGTCTTCATTAGCAACTATCGTCATATTTCAACCAATTTACACAAAACCTTAACAAAATATACGCCTAAACTTTCCTCAAGAATCACTCTATTCATAGGTAAAAACCGCATATAAATCCGTTCAGTATTTTTCACTGAAATTATTAGGATTTACTTACTTCTCGCTTAATAGTTGTGACAAAATACGAGCCTATAGTTGCAACTATAAGGGTTCCGCTTTTGCCATTTTTTACTACGGAACCCTAAAAACGGCTTAGGTGCATAAAGTAGCAAAATCAAAAAATATTATTCCTTTTGGAGTACCTAATGCATTATTAGGAACAAAGTACCTACCGTATATATGTATATAGTAGAGATACATTGTTTTTATATGCACAATACCTAAAAGTAACATTAATAATAAGTAGGTAAATAGTTAATTTATAATCCAATTTAGCTTCCACCCCACATGTTAATTTAAAATTATTTTCCTTTTGCCTTGAGAATTAGTTCCCGGAAAAGGGGATTTCCCAGCGACAATCATTTGTGGGTAATGCTGACCACAAACAGCCTCACCGGGTGGGCGCGCTGCCCGCCCTTGTGACTGATCTCGCTGATGTATTTACGCACCGCGAATTATTTCAAAGCATGTTTACATTTTAATGGATCTCTAAATTTTCTGTTTATACTAATATATGGATACGAAAACATACTTGTTAGTAAACGTTGTCCTCTATGTACATTAAATAATGTAGATACCTGTTACAAATACATGTCAACTCATGATTTAATGTGTGTTTTACGGTTATGTTACGTCTTTAATCATAAACACATGATTGAGTACTTAAAAGGCATTTTATCTTCTGTTCGTTATTTTCTTTTTAATAAATGTTGCTTATATTACCTACTAACATTAATTATAATCATAAAATCAACCCTAATGCCTTTCCTTTCTTGGGAAAGCATTGATAGTAACCTTCATATTACAGCATACTTACCGTGAGCCGGAATGATTAGTCCAAACCAGTTAGGAAGCTTTTTAAGAAGCTTATGAAAGGTGAAAGTAATCCAAGCCGGACCTTGAAGAAGCTTTCGTAAAAATACGATTAAATAGAAGCTTCTAAAGAAGGGTTGTTCTTAAATTAGCAAGATTAATTTTTTGCGCACATAATTTATATCAGCAAACCAGGACGCGGGTCGACCAGACCATGAGGCAATTTACAAACTCGAAAATCGTGGAAGTTCGTTAATTATTCGGCGGGGGCGCGTTGGGACTCACGTTTATTGACAATTAAGACAAGGCTGGGCCGCTTTGCGTGCCTTATTATTGCTCCGCTTGCGGTTGCGACCGGCACCTTCTGCGCCCACCAGCCTATAGCGCCTTAAGCTGGATTTCAGATCACCATTCAATAAAGTACTTATTGAGAGGGGTCCGGATATTGTTTGCTCAATTTGTGACTGTTATAATCCTTGTTTACGGATTAATAAGTCAAATTTTGCACTGTGGAAGTTTCAACGAGGTTGGTTTTAGTCAATAAAATGATACACCTATTGTGCTATTTACTAAGATTAACTATACTATAACTCATTGCTCAGATAGTATGTAGACTCATTTACAATCGCATAACAAGCATAATAATTACTCATACTTTAGTGACAAGAAATAGTTTTTAATTTGTCATCACTTAAAAGCAATAGAAAAAGTTTTGTACTCAAATACTTAATAAAGTAATGGGAAGGGAACCAACAACAACACTAGGAAAGTTTTAGGTAAACAAGTAATACCTATCTATTCACTTTGGAAACTTACGAAGTGTGTCATGTATCGTGGGTATTATGGGGGTCTACTCTGTATTCACATCGAATCGGGGACAGCGAGTAAGCCAAAATGGCGAGTATAAAAATGAGTAAAGTGATAGTAAACGACGGCCGCCCTGGATCGGATGTTATAACTTTTCTGTTTAATAGATTCTAAATAAGTTCAAAGCCATGGATCGATATTTAAATCTTTATATAAGTTTTCGATGTTATAAATAGACAGGAGGGTAGGTAATTCCACGTAGATATTTAGGGACATGAAGAGACATAAAACCGGCCAAGTGCGAGTCGGACTCGCGCACGAAGGGTTCCATTACAGAGTACCATTACGCAAAAAACGGCAAAAAAATCACGTTTGTTGTATGGGAGCCCCCCTCAAATATTCATTTTATTCTGTTTTTAGTATTTGTTGTTATAGCGGCAAAAGAAATACACCATCTGTGAAAATTTCAACTGTCTAGCTATCACGGTTCATGAGATACAGCCTGGTGACAGACGGACAGACAGACGGACAGACGGACAGCGGAGTTTTAGTAATAGGGTCCCATTTTTACCCTTTGGGTACGGAACCCTATAAAGTCAACTTGCAAGATCACATCTTGCAACACTTTTTGTCTTCATAAAATTCTACTGTTAAACAGAAGCGGCAGATAGAAACTTGAGTCAAGTTTGACTGTCTTGACCATTCGCTTGTAACTTTTAATATATCCTTATACTACCTTATAAGTTGCCTACATGATTGTCACGACAGAAGATGTCATTATACGAGTATCAAGTCTAATTCGTCTCCTAGTGGTTACCGAGTTTGTACATACAGTGGTGAATAGCGAACATCGTTGGCGAACCGCACGGGTCGCCGAGCAATGTGGACGTGAGATTTGGTTATAGTCTAACCGACAGTTTTCATTGTCTACGTATAGTCGGTCAACAAAGCTGGGTAAGCCACAGCTCTCACGATGAAATAGATACTAAAATGTAAATGTGGAGGCTTAGTGCCAGTAAAAATTAGACAATGAGAATTAATACTAAGTTGTACATTGTTGCAATATACCTACAACTATCTTAATTGTCGCTATGATGTGTTTTTTTTGTAATTTAATTTGTTATTAGTGTTATAACTATCTTTAATTGTTATTATTTCAATGATCAAAGCGTCAAGTGTACCTAATTACGAGCAGAGATGTAATTTGTAAATGATATAATTATGCTACCCTCCGCCGACCTTCCTAGTCTGGGACCGGTCTGAAAAGCAGCGCCGGACTCTCGGCCCGGCACACGCTGAGACTGGAAACCCTGCCCAATAATATATCCTAATTTGTTTGATTTGTATAAATTAATAATTGTTTTTATTTTTTCTTTTAAGTATTATGTAATTTTATTTCGTTTTCTTATGTACTTGTATTGAACCTTTTAAGGATAACTTACTATACCCATTCTTATCTTCTACAAAAAGATTTCGTAATATGTAGTATTTGCAAAGCTATTTACACGGATACAGTATTAATAATTATCAAATTAAATACGTTAGTTATATTAAGCATTTCATACAGATTACAATGGTCCCTTACACCATACAATTTAAATGAATATCTCAGGAGTAATCGTAAATTAAAGTTCCATTTTGAGCCATATAACTTGTATTAAAATGTTAAAGATGCTAACTTCCGTAAGTGCCTATTTTTACCACCTTATGCAGTGCTATCGCTTTACTTACCCTCACCATGCACTTGGCACGGTGCCAATAATTATAATGAAACTGTCATACACTTGCCATAATGCCATTTGATAAATCATTATATGTATGGTATAATGTATTTTGTAAGCCAACTAAAAAAAGCACTTGTGGCCTAGCGGTAAGAGCGTGCGACTTTCAATCCTGAGGTCGCGGGTTCAAACCACGGCTCGTACCAATGAGTTTTTCGGAACTTATGTACCTACGAAATATCACTTGATATTTACCAGTTGCTTTTCGGTGAAGGAAAACATCGTGAGGAAACCGGACTAATCCCAATAAGGCCTAGTTTCCCCTCTGGTTTGGAAGGTCAGATGGCAGTCGCTTTCGTAAAAACTAGTGCCTACGTCAATTCTTGGGATTAGTTGTCAAGCGGACCCCATCAGGCTCCCATGAGCTGTGACAAAATGCCGGGATAACACGAGGAAGAAACAGAAGTTATAATGTATTTTACAGTACATATGGTGCTACTTTCTCGCACTAGTGCGTAAAAGAGCACTTTTCGTGCATATGTCGAAAGTTTAAATAGCCATATGTACTGTAAAACGTTGTACGATACACGTGCGAATAGGTTATTTGCAACTCGTGTCGATTTAAAACACTCCCAAGTTTTAATTTATCGCCACTCGTTTCGAATTTCCTCTTTTCCGCACTTGTATCGTAAATAACTATTTTAATACAGCTGCTCAAAAAGTGCTACTTTACGTAGCTGTTTAGCGTGCGGAAAGTTGGTTTTCGCGAACTAGTGCTTTTCACTTCTCCAATTTTTTTAAATTTATACTTGTTCCAATTCATGACTACTTATTGACGCGTGTTAATATTAGTAAGAATACGAAAAATATACATATTTCATATTTTATTACTTACCTCTTCATCCTAATAACACGTTTATTTTTTAATATCGAATATTGAAAAACCGTTCTTAATAAGTTGTCTGAATCGAACGGAATAGCTATAGAAGGTAGAGGTAGGAATAGCTGCCGAAACGCCTGTCAAAGAAGAGGTGTTTTTTCTTACTGCAAGCATGTTTAAAGTTTCCAAAGGCAACATTCGATATTGTTTTTATTTATTCCTTACTTGTTGTTTTTCTTATTTTTTCGCAACTGTATTAAAAAAACGTCGTTCGATACACGTGCGGAAATGTCATTCTTCACTCGTCCCGAGTATACTCGGTACTCGTGAATTAATGACATACTTTCCGCACTAGCATCGAAATGTACTTTTTTATAATATATGAGAAGTAATTATTTAAAAAAAATAGTCCTACACTACATAGTTATAATTTATATCTTTTCTCAATGTCTGTATCTTTTTTTCATGTAGTGTGCACAATAAAGCATTTTATTATTATTATTATTATTATTATTATAGTTATATGTAAAAAACGCCTAATCTCTATTTATATATCTCTCTAAGTATTAGCGCACAACAACCTCGACAAAAGAAATTAAAATATTACGCTGGTATTCATTACTTATAGTCTGCCTACATTTACTTACAAGAGGGCCCGTAAAGCCAAGAAATTAGAAGGAAACAAAAGATATGGCGCTCCACGCGAAACTTGCGAACAAAGATATGTCAATCGCGCAGGTTTTTTACCTTTTGTCTCAATCTGTTTAAAATTTTGCACAGATCTCTCGGCTATATAACTAGGTACCTATTTTATACTAAAATGATACGGCTATGGTATGCATGGTAACGATATTCAACAAAAAATATGTTAAAATTAGGCATGTTTTCGAGATTTCTTTCGTTCAAGCCAACTTTAACCTTTTACAATTTTGGTTAAAGTCCAGTTTTAGTGTTTAATTATTTCATGGCATTTTCCTTTCATTCAAATATATAAAAATTTATTTACCCTTGAATTACTGATAAACGAAGTCGAATACTATTTTCGCGATTTCGGAGTTGGTCCCATAGTAAAAGTTGTTCAGTTATATCTACAACATAAATAAGTGTAAGATTTTTCCATAATATTTATCTATTAATTCATCTAAAGCTATTCAATGAGAAAGTGAAAATCAAAAACAAAGTGTGATGATGTATAATTCCTCTCGGAATAGTAGTGTTGTGTTATTAGAATATACATATAAAGACACTTATTGAAAAACAAAATAAGCATAAAACTTTCCCTTTTTATCTTATTGGAGAGGATTTTGGGAATTAAATTGAATGGTGTCGTGTCCGTCATTAATCATGAGGGTTCAGACTTGTTCGCGATTCTCTTGTGAACTTTCTTTTTTCTTTTTTATTTCTCCAATGAATTTCGTGTTTCATTTTGAAGACAGTTATGTATTGTGGTTTACTTGTTCACATTTACCTCTACGTAATACAGCTGCGTTTAGCTTTGTGACCTCAAATCGCCCTGTTATCTGTGAATTCTATGATAAGCACAATAGATTTTCTCTCTATATTAGAGCCCACAAGCCAACTAAAACACATATGGTACTATAGGTACTTACTTGTTCGTTTTTATTTAACATAAACTGGCGTTTTGGCTTGTAAGATCCTTTTGCCAACATTTAAATCAGATTTGAGACTCGAAAACTAGAAGTGTTTTAACAATAACGATTAAAAAGGTTTAACGAGTTTCCACAAATGACAAGCATGACCTTAATTTGATATGGGGCATTTTCTATGAAAAGGGACCTTATTGTCGATGGCGCTTACGCCGCACAGCGTCGCGCGGCATTGTATTTAAATCGGAGCATCCCTTTTTATAGAAAATACCACAATTAGCCCCAGTTAATTTGCCTCGCAGCAATGTCTGATTGCGAGAGGGTTGCACTTGCAGGGCAATTTGAACGTGCACCTGACACCAAACTGATATTTGAATCATATCGGAATCATATCAGTTAGCTGTCATTCGCGCGGGCGTCTCGCTCGCACTAATACATGCACAGGCAAGTCAGAGCGAAATGAACGCACGAATGACAGATAACTAATATGATTCTAATAATATAAAAATATCGATTTGATGTCAGGCGCACGTTCGAATTGGCCTACGAAAGGTTATAATCAGATCGTTCGCATTTAAATAATCTTCTCTAGAAATTAATATTGACTAAAAATTTATTTCCCCTATCGATATTTCAACGCCCAATAAGTAACCAAAATATTTATACATACTTAAATATCTAAACCGAAATCCTTTTTAAATAGGTATAACCTAAAATGTCGACACCAAACTAGTAAACAAGACGCCGATCGGTTTGTGACGAGTTGGTATTACCACGTCACCATACTGCATTTCTCGGTGTACTTCCTTTTTGGCGAAATTTATTTCGCCAAATTTCACCTGGCAACCAACTTTTCGCCAAAGTTTCATTTGGCAAACCAATCGTTGGCATAACCTTACTTCGCAACCATTTCATTTCCCAACCCCATACTTGCGAAATGAAAATGACGTACTAGGTTGCGTTAGGTTAGGTTGGATAATGTAAATTTGCGAAATGAAATTTCGCCCAACTAAAAATATGGGATAAATAGTTTAGGAACTGAAAGTTTGTCAAGTAATTTTCGCCGAAACATCAGTAAACCATATTTCTCACTTCATCGACAGGTAGTCCTGTACGCCAGGTGTAGTGGGGTAACCAGGGTTGCCGGCCGGATTGGGCTCGGGGCGTTTGCCATCGAATAGAATAGAATAGAATAGAACATTTTTATTCAACATCACATGAAATGGCAGAGTTAACAGATAGCGTAGTACATTTTTTACAGATAAACCTTAAATTTAGACTTACAAAACTAAGAAATTGAGTTGCACATCAGAGAGAAATATTCATGCGTGTTAAATAGGAGCTTGCCTCAGCATAATGTTGCAGTGTATTTACTACAACGCTGGTTTTCAGGCAGACCCTTGATACATTATCCCTTACTCGCTGTTAGTCGAAAACTAAATGGCTTAGAATTATGTTAACATGTATGTATGAGTGTAAACTATGTTTTAGAAATTGGACAGAACAATTGCTGGTATAGTGTGTAAGCAGAATTTAATAGTTACATATGTATTAAAGGAAGTATATAAGCTTATGATAGATAGATATGAGTGCAAAAATACTTAATATAGATAAGAATAAATAAAGACATAAGGTGCATAGATATAATCATTTTAAATATGACGGCGTGGGTCCAGTACCAAGTAGCGAGTTTTGTATTGCTAAAATATATTGTTTAAACCGCAATTTAAAACTACTTATTGTATTTAAGTTTTTAAGGGGTGGAGGACTCTCATAAAAAATAATAATAATATTATGTTTTCATTAAATCTTTAGCCAATTTATCTTTTATCATTTAATCTCGTTTGTAATTTGTTTGTTGTTTAAGTATCTTTTAGTTTTATATTCTTACTGTAATTTATTTAAGTTAAATAAATGTGTCTCAATTTAGCCAAGTAAAGAAATTAAGTTAATTGAAATAAATAGCTTATATAAAAGCAAATTTCTGATAAAAAATAAGCACAAAACATCTAAAATAGGTACCTACGAAATAATGGCAACGTAATTAAGAGCACGTAGTGATTTGTCATTGTCGAGAAAAAATGCCCTCGGACTCGGATCTGGAAACCATTAATTCCCAGTGCACTACTTGTAAAAATAGTTACAACATATCCGGGTCATTTTTACGCTAAGAAATTGCCATGTACTATCAAACGCGCAAAAACTACGAAAACATTAGGTTTTTAGATTTTTGTACCTAGATATAGAGGGAATTAGATGTATGTATCTCGTTTTTTTCAAAGAGTGTGTATTTGTTCGCTATTGCCAGTGGTGTTATCACAAGTGATGTCAAATATTACTATTGCTATAAATCTTAGTAAGCTGAAGAAGACTCATTAGCTATTACATAATATTTCGTGATATCACAGACTCAAAATCGAACTGGCAGCAGAAATAAGTGCTGATAAAAGAAATGCTTTTCAAAAGAAAGCTTCTAACTAGTGTACATATCTAGTTGTATACAACATGTCTACAAACTTTGCCTGTATTAATAACGTTTACCTAATTTTATTTTTAATATAAAGTAATTTCTATTAATTAATTATTATGGTCTACCTACTGTCTAACTAAAATAGGATGCGGCAATATATTTGGTCACGTCCGACCTTGTATTGTTTCTCTACACTTTATGTGTAATCATTGTGCCACTTTTTACTTTTCTGCATTGTCACAGCAAGCTTTTTGAAAGCAAAACCTTTCTGTTTATTCTGGGCTTATTGAAACTTTTTCGTTAGGTACACAATGATAACATACGTCGTCACATACAAATCTTTACGCTTTGTGCGCGAAAGGCTAAAGGATTAGAGTATTTGTAAGCAAGTTACAAAAGCACAATGCAATCTAATTAATGCCTAGCAGACCAATTCGAACGTATGCTGATAGAGTCGGACCAGGATAATGTCTGTATGGCATTTGCAATGACAAAGTGTGGCGATATACTAATGTATTTTTTTTTGCAAAATATGCCGTTTATAATGATTCTCTCTCACTTTGTTCTATACAAATCGGTGCAAAGCTAGCTTAGACGGACGCTATCAGAATTATATCTGAATGATGTCATTTAGTTCTCGTGCATCTCAATCACGCCAATACATGTACGGACAAGTACAAGCAAAATGCACGATAGCTTAATGATATCATTTTGATGTCAGTGTACGTTCGAATTGGCCTGTAGGTCAACATTGTTAAAGCGGAACACTTTTAAGGGATAAAAAAATAAAGCCGGCCAAGTGCGAGTCGGACTCGAGCACGAAGGGTTCCGTACCATTACGCAAAAAACGGCAAAAAAATCACGTTTGTTGTATGGGAGCCCTCCTCAAATATTCATTTTATTCTGTTTTTAGTATTTGTTGTTATAGCGGCAACAGAAATACACCATCTGTGAAAATTTCAACTGTCTAGCTATCACGGTTCATGAGATACAGCCTGGTGACAGACGGACAGACGGACAGACAGACGGACATACGGACAGCGGAGTCTTAGTAATAGGGTCCCGTTTTTACCCTTTGGGTACGGAACCCTAATTATGAACTGAGTAAAGTGGACATTCAGTGAGGAGTCATTTAGACTTGGAACAAGTCATTTTCGGAGAATTCTGAGATGTATTAGCTTATATTTCGTTCTAGTAATAAAACGACACTTTCGGAAATGTTTTTGGTTTTTTTCTTAAAATTTCCTTTTCCGCCTTTTCTTTATAATGACGTAATTTGCCTAATCGCCGGCAACCTCTTTGATTTTACTTCTATGGTAACGTGAATATGTTGCACTCGATTTAACACCAAGCGTTCCTTATATATTGCTTCTTGGTATTTTTGAAAATGAGTAGCGTTGTAAACGCATCAAAAGAAGAAATGGCTTATCTTTTAATTTGAAATTTTAATTTATAATAATTATAATAAATAAAATTATTTCATTGTAATTTTTATTCTAGAAAATTATTATTCCCAATTATGTAATAATAATATTTTATTCCTTTAAGACATGTAATGTTTTAATATTAATATAATAAACAAATAATTATGAGTATTCATGTTTTATTATATTTTGTATAATAGACAAAGTCCAAACCAAATAAGGTAGAAAGACTACCCGTCATAGTTTTATACTTATATGATCATATTCAATACCGTATACTCAGGTAACTATAGTCCATAAGTCCAGTTTTTAGTTGATTCTTAACGAGTCTTTATAATTTGTACTCGTTACATTTATTTTGGAGCTTAAATACACTAAATAATGATCTTTCTATATTACATACTCAACATAATAAAAATATAAAACTCCCGTGAAACTCAAACATGTTTAATTATTTTAAACCGGGTCACTCACGTATTATTAAGTCGAATAGCTCGACATGTTTCGCGCGCCTTCGACCAGTGAAGACGTGTCGTGCTCCGTGAAGACGGTCCTCGTAAATTGGACCGAAACATAAGCTAACATAAGCTATTCGACTTAATAATACGCTTTAAAATAATTTAATATAATAAATAATACTTATACATATTTTACTGGAACTTGAATTTGGACCATAGTTGTAAGTTGTGAGCTAAAGTGACCTGATTTTATGGCTCCTAATAAATATTAATATCTTTTCATATACCTACCTATTGGAAGATTTCATTTATAGATATTACTTCGCTTTTATATATTATTTGTAGTTATCTACAAATGTCTTTTCACATATTTTGTACACAATAACGTGTCTACATAGCTACATACTTTAAAAAAAGTCATCGTATAAGTATTTGATACGAAACCAATAAAGCTTTGGATTTGTAAGCAATTTTGTGTTTACTTGGTTGCATGTGCACGTATAATAAATAATTCATTGAAATCCTTGCAGAGCTCGCGACGCGGCTGACAAAAATCGCTTTTCGAGTGTGGGAACTAGCGGGCGGTGGGTGATGATACCTCAGTACAGGCACTGGTATAAACGGTAGGGGAGATCGGGGCTAGAAGTCTGCACTATTTTAGTTAACCACAAATTTTGTTAAAAATACTATATTTCAGTATTCATACAATGGGATCAATGTCAACCTACATACCTATCTAGCTTTCGTAAAAATATAGTAATTTGGGCCATTCTATGTGAGATTTATTTATTACAGTTTTTTTTTAATGCATAAAGTCAGAAAGTAACAACTTACCCCGAGTTGGGGCAAGTCGTTAAAAAGACGGGGTAAGTTGTTACCAATGTCTATTCAAGCCATTATTTGTGAAATAAAAAGCAATAAATGATTAAACTAAGTCTGTTTATTTAAGTAATAATCAACAGTATCGTACGAATTATCAGGTAAGCATTTATGTGTTCACTAATATGTTTTAACAAGTAGTACCTATAATTTGTACTTAAACATGTATTAACCATTTATTAATAAAATGCATATTGAATAACTCATAGCTAATCAGACTTGATAATTATTTCACTTTTTAATAATATTGTCTTAGGCTGAAAAAATCAGTCGGATTGCATTCATAGACAGAAAATTATAATTAATCATCAGAAAATTGATCAAGATGACAGTTCGGGCATAGGTAATGATTAATAAGTCATCATTATTTCTACACCTGGAATGGGCCCCATTCTTACATCCTTGACATTGAACCTTCTACTCCAGAACGTGAATTGTAGGTAACTGTCACAACACACTGTGCAATAATGTTCTATACTGTCCTCTTCACTCTTAGAACGTTCACTACTAATCAATAAACATCAATATTTATATTCCTTAGTTGGTCCAAATGAATTGGGGCAAGTTGTTCCGAGGTCACAACGTACCCCCGAAAAAAGGAACATCTAGCCCCAATCAGACGTCTTGAAAAGAAAGCAAGATATAGGGTAGGTTACGAATTATACGTAATTTACGAATAGTATACAGGCTGTCCTTATAGCCATTGGACAAAGCCGAAATGTACATATGCCTTAGGGTATTTAGAATCAGTATACCAAGTATCATAACAACCGGTGTAGCGGTTACGAAGAAATTAGTAAATTACAATGTTTTACTTTGGAGCAGCCTGTATGTGTTTATAGCTCCTGAGGTAATAAATAGTATGAAACCTTCTTCGACCTTATTGATTATCTTTTTTATTTATGACATTATTATTAATGTCATCATTGCCGCACATTTTTGAACAAGTTGTCAAAAACACTGCCAATGATTGATACAGTATGTTTTTTTTGCTGTCGATCATTGGAATTAATTTTGTTTGAAAATTTATTTTTTATCTTTTGTTTTAATTAAAAAAATATTAACGTTAGAGCATTCCTGAGAAATAACCCTAGGTGGGATTTCAGAGTGTGTCCAATGGCTAAGGTTCCTGTACACTGAAACTGTAGATAAATCCTTCAATTGAAACACTAAAGGCTAATCGTTAAAATTTGTGAGTAGAACCACAAATACGAAATACGGAAATTATACTTACGTTAACCAGCGACGCACATGCTGTCATTCCGTGGCTCCGAGTGCCATTGGCATGTTTATGATAGCAGCCGTCGATGCGCTGTGGTTTCGTTTTACGACGTGTTTACTCCATATTGCCATTTCTTTTCCTCGCAAAGTTATATCAATCGGAACAACATACCCCGGTAACTTCTAGCCCCGATCTCCCCTACAGGCGCTGCCACCGCGAAAACAAATTGGATGCTTAAAATTCAATTTGAAGGTTTCGCGGTCCGCTTCAATCGTTCGCTACACGCTGGACTCGCTCACACATCCGAACGAACGCATTTATATGTATAGCCGTAACTTTTTTTAATTTTATTATGTTACCCCGTATTTTGCATGGAATGCAGTCAATAACTCCATTCTTATATCAGTCTTTATTGTTGTACGGCTGTCAAAATTATGCACTGATAAAGATAAATCAAAACATATATAAGGGCCACTTGCACCATCCCACTAACCCGGGGTTAAACGATTAAACCGTTAACCCAGTGTCAAATTAACCATGGTAACTCCAGGTTTATCCGGCTAACCCCGGGTTAGTGAATGATGCAAGTGACCCTAAGTATGATAGTTAGACCATGATAAGTGCATAATTTTGATAGCACACGCAGTGCGTGTTATTTATACGTCATAATTTCATAGAAGTTTGACGTTTAAAATAACACTTGCACTGCATGTGCCATCTAATACTACTAGATACTTAGTCAAAATCACTTTCAACTGTTTAAAATTTAAATAATTAAGATGTGAGTAAAAAATAAGTCCAAGAAAAGGATTGAATCATCTAGGTAAGTAGTTAATTGCGAAAGTGCCGCATAACACGAGAGACGATAAAAGCGCAATCATCCTATCCTATCCATACCACTGAGTTATTATTACTATAGAGACGACATACCAAACAATGAAATTGTCGCAATCACAGCCTGTACCACGCGACCAAAACGTCGTAAGCACCGTAAAATTCATGGCGCTTACGCGTTTAGGTCGCGAGATTCACGCTCCGCTTCTATGGTTTGATGCCAAAACAGCATCAACTCATGGTGCAAAATACCGGTTCTCTGTGCCGGTTACGTTAGTAAATAATACTCGTAATAGGTCAATGATCCATAATGATAGTAAGTGAACACAGGGCCTAAATTGAAGCTCACTGGTTCAGTAACATAATTATGTACACTGTTTTAAATAAAGATATATTGATCATATTTAGAATAAAGACAACTGTAGCGAATTCCATTCCTTAGTAGTTTGCATTGAGAGAGTAAGTCGATTGATGCTAACAAGTGTTATGTCTATAACGTAAGTGTGACCCGTTTAATATAATATTTAACGTAAATCAAATCGCCTCCTCGCCTGGACGTGCGGTGAATCGGCGGTGATGGAATTAAGTTGTGCAATTCCTGCGCACACCCAACTGGTGCACTCAACAACTTAAGCCAACATTGTGGAGCTGGTTAATGAAGAAGAATTTAAAAGTTGGAATAATTAGATAGGTACCAACTAAAGTTATCCGGCGCCCTGGGATGTTCAGCGTTTCTTAAAAGATTTTTATAGGAATAAATATTGATAATGAAAATCTAAGCTTAAACTATGTGCAAATAATTTAGTAGGTCTAAATATTTTTGAAGATGATACGTTTGAAGTAAATCTTTTGAATGACTGAAAGAGGAAAAAGTAATAGACTACAAGAAAACCAAAAGTGTGGGGAGTGCAGAGATGGAGTATTCTGTAGTTGATGTTGCACCGTATCGTCTCAATGCCGTCTGGAAGTTTTGTAATCCTCTGTCCTTCGCTAAACTTTTCCAATATTGCGAGCATAACAAGCTTACATGCGCATCTAATACGACAACAAGCGAGCACCTTTGAGACTACGCAAACTTTTTATAAGGGACACTTATTTATTCATTGCCCGTGGAGTTTATTTAAAGCACGACAGAAATTAACTTAATTAATTTTACGCAACGGATGAGCCATCCATGTGAAGGTGTTGCAAATGAAGCCAATATTTTGGGTTTTACATACTTTCTTACAGGTACAGGTACAGATATTTATTATTTGTTAAGATTTACTAAGCTTTCCTATGAAATAAGATTAGTTATTCAAAATATTGGTGCTATTAATAAATAAGTAATAATTAAGTCATTTTTGTATCTAAATAGCCAGCCAGACTACCGTTTCTTTTTACGATCAAAAGATTGAATGATCCGATTTTATTTCTTGATTAAAATTACAAAAAATCAACTCTCAGTATGCATATCCTTAAAAATACATTACATGTACCTAGTATGTGTGTAGTGTAGTTGAATATATATGACGATGTACAATTACTACAAATAAAATATATATTCTATTCTATTCTATTCTGTTCTACCATAGTCTATTTGTAATTATTAAAATTACAGTACATTATTAAATAGTCTTAAAAAATAAAAACAATAAAACACAAATTACTCTTACTCTAAACTATACTACAGCAACCATAGAAACTAATAATAATACCAGTAAGCCACATTTCAGCCGTAGAAATCGTCCCGCTGCCCATCACGCTCGCCGCGTTGCCACGTTCAACCGCTATGGATAACCTTTGCATCAGGAAGGACCCAGAGCGAGGCCGCAAACCTCTCTCCCTCATGCGTCTCCCCACTTCCCCCGAAAAAGGCTTTTGGCCCCAGGACACCAGCACCCGGTAGTTTCTACCGCAAAATGGTCTGATTACCTACGTTCTGTTGTGGTTCTGTTCTGTCTGTTCTCATTGGAGTTGTTCCGACCTCTACCAGTCTCGAATTTGATTGATGCTGTGGTATAAGAAATAACTGAGATGCCTTTCGAAAGGCTGGTTTACTAGGCGTGCCTTCGCACTCTGCGATCGACTATTATCTGGTCCCATTCGATTAATGCTATTGGTCCGTTTTCTGACCGCGTCGATGTCGCATTTGGTCATTGCAATTTTCAACACGTCGGAGCTTTGTCGCGACGTAACCGAACGATCTAAATGAATCCTCACACAATGCCACCTGCGGACGCTTTAATTAACTTCTAGCGGGTGATTCATTTCGACTAAAATCTATACGAGAGTAGGCCAAAACTAGTGGCGCCATCTGATCGAGAATAAAATTTTCGTGATTTTAGAGGCACGTTTTTTCTTTAGACTGTATCCATCTATTACGGAGTTATATCTTTGTTAATACCAAAACGCGAGTTATTTCGTAGTTGACAACTAACATCAAGTAGTGGATTCATCAGTACCGCTACTTGACACCAACGCGCGTGTAATATCTCCGGTGTTGCAGGCGTCCATAGGCTACGGTAACTGCTTACCATCAGGCGGGCCGTATGCTTGATTGCCACCGACGTGGTAAATAATAAATAAATAAAAAAGTGTCGCTACTGACGAAAAATGTACTGCTAAAACAATTTACAACTAATATTACAAGCAGAAGTTGAAAATAGAGTTCCGGTTAATTCGGTTATAATATTAGCTGAAAAATGTTGAGCATTAGAGATTTCGTTTGTCGAGACATCTATTGTCAACTAACAGTAGGAAATATGTCGACTACGAAAGCAAGGTCAAAGACCCAGCCAAATGTTCAGGCTTTTTTATGACTATTTAGATATAAGTATATAATTGGGGACCAACACTGGGTTACTTATAGTCATTTTGGTTGTTGGTTGTTAAGTTCACTATTTAGCAGAATGTTACTTAGGTAGGTATTTTCGTTGGTGGCGGTCAAGTTGGTCCCCGCCTGCGATACTTACCATCAACATTTATAAATTATATTTAGTTAGTATTTAGAATAAGTCTTTATTTATTTAACTATCGATTACATTCCATAGCTTGGTTTTAACATTTGATTAAACAATATTTCTTGTGGGGCTTGTTTTCCTCTTTTTAGTGTGCAGTCGGGTTTTTTGTTTTTTTTTATAATAATTATTTTTTTATTTATAACTTTTTAGTTAAAAAAAAGAACAAATCGGACGAGGAAGTATCGAAAAAAATCACTTAGAAAAGTCGACCATCAACGACGTGTGCCCTCATGTCATGCGCGTGTGCCCGCGTTGGGCACTCGAGAATATCCCCCTCCGTACCGCACCACGCGCCACAAGGCAGACCACGCCCTTCTTTGCCCGCTACCAAACCGCTACGCGAGAGGTGCGCGGGAGTTGCAGAACAAGTTAGTTGCTCATTGCTTGCTGACGCGTGGGTGGCTTGCGTTTACGAAGAATTAACATGTTCATGTAGGAATTTCGGGGTAAAATGTCCTATGATACTCCCGTGATCAAGAAGAATCTAATGATACCTCATACGTCAAATTCTTTCAAAGTGAAAGTAAAGAAAATTTTATCTCTGTATCCCGTAGGACTTTCGGGATAAAATGTATCCTATGACACTCCGGTGATCAAGACGAATCTAACGATACCTCATACATCAAAATCCATCAAGCCGTTTAGGCTACAGGAGGCCACAAAGAAACAGACATACATACATACATACACTCGAAAAACATTACCCTCCTCCTTTGGCAATCGGGTAAAAAACTGCCCTAAGTCGTGGTTGGTCGCTCTCGCTCGGTAGGGTGCTCAGAAGGCTGGCCGCATTGACCCGCAGGATAGCAATGCTGAACCGCGGAGCGAAATATTTGTCACCAGAAGCTTCCATTAGGTACATGGGTTGATTTTAAATAAACTTGGAATTATACTTCAATTATTTATTATTCGACACCATATTTTACTTTATGCATTTCATTTTAAAATGCCAAATTGTAACAAAATGTATACGTTAATTAGGACAATAACAAGGAATGTACAGTGAGCTGCGAAATTGCATGGAGAAATTATGAATGAATTCATTGATAAATTCGGTATGCACTTTTGCAGCTGATGGTACTTACGTAGTAATGAAAATAATTACAATATAACAGATATATTAAATATTAAACGTTAACATCTGTGACTAAATTTCGGAACAACATATTTTGATAAATAAGTTTTAACTTTTTATAATCCACTGGAGGTTTTTCGATCAGTATGTTAACATGAGCAAAATGCATTCTTTAAATTAAAACCGAAAACATTTTTATATGACATTACAATTTCATCATATGTATTTAGCAGTCCATACGACGAAATCATAAATCAGTAACACACATTTTCAGCAGACACGTCGATTTTCAAATAAGTAAATAATAATCAATATTTTTTAATCATCAATGCCATTGGCACGAATCGCTTGGCTTAGGCTGATGAAGAACTATTTCATTAAATAACATAACAATAACAAATCACTAAATGTAAATACATAACAATAATTATTCAATGTGCCATGATCATTATCTCCATAACAACTCTAGGCTTACGTGTGTAAGCAAGGTACGTACGAACATTAACAATCAATTCCTATATGATTTAGAGAGTTTGTTTGATGTCAGTTGTAGTTAACCATGGCTACGTACGACCATGGCAAGCAATAATGGCAGTAAATTTTGCAATATATTGATTAAATTCAAAACATATTTTTTTCAAATAGTACTAATTATAAGTATATAACCAAAATATTTAAAAAAAACATACATTTAACACTTTATAACACTTTACAACATACATTTGACTTCAAAATAAGTTGATATCTGATCAGAATATCGAAATAATTTAAAATATTTGTAAGCATCTCATAAATTTATTAAACAAATCAATCAGGTATATGATTCGGTCGTTACGCCTGAAAGATAAACCATATTAGAATTTAAAATTACGTTTAGAGGATGTTGGATTTATATTGTGGTAGAACGTCTTTAAAAAAAAATGGTTGCCAATTCAGTAAAATCAGTTTTTACTTAAGTAGATTTCATTCTGCGTTTGTTTCATTCTGCAATGCCTATAAATACCGAAAGCTTTTCTACACAATTATATTTACCTTTTGAAAAATAAATTGGCTATTGTAAATTAATTCAAAGAGAAACAAGTGAAGCAAAAGCACGCAACTTCAAGAATGTCGATTTCGAAAAAAATTGAGTGAAAACATAAAAGTGGCAGGTAATTTACTAAACTTATAACCGCCACGTTAAGTACTGTTACTGTAAATAAGTCTGTTCCGGGAGATACTTAATTTTATACATAGAAAACGACACACATATTTGTCATAAACTCGCAACATTTCTGACTTTTTACACACTTTTATTTAGCTTCACTGCGTATATACCTTTGTATGTACATGTATATAGTGCTTCAAATCTTGTAACTAAAATTTGAACCACTTCCCGGTATCAGATTCAGTTGAAATTTGGAGTACTGTCGTAATTTCGGTGACATAATATGTTAACATGGAGGTGTTCGGATGATGCAGCCGGTAGGTAGCCAAAGGAACTCCACAATGGAAAAACACAAACACATCAAGTTTAGGCTCATTAGAAAGGTCTCAAGAAGTACTCGATAGACATGCAAATGAGAAGAAGTACAGCCAGCAATAAAAGTGTGTCTCAAAAAAAAATTTTTGACAGTTACTTGTTCATTTTATAATTACTCACTACAGTCGCTGTCCAACTTATGAACTGTCGCTATATCCTAACAGTTGCGGTACAGTGAAACCAGAATATTAACATTTTTTTTGTTAATAAATTACATGTTTATTTAACTTTTCTCGGCAATCTTCATGTTTCTATGTAACACGAGAAAAAAACATATTGTAAAGTGCGAATGTCAGTAGGGCAGCAACGAACAGCCGAGTAGTATGAATACTTTAGTTTTACTCTATGAACTTACTTGATATTTGTGGCGATGAAAAATGCACACGTCAATTCTTGAAGATTAAATGAGTTAAATAACTTGTAGCGAGTAGTTACATAATTATTCATACATTTTCACCTCAATATCACCTCTGAACATAATTTTAATAATTTCTTAGCTAGTTCACATTTTGTCACAATGTGGATACAGATGTAGTGCATAATTATTTTACCATAGTATTTTCACGGAATCATACGAACATGTCTATTTCAGTCAATCTCGGTACATAAAGTACTGAGGTTGACTGAAGTAGCATGACGAATACGAACGTTTCCGAGAAAATACGATGGAAAACAATTATGCACTACATCTGTACTAACATGTTTTTAATGATTTATTCACTCACTATTACATTATCATCAATTCCTGTGAAAATAAAATACGGACAAGTACTCACGCACAAAGTTCTTCATTGTTGTTGTTGATCGAGATAGTTCATATGTGGCTAAAAGGTAAGCCACATTAGCTACTTACCTACTGCAATTTAAACAGTAAATTGTACAGTAAAATGTCTAAGTATTTTTACAAATTGCATTGACTGATTGCAAAAAAATATAACAAACAAATATACCTAATTATATTGTATTGGAAATTTAATAGAAAATATATACAAAAATGATAAACGAAACAATTTACTTTAATTACAATATGAGCTCGCACTTCTAAATAGTTTTAGTGCTTAAAACAATTATGTTTAGTGCATAATTGTTTTAAGCACAATGAATTTCAAGTATAATATTCAAAAATAAACGTTGTCAAAGGGGGAACATTTTCTACACGCCCTTACACTTACATATATGAGATAAAAGTTAGTGTTTACATATTTTTGTCGCTTTATTCGATTCAATATTTTTTGACATTGATTTATATTAGTGGAACCAAAATATTTATATTAAGTGGACAACATTGGACGATTTCTATAACTACAATCCTAGGAAGATCGCGGTAGGTAGGTAGATCCTAGGTAGATTCATGCAACTTTGGATTATTATGTATCAGAAATAGTTTCATTCAAAAGACTTCTTATTTATATTTAATTTTAGAGTAAAATTAAACAAGGTCATAAAAAAAAGAACCATATAAAATCTGCGGGAAATATGTGCCTATGATAGTTGATTAAGTTGATAGTTTTTTTTTTAATTTTTTTATTATAAACTGATCGGCGATTGGCCCTAGTCACACCTGATGGAAAGTGAAGACAGGGCCTAGGATGGAGCTCACCGGTTCAGTAACAGCCTATTTACTCTTGTTTTAAAGTTTAGTGTAGGTATTAATAATATTAGGTATCCAGGGTGAGACCAGCGATTCACATATAATTATGGAACTGAATTAATCCATCAGTACTTCGGCGTTCAACAGGTTACTTATCTTGCTATGGATCAATCATGTACCTATGTTCATTACATTTGAAATTATTATAATACTAGTCTACTACTCTTGTGAGACATTATCATCTTGTATAAATATTATCAGATGGGGGTGTTTTACCCTAAAAGAATGGTATTTTACCCTGTTTACCATGAAGTCAGTTAAATAAAATGAACATTCCTCGCGTCAACATATGGTTTAGTTAACTTGAATTGTGCTTTTGAGTACTTACCCGTTTGTCATTTTAATTTTCAATTGTTACTTATATAAAACTACTCAAAGTAATAGTCACTTAAAGTAACTTTACAAAAAATTACAACATTCAAACCGGTCAATTCGAACAACGTGATAATTACTAGATACGAGACCAATACGAAATTTAATAGATACGTTATAGTTTAGTTCTCAACTAGTTATCTTTTGCAGTTCGATTCGAGAAACCAATTTTCATTTAATATCCATTAGATATTATCCATTGTATATCTAAGTAATATCTTAAAGAGATCATTCAAGAGGACATTCGGAATCGCGGAAATGTCGAATTTAACATGACTTTCTTAAATATCTCGTTATCGTTTCTGTTTCATATCTAGTGGATATCTAGTTGATATCTAGATCATTGTTCGAATTGGCCCGAAAGTTATACTATACTACCCTAAATACTTTTTGTATCCATATGTACACTTGTAAGTATTTAGATCACTTCATTACTAAGTTATTGTTATATTCACATGTAAATTTTATAACTTTACATACAAATACGTTCACAAGAACCTACAATTCCTTCATTCTATATAAAGGGTAGAAATAATATAACAGTCACCGTGCAGTAACAGTCAGATTATAATATTAGCTTGAATTTTTCTGATTAAGTACTTTGACTAACTACACAGACTGTTAAGCTATTCCCACACCTTCTATACGATAGCATGTAGAGCGGAAGAGAGAAGAAGTATTACTTACATATTTACAGACGCAGATTCACATAAGGCAGAGAAAATTACATAATTATATTCCTCTAACTCCATTTCGCTGTACGCACATTTATTATTTATCTAATATACTGGTATCAATATATACAATATTTCTTTAGTCTGTCAAATTTCAGTAATATACACATTACACGTGAAGTGGTCGTGAGTTCGTTATAATTTTGTCCTTTTATTAACAACAATCTCAGCCGCATCAAGAAACCCTCATACTGATATCTCTTGAATCTGTACTCTCTTCTTCATGATGCCGGGCGGCGCGGGAGTCGTGGCGGCTGGCGGAACGCGCAGGATCCCCGAGCCGCTCGCACCGCCAGTGTCCGACTCGGGGTTGGACTCACATGCCCCTTCTGACGGGTCGGGTACTGGACCGAACTTCACTTGTGTAGAACTATCAACTAACCTAGGTTCAAAAGTGCTAGTTCTACCTATAAGTTCTTGTCTTCCATCCACTTTTTGAATATCAGGTTTCTGTGTGTCTACACCGATACACACTACATTACCGGCTTCAATCGCGCTCCCCACACTCACATCCGGTAACGACCGACGCGCCGCCCTATGTTTCTCGTCGTAGCAACTGTATTCACCAAACGTAGGCTCACCGCAGTCTGATAACGTCCGCAAGTCAAACTTAGACCCAGTAGCCCGTGGCACGTGAGCAGATTTACACTCGAAACCGAAACCCTTCCCATCAAATGCGCGCACTTCATAGTCGAGTTTTCCATCATAATTGTCAGAAGATGATGAGCTTCCTGTTTCAGCCAAATCATTTTTCGATCGCCGGGGACGCGAACCTCTCTGGTGATATATGCCAGCGAATATAAGGACGTTGAGAAGTAGAAGGAAACACCCGACTGCGATTGTGACAGTCAGAGCGGCAGTATAAGACTGATAATGAGAAGAAGCTAGTCGCCGCAACAGAGCGTCGTCAGTTTGCACGGGTGTCGTCGTGACATTAGGGGGGCACTCAGTGGAGGGTGCGGGTGGGACGGAGGGCCTTGGAGGTACTGTGCGCGGCGATGGTGTGCTGCGGCCGCCGTCGCCACGTCCAGCTCCATCCAGATTCACGACATGCGGCACATGTGTTCGAGACAGAGACTGCACTCTTACAGCGCCTACAAATAAAATAAATATGATAATATTTACATATTTTGTTCGTAAGTAAAAAGACACAGTAAATTACTTATCAAGTGGACTTGCCTTCGTAATAATTAGGATCTTCCTGAAAATGATGGTGCCGCATGGCGGCATCCGGCATGTCAGGACCAGGGCGGTGCAGTTGCGGGATGAGGGACAGCCAGAGCGACATCTTGTGGCCCCGGTAATGGCTGCGCATTTCAGGCTTACTACCTGTGCCGCAAAACGAAATCTAATTGAAATAAATGAGCACAACGGACTCGTGGCAATTATAATGTTTGGGACCCAAAAGTTTGTTAAAAGCGTAAAGTTATTCATTCGATATATTTAGTAGGCAATATTTCCAGCACTTTTAGGAAAGATATACCGATGTATAAATTGTATACCATAAGAGTTTTGAATGATTCACGGTTAGTTTCACTAGACTTATATTATAAAAGGTAATCACGGTCTATATCCCGGTCAATATAAGTCTAGTGTATACCATAAGTTAAAGAATATTAAATCAAAAATAATATATTTATAATAAAAGACAGTTACGCACTGATCTCCAGGTAGAGCTGGTTGATGGTGTCATAAGTGTCCCAGTAAGGCGTCTGGTTGGGGCCAAGTCTTGGTGCCTCGCCCAACAGTGGGCTAGGTGGCGGCGTTGCAGTCGGATCGTTCGGATTACTACCGAAAAATGCTTATTAATCATTTAAATTACAAAATGAATTACATTTTCACATCAATGTAGTCATAATTCATAATGTTTTATCTTCATTTTATTTGACAAATAATTTATTACTCGCCCTTTATAACATATAAAACGAAATATTTAAGTGTATGTACTCAAAAGTTTCTAAGTTCAAACAACATAAGGATGCTTCCATAATTTTTATCCCGTATAGATTCAAAAAACACGTTAACAAAAAGTTGTGTAAAATTGGGCAAGTAAACAAATAACTATAATAGTTAAAAAAAGAAACTGTTTTTAAGGGGCATTTTTTGCCATAAATAAAATTTGCCGCGCTACGGTCTACGGCGTAGCAATAAGGCTACAGCGTACGAATATACAGTTTAAATAATATCTAACTTACAAAAATCAAAGTTCACTAACTAAATAGTATGATGACTAATATGACATATTTGAAACATGTCTTGCAACCCCCTCGAGTATAAAAAATTGAAAATTAAAATAAATTATGAACACCTATTTTGACGATAACTTGGCAATGTATTAAATGTAATATGTACTTTTATGAGTTCTTGGCAATGTATCAAATATGATACATAACAGTTTCATGTAAATATTCTGTGTGTTAAATGTTTTTAAATACGACCACTATGTAAATCCTAATACACTAATAGATAGTAAGTGCAATAAAATGCAGAAAATACAAAAATATACACTAATCAGAGAAATAAATGCAAAACTTACAGTAAGAAATGAAAACTGTTGTTTCTGCGGCGCCATGTTTATTATTAGTAATTAATTTACAATGCCACTTGTGTGCATTATTTTTTGTTATGATAAAGGAGGGTTGATCGATATATTTATAGCATAATTTTTATGTTAAGTAATAAAGTAAACCTGCTAGATTTTTTAATGTTCCATGTATCACGGGTGTTACGATGCCAAGATAAGGGTTAATGCGGTGTCATTTCATGTTATTTGGTTTTCTTAAAATTTAGCACTAAAATTATCAAAATGACAATGAATGAATGAATCAGGTGTGGAAACTATGGTTTTTTGTTCACACGAAAGTCAATTTTTTATTTTTACTGATGCTTTACGCACATTAATAAGATTCGAAATAAAATTTGTATAGGTACAGTCGGCATCTGTGATATCGGATCGACCAATATGCTTAAAAATATTTGGACAATAAACTTCTTAACACTAGGTGCATTTTTCTTGCTACATACATACCTACTACATACTTCTTAAAATTATATCTGTTTCATCTGATTGGAAAATAATCCTTAACAAATATTTTAGATAGGGTCAGATGGGGTAAAAATAAGACTCGGGTAATAATAACACAAAGCTTTTAACACTCGACAACTTATTATATCTCATTCATATTCTATTCCTTTAAAAAGAAGTCTGGTGTGTAGACTTCTTTTTAAATGGAATAGAAATGAAATATAAGTATGTAATAAGTTGTTGAGTGTTAAAAACTTTGTCTTATTTTTGCGTGTGTAATGATGAATATAATAAAAAAACTATTATTCATTTGTTATAACGCCATTTGATATATTATTATATGTTATAATGTAATTTTTATTATACGTTTTCTTTGTTATATTGTGATTTCATCTAAACTGTTATTGATAATGGGTTAGCTTAACTTTAAGCGTTAATTCTCACTACTTAGTGAAAATTTTTATTTTCGAAAACACAAATATAAAGACAATAGCTATTGATTTCAGGATTTTATAATGACAAACTAGAGCATCTTTGATATTACAAGGAAACATAATAATATAAAATAAAGTCCTCCGCCTTCGATTTCTCGTAACTGTTTTCTAACCATCCGCATCATGCTTTGGACAAGATTATAGTAAATTAGTTTTCATACCCTGTTTTCGACGATTAATTTTAATTATTTCGGATTGCTAGTTTCTTCTCCATAAAATGCCACCGTTCACAATGCTAACTGATTGAAATTGCCCAAAAATCTGCAACTGATGGAGCGTTAGAGACGATCTGAAAGTTGATTGTTTTTGTAAAAATGTATACAATGGCGTTTTTCACTAATTTTAGGCACTCGTGACAGAACTACTAAAATGCCAACCCTCTAATATCTCTAAGGCTCGATCAATCGAAGGTTTGTGGCCAATTTTATATACATTTGTTATGTATATTACGATGCGTGGGAAGAATATTCGAGGATAAAATAAATTTAAAAATGAAAATCCAAAATAAATTAAAGAGAGTCGACTTGAAACTTGACCAAAGTGTAATGCGAACATTCAGAAGCATGTAACAAAAAGGTAACTTAACTGTAACAAAAAATAAAAGGGAGCCTTTTAATATATTATAGCATTTGCTTTCAAAGTTAGATATTATCTAGTTGTTCATTATAAAATCCAGAAACCATTAGCTATTGTCTTTTTTTATGTTTTCGAAAATAACAATTATTATTACTTTAAGCCAACCCGTTATAATGCCTATGGTAATATTATAATGTTTAAATAGTATATGGACATGTGTTATAATGACATTTGTTATATTATATTTTTGTATAACGTAATACTTCATACAATTTTATTAAGTTTAGATACATACCTATATTGTATAACATTTTTTAACATATTTCATTTAATTATAACGTAAAGTTTTTCATACTTTTTTATAACCAGTACGCATGCCTACTTATTTTGCTAGCTATTTTATTCTAGGGAGGTCGCAGTTCTAATCTAACTTAACCTATTTTTTACGGTTTTCGATTCTGCGAGGGCCGAAGTTTAAACCTAACCTAAACCTCTATTTTATTCTACGGAGGGTCAAAAGTTCTAACCTAACCCATTTATGTCATGCAACTATTATGCCATACAAATAATTATGTGATGTCACTTGTTATAACAGATAATATGCTATAGAGTATGTAATCATTATGGCAATGTATATTAGACGAAGTGTAAATATACCTTATGACCATTATACCAATAATAACATTATGTATACCGTTAATTAGGTATTACGGTACTATGCCATTTATTACGTTATTTAAAATAACAATATATCGAACTATAATATATAACAAATGTAATGCACCTTTTATTTTTACCAGTGTCTTATATTTACCCCACCTGACCCTATTTATTTGTGAAGAATTAATATCTACCTACCTATAACATATTACAAATTTTGTATACGCAAGAAACATAGAATAACAGAACATAATTAAAATAATTGTTTGTTTGTGTATAAACCGCGTGAACTGAAAGAAAGTTGTGCTCTCTCGGATTACCGCATATTGTGTAACTTGAAGTCAACTGCAAAGGGGCTGGTACGCGTAATTATATTTCATACGTGATAGGAATCTTAATGATTTCTTCAAATCCTTACAGTGGGTTAATGTTTACGTCACGATGTTACGATACGCAAAGTAAGATAAAAATGCTTAATGCACGTTTATTAGTCTCTATTTATGTAATATAGTATGTTATAAACTTGGTTGGCTAAATCGACACTAACATAAATATGAAGTCAATATATATACAATAACATTTCATTTTCTACGTTACGTTTTATTTTTCAAAAGCTTTTCTATTAATACTTCGGGGGTCCGTCATTTTTATAGCCGTTTCTCATAATGATTTGATATCCACCTCCATAAAAGTACGTACTTATGTAACAAATATCTATATTAGGTTTAAGATTCTTTATTCTCACTAAGAATTTGACAATTCACTTACATGAGAACTTAAAACTACACAAATACATTTATTTTGCATGAAATTAGCGAAAGAACTAATAACATAGAGGGTATTTAAACATACAGTAAAATAAAATCGGCCGAGATACACTTAAACAAAACAAGGTGATTAGTGGTGCATATGGTTAACATTTCGTCTACTTGAGATGTACACAAAACGTTTTGTAGTTGACAGTAAGCTAAGGCCCAGTTTAACTTATTTCCGAGATTCGTAATAACTGTGCGTCAGCGGGGATCATCCCTGTACTGGTCAGTATAATGGGTAAGTAGACCGTAGGTGTCGCGAATGTCGGGACTGGTTTTTAGTTGCTATGAGCTTATTAAATATTCAACTATCGATCTAATTATCTAGTTATTTTAGGGTCTTTTTTGTAATGGTCATGTATTTTATTTATCGTATAAATGGTACAATGCAGTGCAGCAAGTACGCTAACTTACAGATACTGGAAGTGGCAATGTTTTTATGTTTTTATTACAATTATATTATAGTTTTATTACAGTTATTGTTTTTATTTTATTTATTAGGTGTTTAATTTTATAACTAAGCGTTCTTGGTAATGTGATATGTAGATTATATATACAATGATATATTATAAAGGTGCTATTTAGGTACATATAGACAATATTAAATTTTAAATGGTCTATTTTTATTTTTGTTAATTTTATTTTTAATTTATAAAAATTATATATGTATTCGATTTTTTATTTTATTTTCTACAGCTGCTGTTTATGATTGACATTTATTTTCCGAATATTTAGATTTATTGTATGGCAAATCATTGCTTACGTGTTTTTTCAATTGTTTTTTAAAGCTGTACATAGACTTGATTTCTTTTATATTATTTGGCAGTTTATTATACAGCTGAGCGCCCTCATATAGTATACATTTTTTTCCGAATTTTGTTCTGGTTTGCCGTAGAATTAGGTCATTGGCATTTCTGAGTTTTTTTTGTGTAGTATTCTTTTTCGAAAAACCTATTTGAGTGTGTATATTTTTATTGATTATTTTTCGTACTAATAAACAATAACAATAAACAACAAACATGCTAATAAACATGTATTGTATGTATATGTCTGTTTGATATTAAGTATCCGAGTTTCTTTGTATATTTTTGTTGTTGGTGTTAAATAGTCATAATGAAATAATGCTTTTATTAATTTGTTTTGGGCTACTTGTAGTAACTGTAGATTTGTTATGGCTTCCGAGCCCCAGACTTCAATCAAATAATCAATATGTGGCTTAATGAGGGAGTTGTAAATCATATAACGCGTTATTTTGGGCAGAAAACGTGCAATTCCCCGTGTGGCTGCTGTCAAGGAAACTATTCGGTTTCTTACTTTTAATATAATATACTTGATTGAAAACGAAAACAACAATTAACATAATTAAATATAACTAAACTATAAACCCCTACATCAAAAAAAAAACTAGTCTTAAAATAAATAACTAAAAACTATCCCTCTGCGGCATAGTGCCGTAGGTGCTGGCAGCATTTCCTCGTTGTATCGCACTACTAATTTTTGAGCGAGGAAGCTGCCAGCTCTACGATCGCCGGTGACATTTGCTAACCTTTTGGATATCTTAGATTGCACATGTAGGTACATAACTTAAGTTATTAGTTAGTAGTAGTAGTAGGTACAATTGTACCAGACAAGACATTGTGCGAATAGCATGACGAGCACAATATATAAATTTAGAGTCAATGATAGCTAATTGCTACTTATACATCGGTTTCAAGTAAATAGGAGCTGGCTTTCAGTTATTTAAAATATACGATTAGATAGGTATTTATAATTTTATTAACAACACATTGTCAGGTGACAACCAAAACTCACTAATTTAATTACCACCACAAAATCATAGCCATAGTGAACCATATTAATAATAAAATAAGGTCGATTTTTGTTTAATTATGTTTTAGTAATTAGTGAGTTTTGGTTGTCACCTGACGACATATATGCCATTTTCAACCAAGAGGGTACTTATTGTCGGTTGTCAATACGGCTCTATTACCATATAGCTTCAATTCGAAATCAACCTTATCGACGAGCGACAATGTGGTACCTTTTGGTTGAAAACGTCACATATGTCTGTGTTAACACATATATGTGCACTATTTATTTAACTCATCAATAAGTACATAATGTGCATGTATTGTGTTTTAAAACAATCAAGTTAAATTCAGTTTAGATGCAGAGAGGTTGCGTTTAGATGGATGCTTATGCATGCTGTTGAGGACTTACCCGTATTTAACGAAGTTGGTGATGTAGTGCATGCATAAACGTGAAACTCTCTGTTCCTGTTGAGTGTAGTTCTGTGCGTGATGAGCCACGGACAGTGGAACACCCAAGTAGTAAGGCAGTTCCTCGCCGTGCACTGAACCAGGACGCTACGAAATAATACATTACACATTTGATTTTGTTAGTTTATTACCTTTTATTTTGTTACACAAAATCTGATAATCGAATTTAAACTATCGTGAGACATATTAACTTAACTAACTTAGCGGTTTCACTCACGTATTCTACAACCACGTATCACGTATTCACGTATACAATCTGATACTTCAACATATAAAAAAGGTTATGTCCGTTATCAGTAATCAAGTCTTTATTTGCAAATATCGACATAAGCCATGCAAATACAGTAATAACATGTCACATTAACACTAATCATTTCACATAATTAACAATAAAATCATAAAAATAAATAAACAAACAAAAAGGAGTCCTAGAAATAACACATTACCAACAATTAAAAAATAAATAACATTGCTTAAATTAATTGTACAAATGTCAATATAGTTGTAATTTGGTCCAGAATTTAATACAGTGTTAAATTAAATCCTTATATTGATAAGGATTTAATTTAAAAAAACTTTTTAATTACGAGGGGAAGTTTGTACCTCCCTTAATATTTGTATATTCGCGGAATGAAGTAGAAGGAGGTAAAATGGTACAAAACCTCTTTGCTTATCTGGTATGAGAACTCTTTAGAAAAAAATATATAAATGTCAATTCAAAACCGTCATCTGTTTTAAAGATATCGCCCTTCAAACAAATTATTTCGGAATAAACGTGCGACTATGGAGCAAACTGAATATCGTGCCGTGATAAAATTTCTATTGAAGCAAGGAAAGCCTCAGCATTTGATTAATGAAATGAAATCAGCAGCAGGCAGTGCTTAAGAAATTGTCCATCAAGTCTGTATACAAGCCGTTATTCAAAGTAGCAGATCTTTTACGCAGTCCAAAAGATATATGTCATTCCGTACCAAAGTCCTTGCGTTAACAAAATAGAATATAGTTGCGGAAGTGTGCACATTGGTCAAACCAAATCGAGCGTGCGAGAGATGCTGAAAGAGCACATAGCGGCAGTTAAAAATCGACAAGTTCACAAATCCGCGATCGCCGAACATCTTACATCCGGCGCAAATCACTGGATTGAGCTTCATAAACCAAAAGTTGTCTCCACTGAACGCCATTATTATCCTCGAGTTGTGCAAGAAGCGATTGAAATCAAGAAGCACACCAGAAATTATAATATGAAAGATGGTTTTAACTTATCGGCAACTTGGGGACCAGTGATCCAGAAGTTAAAGCCAAGGGATCGATCATCGGATGTGTGCGTGGATGTTGTGAGTGTTCAATCAATCAATCAATCAATCAATTTTATTTTGCTATCAATATAACATCAAGCCATCATTTATAACATTCAAAATATTCACAATTATTTACATATGTACAAATTCAATTGAAATTTTACTAAAAAATAAATAATTTTATATTCCTAAATAATAATGTTGCGTGTCGGACTATTGACAATAATTAACATATATTATGTCTACCCCAAACTTTTTCATTCATACACTTTTCGTCGGGTAGTCACACAAATCTCTGTTTTGACATTTTGCTGGGACGTCAGTTAGCCGCGACCACGACTAGTGAAACCTTTATCGAAACGTCGGTAAATAAAGGTAATAAAATAAATTCGCGATAGACCCGATTGTAAATGTGATTTAATATGTGTTCAAAACGCGAAAGTTTTAAATGTCGTCTACGGGGACCAGTGCCCTGCTAAAACCATGATTTACAAATGGCATGACCTCTTCAAACATGGCAGAGAGTTAATTGAAGACGACGACGATTGAAGAAACATTTGGCTGCATTAGTTAGTGTATCAGATATAACAATATTGAAGATCCTACATGACCATCTTGGCATGACGAAAGTGAGTGCTACGTGGGTACCGAGAATGCTCAAACCGCAGCAGCAGATACTACGACAACGTGACAATCCTACCCACATATTGGAACGAATTGTGACTGAAGATGAGACTTGGGTTCATCATTTTGAACCTGAGTCGAAACAAGAGTATGCAGTAGCATAAGAAGAGTGCACCACCTCCGAAGAAGTATAGGTTATCAGAATCGGCCAGAAAGATGATGGCTACGATTTTTTGGGATTCAAAAGGAATTCTCATGATTGACTACAAGGACAAGGGTGTTACCATAACTGGGACATATTATGCAATGCTATTAGAAAGACTCCGTGAAGCCATTTAAAAAAAAGGCGGGGGAAACTGTCAAAGGGTGTGTTGCTGTTGCACGACAATACACCGGTTCACAAGAGCTATGTTGCGACTGCTGCTCTTAACAGGTGCGGCTTCGAATCGCTAATTCCCTACAGCCCGGATCTGGACCCCAGCGATTATTATTTGTTTCCAAATTTAAAAAAAGAACTACGAGGATTTTTTTTTTGTGAAAATGAAGAAGTGAAGTAGGCTCGGCTCATATTGAGGGCAAAGAAAAGATATTTTTTTGTTGGTCTACATAAATTAATTAGTCGATCTGAAAAATGCATTAAATTTGAGGGTAAATATATTGAAAAAGAAAAATACTTCTATTGTTTTATTTAATTTGCAAATACTTCATTCGTATAAGATATGAAATTAATTGAATTCAATAAAATAATTTATTCAAAAAATCTAGCATAATCTAGTAGTATAAAATAAAATATATACCTATCTATCTCTGTTGTCAGTACTTAAATAAAAAAGTCAATTAATTTCAAGAGTAAAGTATACCTGTGGATAATCCTTGTCGGGCGAGAGGTGGTGAAAGTGCGAAAAATAAGTGGTTCCACCGCGGAGAGCGTGCAGGTACCCTAACCTGATAAGTGGGGCCGCCGTTCGCCCGTCGCTAAGCACCTAATGGAAGCGCAAAATGGAATTACACAACTACCACATGTGTGTACCACAGACTACTACTTAACTGAAACGCAAAGTTAAATTAAAGTCAGTGATAAAATGTTTGCGTATCTTTAAGTACCTACGACGACCAAGCGGCGTAATTGTTGCAACAGAGCCGACGCTAATTTCTTACCCGAAGATGCAAGTCTTTTCTAATAAAGCCTTTCACCGGGCCCATCTCGTATTCAATGTACGCGAGCGTCATTAACTTCCTTTGTAGGACGCGGGAACGCTCGGTGAGTTGCGAAAACCACTTGAAGCTTAATTGAGATCGTCTGCGATACTGCCGGCTCGGGGCGCTCGAGAATAGTCGACTCAGCCTGTCAGTTATCAACTAGGAGCCCACTATCGATATCGTGATCACACAGAACCCATAAATACACGCAACATCGTTACCTTGCAGAAAATATAGCATCAATAATTAATAGCTATACTCTCTAATAGGTATTCTGGAGCAAACCAGAAGCGTATCCCCAAACAGAAGCGTAGTTTAGCAGTATCATCACGCGTTTTTTCTATTAGTTAGAAGTAATTGAAACTTTATCTATGGAAGAAGGTTTTAATCAGATACGAGTATTTATAAGTTGATTAAAAGTTTAACTAAGAAAAAAGTTCAACACTTACCTCAAGCGTAGCGTCGCGGACGCTGAGGGGGTTTTGCAAAGGTTTATCCCAATCCGTGTACTCATTCTTCAGGGTGGAATATATTTCGTTAAGGTGGTAGTAGTAGGCGTTCCTAACGAATGTGCGCAGAATGCGGTCCCGGCGGCTTTCGTTGAAACCGAACTCCAAGTCTTGAGCGTTGAATTCCAGGTAAGATTCTGCAAGGAATGGCATGTCACTTTGCATATTTATGATCCAGACCCACGGAATCTATTAGAAAAGTAGAACAGACTTTTAATAGATCTACCAAACTAAGAGAAATATAAAATATTACGAATACCTTAACAATGCTTTTAATAGAAAAATCGTTTGATTGTCCTAAGAGCTCAGAATACTCTGATGCATAGCCATAATGTTTGAATTTTCCTTGCGCTTTAAGAAAAAGTATATTATGTATTTATTTTTGATGTGCCGAAATGTATCCATAAATCGATGGAAAATGTGGATTTTCCAAACATTACCTAACAAAATATAAATAAAAAAGTGTGTGCGCGTAAAGATTACACGCACGATTGAAGAAAAACTTCTTCGACGTTTAAAATAAATAACATATTATAATTTAATTATATTACTTTACATAAATGATATCATGTTATATTCATATTATTCATTCAAAATAGGCATTTGAATGTCATAATAATTTTTATGTATGAAATTATAGGATTATGGTAACTGAAATGTGAAACATAATTTTTACTCTCTAAATTTTAGAATCTAACTGTTAGATCAAATATGAACTAACGGCTGAGATTCTTGAGAACGAAAATTTACATTAAAACCTCCAGTAAGAAACATCAGTAATTCATGATAATTAGTTAATTATTACTTATTATTGAAATGAGACAGTCCTTTGACAAACTATATATATTTTCGAATAGCGGAAACTATAGTTGGTCAAGCAAATCTTGTCAGTAAAAAAAGGCGCGAAATTCAAATTTTCTATAGAACGATAACCCTTCGCGCCTACATTTTTTAAATTTGCCGCCTTCTTCTACTGGCAAGATTTGCTTGACCAACTATTATCTACATAGACTATAGAATATTTACTAAGCGTTGCTATGTTGGCACTTTGATGTGTCCTATTGTGCGTGTGTCACTACTGAGCGTTAATTCCGTCAGAAAAAAATCTAAGTTACCCTCTAGTCGCGCCTAAAGAAGTTTTACTTCAAAACCCATGTAAAATTACCAGTAGTGGTGAGGCCGAACAATAGTTCCCTATGTGGAAAGTCAGCGAGCTCGTGGCCGGCGGCGGACGCCACCGCGGCGGCGCCGGCGCCGAGCCGTGTGCTGTCGGTGGGCGGAGGGGCCTGGGAATGGAATACAAATGCTTAAAGTTGGTCAAGCAAATCTTGTCAGTAGAAAAAGGCGCGAAATTTAAATTTTTATGGGACGATATCCCTTCGCGCCTACATTTTATAAATTTGCCGCCTTTTTGCCGCCCAGCTATATATTTTACTGACTCGCTTTTTATTTGTATCTTAATACTGTATTATCTAGCAAAATACAGAATGAAATTTTTATTGTATTTAGGTATTTAAAAATAAAACACTTAATATGAGTAAATTTTAAAACATGGATAGTTCAGAAACTTATTACAGGCTTTACGAAGCTACAAGATGGCGAATGAAGTTTAGTTGCATTGCAGCATATGTTAAGGTTCTGCGCACAAAACTTCACGAAAAGTGAAGTTGTAGAAGTCGGCTGTAATAATCCAGATTAGTTAAGAACTCAACTGTTTTGTAAGACATGTTAGTTTAATCTCTTTAGGCTTTTCGTCCAAAGTTATTTCAAACCGATCAGTGCTTGAGTAGGTACCTACTCAACTTAATTAGATTGCTTATTTATTTTGATTTCTTTTGTACAGGAGATTTGTCGACGATTCCTGGTATAGCTTAATAAAGTTTGGTTTGAATTAACTTTTTCCCGTAATTAGAACTAAAATCAGGTGTCAACAACACACTAGTGAAATCATGTGTAGAGAAGCATGAGAAATGCTGCCCGCCAGATTGCTCGAATCTAGGTGTCATTGCATTACACGTTAGTGAAGCAACGTTGCCACGTCGGAGATGTCCGATCAATTAATCTAATTGAACTGTGGCGTATCTAACTACATACTAGCCCATATATAACGCCGATTTGAATAAGAGCCGAATATAGACCTGTACTGTATAGCCTGTCCGTTTTCAGGACCGCCCTTATATATATAACCGCGGTTATATATATAACCGCCCTAGGCAAAATGGTTTTATAATCGAAACAAAGCCCTGACACGACAAGGTTAAATTTAGGTTACATGCTTTTGTGATTGAGTTGGAGCTGCAGTGCCTTTTGACCCAAAGGGCTTCAATCTCCGGAGGTTTATGTTCTGAAGTTATGAATATTCAGTTTAATTTTAAAGTAGACCCCAGATGCGCTGGGACGACGACATTAAGAAGACTGTGGGGAAACAGTGGCTCCAAGTCGCACAGAACCGCGACGAATGGCGCAAAATGAAGGAGGCCTACACCCAAAGGGTAGAAAAAGGCTAAAGAGAGAGAGAGAGAGAGAGAGGTTTAAATTTACAATTTAATTGTAGAAAGATTTAAATGGTAGAAAATATCAGAAACAAAACATTTAGAGGTAATTTAATGCATTAATTACGAGGGGCGTTCAATAAATTCTCGGTATGTGAATGAAAACAAACAAATACGATAAGTTTAATATTTTTATTTTTCAATATACTCCCCCCCTATGTTGATACACTTAAAAGATCGATCTATTATTTTTTTTAATCCCTCATAAAAATAATTTTTATCTTTGGTGTCAAAATGCTCCTCCACTGCCGCCTTCAACGCTTCATCGTCAGAAAATCGATTTCCACGCAGATCCTTTTTAAGATTGGGGAACAAAAAGAAGTCACTGGGGGCTAAGTCCGGACTATACGGTGGGTGAGTAATAGTTTCAAACCCAGATTCAAGAATAGCCGCCTTGGCAATATGAGCAGTATGCACAGGGGCGTTGTCATGCAGAAGCAGAACACCTTTGGTTAATTTTCCTCGCCTCTTGTCTTTGATTGCACCCCTTAATTGACGTAGAATATTAGCGTAGTACTGTCCTGTGATATTTACACTCTTTTGTTTGTAATCGATCAGTAATATTCCTTCACAATCCCAAAATATTGTGGCCATGACCTTGCCAGCTGAAGGGATGACCTTGAACTTCTTGGGATGAGCTGTACCCTTAACGTGCCACTGCATGGACTCCTGTTTACTTTCTGGGTCATAATAATGAACCCAGGTTTCATCTCCAGTAACTATCTTTTGCAGCACCTCATCAGGATTTTCACCGCACAGGTCAATAAAATCGGAACAACAAGCTACTCGCATATCTTTCTGAACCGGTGTCAGCATTCGCGGAACCCATCTCGCACTTACTTTTGACATATTAAGATGGTAATGGATAATATCATGTATGGTACCAACAGAAAGACCGGTTATTTGAGCTATTGATTTTACCTTCACTCGGCCGTCTTCCAATATAAGTTTTTCCACTTTGATAATATTTTCTTGTGAAGTAGCTACTACAGGCCGGCCTGGTCTAGGATCATCTTCAATACTCTCTCTCCCACGTTTAAATTCACTTGACCACTTTTGAATGGTAGATAAAGAAGGAGCAGACTCACGGTAAACACAATCCATTTCTTCTTTTATAGTTTTTTGATTTTTACCCTGATTGGTCAAGAATTTTATTACGGCTCGATGCTCTAATTTAATTAACATTGTTAAATCGCTCATGGTGCTCACGTTTGTTCGGCAATTGCAGAAAAACAAGAACATATCGGTTTGAATTTTACTTTTTTTTTAAAAGTCTATGAATGACTCTTAGTGGCCAGTAACAAAAGAAATACTCAAAAAGGTTGTAAGATATCAATATCGAGAATTTATTGAACGCCCCTCGTAATCATCGTTACCTAAGTAACCTAAGTATTTTATTTGAAGTAATTCTATAAAATCGATTATTATCAAATACTTAAATAATAACATACCTAACAACTTACTCATATCATGCAAGTAATATATTATTATAGATTCATTTTTAATCATCTAAGTAAAAATTATTAAAGAACACTTTAATGACTACCTAAACATTTTATATAGGTACTTACATGTGCATAGTTTAACTTATAGTCTTATCAAGTTATCAATTACTTTAGCTTTTAATTCACGCTTAATTTTTATTTTCTTTCTTTTAATTTATTTGTGCAAACAAACATAGTTTTGTATTTAATTATATACGTAAGCAGCAATTGAAATTATATTCAATTCTCTACTTACTAGCTTAAATGAATATGACTATTATTATATAATCAGCACATCATAAATTCCACTAGGTATATAATATAAAATTAATATGACAAAATAATTAAAATAAATTATACGTACATATATATATATATATATATTGAATTTATATATATATATATGTATATATATATATATAAATTCAAATGGAGTTAAAATTAAATATAATAAAATTCTTTTGAAACCTAAAATATTCGGTAACTATAATAAAATTAAATACAGGTTTTGGGGACTCAATTCTGGGTAAAGGCCTCCTCCATGCATGACCACGATTTCCTATTTTGCGCTAGTCTACTCCAGGTGCCGCCAGCCGGAGAACTCTTCGATGTTGTCTCTCCATGTCGGCGCGGGTGGCCTACGGGCTCCATCACGAACCACCAGTGCAGTACGCGCTCGCTCTAGCGGCCGTCGTGCGCGCGGGCGACGTGACCTGCCCAGCGCCATTTTAGCCTGCAGGCTTAGTCACCTACGTCTACTAGCTTGGTCTTATTTCTGTATTTCTAACCTGGTCTCGTATTTTTAGTCCTAACATACTCCGTTCTGCTGCCCGTTGAAATACATGTAATTTATGTACTATTTCTTTATTTAGAGTCCAGCTTTGACAGCCGTAGAGAAGTGTGGGAAAGACCACCGTGTCGTAGGTTAGATTTGAAAATATCTTTTAGCGACCAGTATCTTTTCCATGCCATTTTAATTCGACGCTCTACCACTCCCTTAGTTTGCGCTTTAAACGTTATTTTCCGTCCTAAATAAACATACTCTTCGACGTACTCTATCTTATTTCCCATAATGTTTGTGTCTATTTTCTTACTACTTATTTGTGATTATGCAGGTTTTATCCATATTCATATTTAAACCGCATTTTCGACTCTCTTTGTCTAGCTTATTACTTGACTGTGGTTATCGCTAATGAGTACCATTTTATCGTCGAATCGCGAGTGGTTGAGCAGTTCGCCATTGATATTTATGCCAATTTTTTCCCAATCTAAGTTGCGAAATATTTTAGGCCCGATTCGAACTTACGTCAAATATTAGGTCTAGAAACGATATGGATTAGATAAGATGTGTCAGTGTCAAAAGTAACGTTTCTTCAAACGAAAACGTCACATTTGAGATTGACATATAGTTTGGAGGAGAGCAGTAAATAGGTTTGGGGATATCGGGTCACCTTGTCGAACTCCACGTTGTATTTTGAAAGACCTTACTGAGATGGTTGACATGGATTTATCTGTCCATTTATTATACTCGAAATGGTTTCCAATAACGTATTGTCATAAATTTTAGAAAGCGTGACAAGGGTTAGGGTGTTGGTAAATTTTAGTCAGAATTGTTCGAAAATTAGACAAAAACCCAATCTATAGCCATTAAGTTAAACAAAAACAATTCACGATTTATTGACACTAAAATAACTACGCCCAAAGAATTAAGAGGAAAGAAACAATGGGTGCAACACGACGCTAAGGCAATTAGGCAAAGACGGGAAGACATAAATTTAGTTGTACAATTGATTCTTTGGAATAGCCAGTCAATGCGAATTGATAACAGATGTTGACGGAAGCGAAATTGTGAAAAAAAACTGTGGCGGAAAAAAAAGGTACATTTACTGAGAATTGGGGAGGGCGGGATCTAAGATGATCGAATGGTCATCCTCCAATCACGAGCATGTGAACGCATGGGCCGAAAAATGAAGCCCGGACAGATTTATTTGGGGATACCATCTCTCTTTCCAGGGGGAGGAGTCTCTTGAAACGGGAGGCAAAGCAGGGAACGGGATTTGGAAGTCAGTCTGAATTTGGGCGCGAGTCGAGCAAGTCCGGCGAAAGGTTCGAGTCACGTTCAGAGAGAGAGCCTGAGTGATTGGTGGGCTAAGTTTACATCGCGGGAGAGTGGAGTGCCATTACTAGTGTAAATAAATAGAAGTGTTTGTGATCCACTGAGGTGGGAGTTTATGCGACTCGAGAGGCTTCGAGGAGCTAATTCTAAGAGAATAAGTGGGGCTACGGGAGTCCGGGTAAAGTATTTCTAACTTTATGCATAGTAAGTCACAGGTTGTTTCACAGCTTTGGTAATAGAATCGAGAGCTAAAGCTTCACAATTTGCTGCGGATTGGGTAAAATGGATACCTATCTGATAGCTTACAACATTTATCCCACGGGGCAGAAACAAGGGATCCGGCAGTGGAACCAAATAGAAATTGGAGTCGCTGTCGTGGGGGTGATCATACTTACCATTTTACTAGCGGCATTATGTCGGGAGATCTGGAATAAGGGAGTCTGCTGTCGTCGCGGGGGAGTCGTTAGAGGTCCCAGGGCCGGGGGGGATTCTTCGCGGGTAGATATTGAGATGGGCGAGATTTAAATGTAATGGGACCACTTTGAGGTCTGACTGTGAAACTACCTAGACGCGCTGTAGATAAGATGCTTTTCTAGAATAATGTATGATAAGTCAGTGTGTCTCAACCTCGGTGATACCAATGATTAAATAAATATTCTTTTGAGTAGAAAATTGCAAGCATGCACTAGTATAACGATGATGTACATATATACACGTATATACATATATTATATTGATTGATGCCGAAGGGGTTTTTCATTTGGACATTTCGTTTTCCCCTTGACTAGAATGGCGCTAGGAATGGAATGTCCGGCCTACGGATGAATGCCACTGCATTCATTCGCGGTCTAAATAATCAACCAGTTTCGTTTGTGTTAGTCTAGATTACCCAAGTGTCTGGGTAGATAAAAGTTTAAAAATTTTGGAAATAAAATAATTAAACTGATACTACCTTCTTTTATTACTAAGATTAAGACCCGTCCCCGGGTATTTAATAATGGAGATTCGCTAGACTCAGACTTCGTTTAAGTATAATTATAGCCAGTCCACAGATACTATCCTGAACTCATGAGATGAGCCTGATCGAATCTCCAGTACTAAAAATCCCGCTCTCATACAACTCTGTCACGATACTTACTTCACTTGGTCACTACTAGATACACTACTCCTTACTACCTAAATTTAGATGAGTAAAGGGGACTAAACTAAAGCCAAACAACTGAATCGTCATGGAAGGGAATTAGAGCCCTCTCCGACTTAGGTCTGAGGATGCAGTGAGCCAGAGGCGACACAGCCGATGGTAGTTGACCTACTTAACGCTACATAACAATTGAGTTAGGCCCAAGATACTCTATTAAGTTTCAAGCCGTATGAGTACTGGCACTAGGCTACAGCAGTACTATTCGTCATGCTGATTAAATCAACGAGTGCAGAGGCGAGATCCAGAGTGGGAGTTGAGCAGCCGGGAGCTTGAGTAGGTATTCACTGGGCAGATAGGTAACAGATACTAAGTACTTAAGAGAAACTTGGGTGGTGACGCAGAGTACGGGATATTGAGGCAATTATTTAAATTTGAATTAAATTTGACCGCTAAAAGGCGAAACTGAAGTACTTAGTCCGAGCGGCGTGGCGGCGGCGATAACTTGGTACCCAAAACACGTCATGTCTTACAATTGACCTCCGACCTTGGTTTGGCCAAACCAAAACTCTTTATCTGAATACATATATATATATAAATATAGAACCATGGTTACTGGGGGAGGGTCTAGAACCCAATTTATTAAGTACCGGTCCTTTGGACAATGGGAATACGTAACGCTTCGCAGCGATAAGGAGGTCAATTGCCCCCAATAACAATGTTTAAGGGCCGTGGATCGGCGTAGGGCGTCCCTGTACCAGAACGATATCGGTCGTACACGATGGGCTAAGAGCCTCATACATGTATCAACTCAATCACATATTCTAACCTGATCGGTCGCGCTAGAAAATAAATCGGTCCTTATTTATACCAGGATAGTTAACTATTTAGAACTATATCGCATTGAACTAAATTCGTTACGTCAAAATCTCGGAGAAATCAGGTAGAGTGAGTGATGAGTCTGCATTGTCCGCCGAACAAAGTACTCACTCCAGTTAATATATTGACCTTAGTAACGACTGACCCGGAGACCGAAATGTCCCCTAACTGCAGTGTTGGTTTTGTTTCCTATTAAGACAAGAAAGGAAGGTAATTTTCTCTAAGGCACTCGATCACAAATCAATTAAGCTAGACGATCCTCATTGTACCATCACAGAAAATGGTGCGTGTGACCAAGGATCTAAGTACGTATTCGAAATAACGATACGACTAGATCTATTTTAATAGCATAAAAATAGAACACAACGTAGGAATCGTGACCGGGTCTATGAGAGAGAGATTTTGAGTTTAATACGAGGTGGGATAAGAGACACACTGTGCTTGTTATCATGTATATATATTGTGCATTTACATTTACCTTATGTATAAGGATGCAAAAATAAACTGTATGTCTCAAATATGTAACATTTACAGGGTTCCACGGAGGAGATTGCGGCGTTTGAGACATTACTTCTTGCTTATATCTTAGACTAAGTTCCTTGGGCCTTGAGATTTCATATGCTTGTAGCACATTTTGAGCTTCGTTAACATCCGTTATAAACATTTCGCTACTGTCTAAATTTTATCTATTATATGACAAAGGTTGTACAAAATATAAACTAACTTAACCTTGGTGGGTTCGAACGGTCAATAGTACCGATTTACAGATTACAATTGTACAGATTTAGTACAGATTGCGTTAATACAGATTTGTAAGAGATGTCGTCGCGTAGAGGGAGACGCAATGCGAGACAGGTAGGACTAGGCCGGACCAATACTAGCGAGGTAGAGGTGAACGAGAGAACAGAAGCCGGGGGAAATGCGACGTTAGAGTTGATTTTGAATAAAATTAACGAATTCGAAGAGAAACTAAGACAGCTGAGTTCGAATGCGGGCGGGGTACGAAGGGAAAGTGCGAGCGGTTCTATAAGTGAGGTGACAGGGGTAGCTAGTGCAGGAAGTGATGGAATCGACAAGCAGGGGCCGGGTAGTATTGCATCCGCGAGTACCGTAACAACAGCTTCAGAGGCTCGGAATTTATATGTGGTACAACCCTCTGTTAGCAAGCCGAGTTTCGACGGTAAACCATTCACTAATCCTATTGCATTTTTAAAGCGGTTAAAGAAGTATATAAGGGCAGTAAATGGATCAGATCGCGAGATTGATATAGCGCTAGGTTGCATTACTGGGCACGCCCGTAAGGTTATGGATTTATATTCGAAGGGGTGGGTTACATTCGCCGACTTCGAGGCTGATTTTAGACGAAACTATTGGACTGAACAGATTCAGGAGTCCGTGAGGTATAGGCTGATTAATGCAGTATATACGAGCGATTCAGGAATGACGATGTCTGAGCATTTTGCCGAGCATGCCGAATCAATGCAGTCGCTGACTATTGCATTTAGCGAGCGAGACTTAGTAAATTCCATTATGCGACACTACGCGATAGATATACAGAGGTTGTGGTTTACTAGGACTGAGGGAGTTAACATCATGAGCGGGGCGAACTTTCTGAGAAGCTTGGAGCAAAATATAGTTGAGAAGTCAAGGGGGGTCGCGAGAGGGGTAGTCGGTAGTAGCTCTAGAGGAGGACGGTACAACATGTCTCCACTTGCACGTCCTACCGTGGCGACAATTTCAGCTAATAGGTGGAGGAGCAGGGGAAGCTCGATGAGAGGACGGGGTTATCACCAGGGTCGATTTGGGTACAGGACAAACTTTAACAGACCTGCATTATCTGGGGTTGAGCGAGAAGGGGTCAGCACTAGACCGGCTATTGCCTTTGTGAAAGAGGGAGAAAGCTCTACTCAAATGAAACATGTGGGGGAGGGACAGTCAAAAAACTAGACTTCCCCACACAATCGAGGTCCGATAGTTTAATGTTGTGTAGTACGGGGGATAGAGGGACTTCGGAGCGAGTAAGGACAGATGTGGCTTATAAAATTTTAACTAACAATGGATGGAAGCCAGGACAGAGTCTGGGAGTAGGCGAAGGGGGTCTAAAACGATTGTTGAAAGGCGGTGCAAGCGTTGACAATTATAGTAGTCAGTCAGTAATTAGGGCCATAGGCGTCTTATTGGAGGACCAGTTTAGCAACGTGGCAGAATGTAATGAAATGGACTTTGCTTGTGGGTTTTGCACAAAGGGAGGAGTGAGAATGTACACGATGCTCCATGAAACCGATGAATTGGACAACTTAGGGTTTGACTATTCTTTACCTAGGTTACCGGAAATATGTGTGTGTTTGTACGGGAGGGATATAAATGCGCTTATTGATTCGGGGAGTCAGGTTAGCGGAATGACTAGAGAGTTGCACGATTCTATTCAAAGGGAGAATGGGAATTTACCTGCGATCGCTATTCCAGCAATACAAGTGCACGGGGCATTTGGATCGCGAAGCGAGAGCACGAACCGTCTAGTACTAATAGAGTTTCAGTTGGGAAGTACTTTAGTAGAAGCACCCGTACTAATTATGCGACGGTTACCTAGATCATTGATCCTGGGGTACGATTGGTTACAAAGAGTAAAGGGGGTAGTGAACTGCGGTAGCGAGCGGACATTGACTATCGAGCATTTGGGAGTCAAGTCTTGTGTCAGATTGAATACAGATTGCAAGGTTGAAAGGTTAGGGGGAGAGGCGAACGCGGCTACTATTAATTCGGTACTCAGCCGAGATATTAGGCCGATAGGGCGTAGTGGATTGGATAATGATTCTGACAGTGAAAAAAATAAAGGGTACTACCTGGGCGATTCAGCCTTAAGTAATGAACAAAGGGAACTTTTAATGCCGGTACTAGACAAGCATTGTAAAGTATTTACGGACAATTTAGGGCTGACTAACAAATACGAACACGTCATTGAGTTGGTGGACGACACCCCTTTTGTGAAATATAGTTACCCGGTACCATTGGCGTATAGGGAACAGGTAAAAGAGGAGTTAGACGAATTAGAAAGGCTAGGTGTAATCAGGCAGGAGGCAACCCCGTATTGTAGCCCACTCACGTTCACTAAGAAACGAGATGGGTCAATAAGACTTTTGTTAGACGCGCGCGAACTCAACAAGAAAATGATAGGTGACGCGGGGTCACCGCCACTCACTTCAGAGATTTTGCAATCCTTTCATGGAGTAAATTATATCAGTTTGATTGACTTAAATAACGCTTATTTTCAAATACCCTTACATCAGGATTCGAGAAAATATACGGGATTCTCTTTTATGGGGAGGACTTACACTTACCGCGTTTTACCGCAAGGATTAAAGACATCTGTGGCGGGATTCTCCAGGGCAATGGATTCTATATTAGAGGGGGTACGCGAGTACTGCGTGAACTATTTGGACGATATCGTCATATTCACCACAGGGGACATAAGGCTACATTTAGAACATCTAGACCAAGTACTAGGTAGATTGGAAGGCGCGGGGTTAACTGGCAGACTCGAAAAGTGTCGATTCTTATGTGTAGAAGTAAAACTATTGGGGCACATAGTGAATACTAATGGGGTGCGTATGGATCCTGAACGAGTGGAATCCATACTGGACTTCCCCATACCTCGAACAACCAAACAATTACGAGGGTTCTTGGGGCTAGTGAACTATTTCAGGAAGTTTATCTCGAGGTACAGCGAAGAGGTTAGGCCACTTTGCGACTTATTAAAACAAAATACAAAATGGGTATGGACACAAGAGAAAAACGATTGCTTTGAGAGGGTCAAGAAATTATTCGTAGACACAATACTCCTGGCACATCCGAACCCGAAGGAGACTTACTACTTACAGACTGATAGCAGTAACTTAGGGGTCTCTGGTTATGTTTACCAACTGGACGATGTGGGAGAGGAAAGGATAATAGGCTTCTGTAGTAAGGCTTTATCGGAAACGGAACAAAAATGGACGGTTACGGAACAGGAATTGTGGGCTATCATTTTTAGCTTATCGAAGTTCGAGACATACCTGAGGGGGGCACGATTAGTAATTAGAACAGATCATAAGAGTTTGATATTTCTACAGACATGTAAATTACTGAGCGCGCGGATGATACGTTGGGTACACTACATAGGGCGATTCGACTACACGGTTGAGCACGTAAAGGGGCAATCCAACACAGTAGCCGATGTGTTATCTCGACACATAAAGGGGACAACCGATGTACTGACTAGCAAGGCTACAGGGCCCGAAATGAATTTATTCAAGGTGCTATTAGGGCGGGTAGTACAAGACAGATGGAAGGAAATAGGCAGCCTTCAAGGCCGTGACAGGGTAGCTAGTGAAATAACCAGGCGTATGGAAACAGCGGGCACACCTGAATCAAAATACTATGTGTTAAAAGAAGGGGTCCTCTATAGGAAAGACTTACACAAGGACACATTAAGGTTATATGTTCCTGAGGTCTTGCAGAGGGATTTGATTGTTAGCATACATGAAGAAATAGGTCATTTTGGACGTTACAAGGTCAATGCGTTAATGAAGCGTCGTTACTATTTCTCAAATATGACGCGCATAATAGGACGGGTTGTGAGAGCTTGCGAAGCTTGCCAGGAGTCTAAGCACGCGTTAGAGGCACACACGGGACCGATCAAAACTGTAATAGCTACCGAGATAGGAGAACGGGTCTTTTGTGACATCTATGGGCCCTTGCCGGCAGGTCGTTTCGGGTTCAAATACATATTTGTAATACAGGACGCTTATAGTAAACTGATCAGGCTATATCCACTACGACAGGCGAGCGGGAAGTCTACACTAACATGCGTAAAAAAATTCTGCAACCAGGTCAAGGTTAGGACACTATGCTCGGATAGAGGCGCTAACTTTACATCAAAAATCTTTGAATACGGCGTTCGCCAATTAGGTATCGAATTAACACACACATCTGTTAGAAATCCGCGACCGAATTCAACAGAGAGAGTTAATAAGGAATTAGGGAGGTTATTTAGAACATATTGCAATAAATCGCACCGTTCTTGGGTAGATATATTACCGGAGATAGAAGATTGCTACAATCAGGTAACACATACTACGACAGGGTACTCGCCAAATGAGATAGTATGGGGGACAAGGACCCTACTATCGACCGATTTTGATAAAACCATAGCGAAGGGGGTAAATCTACAGGGAGACGTGTTAGAGCAGATTCGGATACAGGCGCGACAGAACATAGTTAAGGCGGCGCAGAGTAGAGAACTTCATTATAACATGAACCATAAGCTAGTACAATTCGAAATCGGAGACCGGGTGAAACTTAAGACTTTTGCAAAGTCCGACGCCGACAAAAAAATAACGAAGAAATTCATGCGTCTGTATGAGGGACCTTACGTAATAGGGGCAGTTCCGTACAATAACGTATACACCCTGATTGACCCCCATACTGACAGTGTCAAGGGCAATTTCAATGCAATCCACCTGTTCCGCTATTATGGGAACGCTTAACAGAATAGGGTTTATTGGGGGTTAGGGCGAACAAAGGGAAGTAAAGAATGTTGACCACCGTCATAAACACGGGGAGTTGAGAGTGTATGAACAAAAAGGAGACCTGAGTTGGATAGGTTTTATTGCCGTCCTTGAGACATAATGGATAGGCGTGGGAAACTTGAGATAGACGTGTGAAAATTTGGATTAGTGTGGGAATTTGAATGGAATAAGGGTTCGATGTCAACAGAAACAGTAGAAGGAGAAATATATCCTTAAACGACTTGGTAGGTGTTTAAAAATATATTTGGGGGAGTGTGAGATGGTTGACATGGATTTATCTGTCCATTTATTATACTCGAAATGGTTTCCAATAACGTATTGTCATAAATTTTAGAAAGCGTGACAAGGGTTAGGGTGTTGGTAAATTTTAGTCAGAATTGTTCGAAAATTAGACAAAAACCCAATCTATAGCCATTAAGTTAAACAAAAACAATTCACGATTTATTGACACTAAAATAACTACGCCCAAAGAATTAAGAGGAAAGAAACAATGGGTGCAACACGACGCTAAGGCAATTAGGCAAAGACGGGAAGACATAAATTTAGTTGTACAATTGATTCTTTGGAATAGCCAGTCAATGCGAATTGATAACAGATGTTGACGGAAGCGAAATTGTGAAAAAAAACTGTGGCGGAAAAAAAAGGTACATTTACTGAGAATTGGGGAGGGCGGGATCTAAGATGATCGAATGGTCATCCTCCAATCACGAGCATGTGAACGCATGGGCCGAAAAATGAAGCCCGGACAGATTTATTTGGGGATACCATCTCTCTTTCCAGGGGGAGGAGTCTCTTGAAACGGGAGGCAAAGCAGGGAACGGGATTTGGAAGTCAGTCTGAATTTGGGCGCGAGTCGAGCAAGTCCGGCGAAAGGTTCGAGTCACGTTCAGAGAGAGAGCCTGAGTGATTGGTGGGCTAAGTTTACATCGCGGGAGAGTGGAGTGCCATTACTAGTGTAAATAAATAGAAGTGTTTGTGATCCACTGAGGTGGGAGTTTATGCGACTCGAGAGGCTTCGAGGAGCTAATTCTAAGAGAATAAGTGGGGCTACGGGAGTCCGGGTAAAGTATTTCTAACTTTATGCATAGTAAGTCACAGGTTGTTTCACAGCTTTGGTAATAGAATCGAGAGCTAAAGCTTCACAATTTGCTGCGGATTGGGTAAAATGGATACCTATCTGATAGCTTACAACATTTATCCCACGGGGCAGAAACAAGGGATCCGGCAGTGGAACCAAATAGAAATTGGAGTCGCTGTCGTGGGGGTGATCATACTTACCATTTTACTAGCGGCATTATGTCGGGAGATCTGGAATAAGGGAGTCTGCTGTCGTCGCGGGGGAGTCGTTAGAGGTCCCAGGGCCGGGGGGGATTCTTCGCGGGTAGATATTGAGATGGGCGAGATTTAAATGTAATGGGACCACTTTGAGGTCTGACTGTGAAACTACCTAGACGCGCTGTAGATAAGATGCTTTTCTAGAATAATGTATGATAAGTCAGTGTGTCTCAACCTCGGTGATACCAATGATTAAATAAATATTCTTTTGAGTAGAAAATTGCAAGCATGCACTAGTATAACGATGATGTACATATATACACGTATATACATATATTATATTGATTGATGCCGAAGGGGTTTTTCATTTGGACATTTCGTTTTCCCCTTGACTAGAATGGCGCTAGGAATGGAATGTCCGGCCTACGGATGAATGCCACTGCATTCATTCGCGGTCTAAATAATCAACCAGTTTCGTTTGTGTTAGTCTAGATTACCCAAGTGTCTGGGTAGATAAAAGTTTAAAAATTTTGGAAATAAAATAATTAAACTGATACTACCTTCTTTTATTACTAAGATTAAGACCCGTCCCCGGGTATTTAATAATGGAGATTCGCTAGACTCAGACTTCGTTTAAGTATAATTATAGCCAGTCCACAGATACTATCCTGAACTCATGAGATGAGCCTGATCGAATCTCCAGTACTAAAAATCCCGCTCTCATACAACTCTGTCACGATACTTACTTCACTTGGTCACTACTAGATACACTACTCCTTACTACCTAAATTTAGATGAGTAAAGGGGACTAAACTAAAGCCAAACAACTGAATCGTCATGGAAGGGAATTAGAGCCCTCTCCGACTTAGGTCTGAGGATGCAGTGAGCCAGAGGCGACACAGCCGATGGTAGTTGACCTACTTAACGCTACATAACAATTGAGTTAGGCCCAAGATACTCTATTAAGTTTCAAGCCGTATGAGTACTGGCACTAGGCTACAGCAGTACTATTCGTCATGCTGATTAAATCAACGAGTGCAGAGGCGAGATCCAGAGTGGGAGTTGAGCAGCCGGGAGCTTGAGTAGGTATTCACTGGGCAGATAGGTAACAGATACTAAGTACTTAAGAGAAACTTGGGTGGTGACGCAGAGTACGGGATATTGAGGCAATTATTTAAATTTGAATTAAATTTGACCGCTAAAAGGCGAAACTGAAGTACTTAGTCCGAGCGGCGTGGCGGCGGCGATAACTTGGTACCCAAAACACGTCATGTCTTACAATTGACCTCCGACCTTGGTTTGGCCAAACCAAAACTCTTTATCTGAATACATATATATATATAAATATAGAACCATGGTTACTGGGGGAGGGTCTAGAACCCAATTTATTAAGTACCGGTCCTTTGGACAATGGGAATACGTAACGCTTCGCAGCGATAAGGAGGTCAATTGCCCCCAATAACAATGTTTAAGGGCCGTGGATCGGCGTAGGGCGTCCCTGTACCAGAACGATATCGGTCGTACACGATGGGCTAAGAGCCTCATACATGTATCAACTCAATCACATATTCTAACCTGATCGGTCGCGCTAGAAAATAAATCGGTCCTTATTTATACCAGGATAGTTAACTATTTAGAACTATATCGCATTGAACTAAATTCGTTACGTCAAAATCTCGGAGAAATCAGGTAGAGTGAGTGATGAGTCTGCATTGTCCGCCGAACAAAGTACTCACTCCAGTTAATATATTGACCTTAGTAACGACTGACCCGGAGACCGAAATGTCCCCTAACTGCAGTGTTGGTTTTGTTTCCTATTAAGACAAGAAAGGAAGGTAATTTTCTCTAAGGCACTCGATCACAAATCAATTAAGCTAGACGATCCTCATTGTACCATCACATTACTTCTCTCTAGTTTAATTTACATACACAATCAACAATCTGTTTACATGTACGATAATGTACTCTTTTTGTTGCTTTTTATGAATTGTAATTGTGTGCTTGAATTTCATGTTTTTGTGGAAATAAATGGCTTTATTATTATTTCTTTGTCTTTCCCATCACGGATCAATGGTGTTCCGGACCTTTAGGAGGCGTGCGCGGAGCCGAAGCTAACACGTAGATGCCCTTTTAAAACTTTAATGAAATGTAAGTGGTACACCGAGCGGATGCTGCCTTTGCCCGTGTCATGGGACGCACGCAGAGGCAGCGCCCGCCATGGTGTAAGGACTATTGAGACTTCTCGAATTTAAACTGTTGTGAGACATACTAACATTAAATAATTTCACGGTTTAGACTCACTTGTTTTAGTTACTCGCGCGACATGTTGACTAACTAACTACTACGAACTATTGAGAGTTGATGGAATCTAAAATAAACTAGGTTATTGGGTGAAAGAGATGGACTAAGTACTGAGCTATGGGATAAAAAACCGGACACCTGCCTAATAAAACGATAAAAACAATTTTATTTTCGGCAGACGGTGACTCGCCTTCACAAGATGGGCCCCCACAAAAAGCGACATTTCGGATGGCTCAAGGCAACACCGGTGTGAGCGGCTCAAGGGTGTCGAGAGATGTGCGCCGCTTTCTACCCAGTGGCTGTTAACAGCTACTGTGCCAACTCGCGTCTTATGCATATTTCACTTCCACCCCTGGAGCTTATAATAGCTCTAACGACTCCACTTTGGCCGGCCTGTTAAGGCAAGCCAGACCTGTATCACCCACCCTTCTTGCGGGTAGCAGAACTCCCCAGGAGCACTCGGGTACGTGGAGTCGCTACTTCCCAACTGTTCGCCATAAGCTGCCCTGCGTGGACAGATTGCACTAGTAAAACCAGCGGGCGATGAAAGGCCTATAAAAGATTGTTGTTGTTGGTTTATATATACTCACTGGTCCATGTTTTCTTTTAAGGCGATTTGCATTTTCTGGAGCGTTATCCCATTCACGCCTTTCAAGTCCTCGACTTTTATAAATCGTTCAGAGTTCAGAAACCATACCAAATATTTACTTTTAATATACGAACAGTATAGCGTTGACGAATGCGAAGACCATATGTTATGAGTGATGATGTGTCATAAAGCTGTAATCTATGTGCTAGATGACTTTGCAAAGCTCTTTTATCTACAAAAAAAACCTTATTTCCATTACCAATTGATCCTAATTATACGAATCAAAACTTCATGAAAAATCTTACAGACAAGTTAATTTATCTATTCCCTACCGTTCAAAATCGAATTAAGAAGATATTAATGTACGTTATAATAAATATATGAAAAAAGTAACCATCATGAACCAAAATCTGTCCAATTGGGAACTTTATTTTTTCTATATTGGATCTGTTTTGTGCACGGAGTAGGATGAAGATGGCAAGTGGCCGTTCCCGTGTATTGTACATATTGTCGTGGTCGACTCACTTTATGCGCAGACTATAATCAGTAGTTTTGTTAACTACATACGTTAAATGACGTTCATGTAACACGTATGTTTATGTACTTGACAAAATATTGTTTATGAAATAATACTATGAAAACGGATTATATCGCGTATATTGAATTTACGCGTAATTTTCGCGTATTTTGTATAACTAGCCTTATGAACCGATTTTGCATGTACAACCAGCCTTAAAGTTTGTAGTCTATGATTGTTCATTATTTTAGTATGTGGGTATTTTTGCATTTTGTAATTTTTCCTCAGTCACCCGTTGACCACGAACGCTGTAAAGAGTTCGAAACGTCGGGATGTATTATAAATTCAATATACGCGATATAATCCGTTTTCATAGTATTATTTCATGAGTAACTATCGCGGTAACCGAAGACAATAAAATATTGTTTATTAAATTTAAAACGCCGTATTGTGCAGTATTAAGCTGCAGAAATAATAGCAATATAAAAAATCTTTCACGCGGAGGTATTTTCTATAACCAGAAAATATTATTTTAGAATGAAACCTGATAAACACAAAAATACAGTTTGTTTGGCATTATATTTACGTAATACGTTTTATTTTATTTATTTGGGGCATCAACAGTAATACAAAAATTAATACAAATCATAGTGAACAGAAAACATAGCCAATAACAGATGTCCACAAAAGTACAATTAACATGCAATAACTAAGTGGAAACACAAAAAAAAGAAGGGAGTAAAAAAGCATTCTATACAAACTAGATATGGCTTGCATAACATGTGTACGTTAGTAAAATTCTATTTTATTTGTAACAACTTAGAGTTCATACTCTTTTGTCATTATTCTTTATATTTGACTAGAATATTCGATATCCTAAATGTCAAATAACTTGCGCTACTCAAATGCTACGGCGAATGGCAAATAGTATTATATAATGGGAAACTTACAGTCACATATGACCTTTTAATTTCGGATGTCACTGACGTCACTGGTGTCAACAGACAGTTCTCAACAGCTGGCTACTCGTAAGCGTGTAGATATCTCGGACCCACCAGTGTAACGTGACCGTAAGCTTCGTAACAAAATATGCGTAATCGGAGAGCTTACTTATACCGATTTCTTTAGCCGTTCTCTTGCGTATGTAAGCGATTTTTTTTTTATTAAAGCAGCTGCATTAGATTATAGTACAATCGGATTAAGTCTCACCTCGAAATCCTTCCAAAGTTATGAAATTTGGTATGTATGTTAATTAAAGGTCTCTTTTTCATGTCCACACTATTTCACATTTGGGGACCTCGAGGAATCGCAGCCATCTTGGAAAATGTGTACCATCCTGGAGAAATTTGCGTTTTACTCTAAATATACGTTCTCTATGAAAATATGGTGTAAGGCAACATTAAAGCTTATTAAATTCTACACAAAAAAGTCCTAGATAACTTTGCGGAAAAAATACATCTTGTTATAGAAAATAATAGCTGAATCCAGATTTAGCGCTTATACCCTTTCAGGGGATATTCTCTTAATATGAAACTTGGAGGAATATAAATTCCACTTTTGTCTATACATTTGTACACGTTCTACTCCAATATCAACATTTTACTCGACTGCGACTTAAACAGAAAGTAGGGTTATGGGTTCAAATACTGAAAATCAGTACATCCTGTAGCTCAGGATACTGGACGGATTTTTTAAAACGACATATTAGTAGATTCCTCTTGCCCTTCACAACCTGTTCGCATTCGGAGGTTTAGGAAGTGGGGGGGGGGTTGCGCCGCGGCCGTACGTACAAAATGACACCATGCACTCTGTCATGACGCCCAACATTCCTAACATTCCTCAGCCGTGCACGGAATTCGCGCGCGGACAGTATACTCGTTTTTTTTTTTATTGCTTTAAATCGTTTTACCTATGTACATATGTAGTTATTTTTGAGAAAAGTAAATCCATATAACTATTGTGTAATACATTGAGGGGTAGTTTTAATTTATAGCCTGACTTCAAGTTATATTTACGTTTTTTTCATTTTGTGATGAAAGGAATAGCGTTGACATTAAGCGTCGGTAGGTATTGTGGCAAACATTAACAGAACGTACTTAAAATTGCATACCTAATTAATGTAAACGCCTCAAATATGTTACTGGAACTCATTTTTGCAAATAAGAAACTTACGGAAGACGGATTGACTATAACAGTGCCGTCGACGAAGGGCGCGAAGCCGGGCAGGAACCGCGGCGGATCAAGCCGAACGGCGAGCAGCTCGGCCAGCGGCTTGTTTCGCAGGCACGGCGCCAGGTCGTCCTCCTGTAGGTCGCCATGGCACCCAGTCTGCTCCGCCACCTAACAAATATTTATACTATTATTCCGAAAACGTTCACTATTATCAGTGCCGAATATTGAAGAAGACAGTAAACAGTTCGTGCTGACCATCAGCTGAATTCTCGCTAGGGCAATAAGCAAAACGAACGTGTTAGAGAAAATGAATAGGGTATGAAGACGCTAATCTAAAAATTAACACTCTAATCTTCAGGAAAATAATGGTGCCTTGTCAGTTGCCATTCTTTTCTTTTTTGTTTTACTTGTGTGTACCTAAAAGGTATTCAATATCCATAGCATTTCTGTTGTTTAGGTAACTAAATATTATGCAGTGATTTGTTTAATGACTTGTGATTATCACGTATTGTGAATAATTGGTACATCAAGTGATTGTTATAGTAATATTATGTAGGTACCTAGGTCTGGGATATTAGGATTTTTCATGGGGTACAATCCTAATAGCGCTCTTAAGGATAGAAACGCGCAATCTAACGAGCAAGTTAGTAACTCTAAAAAACTGTATGAGTCAAAATTGATAGTGTGCTTCAAAATTGTTATTAAAAAGAACGGTGGCGTCTAACATGTCATTTTAAAGTAAACAAATATTACAACAAAAATAGTAGGTTGACAAACAAGGCACATTTCTTTAGGGGTGCTGATTTCCTAAATATAATAAAAGGAATGACATTACAAAAAATATAAACATTTGCTACCAAAGAGTAACGTAGTGGCACCAATAAACGAAATACTTTTAGGAGAACGGAATACTTTTGGGGTTCTCTATAAAATTAGGAGTTATTTAGTTCACCCAATAGTAACGATTCAGTATGGTAACGTATATTCTTGAGACTTATCTAGGGTGTATTATTTTTATTAACTATACACAGGCTAGAAGAAAATCCAAAAACAGGAAAAAGGGTATAAATCTCCAATCATCGACACTGAATCTCCAGTAACCAACACCCAGTTATCGACATTACCAGTTACCGACACCCAGTTATCGACTATTAATTACCCGTAATGTGCATCTGCCAGATCAACACAATGATACCATGATACCTTAGTCGGTAATTAAATAAAATTAACTATTCAATAAGTATTTATTTATTGTCTACAGTACCCATTACATTAGTAACATTCGTGCTAAACAGTATTAATTATACCAAAGATCAATATAACTCCGTAATAGATGGATACAGTCTAAGGAAAAAACGTGCCTCGAAAATCAATAAAATTTGATTCTCGATCAGATGGCGCCACTACCTTTGGCCTACTTTCGAATAGATGGCGTTGACGGTTTCGTTTGTTATTTAACAATTTTAACGCATATCAGTGAAAGAACATGGGTCATAATCATATAAAAATAACTAATGCAAATAAAAAAAATCATTTATCCATATATAAATACATTTTTGATATTTTTAGTTTTAATCGTGTGTCAATAGATAGTAGTGAATTTACTGTGGCTAATAAATTTACTATGACGGTACCGCTCTATCCTATTATATCATCTTTGATTATACAAATACATACACATAATAAGTAAGTATAATAGGGTCTGTGCGTAAAAGGGAACAGTCGTGGAATAAAAGGGAACCAAAACATTATCTGACTCTTTTCTTTCTGCACAGACTTGCAAACTTCGGTGTTCGCGGTAGGCCCTCTGGTAGCTCTACTTTATTTAATTAATCTATTTCAAATATCTACCAATCAGGCAAAGCAAAAGGAATCATATTCGCTTGTCGAAAGAGATATTGTTTAAAAAAGTTTATCAACACGTGTTGATAATTGGAACAGTCACGTTTATGAAAATCATTAATCGACACTAATAATTGATATCAAAATAATAAACCTTATACTTCCGTTATAACAAAAATAAATCCTATAGTTCTTATAATACCCGTGAAAAACACCAAATTCGAGTAAATCACATTACATCAGGATTATTAAAAAAAATGTACTCACTTCCTTCAGAATTTCTATAAGAAATTCTGTTATTAAGATACTACTCAAACTATACTCAAACAAAAAGACGGATTTCGCTCAAATTTCAATGGGTGCCAGTCAATAGTGTGCTGTCTAGTGCACAGTATTGCAAAATTGAGAAATCAGTTTTCTACTCCTTTTATCTTAGGTCAAGTGTCGCTTATTGGTTCTTGTCGGTGTCTCTATGCTACAAACAAACATTACTGAATCTACATTATTATTAAGTTTACGATTTTAATTCGAATCCCATTTGGCGGTTCAGATATGTATGAGTATGCAAAATCATTTAACTAGACAGAAGACGCAGACCTTAAGTTAAAATCTAAATGATGTTACCCTATATACGGTAACATCTTGAGTTATTTACATAGTCTAGCTATCAGCCGGTACGAGTAATACCCGGCGACAAATATAGCGTTCTATAGCTAGAGGCGACATTTGCCAGATCCATAATCCTTATGGGTTACCTTTCTTTTTATTGTAAGTGGCTCTCTCTGCAATGCCCATGAGCTGAGACCCGACCCGCTTAACAAGATGACACGCTTCAGTAGCTCTGAAACAAAAAAAAACCTAATTTAATTTTGTTATTTCGAACACAAGAATCGGCAAGATAATGAAATCTGTCCTCAAGGAAAAACATTTGTTTGCTTCCTTCCGCTTAATATTTCAAAGCTTGTTTTTTTGTATTTTCAAGTTGATGCAGGACTAAGTTCTGGTCGACCGACCTTACTTTTAATTACGTTTGAGAAAGCTCTTGTGCGTGCCTTAAGCGGCTAGCCCGTTTAATCGCATTAAGTTACGGAGGATATAAACGGGATGTAGGTGCGCTACGCGAAATAAGTAATGAAATCTCCACAGGGCTTACCCTCGGTGAACGAATAAACATCAGCTAATTGTATTATATACAGATGCGGGAAACGTTACTCTAAAAGGGTTAAATAAATATTGTAAGTTCCAATTTGTAACAGATCAGATATAAAAACATATATTATATTCTGTTATTATAAACAGATATGAAATCATTAAATATAATATATATTACAAATTGTAAAGCATTATATTTGAGTTATGATTTTCATTATTGCTATATTTTTATAACACATCTTTTAATCGATTATGGTCGAAATACAGAGCAAAAATTAGTTGCTTCTGATTTTGATTTGTTTTAATTAGAGCTCGTGTCATAACGGCAATAGATACTGTGAAATACGAGTATGACGTTGACAATGTAATTATCTACCTCGATTTTTAAACAAAAGGCAACGCATCTTTGAGGGACTGAGTATCACTCTCACCCTTACCTCTAGTTATTATTCTAAGCGGTTCTATGTCTTCACCCACTTCACTCCCGTCTTCCGTTCTGGACACTATAGCTCCCTCACGCGTATGCTGGCGAAAGATAATCATGGGAGCGATAGACCTTTGCGCGCGGGTTAAACATATGTTGACTTGAATAAGTTCCTTCCTCACCTCGAGCCACAGGAGAGACTGCGAGGAAGTTGGCGAGCGCCGCACCCGTCCCGTGGCCCATGAGGGTCACCCGCTCCGGGTCTCCACCGAACGCGGGTAGGTTCTCTCGCAGCCAATGCAGGCCCGCAACTAGGTCCATCAGTCCGAAGTTACCCTGCGCCGACCCCTTAGCACCAGTCTTTAAAAAACCTGATAACAACAATTTATATACATGGTTATATACATATGTGGCCCCGTGGGTTCAGGTTCTGCTCTCACTATCACTAAGCCTAAGCATCAGTGAGATGGATGTGCATGCCCTGGATCGTGATATTTTTTTTAAGTTTGACAAAAAAATAAAATTGCGCATTTTCAAAAGCAATTTTCGTATTTTTAGCTTGTGTGCAAAAATGGTTACAAATTTTTAAGTCGCATTATAGACCTAAGTTCGTGATTTTTTTCAATCGAGCGAAAGTCAAAAAAACAGGTTTTGAATCGATAAAGTTACTAGAATTTGCTACGCCTCAAGATTGATAGTAAAATTTTGACAACCGTAGGTATTGTGATCTAAAAAAGCGCTACGATGTTTATATACTCTGCTGGCTGAACCTACTGCACCTTAAAGTGGTTCAATTATCACAGAACACAGTTAAAAGTCAGTTGTCAACATATGTAGCGTCCAATCTCTCATGAAGTTTTAATTTTAGCAATATAAAGTACCTCTTTAAATTCTAGTTACTTAAATAAATGGAGTGACAGGTTTATTGTGCATAGGTATAGGTATTTACATTTGACCGTTCCCGTTAATACGGTAAGATTCTATACCTACAGCACAGCATATAAAGACATGCTATTTTCTATGAGCATCTTTGCATTTCAATAAACATACTTCGCCCCTCATCTCATGCATGTTAACTCATGCGAACTGACAAAGACAATCCAGATCCTCTCACACGATCACATTATTTTTACTCGTATTTTACAAAAACACTGACACGCTATTTTCGATTGTCGAAGCATTCAAAGACTGCATTCTTCCATTCCTCAATTGGTGTAAATTGCAGGGGTGCGTTTCACTGTATCTAAAAACTATGGATATATTATTAGTCGATATAACGTCAAGGGATATAATTTATAAGACATATACATACGAATGACATATTTTTATCAGATATAGGTATATCTCTCATACAGTATAACAGGTATTTGATAATATAATATCTTTCAACCTAATCCTAAGGTAGCACATACTTTATAACATTCATTGGCTATTATGTATTCATCATCATCATCATCATGTCAGCTAATAGACGTCCACTGCTGGACATAGGCCTCCCCCAAGGCTCGCCACTCCGACCGATCCTGTGCCGCTCGCATCCACCGAATTCCCGCGACCTTCACCAGGTCGTCTCTCCATCTTGTTGGAGGCTTACCGGCAGTTCGTCTTCCGGTACGCAGACGCCACTCCAGAACCTTCCGTTATTATGTATTATAGAAATATTTTTTTGATATTGGGGTGTCGTATCAAGTATGGTATAGGTTAAAAAAATAGACACAGGTATCCCCGTGTCTAAAGAGGAAGGCGCATAACAAAGAAGAGTATATTGTCTTCGGTTACCGCGATAGTTACTCATGAAATAAAACTATGAAAACGGATTGTATCGCGTGCGTTCGAAACGTCGGGATGTATTATAAATTCAATATACGCGATATAATCCGTTTTCATAGTTTTATTTCAAAGAAGAGTATGTAAAACCGCTATTTTAGGTTGGGTTAGATTAGGTTCGTTAGTTACCTTTTGTCCCTCAGAGCAGAAAATAGAAGCCCCGCAAAGCGGAGCTTCGTTGATATGTTACCAAGTCGTATTTGCTATGTTAAAACCTATATTAGTATGAAAAATGTACATATTATGATTTTTAAATGTAAGCATGTGTCTCTGCATAAATTTCATTTTATGGATAGAACCTATGTAGGATACGCAGGTGGAAGATGGATTAAAACTAGGTTTTTTAAGTGAAATATGAGAGAGAGTGCTCGCGTGTCGCGTTGTGAGCAGATAGGTAACGGGAATTCGCCATATGTTTTTAGGTTAAGTATACACGCCAGCGCCCTCTGTGACTTTATTTTTAATTATCACAAATAAGTGTAAGGCTCAACAGATGGAGTTAGTATGCACGAAATAAATCTTAACAATTAAAATTACAGCTAATAACACAATGACGTAATAAGTAGCTAGGGTTTTTTTTTATACCTAAACTTAAATTAGACATGAAATAAAGAACTATCGCCTACATCCCCGCCCCTTAGTGCTGATAAGCACTAGCCATCAACTGGGGACAGTAATGCGACGCGTGTGGCAGGTCTGCGCAGCTGACCTAAGCGTGTGCGCACATCTACCACACGAATACGGCCGTCACGGCCAGCGTGCGCCGCGCTCACTACACCGTGTCGCCAGGAGCCGCGCTCTAAATTGGGATCGACCAATACTACATAATCTCCTACTTTTAACGATCTAGATTCCCTAGTCCATTTTTGACGAGGTAGAAGCGTAGGTAAATATTCTTTTATCCACCTAGCCCAAAACATGTCTGTAAGACGCTGAGCTACGCGCCACCTTTTGCGGAGGCAAAGGTCAGAATCGTCGTACTTACCGATAGGAACTCCAGTAGACGAACTACCGATTAAAAAATGGTTAGGCGTTAACGCTTCGGGGTAACCGGGATCCGTCGAGACGTGTGTGATAGGACGGCTGTTTACGAGAGCCTCAACTTCCGCCATCAATGTGCATAGGGTCTCAGGATGTGGTGCGCGCTCCTTCATGACGACCTTGAGCGCCGTCTTAACTGTGCGGACCATACGCTCCCATGCGCCGCCCATTTCAGGGGCTCCGGGAGGGATGAATCGCCATTCAATCCCTCGGACGGCTCCATCTTCGCGCAGTTTGTCTACGTTCAGTTGCTGAAGACTAGTCTTCAGCTCGTTGTCGGCTCCCCGTAGATTTGTGCCATTATCTGAAAATAGAACCAGCGGGGTGCCACGGCGAGCAGACATACGTATGAGCGCCATAATTGCAGAGTCCGTGCTCAGTGATTCTGTGATCTCGATGTGAATGGCTCGCACAGTGAGACATGTAAAGAGCATGCCATATCTTTTCTGTCTTCCTCGACCAACGGTCGTCTCCATAGGGCCGAAAAAATCAACTCCTGTGTATGAAAATGGCCTACGACTGTACTGTAACCGCGCGGCAGGTAAATCACCCATTCTCTGAGGCTGCGGTCGAGCGCGTCAGTAGCGGCAGAACAAACATTGCGCGGCGACGCTGCGTACAGTCGGACGCAGATTCACGATCCAGTAAGACTGACGCAGTTCATTGACAACATGTTCATGTGCCACGTGCATGGCACGTCGGTGGTAGTATTCAACCAACAACCGAGTAGTTCTATGTTTTCCATCCAGAATCGGTGGTCGTGTGGTTGACAGTTCTACCCCTGCAATTTGATCTATACGGCCGCCAACACGAAGGATTCCATCGTCGTCTAAATATGGAGTCACTTTTAGTAGACGACTGTTTGACGGCAGCGGTTTACCTTGTGTTACACAGGCAATCTCGGCAGCAAAGGTATCACTTTGACACTTTTTTATTATATGTTTTTCTGCGCTCTTCATCATTGCAGAATCGAGCTGTATTGTGTCTTTATTCTGTTCATTTTTCTTTCTTCTTTGATTTAGTTTTCTTTCTTGACACTTCAGTCTACATATTTTTATAAAATATAAAACTCTTGCAGCAGTGCGTACAAGTCGGATCCAGCTGGAGAAGCGTCCTTCATCGGGTACAGGTAAGTGTATTTCAAGTGTACTAACCACATTAACACTTCTTTTTTCACAGGTAGCCTCTTCGACGATCTTCGCATTCTTCAAGTCCTTTGGCCACTGATCTTCGGGTTGACACAGGAATGCAGGACCTTGAAACCACGCGTCACTGTAGTCCAGCGGAGGGCTATCCGTCTTGGTAGCAATGTCAGCTATGTTCAAACGAGATGGCACGTAATGCCACTCATTGGCATTAGTCAGCTCATCGATCTCCCCAAGCCTATGAGCAACGTAAGGCTTGTAGCTCCTGGGGTCACTTCTTATCCATTGTAAGACAGTACTGGAATCTGTCCAAAAATATCGCTTACTGGGCACCAGATTCTTTTGCTCAGTGGCAATAGTCCTTGCCAACCGTGTGCCAAGAAGACATCCCTGTAATTCCAGTCTCGGGACTGAAATCGGACGTAAGGGAGTTACGCGGCTTTTACTAGCAGCCAAACATACTAGTACGAAACCATCCGCACGCGTAAAACGCCAATATATAACCGTAGCGTAGGCTTTAATCGATGCGTCACAAAAAATGTGCATCTGTATATCCATTATCTTCTCACAAGACGCAGACGTAGACAGTGAGTCATAGCACGGCGTCCAGGTGCCGGCGCGCAGGTACCAGCGCGGTATACGCAGCGACTCCAGTTGTTTCAACTCGTCGAGCCAAACTTTCCAACCAGTATGTTCCTCAGGCCGGATGTGGCACTTCCAGTCGACTCCGCTTCGATGTACGTCTTGAAATAAAATTTTAGCCTTTATGACAAACGGAGTGAGAAAACCATGTAAGTCATAAATTGACATAATAATGCTTAGCATTTTAGCCTTTGTAGGCGGAACGCTTCCGTTTGAAATCTCGGGCGAGATCTGCCCAGTCGACACTTTTACGCTAAAGGTGTCGTCAGCAGGATGCCACATTAAACCGAGAGCGCGCTCAGTCATATTCGTAGCTCCGTCCTTGAACTGAACAGCTGACTGAGCCAGCGCCGTGGCCGGTAACGCGTTCAAAACCGTTTTGCTGTTGCTAGACCAACCACGTATCTCGAAGCCGCCCATGCTATGTATGTACGTAATATCTTTAATTAACTGAATAGCATTTTCCTCACTATCTGTGGAATAATAACAATCGTCCATATAATGCGAATTTATAATTACTTGAACAGCTTCGGGATACTGGTCTTCGTATTTAAGTGCGTTTTTATTTTTTATATGTTGCGCGATAAAAGGCGCGCAATTTGCACCGAAAATAAGGCTTTGCATCACATATGTTTTAATCGTATCAGTGGCGGACGCTTGCCATAGAAATCGAAAAACATGTTGATCTTCTGGACGAATTTTAATACGTAAAAACATGTCCTTAATATCACCAATAATGATGAACTCCTTCTCGCGTAATCTCAACATTATACCTAAAAGCGAGTTATATAAATCAGGCCCGGTCAACAGATAATCATTCAAACACATGTTATTCCTAGCGCGTGCGCTTGAGTCAAAAACCAATCTTAATTTACCGGGTTTATTTACATTTTGTACGCCGAAATGTGAAATATACCATGCATGATTGACTGAGAGCTCGTTTTCCTGTAACTCACGCGCATACCCCTCGGATAATAACTTATTTATTTCCTGGGCATACCTATTCGCGTAAAC